>NC_139029.1:11867980-12467980 GCF_964662115.1 Mustela nivalis | reverse complement strand
GCCATTGACTAGAGTTTATTCACCTAAGTACACCCAGCTGCGAGGGAAGGTGGGAATGTAATATTTAGTGGGCATCTGTGGTGGACATTATAATGCGTCATCCAGATTCCCCTTAAGGACTGAAGAACTTCTTTCTGCAGCTGCTGGGAGGGCTGCTGGCCGATAGTCAGCCCTCTCCAGAATGGTTCTGGGCTGGAGAGCTGCCTCCCCACAGAGCAGCTTGCATGCTGGGACTAGATGCTGTGGGAATACCAAGGAACATCAAGGCCAAGTCTCCTAGGTACAATGCAGGACTGCTGTGAAGAGGTCCTTGTGGGGGTCTGCCAAGACCTTTGTTGAGCCAGCATTGTAGCCTGGTCTCTCCTTGGGCACAACCCCACTCCTTTGCCCAATAAACCTGCCCTTTTATGTGCATCTCAGGCTCTGCTTCTGGGGAGAAGAATCTGGAAAGGCATCCATCCAGTACATTAAGGGAAGAAGGGAGAACGGCCACAGATAGGCAGTAGCAACCAGCTTAGGGCTTCACAGCAGGGTAATGAGATATGCCGTGCTGTCACAAGGCCACTTATTGTGATGGTGCTGGTTATGGCCATGATAGGAGTAGAAAGCCACGATCATTCAAGATTGGTATTCGCTCCCCTGGCATAGGCTTACCTGCCCACTGAACCCTAACTGAGTAGCCATTCACTCTGAGTCCCTGCCTCGTGAGCAGGCTCTGGGGGGGGGGGGCTGGTCTCCTCTCTCCATCTGAACCACTGTCACCTGCTTTCTAGTACCTCAGGCTCCTAGTTCTTCCTCCTTGTGGTCAGCCTGACACCTGCACTGGAGAGGTTCTGTCTTCTTCTACTCTTCAGTTCCAGCACTAAGCTTTTCCAGTTTTCCCAGCTCCATTTTCTTTCCCACTAATCAGGCCACCTGGCCCTCCCTGGTTGGGGGTCGGGGGCAGGATCTCAGCCCTCTCACTTCTCCAGCTAGATTTCTGGGTTCAATGTCACCTGCAGGGGGCTCCCTCAGCTCCATGGTGCAACCCAACTCGGGTCTACTCAGTAATGATGGTGGGAAGGTATGGATAGTGATGAGGATGAAGATGACTATCATGATGGTGTTTATGCTGGGGGTGAAGGTGGTGGTAGCAGTGATGGCTGTGTTGACAGTGTTTATGCTGGTGGTCGTGCTATTGGTAGTGATGGTGATGGGCTGGTTGTGTTGGTGATGTTGGTGATGGTGGTGGTGATGGTGATGGGTTAGTTGTATTGGTGATGTTGGTGGTGGTGGTGGTTGTATTGGTGTGGTGATGGTGAGGAGCTGGTTGTGTTGGTGATGGTGGTCATGGTTGTATTGGTGATGGTGATGATGATGGTAGTGGTGGTGATGGTTAGCTGTATTGGTGACGTCAGTGATTGTTCTGGTGATATTGGTGATGGTTGTGGTGGTGGTTGTGGTGGTGGTTGTAATTGGGGTTGGTGTTGGGGGATGGTGATGGGTTGGTTGTATTGGTGGTGTTGGTATTGGTTGTATTGATGTTGGTGGTGGTGATGGTAATGGTGATGGGTTGGTTGTTTTGGTGATGTTGGTAATGGTGGTGGTGATTGTATTGGTGTTGGTGATGATGGTGATGGTTGTTGGTGATGTTGATATCAGTGATAGTAGTGGTGGTGATTTTATTGGTATTGGTGATGATGATGATGGGCTGGTTGTATTGGTGATGGTGGTGGTGGTTGTGTTGGTCTTGGTGACGGTGATCAGCTGGGTGTGTTGGTGATGTTGGTGATGGTGGTGGTGGTGGTGATGGGTTAGTTGAATTGGTGATGTCAGTGATTAACCTGGTGATGTTGGTGATGGTGGCAGTGGTGGTGGTGGTGGTGACAGTGAAGACCATGTTAATGCTGATCCTTTTCTTTCTGGCTGAATGCCTTCATTAAGCCTTTGATTTAGGGGCCAAAGTCCAAGGTCACTTCTTTGTTTTTGCTTATACCAGCAGGGAGTAGACTTCGCTCTTTGTCAGATCTAGGTCATTAGAAGATCCATCCAGATTCTGGCTGGGCCGAAAACCATGGATGATATAGAATGGGGGTGAACTCTGGTGGACAAAGCTATGTTCCTTTTCACTCCTCACCTCAATCTTCTTCTGTGGAAAAGGATGGGCAGGCCTGAACAAGACCCTGACCTCTGTCACCATAGTCCTTGGGGCAGACCTTGGGCTCACAGCACAGAGAGAGAGAGAGAGAGAGACTGGACGAGGAGCCAGGAGACTGTATCCTGGTTCTGATTCCCTGAATGACTGACAGATCCCTTTGCCGTTCTGTGACTATTTCCCCACTTAGGTAATGAGGGGATGGGACAAGAGCTGAAGGTTTAAGTTGTTTCTGTTGCCTCTGGGGCAACAGTGATCCGGGAAGTCCACATTGGGGTCCCTTGGTAACCCCGTCTGGCCTCGCCATCAGCTTGCCTGGCTGGGTCTCTGTCCTGGTGCAGTTTGATCACATGAGGACCATGTGAGATAGAGTGACTGGTTTGGTATAGCTGGTTCCTTTAGGGCTGAGGGTGATTTCATTCATGCCTTCCCCTATGAGTGTGTGTGTGTGTGTGTGTGTGTGTGTGTGTGTGTGTGTCTACCTTCAGAATATGATCTTGTCTCTCCCCTGGATTTCTGGGCGGCCCCTCACTGGTCTCCTTCTACCTGTGTTTCTACCTGTGTTCCCTCTACAGTCTGTTAAGCACACAATATCAAAGTGCCCTTTGAAACCCAAGTTAGATCTTGCCCTTGCCCTGCTCAAAATGGCTCCCCATCCCCTCAGGGTGGAAGCCAGAGTCCTGATGAGGGCCCACAAGACTCTACCTGCTCCCCGTGCTCTCACTCCATCCTGTTCTCCCCTCTGTTCACTCTGCTCTGGCCACATTGGCCCCCTTGATGTTTCTTGAGCACATTAACCACACATGCTCCCCCACCTCAGGGCCTTTACACATGCTAGGTCCTCAGCCTGGAAGTCACGTCTGCTTGGCTGGTTCCTTCACCTCCCTCGGGTCCCTGCTCCAACAGTCCCTTCTCAGTTGCACCACCCTGAGCCTCCTCCTGTGTAGGTCACAGCCATACCCCATATACGTGCTCCCTATCCTGCCTCCATGCTCTGCTTCGCTCTACGGTCTGTATCACCATGGGGCATGTCTTTCACTGATTCATCTTGCATGTCTTTCTCCCAGTAGAAGAGAATTTCATTGGTTTACTTCTCTGCTGTATCCGTAACATGTGGGACTGTGCCGGGTATACAGCAGGTGCTTAATAACTACTTGCTAATGAACTTCTCTGTGTTTGCATACCCATGTGGCAGTGGGGCATCCACACCACTGAATGGATTCAAAGAAGCAAGCACGGCCCTGGCCTAGGTCTGGCACAGGGGGCCGGGGAGGGGGGCTTGGACTTGGGGCGAGGGTCCCAGCCCTGAGTCCTGGTGCAGGTGGGGGGCTCCTGCAGCTCCCATGGCTTGCTTTCCTGGTCAGTAAGTGGGATAGAAGGGTGCACATGTGGGAAGATGACCCCACACTCCCTGATAACCAGTAGCTACCGTGATCTAACCACCGATATTCAGAATCCCTGAGCCCCTGAGAGTCTGTGACATTGACCACTTCATAGGAGGCCACCAGGGACAGGGATATGGGCTGGCCTAGGGCTTGGCTTAGAAACCTACTCAAGGCCACCGTGTCTCCAGGCCCTCTGTACCGTGAGGCTCATTAAAGCCCTCTGGTCTAGGAGGGAGGCTGGCCAGACCCTCCCAGGGCCTCATGCAGCCATGGCTGCCAGGGATGCGGAAAGAGCTGCCCATCCCTGGAATGGATGATTCTGAGCCCAAAGGAAGGAGGGGACCAGTCATGTGGAAAGCAAGAGCTCTAGGCCGGGAGTCAGAGGAACTGGACCAATTCCCAGCTGGCCATTGGTTGCCGTGACCTTGGGAACGACTCCACCGTATGAGTCTCAGGCTCCCCATCCGCCAAGTGGGGGACCACATTGCCTCCTGCACTGGGCCAGGGTCCTGGGCCATGGGACCGTGGCCTGGTCTTCTTCACATCTCTCGTCCCTCCGCGGTTTCCTGCCCGGGCCCCCCACCTCAGCGGCTCCTTTCACAGGGGTCAAGTGTGTGTGCACCATTTGGGTGAGACCACCGTCGGCCTTCCTGGCGAGGGCAGGGCCCAGTGTGTCCCCCGCTGCCTCACCGCAGCCTGCTGGCTTCATCACATGGCTTCCCCAAAGGAGTCGGTTGAACCCAGTCTTAAGATGGGAGACAAAATGAGGAATTTGAGAAAGCACTCCATTGGTGAAATTGTCTAGGGGCGCCTGGGTGGCTCAGGCATTAAACGTCTGCCTTCAGCTCAGGTCATGATCCCAGGGTCATGGGATCGAGCCCCACATTGGGTCCCTACTCGTCAGGAAGCCTGCTTCTCCCTCTACCTCTTGTGGTCCCTCTCTCTCTCTCTCTCTGTAAAATAAAAAAAAAGAAAAGAAAGAAAGACAGTGCCGTGCCTTTCTTCCCAGGATAACCCGTGATCTCGTGACTCCCTGACTTAGGGCCCCAGTTTCCTCATTCATAAAAGTGGAGGGGTGCCCAGTTTGGGTACGAACCTTCCCGGAAGGTTCTGATGATGAGCCTTATTCTAGACCTTGGTATCGGGATGTCCCCTCAACCCCAGCTTGTTCTCAGGATCGTGACCCTAACCCAGGTCCTTCCGGAAAGCCAGCTGAGGGCCGGCCCCCCTGAGGCCCCCTGAAGGACAGTTCCGGAAACCGACAGCAGATGGTGCTGTTGACCCCAGTCCTGGGCAAAGGAAGGCCTCCCAGCAGCTGCTGGTCTCTGAGGCTCCTGGCTCCAGGCAGTCTGGCTGTCTGGCCTGGCAGGGGTTGGGGTCTCCTCTCGTCAGAGTCCAGCCCAGACTCTGGGCACACCCTCTGTGGCCCATCACCACGCTGGGGAAGGCCCTTGTGGGACACACAGCTGAGTGGGGAACATGGTTGTGCAGATGCACACGTGGGCACGCGTCCGCAGGGGTACATGGAGGGCACACGTCTGCTCACCTCTACCTGCGGGGTGCCGAATGCGTTCACGAATCACGCGTGTGCTTCCCTGTAACCGACGTGCACGAGGGTCTGCTGGGCTGGTGGTGTGTGGGGGAGAGGAGGCCTCAGAGGAGGGCCCCAGTGTGTGCATTCCTGTGGATGAGCTTGCGTGTGTGGACGTTCACGCCTGTGGTCCATGTGTGCATGCACCTGTGAGAGGTGTGGTGTGCGGGCGTGGGCACACGGGTGTGTCTGCGTGTGCACACGTGTGAGTGGGTGTTGTGTGTGTGTGAGCATTCCAGCGTTGCGTCTCCCCGGGCACAGCTCTTGCAGCTGTGTGTGTGCACGTGTGTGTCCGTGGCTGCCCATGCATGCACTTGTGTGCACGTGTGCAAGTGTGGGGGCCACAAGCCCCAGGCTGGGCTGAGGGACAAGGAGCCCGGAAGGAATGACCTGGGGTCTTAGCCACGCTGAGGGTGTGGACGGACAGGCTGGAAGGACAAATGAGCCTCTTGTTGGGAGAGAGGGGCTGAGGCAGGCAGACCCAGAGCCCCGAGACGCTGGCCCAGACCCGGCGGGACGGAAGAGTCATGTAGAGCCGGGATGCAGGGGCAGAGCTGGCATATTGTCCTTCTGAGTTGAGGGGAAGTGCGCTCTGTCCGAGCCGGGCCCTGGACTCCTGCTCTCACCTGCCCACCTCCCAGAGCCCGCCTCTTCCAGGGGAGGACATGGAGGCTCAGGGCGGTCGAGGCACTTCCTGGAAGCAGACGGCAAGGAAGGGGTGCAGCTGGGTCTGGAACAAAGGTCCGGCACTGAACCTCATCATGAGATCACTTCCGCCCAAGCAAGCGTGGCCGGCAGGCTGTGATGCCCCGGAGTGTCCGGGCCGAGGCAGGGGTGGCCGAGGAGGGCAGGTGTCAGGGCAAAGGGGGATGAGGGGATGAGGGAGAGGAGGCTGTGACACGTGGCATGGAAAGGAGGCATGTGGGGCACGGAAGGATCCCAGCTCTGTGGCAAGCCTGCCCCCAAGCCCCTGTCCTCCACCGTGGGGCAGCCTCCAGGAACCTCAGTTTCCCTGTGTGCTGAGCCCTGACCTCATGCGGGAAACTTGGTTGGGCCCGGCCCACCCCCGTTCTTTAACAGGTGTTTATTGAGCACCTACTATGTGCCAGGCACGATTCTGAATGCTGGAGACACAGAAGGGAGCAGGACACACGTGTTCCCTGCACGCGGGAGCCGACATTCCAGGATGCAGGAGAGACTGCAAAGAGAAGCGAGAAAGCTGAACGAGACACGTCAGGCAGAGGTGAGCACTGGGATATGACAGTGGTGGGGTCAGGGTGGGGTCTCAGGAGGCGGCCAGGGGCTGGGAACGGGGCAGTGGGAGCAGCCAGTGCCCCAGGAGGGCCGAGGGGCAGGGCCTCCCAGGCCACACCGAGCTCTGGGGATTTTATCCCCAGGTCACAGGGAAACCCACAGGAAGGTCTAAGCAGGCAGAGCCCTGACAACAAACCTAAAAGGAGAGTCTCCCCGAAGGCAGGAGCTCCCTGAAAACCCGCTGGGTCTTGGATATAGGAGACGAGGGCCGCTGGGCTCGGAAATCTGGATCCTGGGCAAGCCTTCCCCTTGGCCTCTTTCTTCCTCTCAGGACTGTGTGTCCGGGGCTTCCAGCTCTTTCCTGGAGCCGGTTCTCCTAGGCCTGGTGTGTTTCCTTGGCCGCTGTGGATCCGGGGGCATAGACTTGCACCCTCGGCCTGGCCACGTTGCTTTCCTGCAAACCTCAGTTTCCCTGTCTGTGCAGTGGGGATGTTGATGCCTTTCGGAGCGCCAGACGGTGTGAGGATGAGATGTGCTGGCTCCCGGAGAGGGCTCCTGATGGTGCCAGGCCTGGCGTCGGGGCTCTGAAGCCCTCGCCGTGGGCTATGGTGGTGATTCCTGCGACACCAGGATGGCCTACGTGGGCTGCTTCCCTCTCCCAACTGCAGCGTCTCCCCCTGCACATCACACCCGTT
Organism: Mustela nivalis; assembly: GCF_964662115.1. NCBI lineage: Eukaryota > Metazoa > Chordata > Mammalia > Carnivora > Mustelidae > Mustela > Mustela nivalis. The sequence continues at coordinate 12,460,921 of NC_139029.1, read as the reverse complement.
TCGGGAAGGGAGAGGAGGCAGGCACCGGGTCAGCGCAGCAGAGACAGGGGTGCGGCAGGCCCGTCGGGCCCTCCCTCCAGCGGCCTCCCTCTCCCTGCAGTGTGCCCCCAGGGAGTCGACGACTGGCAGTTTCTCCGCTCTCTTCCCTGCTCCTGATTTGCGTGTTTAAAATATATCTGCAGACTCACGCTGCGTCCCTGGCCCAGCCTCCCTCTCTCCCTGCCTGCGTCTCCAGGAACAGAGCTAAGTGCGTGCCCAAGAGCTCGGGAAAGCACACGCTCCTGGCCCTTCCACGCCAGCGCCATCTGGGATGCCCCGTTTCTATGAGGGGGTGTTGGGGTTTCTTTTCATTTCCCCATCTTTGCCTGCACCCGTGGGGCCGTGCACTCCCTCGCCGGCTGCTGGGCGATGCTCTCAGATCACAGGCCTGACATTTCGGTGTTCGTGTCCCTGTGCCAGGCAGGCAACAGCCTGTGCAATTGATTCACCCTGCATAATCGTCAAGGGCCATCCATAACGTTTCCTCCGCCCCATCGGCCCTTCCGGCTGCTTGCACTGGGCCTCACGCTGTCTTGCCTGGACCCTATCTTCTTGGACTGGGCACTCCCTTTCCCAGCGCCAGAGAGAGCTGCCCCCTGTCCCCACCACCACCTGTCCTCCGCTCTCCATGAGGCTGGTAGGACTTCCTCAATTTCCTGGTTGTTCCCACCTTCCCATGTCCACTTGCACCATCACCTGATGTTCCCTTTGGTTCCTCGAAGAGGAGGTGTCTTTCCTACCTCAGGGCCTTTGCAAATCCTGTGTCCTCCAACAGAACTCCTGCCTGGTAGCCCCAACATACTCACTCTCCTTTTTGCCTAAGCTCACTCCCACTTGCCATTTGGGTCTTCCTCCAGGAAGTTCCCTTGGATTTCCCAGGCTAGGTTAGGTTGTTCCGTTCCACTCTCCTTTTATAACCAGCCCCTCTCTTTGTTGCTCTGTCCCTCCTGGAATGATTGATTTGAAGTCTGTCCCCCACATTCCATTTGAGTAGCCTCTGTTCCCCTTTTGTTTCCTTCTGTGTCCCTTTGGCTCAGCCAGTGGTGCTCAATAAATGCAGATTGAATTGAATGAATGCTTATTGAAGGCAGTCGCTCACACGGAGGCCTGACCTTTGGGGTGGAAGATTTCCTTCCTGGGCAGCCTTTGGACAAGGGGGTAACCTGGAGAGAGGAAGGAGGGGCCGTGGTGGCAGGCGGGGCTGGGAGCCCGAGGCCAGCGCCCAGGCCCGCTCCTCCGTCTGGGGCTAACATCTCTGGGACGGCTTTGAAGAATGATGATGCAGAGTGATGACCGTTTTGCTGGGTTTTGGGGAGATGATGTAAAGCATTTCAGAAAGTGAGTCAGACAGGCCTGGGCTCCTCTCCTGACTCCATCACTTTAGGAATTCAAGAAACCCATCAGGGAAGCAAGCTGGGTGTCCCTCAGCAGACGGGTGGGTAAGAAGAAGGGCTGTGTATACGTATATGTACACATATCCGTACATATACGTGGATGGTGGAATACAATGCAGCCGTGCAAAGGAGGAGAGCCTGCCGTTAGGGACAACACAGAGGGACGGAGCGGGCAGGGTGCCAAGTGAGGCCAGTCAGCCTGAGAAAGACAAGTCTGGTTTCACTCCTATGTGAACTCTAAAAAAAAAAAAAGCAAATGAATAAACAAACAAAAAGCAAAAAAAAAAAAAAAAGTAAAGAAAGAAACCCTTCAGTGTCTCAGTTTCTTTATCTGTCGAATGGGGACAGCAGGTAAGCACGCTCCCTCCACAGGGCAGGCCGTCTCGCTAGGAGGGGTAAATGATGAGAGGGTGTGCGGAAAGCTCCCGGCACAGTGTCCGGTCCGGCTGAGGTGCTGAGGAGACAGGTCTGGAAGGAGGACAAGAGGAAGGTTGCCGTGGCTTGGGATGATGATGGGTAAGTATCTCTGGTGAAGGTGATGGAGGGGCGGGGCTGGTGCCTTTCCTGCCGCCGGCGGCTGACTGGCGGTGGTGAAGCAGGGGCAGGGGTGGCAGGGGAGAGCGAATCTGTCCGTTAAACAACCAGCGTGGGTTTTGTGTCAGCAAAGTTTTGTGCAAAAATAAATACAGTTTTTCATCTTCGGGAATCACCGGTAAAAGAGCAATTTCACACCACACACACACACACACACACACACACACACATGGTAGAAAACAAGATGGTAGGTGACCGGATGTCAGGGGAGGTGGTTCGGGGCTGGGCATTCCAGGAAAGCAAAGATCTGCTCCAAGGGCCTGGGGAGCGGAGAGGCAGGGAGCAGAGGTTCTGGAGAGGAAGAGGCAGAGCATCAAGAGAGACAGGAGCCATGGCAGGTGTGAAGGGTGATAGTGCCCTGTGTCCCTATGAGGTCCCCGGTGCCCCATGAGGAACTCTGACCTCCAGTCTGGGGTCCTGGCTCTGGTCCCAGCTCTGCCACACTGCCCGGCTCCCCTGAGTGACCTTGGGGGTCGCGCTTTCCCTTGAAATAGGCCCCGGGTTCCCCGTGACTCCGAGGGTCTTGACTTAGCTCCAGCTGTGCAATGGGCACACGGAGTAGGTTTGGACTCTCACTTGACAGAGCAGGGGCGACCTTGGAGAAGGCAGCCTAGGGGGTGTCGGGCTGGTATGTGCCCCCGCAGGGTTGGGTCAGTTTGTGAGGAAGAATTTCTCTGGACTCCATTCTCCTGCTTTGTTCTACCTGTGGGTCTAAAACGTGCCTGCGGGTGTGTCTTGGGGGAGCGGCCTTCTTCCTTGCTCTGTCCATGTCTCTGGGACCCCCGCATGTACGGGAGCTCAGAAAAGCCCATCTGCCTGCCCCTCCATCCCAGCACCCACTTCTGGTGTTAGGGTCCAAGATGTGAGTCATGACCAGAGAGGGCAGTGCCTTGCCCAGCAACGCACAGCAAGGCGAGGCAGAGTGGCAGCCCCAGGAGTGCAGGGGCGAGCCGGGCTGTGACTCCCACCTTACTCAGGGCTCCTCACACTGAAGAGACTGCAAAGGTGGACAGCAGGTGAAGGCTAGAGCATGAGGGACAAACGAGCTGACCCTTACCTAGCAGACGCTTTAGGGATAATTAAGCCTATGGACTTTGGGGCCAGAAAGGCCTGGGTTTGAAACCCAGCTTTGAATCCCATGTGCTAGCTGTGTGACCTCAGGCAATCCACTCACGCTCTCTGTGCTTTGGTTTTCTTGTCTCTACAATGGAGGAAACCCTCCCTCAGGGTTCTTGTGAGGATTAAGTCGGTTTGTATCTCACCCCGGGGATAAGGCTGCCAGGGGTATCGGTGGCTAATCCCAGGTACCCCGCACTTCCTGTCTACGGACTTGCCTCTTGAATGTTCTTCTTGAGGGAGGGATTGTCCTTGTTGCAGGGGAGGAAACTGAGGCTCAGGGGTTGTGCCCAGCCCTGGCTGGCCCCATGCCCACCAAGTCGCCTTGGCAGGGGGACACGCAGGAGGGGGTCTGGCGAACTGGCCGGGGTGGGGGCTCTGGGCAGGGAGTGGGAAGCCGAGAGCCTGACACAGGCCCTCAAGAATGCAATCCACTTCCTCCTGGGCCCCCGGGGGGCCTGGGAATCCTGGGGCGGGGAGACAGCTGTGCAGGGTGTGCTGGGGGCAGGGTAGAAGGAGGCCCCGGGAACCTGGACCCCCCCTTCTCTGTTTCTCCTGCAAGGGGGGTGGAGGGAGATGCTGCTGGCTGATTAACCCTGGCAGGGCCAGAGCCAGGAGGTGGGAGAGGAAGGCTGGGGGTGAAACTGGCCTGCGGGGGAGCCTGCCCCAGGGAGCCCTTCCCCAGGTGTGGCCAGCTGGCCCGCCCAGGGAGGCTCGAGAGCCTCCACTCCCGAGCCTCACAAAGGAGGAAGAACAGGTCTTTAACAGGGTCACAGCTGAAAGGGTCCTCAAAGGTCAGCAAGCTCAGTCCCCTTGCTTTACAGAAGGGGAAACTGAGGCCTGGAGGAGGTGGCCACCAGCTTGTGCTCACACAGAAGTCAGTGGCTGAGCCAGGAGTGGACAGCCTGGGTTGTGCCCCATCCATCCCTCCATCCTGACTCACGGCAGAAGTTCTACTGGGCAGTGGGTGTCCCCGCACGGGGCCCCGTGCCCACGCCCCTAAGTATGGGGGTGATGGCACTGGCAGTACATTGTAGCTTTTGATTTTATCATTTATTCCACCTCCAGAGCCATCTGTATCCTTTATGTCATCAGGTCCTCACCGTACTGCACGTAAGGTGTGTGGGCTCCCATTCCACAGATGTGGACACTGAGGCTCAGAGAGCTGAAGAGACTTAATTAGTCATGCCCAGAGCAGTGAAGGAGCTGAAGTGCTTCTTCCTAGAAGAAACTCCCGGTTTCCCAGAAAGGTCAAAGGCCCCACCAGCCCTGCCCTGATCTCATCTCCCAGGGCTCTCCCTCTACTTTGCTCACTGCCTTGTTGCTCGAGACCCTACAATCATCCTTCCTCTTGCTTGAACCCACTAGCCTTTTGCCACCGCAGGGCCTTTGCACATGCGCCTCCCGCTTCTGCTTGGTGCACTTCCCCCCACATCTACGCATGGCTGTCTTCTTGCCAGTTTCACTGACTTGCTCACTACTCTGGCTAAAGCTGGTTGGCGGTGGCATCACTGGGCTTGACCTTCTCCCTAGCACTTTCCAGCATCTGAAATCATCTCGCTTATTTCTTTTGTTCCTGACTTTGAGATCTGTCTCTCCGTGCTAAAATGGAGATGTTCTGAGAGTGGGGACTTCATCTGTTTTGTTTACTGCTGTGACCCCACTTCCTAGGACAAACCCAGCGCATAGTAGGTGCTCACTATGTAAGCGCCAACCTACTACGTGCCATGACTCAGGCTGTTGTGAGTTCAGACGGAGTATGTTTCCTCCCAATCAGTGCACCTGCTGTCTGACACTGGCTCCCAAACTGGGACCCCTCTCCCCATGTCACTGCTGCAGCCAGAGGGCAAAGGAGACTCGGGCCCAAACCCTAGCACACTGGGACTCAAGCTTCTTCACTTAATATTCAAATCGTGGACTCCCTGTGATGTTGCAGGTGACCCTCTGGGCCCAGAAGTGGAAAAAAAAAATTGAGCAAAAGTAAGATCCAGGTGCTGGAAATGTAGAGCCTGATAAGAGAGGTAGAAAAATGCAGGCGAGGCAGTGTCGTTGACCTCCTACTGTGTGGTGGGTGCTCTGCAGACGTTTGTATCTGGAATCCTCAGGGAATCAGTAGCTGTTAGGTGGAGGGTGAGATAAATCCTCCCCCAGTCCCAGCAAGGCAGGGCTCTTGGCTTCTGTGCTATAGATGGGGAAGGTAAAGTGTGCAGAGGAGAATGACTCTCCCAACTGTGCCCTGCAGGTGAGCGGTAGAGCTGGGTTCCAACCCAGGTCTGCCTGACTCTGAATGCTTTGCCTGTGAGAGCGCAGAGGTCAAGTGTGCCTGGTGTTGGGGGGACACAATGGAGCTGAGTCTAAAAGTCAGTTCAGATGTGGCCCTGGGGATGGGGACTTCTTGGCGGGGGTCCAGGGAGCTCAGGCCGGGAGGCAGGGAGGAGGGCTGGTCATGGGATCAGAGAGTGGGTTGGGGGCGCCTGGGTGGCTCAGTTGGCTAAGCATCTGCTTTTGGCTCAGGTCATGATCCCAGGGTCCCGGGATGGAGCCCCACGTCGGGATCCTTGCTCAGCAGGGAGCCTGCTTGTCCCTCTCCCTCTCCCTGCCACCCCCCACCCCGCTTGTGCTCTCTCTCTATGTCTGATGAATAAATAAAAATTCTTAAAAAAAAAAAAGTGGCTTGGTTTTCCTGGGGCACGCAGGGCAGTGGGAAGAAGGAGGGAGGGAGATGAGGAAGGAGAGTGGCCTGGACCAGCCCCTCGTTATTTATTTTAGCATCATGATGGCAGTATGGGGCGACAAAGGGAAGTGGGGGGTTGAAGTCAAACCTCAGAAACTTTCCAGCCCATGGGTCCAGAGGACCGGATGCCCGGGGTGGGGAGGGAGTCTCCCTGAGCGGCTTGGGGGGACTAGGGAGGACAGGAGAATCCAATATGAAAATGGTGTGAGTTGGAGGGTTTTGCATTTTGAGACTCGAGTTCGCAGGTCCAGGAAGCCGGGGCCCGTCTGCTTTGAAGGCAAAGTGGCAGGAGCTCTGGGTTTTGGGGGGTTGCCGGACCTGGGCTTGAGGTCCAAGTCCATGATCGGGACTGCGACCTTCCGTAAGCCTGACGTCCGGCTGAGTGTGGATTCTTCCCGGGCAGGCTCGCGGGAGCTCCCGTCGTGTGGAGCGGACCGGAGTGTTCATGTCTGTGACGCATCCAGAACGGGGCCCCGTCAGCACAGCGGGAACACTCAGTAAACACTCGTCCCTGTGTTCCCCCAAACCCTTCCCCACCCTAGGGGAAACCCCACCTTCAGGGTTTGCAAACTGAATTACCCAGGGAGGCTGGACTGAGCCTGTTAGGGGGCCGTGGGGAAGGAGGCTGCTGCAACACTGTTCTCAAAAGAGCCTAAAAATACGTGTTTTTTGTTTTTTTTTTTTTTTAAGATTTTATTTATTTATTTGACAGAAAGGGATCACAAGTAGGCAGAGAGGCAGGCAGGGGGTGGGGAGTGCGCTCCCTGCTGAGCAGAGAGCCTGATGTGGGACTCTATCCAGGACCCTGAGATCATGACCTGAGCCGAAGGCAAAGGCTTAAGCCACTGAGCCACCCAGGCGCCCCTAGAAATACGGGTTTTAACGTGAAATCTTCCACAGCGATGGGGTGAACAGCCCCCTCCTCTCCGAATAAAATCGCCGTAGGCCCAAGCCCACCAGTTTGCAAACCCTCTGTAGAGCCTCAGGCTGAAGCGATTTGGGAGGACCTGCTGGGAGTTGGGTTGGGAGCTTCGGGGAGTGGAGTGGGGAGGGTTGGGGGATGGGTCAGTCCTGGGTGTCGGAGGCGGTGAGTGTTAACTGACACGTGAAGGAGGGACAACAGCTTTGTTGACCTGGTCAAGCTCACAGGCAGCACAAGTTTCCGGACGCAGCGAGGCCTGGGAGATGACAGCCAGGGATCTGGCCTGGGCTGCTGTGCGACCCTGGGCCAGCCCCTTGCCCTCTCTGAGCCTCTGGGACAGGACGGAATGGGCTCTATCAACAGTCCTGGCTTTCCTGGCTTTGGAGGTGGGGCCTGGAGCAGAAGGTGAGGGAGAGCACTGGTCCTGGGAATAGCATGAGGTCTCATCTGCTGTTGACGTTCCTCTGGGCCTCGGCGCATGGGTTTCTCCCGGCCCACAGGACCCCAGCCCCTTGTGCCAGGCGGGCGCTGGGTTGGGGCACTTGCTGCTGGGTGGATTAGGGTTCCCTGGGCCAGGGGTTTGGGGGTGATGAGAAGCGGGGAGATTGGGGCAGGGTTGAGGGCCAGCTGCCAGCTGGGGGTTCTTGTCCATTCAGAGTCTGTTTGTGGGATCAGATGGGGCCTTGGAAGTCAGCACTGCTCAGATGTTAACTGAGCACCTACTATGTGCCACGATAGACGGGAAATCAATAGTCTGCACTCTCTCACCGCTGTCATCCCCACTTAACAGAGGGGGAAACTGAGCCTTAGAGAAGGCACATGTGGCTGTTAGAGGATGGTGGGATTTGAATCTGGGTAGCCTGGCACTCAAGCCTGCATTTTTAACACCAGTGCAGTCACATGACCATTATTGGGGGCAGAACCTGAGAGTGATGGACACCGAAGGGGGCGTGGCCTGGGCTCTGGTCAGAAGGGCCTGGCAGGGTGTCTTCCCATGGGAGCTGGCACCCATTGGGGCCCTTGGGAGCTTTGGGGAGCAGTGGTGGGCCCTGAAGGGCCTTCAGTGGAGTCTGGTTTGTGTCTAAAGAGCTCTCTCCCAGCTCGGTTCCTTGGAGGCTGACCTGACCCGGCCTCTCTGCTGAGCGGGGCCAGCTCCCAGGTGTCCCCAGGCGGGATTCCGCACGTCCGTGGCTGACGGCGGGGGGCGGGGAGTGAAAAGAGGAACCGCACTGGTCTGTGAAGACTGTTTCTCCCTGAGCTGCACCTCCAGCAAAGGTCCTGTGGCTGCTGACCCTCGCCGACCCTCTTTGTCAGGCTGGGAGGTCAGTGATGATAAAAGTGGTAAGTCTCCAGGGGAGGCTCGCCGGAGGGCAGGAATGCTGCTGCCTGAGCCTCAGTTTCCCCACATCATAGCATCACAGTGGGAGTTGGATGAACTATCCCGTGGAAAAGGGAGGGTAGCACACCTGCTTCCCTCACTCACACAGAATGCCAGGCCTTCTTCCAGGATCTGAGATCATAACGGGCTTCCTCAATGCCATGCCCCATGCTGAGAGCTCTATGTTCACGACCTCTGTTGCTCCACACTGGACCTCCACACGGGAAACACTGTTCTCAGGCTGCTGGACAGATGAGGCACGGAAGGGTGGGTCATATGTGGCAGAGCTGGGGTTCAAGCCCAGGTCAGCCTGGAGGGACAGCCCCAGCCCCAGGCAGCACTTAACCCTCGACCTGGTCGTGAGTCCTGGACACCATGGGTGGGAACGAAATTCTAGACTTGTTCTTTCGTGGGCCTGCTGGATTGAAAGATCCATGGGGCCGGGGACTGTGTCTCATTCTGTTCACTTCTGCGGCATCTAGTAGATAGATAGTCAGGAGATGAATGAATGAATGGGCGAGCGGCCGCCCAGGCCAAGGCTCCCGGGAGTACTGGAGGGGACCCTGAGGGCCGTTCTCAGGGCACGTGCCAGGCCCAGGAACCCTCTGCTTTGAGGCAATCTGTCTGGCCTTTCCACCACCCAGCCTCCTCCGGGGCTCACAGGGTCCATGGAGATGGACCCGTGGTGGGATCCAGAGGCCTTGGATAGAATATCAGTGGCTGAGCCCTTGAAAATCTGATCTCACCCCAGCGCACCTCCCCAAAGTTCTCCCCAGACCATCAATCAGCAGTGAGACACGATCGTATTTTATAGCCAGGCAGGGGTGGGGGGTGGCATGAAACCCAAGCCCCCATTCCTCCTGCCTGCTTAGGAGGATCAAGGCAGACCCGGCAGGGCCTTAACTCCTTGTGACCCTGTTCCTACCAGCTGTGGGCCCAGCTCATCTGTCCCACAAGGCCCTGCCAAACTGAGCCCCTCAGGGGGTGACAGAGGGGAGGAGGATATGTGTTCTGGCGTCTTCTCTGCTCGCAGGGACCTGCAGGAGGGTTCAGAGTATGCTTCTGGCCTAATACTTGGGAAACGTAGGCTCTGGCTCACGGTCTACCCATTGTGGCTGTGTGACCTCAGGTAGGTTGCCTCCCCTCTCTGGGCTTGACTCCTCGGCTCCAACCCTGGAATCCTAACAGCACCCTGCTTATCTTCCTAGGGGTCGTCCTAGAGCCTTCAACATGGGTGAAATGTGATTCCTGGCCTTGGGTCCCTCTGTCTTTGTCACTGGGTCCTCTCCGCTGGAAATAGTTGATCCACAATAAGAGACTTACCTCTCCTAGGAATTGGTGTTTGCATTTTACAGACAGGGAAACTGAAGCCCAGACAGATGTTTCCATGACCCCAGTCACTCAGCAAATGGCTGTAGAATCAAGTTGGAGCTCTAGTTCTGTGCTGCAGACCCTTGGACTGACCTCTCTTACCCTCTCCCTTTCTCCTCTTGTTGGAAACGGGCCGTCCTGGGGACTGGATTGCTGTCAGTGCCAAAGAGAACAGTCTCAAGTTCAGGGGGAAGCTGCCAGGTGTGGTCGGGATGGCCACGGCTAGTGGGAGAAACTTTGGTGGGTGAAGGAGCTTGTTGACACTACAAGGAGGGTCTGGTGCAGCAAGACTGACACCCCCAGCTTTGGGGCAAGCCGGTCCTTGAGCGGAAACTTGGCCAGGTCCCCTCGGAGCCCAATATTGTCATTTCTGGAACAAGAAGGATGATATCAACTTGCCTCATTGTCTCATGGAGCCCGGGTCATCACCAGGGCCACCCCAGGAGGGGCTGAGCACCCCGTTGCTCAGGGGCATTCAAGCAGACCCATGGTTGTCAGATGAGAGAAGCGTCTTGGGAGAGGGGAAGCTAGACGACCCTAAGGTCCCTCTCAGGGGTGCTGGGGGGGTGGGGGAAGGGTGGCAAGGGAGGCGTTTTCTGGTGTCCAGTTACCAGCTCTTGGAATCAGAGAGGTCATTCTGAGGAGACGGCAGCTCCAGGAACGGTTTCCTCAGGTGGCCGAGGCTCTGGGGACGCGGGTGTCACAGCAACAGCTGGGTGTGCTGGGTTGATGGATGGCTGTTAGAAAATCAATTTTCTGAAGCCCAGTCAGTGGGGCGGGCAGGCGGGCCTTGGGGAGGCTCGGGCTGGCTCGGGGAGGGGCTCTGTGCCCAGCAGGTGGAGCCCAGCCCCCACCCCTCTGCAGTTCCAGATCCCCGTCACCTCCCCTGCCCCTTCCCCGGGCTGTGCCTCCAGCTTGGAGACACCGCCTCTGTCTCTGTCCTGGACTCCTGGGCAGGACGAGCGCCCAAGCCCTCGACAGGCGTCAAGCCATCTGGTGCCTCGTCCCAACTCGGCTGCTAATTGGCTGGGTGAGCTCTCTGGGCCTCAGTTTCCCGATCTGTAAGCAGAGGAAATTGGGCTACATCTCCCTCATTTCCCGGGCTGGCTCCTCCTCACGCTTTGGGTCTCAGTTTAAACACGAGAGAGAGGCCCCTCCCCTCCAACCACCGCAGCGCCCGAGTTCCCTGACTCCCTCGTCACGGCCAGCTGCCAGCCTTCCTGGCCCTCAGTGCCGTGATCTCTGGTGACTCTATCTGTGCTGGTCCCTCCCACTGGAAGGTCAGCTCCGGGGGGGAGCTTGTGTCTGCCATGTAGTCAGCACACCGCAGTCCTTGTCTCCGCGATGGAAAGAACATGCATACCCATGTCTCAGCAGGGAACAGTGAGTCCCAGAGGAGTCCCAGAGTCCCAGAGAGAGGTCCTGCCTTTACTTAATATTGAATTGAGTGTCCCATTAAGTCACACACAGGGGTGGGGAGGGGGGTGTCAGGGAAGAAGCCCACTCTGTCCCATTTCTCTGCTCTTGACCAGGGTGCTCAGAAACCCCGGGGGACCCCCGCCTCTGCTTGTGAGAACCCCAGGCTGGCAGGAAGGAGAGCTGGAGGGGCCTCTCTGAAAGGTCTGCGGCCCATCCATTCACCTGGCAGAGCGAGCACGGGGAGAGCCGCAGCCCGGCCCGAGCTCGACGGGCCGGGGGGACACGGAGGGCAGGTTGCCGACGAAGCCAGAGCGGGAAGCCACCGCGGAGCTGGCTCGTGTCTCCTGGCCGTGCCTGCGACAGGCAGCTGGAGTTGAGGACAGTGCTACGGAAAATCTTCCCTCCTATTCTCTTTTTCTTCTTTTCCTTCAAAAGAAAAAAAAAAAAAAATCTCCAACAACCAACCCATCTCCCACGACTTGGAAAAATGGCTTGAATCCCGTGTCTGGCTCTGGAACGTTTTATGGCCCTTTCCAGCCGAGGACGTGAAGCCTCCCGTGACATGAGCCCTCTGTTCCTAGGCCCTGGCCGGGGAGGGCCCCATCCATCTTCCCCAGCTGGAGGCCGTGTGTGGGAAAGGCCCCCGCCGAGGGGGGGCAGCACCTGTTGCTCTCACTCTTCCTAAGCTGGTCGTTCTAGTCCCTCGTGGCGGCGGTGATGGGGGAAGGAGCTGGGGGGACCCCTGGCATCACTGCAGACCTGGAGAACCACCGATGCCGCCCGGGGGGTGACGAGGCTACGATAAGAGTGAGGGTTTATCTGAGGCCCAGGCTTTCTGGCTGCTGTGCCTTGCTCGCAGGAGAGGTGGCAGGTCCCACAGAGTGTCCCCAGAGAGGGACAGAGCCAGCCTGGGCCTGGTAGGGGAGGCAGGCAAGGCGGAGTTGGGGGGGGGCGGCAGTCACAGTGCTGTGTTGAGCCCAGGCAGTGAGGGCAAGAGAGAGCCAGGCTGAAGGAGCGGTGTCCCAAAGCACAGCGTGGGGGACGGGGGTCATGTCCGGGGAACGTTGCGCAGGGTGTGATGCTGGGAGGGAGCATCTCGCAGGGGATGGGGACGCGGCTGCGATCACAGAGGCAGGCCCGTGCACTCAGACTAGTCTTGAAGGCGCTGGGAGTCACTGCGGGTCCTGAACCAGACCTGCATTCCACGAGGGACCTCTCTGCCATCCGCACGGGGGAGGGGTTGAGGTTGACCAGTGGGCCAGAGCCTTCCACAGCGTAGGTGAAGCCAGAAATGCATCCTGACTTGAAGGCAGGGAGGGGGAGCAGACTGAGAGCCATCTCCAGGGGCAGACACACCTGGGTGCACGCCCAACCTTGCTGTTCCTGGCAGGGTCCCTCTAGCAAGCCGCCTCTGCTCTGGCCTCAGTTTCCCCACCGTTGCAGTGAGGTCGATGGACAGGCAAGGCAGAGAGGACCTCAGAGCGACCCAGGCGACTCCACAGCTGTGCTGTTCATCAGCGTTGGGAACGAGCATCTGATGCCCCCGGGCCTGCTTCCCTGTTTGTAAGATGCCAGCTTCCAAGGGTGTGGGGGGGCCGTGACTCCCCACGTGTAAGAGGACCCACACTAGCTGGCGTTCACCGGGTGATCGATGATGGAAATTTGCCTCTGCTTACGCCCCTCCCAGGTTGTAAGGTTCCCCTTTTTGTGATTGCTCTTCCTGGGGACTTGGTGGGAAAACCGGGGGGTGGGGTGGGCACTGAAGGACACTGGTGCCTGAGGGAGCCCTGGGGGGGGCGGGTGGGAGGCCTGGGGCTCTGCAGGGACCACTCAGGTTTCAGAGGTCCTGGGACCTGCAGAGCTCCTAGGAATTTTCCCAGGCCAGGGCGGCAGGCAGCTGGAAGCCATCCGTCCCAGGGAAGGAGAGAGGATCAGGGGTCTTGCCAAGGTCTTTCGCTGGGAACGAGAACTTGGGAGGGGGGCAGGAGTCCCCCATTCAGTCTGGAAAGATGAAACCTTTCTGCCCGGGCAGCTGCTCGTGGGGATGCCAAGAACCCAACAGGCCTGGCCCCCTCCCGGGTTCCCGGGGGGCCATCAGTCTTATGGGGGGGAGCCTCTTGGAGCCCTGGAAGCCGAGAGGGCAGGCTTGGAATCTGCCACCCCTTCCTGGTTAGCTGGGGTATCACAGCCTGGGAGACAGGGTGGCAGGGAGCCTGAGGCTCCACGAGAGCCTCACTTTGGTTTCAGCCAAAGTGGGGAGCCCAAGTTCAAGTTCATCTCAGGGTCAGTATTATCTGCTCTGCAGGGTTGTGAAGATCGGGGATGCTGTGGGAAGCACCAGCACACAGTAGGTACTTTAGCTGGTCCTTACATTTCTGGAGGGGATATAGATAGTGATCAGGAGCACAGATCCCAGACTGACGGCCTGGGTTCAAATCCCACCTCTGCCACTTCCTCCTCGTTAATTCACGAACATTCCTGAACCCTGATTTCCTGATGCACCACACTTAGGACACAGCCTGGCAATGCGCTGAGCACCAGGGGTTATTATTACAATTGTTGCTACCAACAGCACAGGACAACTTTGGGCCCCGATCTGCAGAATGAGAACATCCGTTTTTTCCTTGCCAACCCTAATAACAGTAACAGCTGCTACCCCTGCCGTGACTTCGGAGTGCTGGGTGCCCTGCCTGATGGCTTGCTCTATCTTGGGAGTCTGTCTACCAATCTGAAACATAGTGATTTCCTGTCCCCTTTTGACAGGTGAGGAAGGAAAGTCTCTGAGATACATAGAAACTCACCTAAGTCCTTGCAGCCAATAAGTGCCAGGGAGGAGAGATTTCCAGCCAACCTCACAGAACGCCAAGAGCAGGCTCAGGGGCCCTTTCTGGGTCAAGGAGATGGACAAGGATACAGTGGGGAGAGCACTGGACTGGGAGTTGGGAGCCGGCATCCTTGCTCTAACACACTGAGGATAAGCTTTTGGAGCCTCCGTCTTCTTTGTTAAAGCAGAGGTGTTACTATGGGTTCTGTATGGAGCTGGGATGAGCCTTCACTGAAATCATGGGAGCAGAGCGCCTGGCACCGTATCTGGCACAAAGCTGGAGTGCCGCTGGTTGGGGAGTGTTGGTGGGGGTTTGTGCTGTCGATGTTAATGGTACTGTTGGGTTTTCTATTAGCGTAGAAGATGGTGGTGATGGGCAGATGTAGTCGGAGTGGCTGTAGTTGGAGTAGTTTTTGCTGTTGTTGGTGATGGTGATAGGGCGTTGGAGATGGTGTTACTGGTGTGACAGGGGCAGTGTCGATAGTGACGAGGCTCTTGTTACTGGTGTCGGAATGGGTGGTGTTGATACTGATGGTGTACACGGGATGGTGTTGCTGTTAACACTGTGATTAGTGTTGTTGTTAGGGATCGTATTGTTAGTATTGGTGGTGTGAAAGTGACTGGTGCTGGTGATGAGATTGTGCTTTGGGTCATTACCAGGGGTCATGACGTTAATGTTGGTGTTGTTGGTGCTAATATTACTTCTGGTGGTGGTGGTGGTGTGAGCGGTGATGCTAATAATATTGCTGGTGGAGTTAGTGGTGTCGATGCTGACAATATTGTTAGTGGTATTGGTGTTATTGGTGGTGTGAACATTGTTGCTGGTGAGGCTGGTGTTGACACTGGTGCTAAAATGATTACCAATATTGTTGTCGGTGTTGGCGTTAACGTTGTTCCTGATCGTGTTGGTATTGAGGCTGATGACGGCAGTGCTAACGTGATTACTGGTAGTGGTGGTGGTGTTGCCATTATGTCGGTGTTAGTGTTAACATGGTTACGGGTGGTGGTGGTATTGAGGTTGAAGATGGCGGTGCTAACGTGATTACTGGTGATAGTGTTGGACTTTGTATCTGTGTTGGTGTTCGTATTAACATTGTTACTGATGGTGTTGATGCTGATGGTGTTAACATGATTACTGGTATCAGTGTTGGTATTAACATTGGTACTTGTGGTGTTGGTGTGGATGTTGATGATGGTGATGTTAACATTGTTACTGGCTTTGGTGCTGTTGGTCTGGACAATAGAATGGCTGAAACAACGACTGCCGGTGGCGGTGTTGGTGAAGACATTGCTAATGGGAGTACTGGTGTTGGTCCTAACATTGTCCCTGGTGTTGGTGTTGGTGGAAACATCGCTAACGGGAGCACTGGTAAAGGACCACCCCATAGTTGAAGGAGCAACCCTGACTTGGTACCGCCCACCCTCACTTCTCCCACCTCTTCCTGAGACTGTTGCTGGAAGTCGTGGGCTGGAGGGCTCGTGAGCTGCCTTCCTGGGAGAGTGGGGTGGGGTGGGGGTTTGGCCAAAGCCTTGCCTGTGAGCAGGTTGCTGCTTAGGGGTGTCTTAAAATCCTCACAGAGCCTAGAATGGTAGTGCTGAAAGGGCACCGAGAGGTTGTCCAGCCTGGTGGTTCCCAAACTGGGTTCCTCAGAGCCTTGGGGTTCTCTAGTGGCATTTCTGGGAAGGAGAGGGGTACCAGGCTCGGGCACAGCAGCACCTCTTTTGTCTGCTTTATCCATGTGGGTTCTGGGTGGGAACTTTTCAAAAATGCAGACCTTATCCTGTCTTTACCATCAATGGCTGCTGGTTGGTTTAAAGATAATGATCAAAATCCCTGTTACCGCCTACAGGGATGGACCAGCCCCATGGCAGCCCCAGGAGCCTTTGATCCTCACCACAGAGCAGCTGTCCCTCCCTCACAGCGTCCTCGAAGGAGTCATGCTCTGTCCCACCGCACCGCTCCCTCCTTTGGGCCACCAGGCCAGTCCCAGCTCATTTAGGGAAGCCTACCCCGGTTCCCCAGGGGGGCCCTGCCCCCTGCCATTCCCAGCCACAGTACCTGGACCTTCCCCTCAGGTCTGTTCCCTCCCTGGTCCCACTGCTCTTACTGGAATTCTTTGATGCCTGCCCTCCCCACAGACCCTTAGCTCCCGGGTCGGGGAGGGTGCTCGGTGAACACTGTGGGGTAACACCAGCTCGGCCAGCCCTCTTGGGAGGTGGACAGAAGAGTGAGGCCCTGAGAGGGACATGGCCTGTTGCACAGCATGTCAGTGATAGAGGTGGCCTGTGTCCTCAGTCCCATACCTTCCCCCTGCCCCCTGGGACCTCTCCCATCTTCCCTGGGCATAGCTCCCTATTCCCTGCCTTAATCCCTGCACTTCCCGAACACTCCCTCAGAACATGTGAAAGCTGAGACGGCTATGGGAAGCTGGCAGTGGTCTCGTCTCCCCCTTGGGGGCAGGAAGTTCTCCTCCCCCTGAAGCCCCAGTTCTGGCCACTTGGCCTGGACCCCTCTCATCTAAGCCTCAGCCTGGGAAAGAGTCCCCTGGCCTCGGTGCGACATTCCTGACCCAGCCTTGCCAAGGGGCTCAGCTGGTGGAGGCTGGGTGGGGTGCTGGCATCCAGACCCATGCTGGGATGTGGAGGGGGTCGGGGTGCTTACGGGAACCCGCTTCCTGGCCCAGCTGCCTTCCCATCTCAGTCCTGATGGGGCTCCCAGATGCAGGAGGCGGTGAGGGTGGAGAGGGTTTGGCCGGGAGGCGGCTGGCGGCCAGGGTAAGATGAATAAGGACACCAGGAGGCCAGACCGCTGCTGGGAAACACCCTTCAAAATCGATTCTTAGTGTGGCAAAGCGACGGGTGAAGTGGGGTCTTTTGGGCTCCTTGGGGCTTGCGGCTGTAGCGCGTTCCCCTCCGTCCTTTGGGGCTGCCATTCCCAGGGAGGCTCCATTTCCACACACACACCCCCCACCCCGCCGCCCGGGGCCGCCCAGTTCCCAAGGCACCGCGCCCGTCTGCATGGACTCGGCTGCAGCCAGGCAGCCAGAGACAACAACACAGTAGCAATCGCGATGTTGTTTGCTTAGCTACTTCTGCCCCGCTGTGTTCCAGGAGGGACGTGAGCCGGCTCCTGAAATTTGGGTTCAGTTTGCGAATGATGGAGTGTCCTCACGTAGTAGGTCTGCGATAAGCTTTGGTAGGATACAGCGTCATACTCCGTCTTTATAACAGCCCTGAAAAGTGGCAAGTGTTACTAATTCCTATTTTGTAGGTGAGGAAACCGAGCTCTTGCCGGAGGGCTCCGAGATGGTGTGGAGCAGACTTGGGTCTCTCACTGCAGAGCCCACTGTCTGCAAGGGGGACGTGGGGGTCTCATCGTGCCAGCAGCCAGGATAGAGTGTCTTTGAGACCGAAACTGTAGACGTGGGCCACGGGCTCCAGAACAAACAGGCAACCCACCAAGGAACACTTTCTAGTGTTTGCTTATTTTTTCTTCTGATTATTACAGTAAGCCATGCTTATTAGAGAAAATATAGAGACATACAAAGAGGAAAACAAACACCACCACCCAATGGCACACACGGGCCAAAGGGAAGGCAGTGGGAAGCTGTTGAGAGACAGATATTCTGAGTCCATGTCTTTGTTCTGTCCCTGGGACAGGCAAGCAAATTCTCTGTGACTCAGTTTCCTCTTCTGTGAGATGGCCATAATAATTCCTTTCAATATCATGGGAAGATTGTGGGGAAGAGGTGATGATTGAAAAGCACTTTTCATGGGGGGCCGGGGTGGCTCAGTGGGTTAAGCATCTGCCTTCAGCTCAGGTCATGGTCCCAGGGTCCTGGGATCAAGCCCCGCATCAGGCTCTCTGCTCAGCGGGGAGCCTGGTCCTCCGTCTCTCCCTGCCTGCCCCTCTGCCTCCTTGTGACCTCGCTCTCTCTCTGTCAAATAAATAAATAAAATCTTTTTTAAAAAGATTTGAAAGAAAGAAAGAGGGCACCTGGATGGCTCAGTGGGTTAAAGCCTCTGCTTTCGGCTCAGGTCATGATCTCAGGGTCCTGGGATCGAGCCCCATATGGGCTCTGCTCGGTGGGGAGCCTGCTTCCCTTCCTCTCTCTCTGCCTACTTGTGATCGCTGTCTGTCAAATAAATAAATAAAATCTTTTTAAAAAATTAAAAAAAATTAAAAAAGAAAGAAAAACACTTTCCACAGGATGCGTGGTCCGAGCTCCAAGTTTCCTGGGGTGTCACTATAGAAGGGGGGCTCCCTGTTCCCCACAACCACCATTCCAACACGAAGATCATGCCGTATGTGCTTTTGAATCTTGCTTTGAAAAAAAACTTCTTAGAGCACCTGGCTGGCTCAGTTGGTAGAGCATGCGCCTCTAGACTGAGGGGTTGTAAGTCTAAGCCCCACCCTGGGTGTAGGGATTATTCTGAAAAATTAAAAAATAAATTTATCTGGAAATAATTATAGATCCATAGGAAATTGCAAAGATAGGACAGAGAGGTTCTGTGTACCCTTTGCCCTATACCCCGCACTGGTTATATCTTATACCTGTAAACTCTGGCGGAAGAGCGAAGCCAGGAAACGGACATGGGCGCACTGTGCTGTACGATTCTCAGCCATTGTACGGTTCTCGTAACCAACGCAGCAATCAAGGTACAGAACACAAAGATTTCCCTTGTGTTACACCCACCTCTCTCGCACCCACTAGCCCTAACCCCCTCGCGAACACTCCTCTGTTCTCCATCTCTATAATTTGGGGTTTTTTTGAAAATGTTATATAAATGGAATCAAGCAGTATGTGGCCTTTTGAGCTTGACTTTTTTTTTTTTTTTTTTAAATTCAGTATAGTTCTCTAGAGATTCATCCGTGTTGCTGCCTCTGTCAATACTTCATTCCTTTCTATCCCCGGGGAGCATGATGTACTCTTCTTTGTTTAACCATTCACCTACAGAAAGATGGTTTGGCTGTTTTAAACCTTTGGCTATTTGTGAATAAAGCTGCTATGAACGTTTGTGTGCAGGTTTTTGTGTGGGCGTCAATTTTCATGTCTCTGGGATACATGCCCAGGACGGTAATTGCTGGGTTGTATGGTAAGCGTATATTTAGTTTTTAAAGAGACGGCCAAACTATTTTCTGGAGTGGCTGTACCACTTTACATTCCCAGCATCTGTGTACAAGAGATCCAGTTTCTCATCATCTTCACCAGCATTTGGTATTGTCCCTGTTGTTTATTTTAGCAGTTTTAATAGGCACGGAGTGATAACGCATCATGGTCTTTGCTTGCATTTCCCCAGGGACTGGGGATGTTGAACAGCCCTTCGTGGGCATACTTGCCATCCCAAATCCTGGTATTTTACCCAACGTTAGCTTTTGCTGCCTGTGTTCTTGCAAACTCTCCAAAACATCATTCGTGGTGACTGCGTAACGGTTCCTCAGATTTAATTCCACCATTCTCTTATTCTCCCTATTGTAAATAATTCTGTGATGAGCATCACTGTGCATAAATCATGGTCCACATACCACGTCACTCCCCTAGAGCAGATTTCCTGAAGGAGAATCAGAGAATGAATCAAAGATCCAAAGATTGAATAAAAGAATACAGATCATTTTCTAGGCTTTGCAACACACCACCTAACGTTCCTGTGGGAGGACAATTTCCCCATAACCTCTTGCGACGACTGCTTTGGAGCACAGGGGAGCACAGAACATTCTCAAAAGATCATACCCTGGGGCCAGGCTTTTGGAGGTTAAATCCTGCCTCTGCCATCCACTTGCTGTGTGACCTTGGGTAAGTTCCTTAACCTCTCTGATCCCCACTTGCCCCCTATGTGCTCCTAAATTAAAGAACCTTCCTGAGTGAGCTTCCAGCCCTGGGAGAGAAGACTGAAACAACACTCCAGGTTGTTGACCCCATCTAGACTTTTGTTCCTCTACCCCTTCCCCACGTCACCCCCAGCCTTTCTGCCAGAGCTCAGTCACACCGCTGAGACCTCCCAGATTTCCTTCTCTACTGGCCATTAGCCAGACTTCACAGCTGAACGCTGAGTGACTAATGGAAGCTGATGGCTGAAAGGCCTCCCTATTAATTGGGGCCTAATCGGAGGTGGCTGAAACCACAGCTGGGCTGTGGGAAGGCAGCAGTCTGCAGCCGGTCCCCCCGGTATCTCTCCTGCCACCGCCGCGGACGAGGGTCTGAGTCCCAGGTAGCAGGGTACTAGGGTCTTCACAGACCTTCATTTACTCATTCCACAAAGATACACAGGGGCAGCTGCACGCTGGGTGAGGACATGGGGCAGCCGATAGCTATGTCCTGCCTTCACGGGGCCGAGAGTCCAGAAGCAGAGTCGGATGGTAACTGGTAGCCAAGGCAATGTCCACTGGTGAGAAGTGCCCCTGGCCAGTGAAGCAGGGAAGCAGGTGGAAATTTCTGGAGAGAGGCTGGGACTAGGCTTGAGGAAAGATGACTTGAGGACCTGAGCTGAGACTTTAAGGATGGAAAAGAGGGAACCAAGCAAAGAGCTAAGGGAAGAGCATTCCAGGCAGAGGCAAGGGCCCGTGCAAAAGCAGAACTTGGAGCTGGAGTTGGAAATCCTGGGTTTGAAGCCAGACTCTGCGCGATTTGCTGAGTGGCTTTGGATAAGGCCGTCGCCATCCTGATGGGGTTGGACTTATCTTCCGAGACTTACCTTCGTGTAAGTGAAAACTGTGAAGGCCACAAAGTGGGGTGGTAGGAGGGGTAGCCAGGTGCTGGGCAGCCCGGGCCAAGGTGTGGGAAGTCCAGCCGGAAGCCTGCTGGGCTCTGGCTACAGGTAAGCCTGATGTCTGGGTTTCACACGTCCTGACTAATTGAATTAACTCTTAGCACTTTAGCAGCCCAGGTCCCCAGCTCTAGGTTTCTCACATTCAGCCAACCCTGGCAGCAATTTAGGAAAGGGCATTTCATTTCTCCCAGGGCGATGGAGAAGGTCAATGAGTGGGTGGGGGCCCCTTGGGAGGTAGATCAGATGTCTCTAGGAATGGTTGGTCCTCAAAGGACAGGCAGGTACAAACCTGAGGGGGAAATCAGTTCTCCCCTCCTGTCCTCACCCCAGGAACTCCAAGAATGATGGGGAGAGACACACCCTGTCTTTGGGGAACTCCCTTGTCTGACAAGAGAGACATAGCGGACCGTGACCAGGCAGGTAAGGCATTTACCCTGGGACAGTTCTCGGTCTGATTTTAAACCAACAAACATAAAAACACATACCAAGAAATTTATGGAAGAAATCGGACCTGGTTGCGGAGGACTCCAAGGGAGCACTGGAGATGTTTGTTTTCCACGAATGCGGCAGGTGCTCCTTTGGGCTGGGTTTGAGCCGTGGTGAGAGGCAGTGGGACATGAAGGCTTAAGAGAGTTAGACGACCTGGCTTCATACCTGGCTCCAGGACCCTCACTGGGTGACCTTGAACATGATATTTGACCTTTAGTGTTTTCGCTTCTTTCGTCTGGGAAACGGGAGGTGATGGGACACAACTTAATCCATATCTGTAAAGCAGAGTGCTTAGCACAGTACCTGCCTGGCTTGTAGCTGAACTTGACAAGAGCACATCATTGGAGTCTCTATACTTTCCCCATCTTTCAGCTGGGCAGACAGGCTCTGGGAGGGGCGGTGCCTGCCTGGGACTTGAATCCAGACCCCCTGACTGTTTTGGGTCTTCTTTCCACTGATTCCCCATTATGGCCACATTAACAACATCCCAGCACCCTCAGAACTGCCCCGTGAAGCCATCCAGGGAGACACAGGTGCCCCATTCTGCAGATGAGGAGACTGAGTCCCAGAGAACCTTGCCTGAACGTAGGACCGCACCTCACTCCCTGCGTGTCCCTAGACCTTGGCATACAGTAGGCGATCAGAGACCACTTTGAGAACTGAAGGTAGAAAGAGGAGGGAAAAGACTGGGGATGTGGCTGAGACTTAGGGCAATTTAATGTTCCCCTGGGCTGGAGCCCAGACTCTGGAGACTCTACCTCTGATCTCAATCTTCTGCCCCCCAGGCCAGCCTCTCTCTCTCTCTCACTTTTCTCTCTCCCATTGCAAATCCAGATATTTGAAGTAGGGTCTGACCCCAGGCCCCTCTTCTGACCTGGGGGCAATTTGTGTGAAGGCCGTGGGGAGGTGGGGGTGGACACTCTGGGTGCGGACGGCGAGGCCTCGTGTCTAGGGCCATGGGAAACCTCACACCTGGCTGGGGAAGATGACAAACACGGCAGAACAGCGTCTATGACATCTTGCGAATTAATCTGAGCATCCTGGCCCTCGGGCAGTACACGCCGTGGCAGCGGGGGGGACCCCGTCTGCAGCCCTGATTAAATCAAAGCGTTCTGCCGGGCCGTGCCTGTCAGGACAGCCAAGGAGGGCGGCTCAAGTGGCGGAGATGCGGTTGACACGCTGGGGGAAAGGGAAGCCAGGGTCCAGGCAGAGGGGTCTGAGCAGCCCAGAGAGGGCAGGAGCGGAGGGGTCTCTTTGGTCTTGGGTTCCCCATCTGGACAGTGGTGCTGCTCACCCCAGCCCTCCTCTCCTGGTGATGCAAGCTGCTCCTGGGGCTCCCCGCTGGGTGCTGGCTGAGCAGGTTCGCTTGGTCTCTGCAGACCCCAGAAATAGTCAGTACTGCGTGGGTGCCGAGGACGCCTCCTGAACTGGGTGTCGTAAGCAGAAGAGGAGTTATCTAGACTCCCCCCGCCCATGGCCCTCACCTCTCCTTATCTCCCCTCTCCCCATGGTGGCTAACTTAGACCTCCATGCCCCCTCCCCCCTTTTAAGATTTTATTTATTTATTTGGAAGAAGGAGACAGTGAGAGCACACAAGCAGGGAGAGTAGCAGGCAGAGGGAGAAAGAGAAGCAGACTCCCTGCCCAGCGGGGAGCCTGATGTGGGAGGGGTGAGGGGCTCCATCCCAGGACGCTGGGATCATGACCTGAGCTGAAGACAGATGCTTAACGGACTGGCGCCCTCCATGCCTTCTTACATACTGTTCTCTCCACCTTCCTCTTCCCCAGCTGTGGCACCTGGTAAACTCCGACCCACTGTGGAAATATGCAAGAGCCGCCAAATGAGAGAAGCAAAGGCTTTTCATTCTGCGCTCACCCGTAGCACAGGAATCAGCCACCATCCCCTGTGTTCCGGCAGAGACTCAAAGGCAGACAGAGGAGTGGGAAAGCTCTGGAGTGGGGAGAAAGGGAGTGCTTCGGGGGTGCCCTAATGGGAGGCTGTTGGCATACAGACGTGCAGGGCTAACCGGAGGCAGAGCATCCTATGTGACTGGTTAGGGTACAGAGCTAGCTCTCTCTGGTGGGTCCTAAGTTGGAAGTGGGGACAACAAGTAAGGAAAGCTGTCAGTTGTGAATCAGGTCCCAGCCATCTGAGGCTGGATCTTACAAAGTCATCGTTTAGCTTCCTGGTGCATCACTAGGGACGGCATCCTGGCTTCCAGCACGTCTGACTGGTAGCAGGCAGACTGGCTGGCTGGTTTGCAGATACGGGATTGATTTCCTGGGCAGGTTGCTGCCAACGTTCTAACTTGGTCAACATTCTGGTTGGTCAACTTGTACATAAGGTCCATGGGTATGCTCAGCCTCTCAACATCCTTTAAGAACAAGAGCCAGGGCCACCTCCTCCAGGAAGCCTTCCTAGATTCCGCCAAGATCAGCACAGCATCCTTCTTCCATGCTCCCCTATTCCTCCACTCTCATGGAGGTCTTGTGGCTCTTAGTTCAGACTCTTCGGGGTTTGAATCCCATTTTCCCCACACCTTAGCAGCGTATCCTCTGAGCAAAACGATTTCATCTCTCAGCGTCCTCATGTAGAAAACGGAAGGTAATGATAGTACTATCGTGAAGAGGAGCTGACCCAGAGGGCTTCCAACGGCTGCTTCTTAGCCTTATTAGCATTATTATTACCAGCACCCCAGTGAGCATCAGAGCGGATGGGGATCCTTTGTTTACGAATCTCTTTCCCCTTTAGACGGTCACGTGCAGGTCCCACCCCGTCCCCTTCAGCCGCCGCTGGCTCCCAGGGCAGCCCAGTCAGTACAACAGGCAGTCCCGACCCGCCAGCCTCATCCCTACTGAACAGGGAGCAAAAGCAGTTGCGTATTCATCTCCGTTCTTCATGCATCGCTCAGAGTCTGCACAGGAGTGGGAGCCCCGAGGAAGTTTGCTGAATGAAGGAGTGCACGAGTGAGTGCACGAGGGGCCGGGCCGGTGCCGCTGCCGTGCTAGAACAGCTTCTGCTCTCCTTCTCCCACCCACAGGCCTGAGCAAGCCTCCTCTTTCCTGGTTCTGACAGCTGGTGTGTTTGTGTGTGGGCGGGGGGAGTGGCTGGGACCCCAGCCCATGGTTGGTTTTTTCTGGAAAGGGGTTGAGGATAGAGGAGGAGGATGAGGTTGGGGCGCTCCATCCAAGGGCAACCTTCTGACAACTGGAGCTCTCCAGGGTGGGGGTCCCTGCAGAAGGGATGAGTTCCTGGTCACTGGGGGTGTGTAACCAGCATTAGAGCTGCTGTGTGTGGTGCTTTTGTTTTAGTCATTCACCTTTTTTTTTTTTTTTAAGATTTTATTTATTTATTTGACAGAGAGAGATCACAAGTAGGCAGAGAGGCAGGCAGAGAGAGAGAGAGGAGGAAGCAGGCTCCCTGCTGAGCAGAGAGCCCGATGCGGGACTCGATCCCAGGACCCTGAGATCATGACCTGAGCTGAAGGCAGCAGCTTAACCCACTGAGCCACCCAGGCGCCCCAGTCATTCACCTTTAAAAAAAAAAATGCACTCATTCACCTACTGAACACCTCTACATGCTGGGTACTGAGATGGGTTTTAAGGATGGAGGGTGAGCCACACTGGGTGGAAAACTTCATCAGATCAGTGGTTCCCAAAGAGCAGGGTACTGAGAACCCCTCTTACCCCTCCTTGGCCAGAAGCGTCCATAGCCTCCTGGACTTTTGGGGCTATTACAGAAGTTATTGCTTAGTTTCACAAGTTATTTCTGACGGAGCCCTCCATCTCTCCCTCTCAGCCCATCCCTCTCACAAATGCCAGAAGAAAAGAGAGGCGCTCTTGCAAAAACTTACCCTTACCAGCAAAGAAAGCCACTTCTCACTAGAAGCTTAGCTACCACATGTTTGAATAAGTAGAAATCACTTCAAGATGCCAACAAGCTCACGAGCTGAACCCCAGCTGTAGGTGGGCAGATTCTGACCTTAAAGTTAAAAAATAATTTTTTTAAAAGATTTTATTTATTTATTTATTTGACAGGCAGAGATCACAAGTAGGCAGAGAGGCAGGCAGGGAGAGAGGGAGAAGCAGGTTCTCCCCTGAACAGAGAGCCTGATGCGTGACTCGATCCCAGGACCCAGAGATCATGACCTGAGCTGAAGGCAGAAGCTTAACCCATTGAGCCACCCAGGCGCCCCTCCAATTTTTTTAAATTGAAGTGTGACATAAATACAAGAGAGCACAAATTGCAAGCATAGAGCTGGAAAACTTTCCACTGGGTAAGCACACCTGTGTAGCTGGTACCCCAGTCAAGAAAAAGAACATGGGGGGGGGTGCCCTGAGTGGCTCAGTTGGTTAAGCCTCTGCCTGCAGCTCAGGTCGTGATCTTGGGGTCCTGAGATCATGCCTCACGTGGGGTCCTTGCTCAGAGGGGAGTCTGTTTCTCCCTCTCTCCCCCCACTGCTCGTGCTTTATTTCTCTCTCTCAAATAAATAAAATCTTTAAAAAAGAAGAAAAAGGAGAAGGAGAAGAAGAAGCAGCAGAAGAAGCAGAGCATGGCCAGCCAGTTCCTGGGGAGCCCCCTTACACCCCCTCCTCCAAAGATAACCACCTTCCTATTAGCAAAGCCTTCCAGCACTTAGTGTGTGGACTGGATTGTGTGTAGTTGAACCTCATTCTTCCCTTCTCATGGCCATGTGGCATTCTATTGTTGCAAGAATGTATCTCAATTTATTTACTTGTTCTATTGTCCGTGGACATCTGGATAGTTTCCAGTTTCAGGCTACTGTGAAGAGCACGGTCATGGGCGTGCCAGTAAATGGCTTTCGGTGGATGTCAGCGCTCTTGGACACGTGAGTAGGAGTGGGATTGTGGGATCCTGGCACAGGTGCATGATCAGCTTTCTAGATGTGGCCTCTTTCCCAAAGGGGTTACACCAGTTTACACCCCTAACAGCAGAGTGTGAGGGTCTCAGTGGGGCTACACCCTAAAGAACCATCATGTCCCCCCCATGCTCATTCCGGAATATAGTTCTGATTTAGGTTTCCCCAATGAGGAATGAACTCAAGCCCCTTTTCTTGTTTATTGGCCATTTGGGTATTTTCTTTTGTGACATACCTGTTCAAGTCCCTTGATCATTTTGCCACGACTTTCTCTATTTCTCATTTATTTGTAAGAAAAAAGACTTTGTGATGTTCTGGATATGAGTCCTTTGTCAGCTCCATGCAAATGTCTCCTCTCTCTCTCTGAGGGCTGCATTTTCATCCTCTCAGTGGTCTGTGACTTGACGAGATTTTAGCCTACCTCAGGGTCCCAAAGATAATTCTCCTTTTCTTGTGAACATTTTATTATTTTACCTTCCACGTTTAGACCTGCAGTTCATCTGGAATTGCCTGGGTATGGTGTGAGAAAGGGCTTAAGATCCATTTTTGCCCATATGGATTTTCAGTTGTCCTAGTACCGTTCATTCTAGCTGGGGAGGATGGGGTGTGTGTGTTGGGGGGGTGGTGATGTGTTTGCAGAGACATAAGGGTTGGGGGAGCAGGAGGAGGGGGGTGGGGGGAGCTTCTCCTCCCCAGTGAGCAGAGCCATCACCTTGGTCTTTCTGGGGCATGATTTGTCTCTAAACCCTGGGATGTAGGGTTTGTCTTCAAAGTAGTCCTTGTCAGAAGCCTGTGCAAGGGGCTGTTCTCAAGTAGAAACTGCCGCTGCCCCTCCCACGCTGGGGAAGCCTGATTGCCTGAGACTCTGAAGCTCTGGGTGAATAAATCTGTACGTGAATGCCCCTTTCTGGACAAAATATGGATCTTACTACTCGTTCACTTACTTCCCCTTCCTTCCTTCTTTCCTTTCTTCCTCCCTTCCATCCTTCCGTGGACATACTATTAAAATCCCAGTCTCCCACCCCTGATTTCCCTCTTCACTTCATCCTCAGCACTGAGAACATTCGGATACTATATATCCCTTTCATACATATACATTTTATTTATTTTTTCCAGGTCTTAGTTCATATACAATACAATGTACCGACCTTACATGTAGAGTTTGATGAGTTTTGACAGATGTATATACCCATGTTACCACCTCCCCAGTTAAGATATGCATTTGGGGGGGCACCTGGGTGGCTCAGCATGTTAAGCGTCTGCCTTTGGCTCAGGTCACGATCCTGGGGTCCTGGGACTGAGCCCCGTGTTGGGGTGCCTATTCGGTGGGGAGTCTGTTTCTCCCGCTCCTTTTACTGCTCCCCCTGCTTGTGCCCTCTCTCTCTCTGTGTCAAACAAATAAGTAAAATCTTTAAAAAATGCATTTCCATTACCCCCAAGAAAGCCTCCCTCATGCCTCTTCCAGCAAACCCTCTCCAAAGGCGGCCACTGTTCTGAGTTCTATCTTCATACGCTAGGCGAGTTCTTGGGCTTCATATGAATGGAATCCTACCGTAACACTGTATATTTCACTCCTTTATCTTTATAATCTGTCTCCTCGACTAGAATATAAGCACTGTGGGCATAGGTTTCTGTTTGTCTTGCTCGCTGCTGAATTCCTAGCTTCTAGAACAGAGCCTGGCACGTAGTTGCAGCAGATTTGATGAATAATCGTATGGGTAAAGCTATGGCATTTCCCTTCCCTTCATGTCCCTGTAATAAGGGTCAGGATGGAAGCAGAGGGACAGTTCCAAAGCCACCCTGCATCCTGGTTCCCCCACCTAGCTGTGCTCTGAACCAGGACGAGCAGCCTTCGTTTTTTCTTTTGTGCAATGGGGGTGTGAGTGGTTCTCACCTCAGAGGCTGGGATCAAAGGAGTTAACAGACATAAAGCACTTTATTAAGCTTTAAGGAAATGCTAATGGTCATAATTAAGTGATTAATGAACTGCTACTATGTCCTTAGAAATCATCTAAATCAGCCATTCATTTGTTTTACAAATATTTATTCAGAATCTATGTGGTGACACACACTGGGGCTATAATAGCGAATGAGACCACATCCCTTCTTCCCAGGGGCTGGCATTTTGATGAAAGAGTGTATTGGTTGGGGCCCAGGCTAAGCGACTAGCGTAAGTAAACACAAGGGGCACCTGGGTGGCGCGGTCAGTTAAGCACACGACTTTCACTTTCGGCTCCGTTCATGACTTCGGGCTTGTAAGATCGAGCCCCACATCAGGCTTCACACATACCATGAAAGTCTTCTTCCTTCTTTCTTTCTTTTTCTTTAAAGATTTTTACTTATTTATTTGACAGAGAGACACAGCAAGTAGGGAACACAAGCAGGGGGAGCTGGAGAGGGAGAAGCAGGCTTCCCGCTGAGCAGAGAGCCTGATGTGGGGCTCGATCCCAGGACCCTGAGATCATGACCTGAGGTGAAAGCAGACGCTTAATGACTGAGCCACCCAGGGGCCACCACCAGGTGTCCCTGGAGTCTTCTTGAGATTCTCTTTCTCTCTCTGCCCCTCCCCCTGCTCTCTCACTCTCAAAAATAAATGAATAAATAAATAAAGAATAAGTAAACCCAACAATACAGTGTCTTAAACAAATTAAAGAGTTTGTTTGTTTGTTTACCTTGTAACATTCCAGAAGAAAGTGGGTCAGCCCTCCTAGGGCAACTCTGCCATTTTCAATGTGGCTTCTACTTCTGGGTTCAAAATGACTGCAGCACCTCCTGCCATCTCATCTGTAACCCAGCAAGCAGGGAGTGGGAAAGGGTAAGAGAATTTTCTGTCCTTTTCCTTTTTTTTTTTTTTTAAGATTTTATTTATTTATTCATGAGAGACAGAGAGAGGAGCAGAGGCAGAGGGAGAAGCAAGCTCCCTGTAGGACTCGACCCCAGGACCCTGGGATCATGACTTGAACCAAAGGCAGATACTTAACTGACTGAACCACTAGGCTCCCTGTCCTTTTCTTTTAAGGCATGGCCCAAAAGGGTCCAATACCACTATTACTTAGATCTCACTGACCAGAACTTACGTGACCACACCTAGTCACAAGAAGTTCTGGAAATAGAATCTCTAGCTGAAGTTTGCTTTTTGTTTTTGTTTTGTTTTGAGAGAGAGAGAGCAAGAGCAGTGAGGAGGGGCAGAGGGAGAGCGAGAGAATCTTAAGCAGACTCTGTGAGCTTGGAGCCCAAGGCAGGGCTCTATCTCACAACCCTGAGATCATGACCTGAGCCGAAAGCAAGGGTCAGATGCTTAACGGACTGAGCCACCCAGGCTCCCCTGTAGCAGAAGTTTTTTAAGAGCTTGGGAACAAGTGGTTTGGGGCAATGACTTGACAGCCCCTACGTGAGTCAAGCCCTCGTCGGGTAGCTTGGGGTACCTCAGAGCTAAGACTGCCAGATTCAACAAATGGAGATACAGGGCCTCCTGTCAATTAGAATTTCGGGTAGGGGCACCTGGGTGGCTCGGTGGGTTAAAGCCTCTGCCTTCAACTCAGGTCATAATCCCAGGGTCCTGGGATTGAGCCCCACATCGGGCTCTCTGCTCAGCAGGGAGCCTACTTCCTCCTCTCTCTGCCTGCCTCTCTGCCTACTTGTGATCTCTCTCTCTGTCAAATAAATAAATAAAACCTTTTAAAAAAAAAGAATTTCGAGGGGCGCCTGGCTGGCTCAGTGGGTTGGGCCGCTGCCTTCGGCTCAGGTCATGATCTCAGGGTCCTGGGATCGAGTCCCGCATCGGGCTCTCTGCTCAGCAGGGAGCCTGCTTCCTTCTCTCTCTCTCTCTGCCTGCCTCTCAGTGTACTTGTAATTTCTCTCTGTCAAATAAATAAATAAAATCTTAAAAAAAAAAAAAGAATTTCGGGTAAACAATATTTAGGGCACGTTTTTACTAAAAAGTTATTTATGGTTTATTTGAAATACTGTATTTTATTCGTCATTCCCATTCCAAACTTCCTTGGGTGGGGCTTAGGTTAGTCTTCCTACTGCTTCCTCCCGCTACTCCAAAGCCACGCGGGACAGTGGGCCACCAGACTTCACTGTGCGCTGGTGGGGGGAGGGGCTGGCACTCATCGTTGCAGAAGGAGGCAGGGGACAGGGTGCTTGCTTCCCTGGGGCACGGCCGTTGGGACAGACAGCTGCCTCTTGGCCCTGAAGGTGTATTAAACAGTTGCTCACGGTTGGCCCCGTGGGACAGCTGGCCCTAGGACAGCCTAGAGGTGCCCATTCCTGGGGTCCGGTCACAGTGCGCCAACACCCGCCTCAGAAGGCTTCTTAGAGGAGCTGAGCCTTGAACTTGGAGTTTCCCTCCTGCGCCAGAGCAGGGCCCAAGTCTGGGAATCACCCTAACCCTCGTTCAAACCCCAAGTCTGCTCCTTCCTAGCTGGGGTATCCTGGGCAAATCCCCTCACCTCTCCAAACCTGGGGTTTCTTATCTGTGAAATGGGGATCCAGATAGAACCCACTTCACAGAGTGGTGGTGAAGACGGGCCGGCAGACATGGGCTCCCGTCCAAGGGGTTCCCGGCTTTACAATATATTTGCTACTAAGAATTGTATTTCTACTTTCCTCGTGAATCTGCTTGGCTCTATTACTTCATTGAGCAAATGCTTCGTGGAGGAAAGGAAGCTGAGTTTTTTACAGTGCTCCTGGCCCGTGTTTATCTTGTAAATCAGCTTCGGACTGTGTCTTTTACAGAGTTGTCCTCACTGTTTTTATGGAGACTTTGAAGGGAACAAAGGATGGGGATTTTGGTATGCAGGAGGCAGGAAGGGGGACCGGAGGGAGAGGCAAGGTGAAGGTGTGAGAGGGGCTGGTCATCAGCCTGGCCAGCCAAGGGGACTGGCACCCCAGGGTTGCGCTTGGTGTGGTGGGTGACTAGGTGACCAGCTTGGGGACAGTTTAGGAAGGGCAAGTCCCTAAAGGCCAGCAGCACTGTCCCTTCTCCTGTCCCTACGCCCGTGCCCCTGGGCACCCCTCTCACCCGGTCCCGTGTGCCTCTGCTTCCCGCACCCTGCTGCGTCCCAGCCCACCACGGCCACGGCCATGGCCACGGCCACGCTGTGGAATTTCCAATTTTCAGCTAATGTGCAGGTCGTGACAGAGGCTCAGAGGCCCTGGTCGGACATAATGGCAGAAGAATTGTAAATGTCGCCCTGAGTGAATGGCAATGAGGAAGGGCAGGGAGGGGACATTTTCCATCGGCCGCGCAGCAGAGCCCGGGAATGCATTTTCTCTCGGAGTGTGTCGCATTAGATTTCCAGAGGTGCTCGGGCTCCAGGTACATGTCATTAGTAACAGTTTGGGCGATAATGAATCCTTTTATTTCTTTTCCTCACAGCTCATGAATACATAACAAGGCCCCGCTCAGGCGCATCTGGCCTGGGCCCCCAGCCTCCCACCACCTAATCTCCTTGTGCTCCAATATCCAGGCGACCCAGCTGGGGCCTTAAAGGGGACGCATGCCCTTTCCTGCCTGGGGACGCGGGCCGGCCGAGGGGCCGAGCCTGGGCTGGCCCTGGCTGCTGGCCGAGGGCTGGGCACCACGGAGACCCGGGACGTGAAGGGGTCCCCAGGTTCTGACTCCGTCGAGAGCACCGTGGAATGCATCCAGTAGGCACTCAGCAATGCTGCTTGGTGAATGGTGACTGCTTGGCTGGAGCAGAACGGTGTGAAAGCTTTCTAGGGCTGTCTGGTTGAGGCTGGCCAGACCCTCTACCAGGTTGGACTGGGAGTTTGTGACCCCCTTTTACAAGGAAGCCTAGAAGCGTGGGGGCTTCATGTGGGGCTGAGGCAGGGCCCAGCTCCTCCCCAGCCGGCCGTCACCTAGGGAGGGCCCCAGGGAAGGGCATGTCCTCAAGGGGTTCCAGGCTTTACAATATGTTTGCTACTAAGAATTGTATTTCTACTTTCCTCGTGAATCTGCTTGGCTCTATTATTTCATTGAGCAAATGCTTCGTGGAGGAAAGGAAGCTGAGTTTTTTACAATCGCTTTCCCAGATGTCTGCAAGCTTCATCCTCAAAAACGTCCCTCCTGGGGCGCCTGGGTGGCTCAGTGGGTTAAGCCTCTGCCTTCAGCTCAGGTCCTGATCTCAGGGTCCTGGGATCGAGAGCTGCATCAGGCTCTCTGCTCAGCGGGGAGCCTGTTTCCCCCTCTCTCTCTCTGCCTGCCTCTCTGCCTACTTGGGATCGCTCTCTCTCTGTCAAGTAAATAAATAAAATCTTTAAAAAGAAAATAAATCCCTCCTTTCTCCTCCCCCTTTTGACCGCCTCTATTTCTCTTCATGGTCCAGTCGGGTCTGCACAGCCTCGATCGTATCTCCCGTCTTGTTTCCCTTGCTTGCTGTCCTACTGGGACCGGAGCTCTGTGAGCACAAAGCCGCTGTTCTCTGCCGGGTCATCAATGCCAGGGATGAGGCAGGTGGTCAGCAAACACGTGCGAAAGGACGAAGCAGCTTCTGCCACGGTCACTGAGAGCCTGGGCCGCTGGACTCCGCCAGCCCTCAGAGGACAGACCGGTGACAGGCCCGGGAAAAACCCCCAGACTTGGGGCACCTGGGTGGCTCAGTGGGTTAAGCCTCTGCCTTCGGCTCAGGTCATGATCTCGGGGGATCCTGGGATCGAGCCCCACTTCGGGCTCTCTGCTCGGCAGGGAGCCTGCTTCCCTCCCTCTCTCTGCCTGCCTCTCTGCCTACTTGGGATGGATGTGGTGGGGTGGGCGACGAGAGAGGAGCAGGCCAGTGTGGCTTCCAGGCTGGGATGAGTTTAGACACTGAGATGACAGCCCGTCTGTTGACGGCCTGGGTCTTGGCTCTTCCACGGTTCTGCTTCAGCCAGGGGGCACCTGCCCACCAGAGCCCCAGCGCTGGTGTTTGAAGGCCACTCTGATGCTGGGACCAAGCCCGGGACATCCCTGCTGAGGGCCTGCCATCTGGCTGGTGACACTGAGAGCACGTTAAAATGATGAAGAACTCAGTTCCTCTGAGTGGCAGGTATTATCATGAGCCCCATTTTGGCACAGAGACAGAGAACTCAGGCAACTTGCCCAGGGATGCACAGCATCGAGTGGTAGAGGTCAGATTTGAACCCAGATTTGGCTACAGCGTGCAGGTTTGCGATGACCAGAGACTGTCCTACTTTTCTGATGTGGCTCCCTAAGAAGCGGTGTTACAAGCACCGTCTCCCCACAGCCATCCAGCCCGTCTTTCTGGATCCACTGTACACGGAGAAGCTCTCTACAGTTTCACTCCCAAGTCCGAGTGGGGTTGGTGTGAGGTCTTGAACGGACCTCACTGGGCAGCAGCATCTGGACATTAGCCATGGGGGCCCTGACAGGCCAGACGTGGGTTCTAGATCCGCTTGGATCTGCTACTCATGGCTATGTGATTTTAAGCCCCTCTGCCTCAGTTTCCTCGTCTGTAAAATGGGAATGATACAGTCCCACATGAGAGGGAGGCTGGAGAGAGCAGTGGGACGCTGGTGAGGCAGGGCCCACGATGCTCGGTGAGTGTTAGGTTAAACACAAAAGCACGAGGGGAGGGGTGGGACCCGGGTTAGGGCTCCAGCATGACCTCATCACCGTGCTCACCTGTCAGCACCTCTTTTTTTTTTTTTAAGATTTATTTATTGATTTTAGGGGGGAGGGGCAGAAGGGGGAGATAATGTCAAGCAGACTCTATGCTGAGCAGGGAGTCTGATACGGGGCTCGGTCCCATGACCCTGAGATCACAACCTGAGCTGAAACCAAGAGTCCGATGCTGACTTGACTGAGCCTCCCAGGTGTCCCCTGTCCTCACCTCTCACCCCCTCTGCTGTCCTCACCTCCACCATCCTCATGCTCACTCCCACACCCCACTGTCATTGTATTCCCACCGTGGTCCCCGACACGCACTGATCTGGGATCAGAGGCAGGTTGCCTGGAATGCCCGTGGCCCCATCTGGCCGAGGGCCATGCCCGCACCTGCCTTGGATGCGCGGACGCCACGCCATGCCTCCAGGAATGCAGAACCTGCTCAGGGCTCGGGTCTGACCGGGAGCACCCACGGTGTCACACGCGCGGTCCCCAGGCTGGAGCCTGCTACGTGCCAAGTCCTGGTCCTCAGTGCTTTGCATTTATTACCTCACATAATGCTTGCAAATTTTCTGAGGGGAAGGCATCATTAGTCCTATTGTATAGATGAAGAAACTGGGCTCAGAGAAGTCAAGTAATTGGCCCAAGGTCACACAGCACGTGTAAGGAAGAGCCTGGACTCATACCTGGGTCTGTCTGATCCCGAAGCCCATCATCTTAGCCACTGCCTTTCCTCCGCCCACGCATCTCTGCCTCGTGTCTCTGAAATTCCACCCCAGCTAAGAAGCCTTCCTAGATTAAAGGACAGAGGCGGGATAAATGTCCCTTATTCCCTTGCCATCATCTGTACCCAGTCGTTCATGGTCTGAGGCGTGTCTTACGTAGATTTTGTGCAAATCTTGCACCAGGACCAACCCCCTCTCAGGGGCTTACCTCAGAGCTGAGTGTCTGGAGGGCAGGTGGGAGCGGAGTGTTAATGCTTCCGTGCCTAGCCTTGCCCCTTGGGGTACCAGCACCCTTGGCCTCGACCTTCACCACGCCTGGCTTTGCCATTTGCACTGGTCACCCTTAGGGGAGCAAAAAGGCCTCAGTCCCAACCCTAGCTTGCCAACTTATCAGATCTGTGACCTTTGGGCAAAGAGTTCCTCTGTGACTCAGTTTCCCCATTAAAAAAAAGAGCATCATAAT
This sequence comes from Mustela nivalis, assembly GCF_964662115.1. Lineage (NCBI taxonomy): Eukaryota > Metazoa > Chordata > Mammalia > Carnivora > Mustelidae > Mustela > Mustela nivalis. The sequence continues at coordinate 12,426,194 of NC_139029.1, read as the reverse complement.
GCTCCTTCCCGTGCTTTAAGAATGGTGGTCACTCTGGGATTTCTTCTCTTGGTCCAGCCCTCCCTCAGTGCAGGGACACCCTCCCCCCACAGTGAGGACCCCCCACCCGTGCCCTGCACAACCCCACCGGCCTCACTGTTGACTTTGGCACTCTGCCCTCACCTGGCCTGCCGTGACCGGCCTGGAATTTCAAGCTGAATTTGATTTGACCTGTTCCACGGGGCTGGCCCCTAAACCAAACCATATTCCCGCTGAGGCTTCAGTGCCCAGTGTCCCCCTGAGAGGAGGGGACGGAGCCTGGCTGGGCCACCGCCTGGGGCCACATTCGCCAACTCCTGCCCGGCACTGCCTCCTGAACTAATTCCATAATCCTGCCTCCCGCCTGGCCCCAGCGGCTCAGGAAGGGCTCTCTGGCCTGCTCTGATCCCACCTTCCTGCTCAGCCCGGACCCCATAGCCCCTCGGCCCCTCTCCCGCCCACACCAGGGCTTCTGAGGTTCTGAAACTCATTTAGGTTCCGGGCTCTGCTGCCTTGGCATCCCCGCCCCCCGGACCCCCAGCCAGGGCCCCTAACAGGATCCAGATGTTCCTTCTTCTGTCCCCAGGGTCCCTAGAATAATCCGTGACAGTTGGGGAGCCAGAGGGAGCAGGCAGAGCTGCAGGCACTGCTGGGGTAGAGAATGGAAATGGGGCGGGAGGCCCGGTGTCCAGGGCCAGGGGAGGGATAACCAAACACGCCCTGGGGCGAGCATCTCTGTCCCGGTCCCTCCACCCTCCCCCAGAAAGCATCCTCGTCTCCCCAGGTGAGGTGGGAGTTCCCGTGCTTGCTGGCTGTGTGACCCTGGGTGGGTTGTGGGCCCCCTGAGCTCATCTTCCTCCCTCACTGGTTGAGCTCTGACCTCCCAGCATGGCTCCAGGACCTCGTAGGTGAGGGGCTGATTTGGCACGGGAGCCTGGCACACAGTAGGAATTCACCAAGCGGTCTTGGATGAGTCGCCCCTTCCCTTGGGTCATCTATAAAATGGGGATAGTAGCGCCTACCTTTCAGGGTTTCAGGGAGAATGGGCACACAGTAGGTGCTCAGCCACTGGCAGGTGCTTCTCTCTTGCCTTCCGGTGTCGCTGGCTAGCACTATGTGGCCGAAGGGGAGGGGCGTGGCGCACTTCCTGGAGACTGCCTCTGAAGGTCCGGACTGGGGGGGCTCGGAACAGAGACCAGGTGTACCTCTAGGCCGTCTCTTCCTCCGCCTGGCAACCCCTGTCCCATTTGAAACCGAAGATCTCTCCCATCCCCAAGACACAGTGGTGCTTAGTACATGCCTGCTAGAAGATAACTAGGATGCCCGCCACCCTCTTCCTCCTCCTCCTTCTTCCCCTCACCCCTCCCCTGCTGCCCTCCAGAGGGCTGAGGACCCCTTGGCCTGACCCCTTTCCCTCCCAACCCTCTGCTCTCACAGGGACCCCTTTCAGTGTTGACACTCAGGAAAGGAGGGACTGAGGACCGGGTGATGGGTAGGAAGGCTGGCCCCGGAGAGCCACAAGGCCACCCGGGCCCCCTGCAGAAGAAGCTGGGGGACAGAGTGGGAGCTTATGAGCTTTGGTGTGGTGGTGGGGGGGGGTCCCAAAAAGTCACTCAGCCTCTCTCCGCATCTTCAGTTCCTCCCTGGAAGTAGGCTAGGAGTCGCTACTAAGTGCTGAAGCTTCCTGGAGGGCGGGTCCTGTGTTCAACTCCTCCTGAACCCGCTCTCTTCCTCCTGCAGCACAGGGAGCTGCCGAGTGGTCCCCAGGGGGGCAGCTGGTTAGAGACGCAAATTATCCTGCTCTATCTCCACCTGCTGAGTCTGAAACCCTGGAGCTGGCAGTCCCCGGTCTGTGTGGCAAGCCCTCCCTGTGATGCTTGCTGGGAACTCAAGCGCAAGAGCCACAGACCTCCGTCATCCTCCTGTCTGCACCCCAGGACCTCTGAGACCGTCCTGAGAGAGTCCTTCCCGTCCCCCACAGGCCACAAGGGGCTCCCCAGCACTTCCCAGTGTCTCCAGTGCTAAGGGCTATGCCCTCCCCTGGTCTGGAAGCACAGCTTTTTGCCAAATCCCTGTGAGGTGACTGCCCGCCCCCTAGGGCATCACCAGCCCACAGGTACCCCGGTCTCTGTGACGGGCCAGGTACCAGCCCACCTCCTCTGTAAGTGGAGGCGTGCCCTGCAGCCATCAACAGGACCCTCTGCTTTGTGAGGCGGCAAAATGAAGTGATTTAAAGCACTGATAGGCTGGGTTTGAGTCCTCAGTCTTCCACTTACCAGCTGTGTGTCCTCAGATACGTTTCTTAACTTCTCTGTGTCTGTTTCTTTTCGTCTTTAACGCAGAGATACTAATACTCATTTCTAGGAGGGTTGCGGGAATTAAAGATGATAATGTGGGTTACGGCTGAGAACACCGGGCGTGTTGCACGCCCCATACGCACATTAGAAATGATGGTTCTCTGGGCCCGGTCCACCCACGCTCTCAGCCTTCCCTGTTCTTCCTGTCCTCCGTGGACCCTGTGCACCAGCCAGTCTGGGCTGCCGGGAATCCCTGAACTGGCTGTTTTTTTTGTTTTTTTTTTAAGATTTTATTTATTTATTTGACAGAGAGATAGATCAAAAATAGGCAGAGATGCAGAAAGAGAGAGAGGGGGAAGCAGGCTCCCTGCTGAGCAGAGAGCCCAATGCCTGGACTCTCGATCCCAGGATGCTGAGATCCTGACCTGAGCCAAAGGCAGAGGCTTAACCCACTGAGCCACCCAGGCATCCCAATGCCTGCTTTTAAGACCAGCGTGCTCTTTGTTTTCCTTACATTTCAAAAAATTCCCAGTTCTATTTATTTAGTATCATGCATTCATGTGATTCAGAATTCTAAGGACAAAGGCGTCTCTCCCTGTCCCCCTCCCCAGAGGCAATCCCTGTAAGCCAGCTTCTCAGGCAGCTTCAAGAGACATCTCACACCCGTACAAGCAAACACACCACGTCTGTTTTTCCCTCTTTAGTACACAGATGCTGGTATTCCGCACCCCCCCCCCCAGTTCTGCACTTTTATTATGATTATTTTTCACCTCGCTGGATCTCTTGGAGCTCTTTTCCATGTTTAGTAACTACAGAACATCCACATACTTCTTTCCCGCAGCAGGGAAAGGACGAGTATGTTCTTGGGAGCCGTGGTCCAGGTGCTGTTTACGGTCTCCTGCCTGGTGAGCTCTGCTTGGTGGTGGTGAAGGCCAGAGAGACTGGGGCTTGGATCCCAGTTCTGCACCAGCCCCTGTGGGAGCCCCTTATGTGGAAGAAACTGGGAATGGAAAAAACTGAGAATGCATGTCTCCAAAGGGGGACCGTCCTACCCCCTTCCCTGCCTTGTGAGCTGTCACCCGAATGAAGCTGCGTTATGCGTGTTGGGATCTTAGTTCTACCATAAACGGGGTCTAATAAATGGTGGCTGCCATGACAGGTGTTAGTAATGATAAAAAGAGGCATTTCTGCTCAGTCTGTTACAGAGAGGACTGCTGGAGGCTGTGAGGCTAGTGTCTTGTTGAAAAGGTCCTCTGCTTAGAAGGAGCCTTACCAATGGCTCATTGCACAGGAAGGGCCCTGGGAAGGGGACATCCCATCCCATCCCATCAAGGTGTGGGGATGGGGGAAGTGGGGGTCACCAGATGAGTCCCCAAACCCTCCCCGTGCACCTTGGGGACAGACGTGGCGAGAGCTTACTTCTGCCGTGTTTCGTTCGTTCTTAGTCACTGGACACACTCAGGCTTGACGATTTGGGGAGTTTATTGAAGTTACTTGTCTCCATTTACCTCTCTCTGGCCTGGGGCCGTGAACCAGGCTGCACAATGCCATTCTCAACGGCAGGGGTGAGCTTTCACCCCGCCCCTTCCAATCTCCCTTCTAGGAGCGCTGATATGTTGAAGATCATACCACAAAGTCAGTTTTCTGTCCTAAGTCATTGGGGTCATCCTTGGATTATCAACCTTTTTCTGTGTTGTTGAAGATGTTGTAAAGGTCCATTAAAATGTCTGCAAAGCAGCTCTTTGAGTGGAAATACCATGTTATCCTTCACCATCCCTCTGTTGTTGGATCTTTGGGCTCTTCTCATTTTATTTCACTCTCCCGGCCTCTCCACAGAGATAGCTTTGCCCCCATCAGAGGCTTTTCCCCTTGAGGCTGGGATTCCTAGGAGTGGAGCACCTTGGGCGACAATTCTGATGTTTAAAGATCTTTATCCCCTACCCAAAACCCATCACCTCCACTGGGCTTTGTTATTTTTTTTTTAAGATTTATTTATTTACTTTAGAGTGACCTTTGGGGAGAGAGGAGAGGGGCAGAGGGGGAGAGAGAGAGAGAGAATCTTAAGCCGACTCCCCACTGAGCGCGGAGTCTGAGATGGGGCTCCATCCCAGGACCCTGAGATCACATTCTGAGAAGACACCAAGAGTCAGATGCTTAACCAACTGAGCCACCCAGGTGCCCCTCAGCTTTGTCTTAATACATGGATTTGCAAATACTGCCTTTCTAACAAGATTCTGACACCAATTTCACATTGGTTTTCCCTGAAGCATCCCTGTGGTTCCTGAATCCAAGGCCATCAGAACCTGGCACAAGTCACTTCCCAACGTGCCCAGGATGGTCCTGGGAGGCTGGGTACCAACTGCTGTTGAAGCAGCACGTGGAGGACAGCCCACCCTGCCACGTGCAGCTGCCTGCGCCCCAGCCGTTCCCATCCACCGCCCCGTCCCCACCACTTTGTAGCTGTGTGATCTCTTAGAATATCTTAGCCACTCTGAGCATCCGTGATCTTTAAAAATAGGACTAAACTTCCACTCATCTGAATGTTGGCTGGTGGTTTCTGAAGGCCCATGCAATTCTAAGCATTCACTCATTCACTTAAGATAATCATTTAATTAATGCAGCGTCTGCCTCTGAGTTTGATTCATCATTCTCCACGGGTCCATGTCTCTTCGCCAGTTCAACAGAGCAGTGAGCTGGGTTCAGACAGTCACGGGCTAGAGTCCTGCCTCTCTCGGTAGTTAGCAGGGGGACTTGGGTGCATCAGTGACTCTCTCTGAGCCTCTGTGTTCTCTTCTGGAGATTAGGAACAGTAATGTAACCGGTGAGTTGATCTTGCGGATTAAACATACAATGTATATAGAACACTCAGTAAGCAACCAGCAGAGTTTAGCTATAATAATAATTAGATGCTATTATGTTACATAAGGTCTCAGACAACTTCTAAGGGGGTCATTTTGCCCAAGGACCAGGATGATCAAATGCCTTCACTATGTTTGCATGTTGTGTGGAGGTGGGGGCACAGAGTGATCTGCATGCTCCCAAGAAGGTTCCCCAGGGCTCATTCAAGGGGGCTGGTTTATGCTCCCAGGGGCAAGGAGGCCACTGGGGGTGGAGCGCTTCCTGCCTGTGACTCAGAAAGAGACACTGGGAACAGGAGAACCAGATTCAAGGACCTCATTGGAGACCAGACGGACTGAACGATGGAGCAAGGCAGTGCCCGAGCGTTAGAATAATGTCATAATCAAGGGTGACGATGTTATAATGTAGGATGTTAAAATGATTCAATGTTAGACTGTGTGGCTATTACAATAATAGAATGTTATACTAGAAGAACTTTGGCTTTGGGAGGGCAATTAAAGAGGATGTGGTCTTTTGCTGGAAGTGCAGGCATGTAAAGCCGCAGGGAAAAAACATAATATGACTTTCCTAGGGGCTGGTGGGGGCTTTTTTTCCTCCTAGGGCCTGGTTGGGGCTTTTGATAGAATTGTGAGAGGGAAGAACTGAGCTGGTACCATTTTTATATTCTGTGTTTTATAATTACAAATTATAATTACAAATATATAACACATATTATAAATATATAAAGAGATATCATTATATATCACCGTATCTATTTATATGTGAATTACAGTTTTTATATTATAGCATGCACTTGGGAAGAGAAGGCGAATTTAGAATGTGTTTTGGAGATAAGATGAAAAAGCTTAACCATTTAAATGCATGTTGGTTTTGAGGTGGGCTCTTTGGGGTTATTTGCCCCGGCATGGGCACTCACAGTTCCTTTCCCCTTCCTTGGGAGGCTCGTGGAAATGTGTGCAGATGGCTAAGTTTAGATCAGCCCCTTCATTCTACAGGTGGAGATGCAGAGGTCCAGGGACAGCAAATGAGCTGGCCAGGTGTGTGGGGGCTTTGCAGAATCCTAAGAGGAATCTGATGTCCTGACTGCATTCCCTGTCCCCCCCCCACCCCTCCTGCCTCAGCTGGCCCCCCAAGTCTTGGTCTCACAGGAGCGGCACGGAGGTAACCCTCCTCCTTGCGCTTGGTATCCATGAATTCTGGTTTGGAGTAAAGCTAATGGTATACACGTCATACTCACCCCATTAGCTGTTAACTTGCCTCTGGTTTCAAGGTCAGATCTTATGTATGTCTTTGCACTGAGAAAATAAAAGATTGGGTAAAGGGGGTCATCGGGTCTGCCTTGAGCTTTGCAGTTTTAGAGAACTAAGAAGCCTGGGTTCAAATCCCAGCTCTTCCATTTCCTAGCTGGGGGGTCTTGGGCAAATCTCTCATTGACTCAGTTTTTCCATCTGTTAAATGGGGTTAATAGTGACCTCACAGTAGTGTCATGAACATTAAATGAGAGGAAGAGCCTCAGCAGGACGCCTGTGACAGCGCAGGTGCTTAATAAACATTATGTTTACAATAATACTCTGTCCTAACAATCTCTGCCTCCTGCTTCTACTCCACTCCCAACACTGTCCCTGGATACTCACACACATATGTTTCGATGCCCTGGGGTCTCTTCTGGGCATAGAAAACATGGCTCACCCCCAAATACCAATGACATTTTGGAGCTCGGGTTTGCTTGATGGACTAGGAAGACTTTTTTTTTTTTTTAAATATCTCAAAATCCCTTAGCATGCGGAGCCACGGCCTGAGAGGGGCTGCTTCATGAAGGGCTGCCATGTTCTGTGAGAGGTAATTCTCACAGCTCCCACACTTAAGTATCATTATCTCCAACTTACGGATGAGAAAACTGAGCAGAGACCAAATTGGCCAAGGTCGGAGGGCAAAAAAGAGGTGGAGACAAGTCTCTATAACCCCGAATTCTTGATCCTAAAACCTGTTCTTGATCCTAAAACCCATTCTCTTTCCACCCAGATATCCCATTTTGCTTTCTGAGCAGGGGAGCGACCCGGCCTTTATCTGGTTCTGGGGTCAGGAAGGGGGAGGGAGGGTGGAGGGTATGGTAGGATGTGGTCCAAGTTCAAAAGTCCCATGAAGTAGCTTCCAGACAAACAGCTGGGAGACACGGCCCTGGGTCTGGAATTGCTTTGGTAATTCGCTGCGCTGGCCTGGGATGCCTGGTCAGTTTCTCTGGAGAACGTTGAGTTTGTTCCTTGTCAGCGAGGTCCTGCACTCAGGGCAGTTGCAAGACGGGACCTTATCAAAGCAGGTACAAGTGCTACAGAACAAAAGCAAATGTGCAAAGTGTAAAGCAAAGGGCTCTACGCTCTGCCTCTTATCCTAGATGTTTCCCTTAGGCTCCGTGTACACCTCAGAGAGCAGGTGGGAGGACAACACTGCGGAGCCGGAAGAGGGGCCAGACTCTCAAGTAACCCAGGCTGGACTGGGGAAGAGATGGCATTCCCCTGGAGGAAGGAAAGGCCCCATACAGCTGGCCTGAGAGAGAGAAGTGGGACCACACAACAGAGTGGAACCAAGTCCCAAGGGCGGCGGGGGAGAAGAGTGGGGAAGCCCACCCAGGAGGCCATGGGTCGGGGCAGGAGGCTCAAAACCAAGACCAAGAACCGGGGTCGGGGGGAGGTTGAGGTCTGTTTCTAGGTCATCTGGAGGCAGATCTAATGGCTCAAGAAGTCCACCCAAAGCTCCGACCACAGCGGTGGGTCGTTCATGGTGATAGGCTTACAGAAGATGAGTCTAGCAATAACCTTCATCAAAGTCACCCAACTTGGACCTGGGGACAGAGACCCCCTGCCCCGGGAGCTGAGACCCACTGGGCGCCTCCCCTGTCCACTTTTGCTGAACCCCAAATTTCCTTGTCTAGCCCATGGGGCTGGAGCAAGCCCCAGGCAGCGCCTGCTCGTCCTTCCGTCTCCAGCCATAAAGAGACAACAGAATGGAAAAATAATTAAAAAATAAGAGTGGAGGTTGGGGGCGGGGTGCGTTGGTAAGGGGGAAAGCTGGGGGCTGGGGAAGCGATTTCCAGAGGAGAGACGGGTAGAGGGTTGGAGTGGCTGGCGTGGAGATAACCAACAGATGCGATTCTTCAGATAAGCGTAGCAATTTAGATAAATCTCCGGCTTTGGAGCTGGTCGCCTGCGTCCCTCTCCTCCGTCTGCCTTTTTTCAATTTTATCTCTGAGCCAAGGGAGGGGGAGGGGGAGGGCAGGGAACTCGGAGGGGTGAAGAAATGGGAGGAGAGGAGGGCAGGGAGGGGGGCCAACTTCATCTTCGGGGACTTTGGCTTTTCTTTTTAATGTGTTTTTCCCAGAAGGTGGGAAAATGCCAACACACACTCGGAGACCTAGAAGGCGGCCTATGTTTTTTAAAAAGCGGCGGACAAAAATCAAAATATTTGAAAATGTATTTCATGGTAATTATGTCATATTTCATGGGCTGGTGCCACTACTGAAAGAGAGGCTGAATGCCTTAATTTGTATAGAAATTGTAATCATTTGTTCATTTCAAGGTGAAAATTGCATTTTTTAATTTAAATTGTATCCTGCATGATAGTCTATTATCTAGTAAAATTGTCTCCATGTCTGAATGCCTTATATGCAGCTGCAATGCTTGTTACAAATCCACTTATATTCATAAAAGCAGGTGGACATCTCAGGAAATGGAAGCCGTTGTGTGTGCGTGCGTGTGGCTGCGTGTGGCTGCGTGTGGACGCGGTGAGCCCTCTTGCCCGGCTCTCACTCCCGCCTTCTCGTCCCCTGTCCACTCCCCCCACCTCTGACTCTCATGTCAGCGTTTCCAGATCTCCTTAACAAACGAGCGTTCGTTGGAATAAATGAGGAATAAATGCACCGTGCGGAAGGGCAAGGTCCGGTCCGAGTCTGGGGGGCCGAGGCAGGGCTGGGTGTCCCCCTTGTTGTGCGTCCTCCCTGGGCAGCTTGCTGCCTCGAGCCCCACTCTGGGCCTGACTGCCCGACTCTGAGTCCTGGTTCTGACCCTAGCGAGCTGCACTCTGGGACTCAGTTTCTTCGCCTTTAAAATGGGATAACAACAAAATCTACTTTGTCTGGTTGCCGCCAGCAAGCCATGACCCGGCAGGGAGGGGAGCAAATCCACCTGCCACCTGTCTAAAGCCTGCTGAGAGCGGCTTTTACATTTTTTTTTTTTTTTTGTGGGAGGAGAAAGAAGTCAAAAGAAATGATAGGAAATTACCTGAAATTCAAATTCAAGGGTTTATAAATAAAGTATTATTGGATCACGGACATACTCGTTTAAAATTGGCCCCCGGCCCGCCACATCAGAGCTGAGTAGTTGTAACAGAGACCGCAGCCCACAAAGCAGAAACTACGTCTTTATGGACAAAGTGTGCCCAGTCCTGAAATAACATAAGTGAAGCGCTTAGCTCAGCGTCTGTCATGTCTAGGCATCCAGCCCCATTAGCGGTGAGGACAGGCTGGAGGCTTAAGGAAGTTTGAGTGCCCAGAAGAAAATCAGCCGACCAGTATTTCTGTGGCAACGGTTACCATCTGCCCAGCTTACATATGTGGTAGGTACTGGCCAAAGAGACAGAGTTTCTCTCTGGGGCAAAACCTGGAAATGGGGACCTTGTTATCCCAGAAGAATTTCATCCAGGGTTTTCTTGACAATTCTATGACTTTTTTTTTAATCCCTGGGATGTTAGAAGGGGTTCTGGACCGAGAGTTAGATACTCTCTCCATCCATTACTCTGGGGTTTAGTTTCTCACCTATAAAATGGGTCCCTTCCAGGGGCACTTGGGTAGCTCAGTCAGTTAAGCATCTGACTCTTGATTTTGGCTCAGGTCGTGATTGCACTGTCATGGGATCAAGACTCCGCCGCACGGAGTCTGCTTGAGATGTTCTCTCCTTCCACCCCTGCTCGCATGCGTGCGTGCGCTCTCTCTCTCTCTCTCAAAATACATAAATAAAATCTTTTAAAAAATGAGTCCTTTCCAGCAAAAGGTCCAGCTGCAAGTGCCTTATGACACGTGTGAAGGGTCACATGTTCCTGGCATATGGCAGCTGTCCAGATGGTTCATTTCTTCCTCGCCTCTCGTAAGTGTAGGTTTGGTGGTCCCTGTAGGACCCTGTTCAGGAGCACTGACCACCCATCTTTTAGTCCGTCCATCCATCCATCCCTCCTTTCCTCCCTCCTGCCCTCCATCCGACAATTTCCAAGCATCTCTGTCCCAGGCACTGTCTTGGAGGAGGGTCCTTTGTGGTGTCTCTCAATTCCAGGCAACCTTGGGCAAAGGAGATAGAAATCTGCCCTCCAGCACAAGCTGGGTGTCCTTTGGTGAGTGACTTCCTCTCTGAGTGTCATTTCCCCAACCCCAAAATCGTGGCCCTCTCCCTCCCAGGGTTACGGGGGAGTGCTAGAGATGGTGGGTGTCAAAGTGCCTCAGAAACTCTAGAGAGCAATACCTTCCCCAGGAGTCAGGACGGGCATGACTTGCCCAAGACCACACCTGGGAGAAAGGAATGCAACTGAGTTTAAGGCCAATTGCTTGGTGTTATGGACTGCATGTTTATGTCTACTCCCAACCCCCCAGTTCCTATGTTGAAGCGCTAACCCTACCGTGATGGTAGTTGGAAATGCAGCCTTTGGGAGGTAATTGCCGTTAGATGATGTCATAGGGTGTGTCCCCCACGACGGAATTAGTCCCTTTGTAAGAAGAGGAAAGACGCTGGCGTCCTCTCTCTCCAGGTGCTCGCACCGAGGAAAGGCCACGTGGGCACACAGCTGGAAACAGTCTGCAAACCAGGCAGAGAGTTTGCACCGGAACCCAACCACACTGATACCCTGACCTCAGACCTCTGGCCTCTGGGACTGTGAGAAAATAATCATTTATTGTTAAGGTAACTTTTTATGGAGTCCAAGCAGAAGTGAGACACCCAGGTTCTCAGCACTCCCCCCACCCCACTTCCTCCCTGGATGTATTTCATGAAGAGAAGAGAACACTAGCCTTGTTGTGTAGCCTGGCAGGATCCGGGGTTCAAGGGTCAGGGGTGGGGCTCTGGGGCCTCAGTTTTCCCATTGTTTGTCCATACCAGCCGTATGACAGAATCAACAGGGAAGCTAAAATAACAACAACAGCAGCAACAGCAATAACAATAACAATAACAATAAACATGCCCGAGCGTCAGTCCCAGAGGTACTGGGAAGAGCCTGGACCCAGCGTGTTTAGTGCCCCTCCCCCGCCTCTCTTTGATTCCACACAGAGTATTTGTTGGGTGGAGGTCCATCCCAAGCACCGGTCCCCTGAGTCTGGGACCATTTCAACCCTTCCCGGGAGCCCAGGGGTAGCGGAGGGGCACTGAGGGCAGCAGCGCACAAAGCATGTCCTCCCGTAGCCCAGCCCCGGCCAGAATTCCTGGAGGGTTCCCAGTGCTCCCTGCCAACTCCGGGGAGTCTGGGAACACGGGAATAATTCAACTGGGATGGATCCTGGGGCTGGGGAGCTGGAACCCAGAGCCCCGAGATCATGCCTCTTCCCCAGGAGCTCCTGCTCCGTTTGAAAGCAGTCTACGCGGGGGGCGCTATCCTGGCCATCTTCCAAGCACGGTTCAGTGTTCACAGGGACATTTACCATTTCCTAGGGGCCTACCAAGTTCTCGGTGCCCCGCTGACCACCTGCCTTGAGGAGGACCTCACCAGTTGCTCTCCCGTCCGGGCTTCGGGCGCCGTTCTCCCTGCTCCCTCGCCCCCTCTGTCCCTTTGCACCTTCCTGCACTGGACTCCTCTCCCTTCGACCTCGGATGGCTGGAGTGCCTAGAGCCCGGTCCTTGGCTCGCTGTTCTTCTTCTGTCTCTACCTCACTCATTCCCTAAGTGACCTCAGCCAAACTTAAATACTGCACAGATTGCACCCCCGCGCCATCAGCCGCTGCGCCCCCTCCTCTCCTGCACGCGCCACAAGGGGCAGGTGCTGCCTCTTCATGTGGAGCCCCCAGGTGGTTCTCTGCTCCCACCTGCGGAACCCCTGCCCCACCCTCCACTGGCTCCTCCCCAGTCTTCCCAGCTCTGTAAATGGCCTCTCTGCCACCTACTTCTTAAGCCAAAGTCCTGGACAGTTGCCTCCTTTCTTGTCCCCTTCGACACCCCAGGCCACGAGCAGGCCAAAACGGGTCCTGCATTTGTCTTCTCCTCTCTACCACCGCATCTTTATTCATCTATTTAGCAGAGAGAGAGGGAATGAGCAGCCGAGAGACAGGGAGAAACAGACACCCCTCTGAGCGGGGAGCCTGCCATGGGACTTGATCCCAGGATTCTGGGATCATGACCCAAGCCAAAAGCAGATGCTTCAACAACTGAGCCACCCAGGTGCCCAGACAACCTTTTCTTGACATAAATCAGATCATGTCATTCAAGATGCCCCCATGGCTGTCATTCATTCAGGAAATAAAACCCAGCCTCTGGCAGGGTCTACAAGGCCCCTGCCTGTTTCAGCTTTCCCATCTCCTACCCCAGATGAATAATCCATTGACTTGCCTAAATGAGCAGACGAATGAATATCTTGGGAAGGGCGGGGGCTGGGCACTGAGAGGCAGGGATGCAAGCCCCGGTTATTCTGGAACTTTGGACAATTCCCCTTGTTCTCCATATTTGTTGCAATGAAATCTCCTGTGAAGTAGGGTCTGTTACACCCATTCTACAGATGGAAAAGTGGAGTCTTGAAGGAACTCTGTCCCAAGCCAAGGGCACCCTCATCCCAGTAACTAAGAGGGTTAGGATTTGAACACAGGCCTATGTGGTTCCAAAGGCCACACACCTTCCACTGTGCTGCTGCTCTGACTCCGCCTCCCACCTGAGACCCTCCGCAACCCTGTCTCCAGGTTGGGCCAGAGGCACATCCAGCTGCTGGAACCACACCCCCTCTTCTCTGACTCTGAGTGGGAGGGGGAGCCCTCCCTCTGCAGAATCCTCCATCTGCCAGGACCTGGCCACTTCCAGACCTGCTGCATGGGCTTGGAGAGGACACTTCCTAAACCACAAGGTACCAGACGGCCACATCCAGCTGTCTTCCAGAAAGACCAGCTCAACGTTTGCTCTTGTAGGGATGGAAAAATTCCATTTACTTAGTGGGTGTGGGCACAGTGCAGGACAGCCGAGGCCTCTATCTCTCAGCCTCGGGGCGACAGAGCTAACCCCCTCCTGATCCCCCTCCAATCCCGAGTTTCTCAGCCTCGGCACTGTTGACATGTAGGGTCAGATAACTTTTTGTGGGGGGCTGTGCTGTGTACTGTAAGGGGTCTAGCAGCGCCCCTGGTCTCTGCTCACTAGATGCCAGAAGCATTCCATTCACCCAGGTGTGACCACCGAAATGACCTCCAGACTGCCAAATGTTCTGGGACACCAGGGAGAAGCACAGCTCTCATCGTGGGCGTAGCTTGGTCCTTACCTGCCCTAGCTTACAGGATAGTCACCGTTCTCCCAGATCGTACCCTGCCACGTTTCAGGCATCTAAGGTTAGTGACTTGCTAAGTGCCAGGTGTTAAACATCTAACAGGGATGACCTCATTCACTCCTTACAGCAGTCCTCTGGGGTAAGTATGATTATTATCCCATTTTACAGACGAAGAGACACAGGCCCAGGGATATCGGGTGAGTCCCCAGCAGGGCTCTATCCCTGTAGATGGCAGGTGCCCCCAGCCACGTTCTCACTCAGTCCTGGTGCCGTGCTGTGTCATGGCATCATGGTGCTCAACTTCCAGAGGAGGAACCTGCAGTTCGTGTGGCTTCCACGAGCTCCCCTAGTGCCCCCAGTCACGGCAGTTGGCAGAGTCAGAGTTTGGACCCCAACCTTACAGTAAAGCTCATTATCTTCCCACCACTCCCGGCTGCCTTTTAGACTCATCAATACGCTTCCAACTTGACAGACACTTGGAGATGGTTAACTGATTCAGGAGCTATTTATTGATGTCTACAACAGAACCTGTGGTTAAGAATGTGGGCTCTTCTGGGAGGCCTGGGTGGCTCAGTCAGTTAAGCATCTGCCTTCAGCTAAGGTCATGATTCCGGGGTCCTGGGATCAAACCCCGCATCAGGCTCCTTGTTCAGCGGGGAGCTTGCTTCTCCCTCTCCCTCTGCCTACTGCTCCCATGCTTGTGCTCTCTCTCTGACAAATAAATAAAATCTTAAAAAAAAAAAAAGGAGTGGGTTCTTCCTTATCTTTTAGAGACAGGGGCTGATGTATCTAAGGATGAAATGATGGGGACATGGAATTTGCTCCGAAGTGGCCTGTGATGTGGAGGGGTGGGGGGTGGTGCAGATGAGATGAACTTGGCAGGGAGTTGATAATTACCAAGGCCAGCGGATGGCTACATCTTGTGTTCTACTTTCATGAACATTTCCATCGTACAATGCATTTAGCAGTGTGGACGCTGATTCCTGGTTTGGGTTCAAATCCCAGCTTCACTACCTAAGGTGTAAACTTGAGTCATTTTCTTTGACCCTCTAGACCTTGGTTTTCTCATTTGTGAAGTTGGGGGACAGTGATTGGTAGCTCGTAGGGTTTCTGTGGGGATTAAATGAGGAAACGCAGAGTGCGCAGGCCTGTTCCCTCACAGGGCGGGGACCTGCTCAACAGCGGGAGTCCCGGGGGGGTCACAGCAGGTCCTTATTCACCGTCTACATGGAGATGTGGGGAGCCAGTCTCATCACAGGGCTGATCCTAGTGGTGTCCGTGTCCTCCTCCAGTCAGGGTCACCAAGGAGGCTCTGAGCTCTTGATGGCCCTGGAGGGGCCTGAGTTATATATAATATTAACAATAATATATATATATATATATATATATATATATATATATATTATATATATATAATATATATTATATAATCCTGAGTTACCCACTGAGCGAGGAGCACACAGAGCTCCTAATCCCCATGGAGAATGCTGACTCTATGCAAGTCCATCCCCTTTGACTCCAGCATGATGAGGCCTCGTCTGGAATTCCTGGTGACCGAAGTGCCACCTTCCCACCCATCCAGCCCTCGGCCTTCGCTTTCTCCGTGCTCCCTCCGGGTTGGCCTCTTTCCCTCATCAGCTCTCTGGGTCGCTTGAATTATTCCCATGTTCCCAGACTCTCCAGAGTTGGCGTGAAGCACTCGGATTCCTCCAGGAATTCTGGCTGGGACTGGGGCACGGGTGGGCGTGCCATGTGAACTGCTCCCTTCCGAGTCCGTCTGCCTCCCCTGGGGGCGGACTCCTGTTCTCAGGGTTGCTGCTTGGGGAATGGGCCTCCAGCCAGCAAGTATTCCATGAATTGTCTTACATTTCCCAGAAAGCCTTGCAAGTTGGAGCCACATGGCCAGTTCCATGAGAAATAATGGTGTGACTTCTGAGCCAAGGCAGCTAAGAGCCTGCGTTCCTGGCCACCCTTCTCCCTGACTATGGACACCGGGGAGCCCACACATTCCAAAAGGCACAGACACTTGGAGGAGAAAACAAAATTTTCCTTTGTAGACGCACTGAGACTTGGGGTTTATCTGTCTCGGCAGCAGAGCCAATCCTCACCTGACTAATATAATAGGGCCTTCAGAAACAGTTAACAAAGCCAAAAGACAACTGACAGAATGGGAGAAGATATTTGCAAATGACGTTATCAGGTAAAGGGCTAGTATCCAAAATCTATAAAGAGCTTATCAAACTCAACACTCAAAGAACAAATAATCCAATCAAGAAATGGGCGGAGGACATGAACAGACATTTCTGCAATGAAGACATCCAGATGGCCAGACACATGAAAATGTGCTCCACATCACTCGGCATCAGGAAAATACAAATCAAAACCACAATGAGATATCACCTCACACCAGTCAGAATGGCTAAAATTAACAAGTCAGGAAATGACAGATGCTGGCGAGGATGCGGAGAAAGGAGAACCCTCCTACACTGTTGGTGGGAATGCAAGCTGGTGCAACCACTCTGGAAAATAGCATGGAGGTTCCTCAGAGAGTTGAAAATAGAGCTGCCCTACAGCCTAGCAATTGCACTACTGGTTATTTACCCTAAAGACACAAACATAGTGGTCTGAAGGGGCGCATGCACCCGAATATTTATAGCAGCAATGTCCACAATAGCCAAACTATGGAAAGAACCTAGATGTCTATCAACAGATGAATGGATAAAGAAGCTGTGGTGTATATATATGCAACGGAATACTATGCAGCCATCAAAAGAAATGAAATCTTGCCATTTGCAACAACGTGGATGGAACTAGAGGGTAATATGTTTAGCGAAATAAGTCAATTGGAGAAAGACAACTATCATAGGATCTCCCTGATATGAGGAAGTAGAGATACAATGTCGGGGTTTGGGGGGTAAGAAAAGAATAAATAAAACAAGATGGGATCGGGAGGGAGACAAACCATAAGAGACTCTTAATCTCACAAAACAAACTGAGGGTTGCCGAAGGGAGGAGGGCAGGGAGAGGGTGGTGGGGTTATGGACATTGGCGAGGGGGTGGGTATGTGCTATGGTGAGTGCTGTGAAATGTGTAAACCTGGCAATTCACAGACCTGTACCCCTGGAGCTAATAATACATTATATGTTTATAAAAAAATAAAAAATATATAAAAAATTTTTAAAATCTTTAATCCAAATAATAATAATAATAATAATAATGCCTTCAAAGGGGTCAGATCCACCTCCAGAGGGTCTGGAGACTAAAGATGAGCTACATGGGCAACTGGACATGTCTTACCAATGAAATCTCTGCAGGCCAAAGCTTAGATGAACTTTCCTGGTTGGTCATAGTCTGTGTATATTGTTATACCCTGTTGCTGCAAGGAGTTATCACTGGCTTTGACTCCACAGGGCACGAAGCTCTGTGTTTGGAGCCACCCACCCCCACCACCTGACCTCAGATTCCAGCATGCATCTCTTCTCCAGGCTGATTTGTCCCTGCATCCCTGTGCTGTCGTAAACCACAACCATGGGTGTAACAGCTTTCGATGAGCCCTCTGAGTTTTTCTAGGAGATTATCAAACCTGATGGTAGTCTTGGGAACCCCCAAACACTGAAAGAAATGAGTGTCAGAAGTGAGGGTGGTTTTGGGGACACTGTCTTTGACTTCTTCTGTCCTGGAAAAATTATACCCAAATGTAGTACCAGGCGAATGGACCCATATATCCCAGGGGTGGGATTCATGGGCCAACCTGTCTTCTGGGGACACAATCACAGATGAGGAAAGTGGTGAAGAAGGTCACCCCTTGAGAGCAAGGTGTTGTCTAGCAGGACTTGATGACCACCCCCATCCCAGTCTCAGGTGTTTAGGCCATCCCGTAAGGGGGCTGGCGCAGGTGTGCCACCAGGACCGTTTATGGAAGTAGAGACAGAGGCGAAATCGGATGGGCTGTTACCTAGCACACAGAGGTGACGCTCAAATATAGTCCCATGGAGGAAGTTCAGTGTCACCGAACATGAGAAGGAACAGAGGGAAGTCTATAGCACAAAGATATTCATGCAATTCTTCACACACACACACACACACGCACACACACACACACACACACAGGTATTTTTCAGGAATCTAAGGATGTACTTTCAACATGAGAGATGCTAATGGGTGAAGAAAATGATCAACAAAATAAGACCATGACAACTGAGTTTGATTAGAATTTACAGAGCTATGGGAGGGCACCCTAAATTATAAAGTTACTAGCAGAACTGGGCTCACTTGTCTTGGCTCTTTTGGAAAGTCTTCGCCTTGGGTTGTCCCCTTTTCTGGTCTTCACCTCAAGCAAGTGCACCGGCTAGCATCAATTTTGATACAGTTCCTTCTGCTTTTTGTGGTGCCTCATGTCTCCAACACGCCTTCAGCACCGCATGAACCCAGAAAGATGGGTAGATCTTGATGCCTCCTCCCAGCTAGTCAAGGGGTCTCAGTCCTGATTGCAACTTAGAATCACTTGGGGTGCTTACCAATTACCTGCTCCCTCCTGTGCCACACTGCTGATTCTGTTGCCTGGGGTGGAGTCTGACATTGACCTCTAAATGGCCCCAGGTTGAACCCATGGATGGGAACCATGGAGGCTCCTCATCCAGGCTTCCCTCACTCAGAGCCTGCTCTCCTGCCACTGACATCACCCATGTATCCCTCCCTGGCTCGGCTCTTTCTAAAACACCTTGAACGGGACCTGGCATAGACTGACTTCTCAGGGGAATATTTCTTTGAGATGAACTGTTTTAAAACTGTTCAAATAGATGAGTCACACATGTCCTGTGCAGTTCAGCTTGGTGCTGCAATCATATATAATTCTTTTTCCGGCTGATCCCAGGTTCAGCTCCTAATTCCCACTGGATCTCAGAACTCTTACTTACAGAGGGCAAAATCTTTGTCTTTTTTATTTTTCAAGTTTTGAACAGCTGGGATCCACCTCCTTGCTTGTGAGCCCCACTGCTTTATTGGGAGTCCATGGGTTTGAGGTAGTAAGTGGGGAAGGGCAGGCTCTGGGGTCATTTGGGTCTGGGCTTGATGCTCCCCAGGCATGAGATCCAGAGTAGGATACCAATGGCTCATCATAAAATGGGCTGACTTGAGAATGGAGAGAGATTGTATATGCAGACTGCTTAGTGCTCTACCCAGCACATATAAAATGTATCATGAATAAAAAAGGATTAACAGCTTCTTTTGGTGATTTTAGATACCTCCCAGCATTAAGATACCTCCTTGCCTGTAGAACCAGGGGCCCAAGAGGGCACAGAAGCATGGGGCCAGTAGCAGAGAGTTTATGGAGAACTTCAGAACCAGTGGTCTTACAGAGCCCACTTACCTGCAGTTGGGACAGAGCTAATAACCTTGTCTTTCTGGCCAGAGGACTATGAGAAAAATCTCCTGTGAGCCAGAGAGTGTGAGAAATCTCCAGGGTTTTAAAAAATTGATTTTTCAACCTCTGCCCGGCCCCGAGACCAACCCCTATGGTGGATCAGCTTTGAGGTTATGGAAGTGGTGGCAACTGGGCCTTTAAAAGCCAGAGAGAAAACTTGTCCATCTGGATGGAGGAACCAGGCAAAGGGGTCCCATGTTATGAGGAGTGTGGAAGGAGTCGCAGGGTTTAAAAAATATATCTGTTGCTCTCCTGTGTCTTCTCCCTGAAGGCGGGTCCAGTCACATCAACCGTGACAGTGTGGGAAGTTAAATGCTAACAGAACCCCATCTTTTTGGCCAGAAGGATCAGAAAAGATGGCCCCTGGGAGCCAGGGGATATAAGGAGAATCTCCAAGAGGAAAGAGATGGAGAAGAGGAAATCCTAATTCTGTATATAAAATGACACAAATACCTCACCCTCTAGCTGTGAGTGCACAGAACACACATTAAAACGCAAAATAAAACAAAGCAACGGCTTTGAATACTGAAAGAGTCTATAAACCACTACCCAAGTCCCAGACCAACCCCTGACTGGCACATGAGTGGGATAGACTGAAACAGCACAGCAAAGGCTTTGCACATTGGGCTCAAGTTGAAACTACTCTTCCCTGATGGCAAGACAGATCTTGAGATCTGAACTTAAGTGGGTTGATTGTCTGCTAAATTAAAACAGAAACAAAATAAACAAAATCCCCATTCTCCAAAGGATTTTAACAGGCTCCAGAATCTCATCACATAATGTTTCAAAAATCCAAAATTACTTGATGTATTAAGAACCAGCAACCACAACCAATTTTCAAGGGAAAGGACAATCAATAGATGCTAACCCTGAAATGACAGAAATTAGAATTATTAAGGATTTTAATACGGCTTTTATAACTGCACTCCATGAGGTAAGGGGAACATTCTAGAAAGGGGTGATGATACAGAAATTCATGGCAATGAAATAGACACTACAAAAAAGAAGTAAATAAAAATTTTGTAACCAGAACATATGATATCGGAATAATAATAAAAATCACTGGGCACATTGAATAGCAGGATGAAGATAACAGAAGATAGTCACTGCATTTGAGAAATGATTTAATCTGAAGAACAGAGAAAAAAAGATTGAAAAAAAAATGGACAGAGCTTCAGAGATCTGCGGGACAATAATGAAAGACCTAGTATTTCTATCATCAAAATCTCCAAATAGGGGAATAAGAGATAGATACAGGAAAAATATTAAATAAAAAAAATAATGGCTAAAGTTTTTCCAAATGCAAGTGAAAAAACTTAAATTTACAGATTCAAAAGGTCAGTGAATCCCCAAGGGAATAAGCTCAAAGAAAACCATGCCTAAACACAATCTAATCAAACTTCTGCAAATAAAAGATAAAGAAAGGCTTTAAAGCATTCAGAGAAAAACTACATTTACGCAAAAGGAAACAACAGTTCAGGTACCTGTAGATATTTCATCAGGAACCACAGTGGCCTGAAGACACTGGAACATCTTTTCTGAAAGAAAATAAACTGTCGACCCAGAATTCTATACCTAACAACAACAAAAAAATCTCCTAGAAGTCAAGATGGAAATGTCTATACTTTTGAATGAGGGAAAACTAAGAGAATTCTTAACCAGCAGACATTCTCTAAAAGAAAGAGTAAAGGAAGTTCTGGCTGAAGAGAACTGGTACCAGAGGGTAACTTGGAAGTTCAGGAATAGAGAAAAGGCAAGAGAAATGGGAGCTATCTGGGAAAAAATAGACTACTTTTCTCCTCTTAAGTTCTTTAAAATATATGATTGTTCAAGGGAAAAGTATAATATTGTTTGGGGTGTTTGGTGTATGTACATGTATACATATGTCAGCTATAACATCAAGGTTGCAAACTTCTACATTTTATTTGAAATTGTAAAATATTAACTCTAATTAGACTGCAAAGGGTAGGTATATAATAATTGCTAGACCAATCTCTAAAAAAATATTAAAATATGTTTCAAAAGACCAACAGATAAATTAAAATGGAACATTAAAATATGGCCAGAACTCTTTCTTTTAGAGAATGTCTCTCTCTCTTTAGAGAATGTCTGCTGAATGTATATATATATACATATATATATATGAAATATACATATATGATATATATGTATATATACATATATATGACCTATACATATAACAGATAAGATGTATATATATAAGATTTTTATATATATAATGGAATACTACTTAGCCATCAAAAATGAAAGTGTGTTATTTGCAATGATGATGACCTAGAGGGTATTATGCTAAGTGAAATAAGTCAATCAAAGAAAGACAATTATCATGATTTCACTCATATGTGGAATTTAAGAAACAAAACAGAGGAGCATAGGGGAAGGGAGGGAAAAATAAAACAAGATGAAATCAGAAAGAGAGACAAACCATAAGAAACTTTTAACTGTAGAAAACAAACCAAGGGTGGCTGGAAGAGAGATGGGTTGGGGGACGGGGTAGCTGGGTGATGGGCATTAAAGAGAACATGTGAGGGGCACCTGGGTGGCTCAGTGGGTTAAGCCGCTGCCTTCGGCTCAGGTCATGATCTCAGAGTCCTGGGATCGAGTCCCGCATCGGGCTCTCTGCTCAGCGGAGAGCCTGCTTCCCTCTCTCTCTCTCTGCCTGCCTCTCCATCTACTTGTGATTTCTCTCTGTCAAATAAATAAATAAAATCTTTAAAAAAAAAATAAAGAGAACATGTGATAGAATGAGCACTGAGTGTTATATATAACTGATGAATCACTGAACTCTACCTCTGAAATTAATAACACACTATATGTTAATTAATTGAATTTAAATAAAAGAAAATAAGATTTTAAGAAAAGAAAAAAAAAGAGACAGTCCCTCAAAGCACATCTTTTATTTTTTTTTAAAGATTTTATTTATTTATTTGACACAGAGAACACAAGTAAGCAGAGCGGCAGGCAGAGAAAGAGGGAGAAGCAGGCTCTCTGCTGAGCAGGGAGCCCAATGCGGGGCTCGATCCGAGGACCCTGGGATTATGACCTGAGCGAAAGGCGGACACTTAATCGACTGAGCCACCCAGGTGCCCCAAAGCACATCTTTTATATTTCAGGAGTTTATTCTTGAGTTCTTATTTTTGTCATCACACTGTCTTATTTAGAAAGACACTAGGGAGAATGTCCTTTAGCGATTTTCTTTTTCTTTTCTTTTTTTTTTTTTTTGACAGACAGAGATCACAAGTAGGCAGAGAGGCAGGCAGAGAGAGAGGAACGGAAGCAGGCTCCCTGCTGAGCAGAGAGCCTGATGCGGGGCTCAATCCCAGGACCCTGGAATCAGGACCTGAGCCGAAGGCAGAGGCTTTAACCCACTAAGCCACCCAGGCGCCCCTTTAGCGAGTTTCTTATTTTCTCATTGACATCAGTACCTCATCGTAACTCATCGGTTTTCCTACTTTCCATTGGTTGTTAGGAAACTCCTGGCATCTTTCTATAATGTTAACAAGCATTCCTATAATAAAAGATCTAAGGGTCACATAAGTTTGTGAAAAAGGGCTAAAGAAAGTGAAATTGGTTTCATTCATTCTGTGATCTCACGTAATCTTCACAAGTGCCTTGGAGGTTGGTACCATGGTTATGCCATTTTTGCAGATGATGAGAAAGCCAAGTCCTCAGAGAGACTACTTGCCCAGGATTAGCTAGTAGTGGCATTAGGATTGGAGCCTGCTGTTTGATTTCAATCTGCTCTCTTAAAACCACAGGCAAGGGGCGCCTGGGTGGCTCAGTGGGTTAAGCCGCTGCCTTCGGCTCGGGTCATGATCTCAGGGTCCTGGGATGGAGTCCCGCATCGGGCTCTCTGCTCAGCAGGGAGCCTGCTTCCTCCTCTCTCTCTCTCTCTGCCTGCCTCTCTGCCTACTTGTGATCTCTCTCTGTCAAATAAATAAATAAATCTTAAAAAAAAAAAAAAAAACCACAGGCAAATCGTGTATATAAAATACCTGGCAAAAGAAAAAGTTTATCCACATGACATAGGCATCAAAAGAGCCGGCCTTAAGGGCTAACTTCACAAAAGGAAGGTGTTCTTTAGGGTCTGGAGGATGTGGCCCAGCCCAAAGAATCTAGAAATCCAGCCACCCTTCCCCCTACACTTACCCAAGTCCTTCTGCCTGGGAATGCTCCAGTTACTGTCAGTTTTACCCAAAACTGTTCCTGATAAACCACAAACTTCATACTGGTACCTGTTCCTCACCTTGACTTCTCCCAGTCCCTACTTTGCTTTCTTGGAAATCTGCTCTCTGCAGACCAATTTGACAGGGCTGGGAAAGGGGGCTCTATGGGCTTCAAATATATGATGGAGGTAACTGCTTATGGTCAGCTGTGTACTGATGGACATGGGGGAGGTAGAACCAGACAGAGGGATTTTTGGTGTGTGTGCTAAATTTCCCAAGTAATGGGTCCTAATTCCTAATTCTCTGTAATAGATATCCAATTCTCTGTAATAGATATCCAAACTCTTTCCATGCCTCAGCGTCGGTGAAATGGACTCCCTTGTCCCTTGATCTTGAGCTTGACCATGAGCTTTGCCTTGGCCAATGGGATGTTCGTGGATCCGACAAGAGAAGAAATTTGAAGTGGGGTTTGAAAAGTTTGAAATGGGAACCTGACGATGCCCTTTGAACTCTGGTGATCTGTACTTATGGCCCAGTAGCAACCTGAACAAATATCATCAGACCTAGAGCCTCAAGTCTTGTTGCCTATCTGTATTAGTTTTTTATTGCTGCATAACCAATGAGCACAAACTTAGTGGCTTAACACAACACCCCCCCACCTTTATTATCTTGCAGTTTCTGTAGGTCAGAATTCTGGACACATAATAACTGGGCCCTCTACTCAGGATCTCACCAGGCTGGAATCAAAGTGTTACCAGGGGCTGTGATCTCATTCGAAGGCTCAATGGTGGAAGAATCTATTTCCAAACCCATTCAGGGTATTGGTAGGATTCAGTTCCTTGGGTAAGACTGAAGTCCCCACTTTTTTTCTGACTACTGCATGGGTCACTCTCAGCTCCTGGGAGGTACCCTGATGTCATGTCATAGCTGTCATGATAAAGAAGCTTACTTCTTAAAGCCGCAGGAGAATCTCATTCCAGTCTGCTGTGATGGAGTCTTGAGTAATGTAAGGTAATCACAAGAGTGACTATACTATCATCTTTGCCAGACAGTGTAACCATGTCAAGGTAGTGACCATCCCATCAAATCCCACCCACTCTCAAGAGCACATATACCAGGGAACAGGAGTCTTGGTGGACATCCTACAGGTGATCTGCCTACCATAACACCCAAGCCTAGATTAACAAAACCATGGTTGACCTACAAAACTGTGGAAGTGAGAATTAATGTTCGTTGTAAGCCAGAGTTCTGAGTGGCATATTATGCAGCACTACAGTGGCAATGGCTGATTGATACACTTCAAGAAGTATTGTCCTCCCGGTTCACACAGTGTCCTATCTGCATTTTGGGGAGGCAGCCTGCTATGATGGACAGGACATGGGGATGAGTCATGGGTTTGAATCTCTACTCCACCTCCTAGTTGGGGATGTGGAGCCAATTGCCTCACTTCTCTGGGGCCCTTTTCTCTTCTGTACAGTAGGGTCCACAATACTTACCACATTGCAGACAGTGGGACTGTCACCTAAAACAATGGCTGAGGATCACCTGGTACACAGTAGGCGCCATAAATATTAGTGTCTTTTCTATCTAAAGCTCATATTTCTAGCCAACATGCCCTTGTATTCCAAGAATGAGTGTGGTAAAAATTTAGTGTCACTGCAATGTTCCTACCTGTGGGTTATCTGGATGGTCTCTCCTCATCAGATGACAGGGGAGACCTACAGGGCTCTCTAACCCTGAGCCAGATTGTGGAAGACAAGCCTGCTTGGTTTCCATGGGGTACAGACCATCAGCATCCACCATCAGACAAGCCCCCTGTTCCACATCTCCAGCACTTCAATATTAGGATGTGACATGGAAGCCTTCTTTTGGAGAGTTCAGTCCCTACCAGTAACAAGCTGTGCGAGCTCGTGCAACTTTCTGACCCTTGGCTTCCTTCCCCATACATTAATGGTGAATTCTGCCCCCCAAGCAATGTTGTCATGCCAATGATAGGACAGAAAGGGCATGCATGGCACACCGCAGGAGATTTTTACTCAGTGTTCCCTTTCCCTCTGAGAAGAGACCATCTTTGTGGTTCATTTAGTGCCACTCTTTGCCCCATCCTATCTCCAGGGTCCACTCTGGCAAGGGGCACAGAGCGGGCCCTTATAGAAATGTATGTTTTCACATCATTAGACTCACTTGATCCTCAAGAAAACCCCCTGCATAGGTGGGCATGGGTCCCAAGTGCTGTTCCTGATAGTTCCCTCTCCCATCTCCCAGGCACAGGGTGCATTACACTTCCTTCCTCCTTTCAAGGTCAGTGTAGCCATGTGACTTGCTTTGGCCAATGGAGGGTGAGCACTTGTGTACACCAGCCACTTCAGGTGGACACTTTAAGAGCCAGCACACAAATTACCACATCTCTCTTTCATTCTGGTGCCAGCAGCCAGCAATAATCAAGACAATGCCTGTTCTTGATCAGGTTGACTATGATGAGTGGTGGTCACAACTAGGAATGAGAACAAAATTAAGCCTTTTTGGTGTTAAAAGCCACGGAGGTTTGGGGTTGTTGGTTACCACATTCTAGCCTGATACAATGGGACAAATGTTATTCCCATTTCAAAGATCAGAGGAAGTGGCTTGTCTGCCGTCACACAGAGGGTACCTGGACCAAGGACAAGGCTTTATCTGAGGGAGCATTTTTATTCTTTCCAGTGGGGGACGAGAGAGCAGAGGTGACTGGAACCCTGAACATACTCTCCCGGGTGCTTCTGGGAAGTGAGTCCCCACTCCCTGCAACAGGTGTTTACATCACCAGGGCTAGGAGATTGATTCTGTGTTCAGAGAAAGTCAGTGGCAGCCTGGGGAATGGAGGAGGTGGGGTTCTGGAAGCTGTGCTTTCAGGTGTTCAGACTCAACACCACAGCAGATGGAAACCTCATCTCTCTCTCCTGTGTGTCTCTCCTCATTCAGGGCCCATGTATCTCCTGTCTCAGGAATTTCTTTCCTTACCTAGTCAATTTTACTCCAGGAAAGATTGTGAAACTCACTCCTATAAGATGTGCATGAGCAATGAGACTAGGAACAGAGGCTGCTATGTTACACAGCATTACTGCAGTACTGTGGCAATAGCTGACTGATACACTTGTCTATCCAATGGTTGTTCTTTCTTTTTCCTTTAGACACAGAAACCTGGTCTTATTCCGGACAGTAATATGCCTGGGCAGAAGATTACATTTTTCAGCTTTGCTTGGTCTGTGGGATGAGATTCTTAGAAAAGGTCCCCTAGAGGAGGGTCAGAGAGCTCTCTCAGGGCCTCTAAGGGCAAGTTTGTGTCTGGGAGCAACTCGGCATCATTCAGCACCCAGCACTGAGCATTGTCAGTGGACAGCTCTGAGCCATTGGGGCACTCTCTGGGCCACATTCCACACCAGCTTTCAGCTCAGTTTACTACCAGGGTAACCTGAAAGATCCTTAGGGATTATCTAGCCGGTTTTTAAAAAAATATAGAGAGAAATAGGGTCTGAGACAGGGAGAAAATTTTCTCAGGACCCACCTCAAGTCACATGCAGAACTAAGAGTACTACTTGACCAGTTCTTGACTCTTCCCCATATCTTCCTGACTGACTGAATAACTACACAGTTGGGGGTGGGAGGGTGGGGAACGTGGGAGGCAGCCCTGGTTCTGACATAAGCTTCCTGGGTTCCTAGACAGCTGGTGGAAAGCTCATCACCCTGCAGGGATACTAAGTGAGGGAGGGAAGACCCAACCTCCCTCAGTCCTGCTGTGGAGCACCTGGCTGGGTTAGATGGACTCAGGTCCATAGAAACACCTTACAGTCCTTCACGTACAATTTCTCCCAGCAATTCCCCCACATTGCCCCTTTCCTGTTCAGATTATCTGAGTATACCAGTACCCTGAAATGACGTGGGTATCCTGATTTAGAGCCAGGGGAACATACGTGGAGGGGATGCTGCTGTTCCTTGCCCAGATCCCCTTTACAGGGCCAGCGTACCTGTCCCCGGTGGATGTGATATTGCATTGCATCACAGTGCAATGTGATTTGGGTGCCTTGCTGCACCTTCCTCTGGAGAACTGCCCTCAGGCCACAGGAGCCACTTGGACCAGAGTCGCTTGGGCACATTAGCCTTTACTCACCTACCCACATTCCGAGGGACAGCCAGCAGCCAGTGAGTGACTGACCCTTTGGAACAAAAGGCCAGTCCTCCACACTCAAGGTGAGACTAACTCTGTGCTACTCATCCTCCAGAGCTCCCTGCACTATCAGGTTGAAACTAGACTCTAGTTAAAGCTCCCTCTTTGTTTAGCTCCTTCCCCTGTCCTATGTTATTTCCTTCACTCCCTTATGCCCTTCCCTTGAGAGCTCTCCCTCCATAAAATCACCTGTCCTTAAGAACATCAGGTTCTGCGTCTTAAAGACCACATGGAAGCTTCCTTCCCCTCTTCCCCCCACTCCTCCTCCTCCTCCTTCTTTTTTTTCTTCTTCTTCTTCATTCACCTCCTCCTCCTCCTTCTCCTCCTTTTTTTGAAAACATGAAAGTTTCTGAGTACTCTCCTACCTTCCAAATTCGATGTATTGGGAGAGGACCACAGAGGGCTCTAAATTTCGCAGCAAGAAATCTAGCCTAGTGAACAGAACTGAAATTTCAACAGCGAGATGCTTAAGCAACACCATTCATTGATCAAATATTGATTAGGCATCCACTATATGCCTAACACCTGCTTGGTATGGAGGACCAAGAGGTCTTACCCTGACCCCCTAAATTAGGCCAAACAGCTTCTCAACCACCCCTTGGGTCCTTTTAGGAAAGCTGCCTAATGACAATCAATTGAGGACACAGAATCTCGGAAATGCTTTAATTTCTTTTAATGTATAACAGTTACGCCTGAGTTACAGAGGAAGCACTTACAAGCAGGTAGTTAAAGCAAATGCCAATTTCTCTTTCTAATCTACTATTCCATATAGCTGAATAAATTATGGTGCGATTATATTTAAACACACACCCTTGTGCCCACAGGCCCACACTCACACCCCACTCACACTCTCATACACACACACTCACTTACACATGGAGGAATATGGCTGTGAGTCAAACACAGAAGCAACCAAGTTGCAATTATTAGGAAGAAGGAATGATCTAGAGTGCTATGTAGATATTTCCCAGGTGGGGGATTGGCGATGTTAGAGTTGACAGAAAAAGCATTCAATACACAGTTGTTGCTGAGCATGTCAAGATGGCGGCCGGAATACCCCTCCCCCGCCCCCCATTTGGTCTGGGTTAGGTGTCTTTGCAGGACAGAGCTGTCAACTTCAAAAAGCATCCAGCAGTGAAGGGCACATCGGGAGCTTGGCGAGAATATCAACCTGAGAGAGGCAGCAGAGAATGTCTTTTTTGGGCAATCATGGAATTTCACCAAGTTCCAGGATCCAAATCTCAGAATGCTTTGCCAGCTCCATCTAAAATGTTGGATCTTGGTGGAGTCTGGGCAAAGTCTGGGCCCTGTTCTGCTCTCAAGCCATAGTCAGATTGGAAATCTGACCTTCTCATTTTCCTTCTGGGCAAACCTCCCTCTTCATCCTTCTGTCTTTCTCCCTCATTTCTCTATCTCTCTTCTTCATATTCTTCTGGCAAAAGAATGGGAAAGGTAAATCAAGTAAAAAATAAGAGTATAAAGCATAGCTTGGTTCTTACACATCACTTTTTTCATAGCAAGAGAGAAATACCAAATGGGAAAACAAAGCAATAAAAATGAAAGAACCCAACAGAGCCTGGAATGTATAATCTGAAACACACAATATGTAGATATATCCCTACAGATGGTCCCTGGCACTAGCACGACACACACTGTGGGGGTTTTCTTTCCTTTTTTAGTATATATATATATGTATATATATATATATTTATATAAAAGTCAACTTCCTATAAACGAACAGCACATCACCACATTTCCAACTAATATACAATGAGTTAAGAAGAGGGACCCCCCCAATAGGTAGAACCAACAGCTACTTGTGATAAGTTGGAGGAAACATCTCTTATTTTGCTATGGATTCTATTTACAGGAATGGATGGGGATTGTTTCTGGGCTGGCATGGCCACTGAGTTTCAGGCCTTCTTTGTAGGCTGTGGTCAATCCTAGAGTTTGAAGCCTTATACCTCTTGTCCCACGTTATCTCTCCAGTGAAGGGGTGAGCTGCCAACACAAGACAGAGTTTTATGAACTAAGTTGGCCAGACACATTAATACACAAGGTTTTAGGGAAAACCCATCAAGGTCAGGGTCTCTCTCTGAGGGGGCGGGGCTCCAGGCGGAATAAATCCCATTTACTACCAAGATGGCGGCTTGGGAGAACTCCAGAGAAGTCGGACATAATAAGTCGCTTGGTTTATTCCCATTTCATCACAGAGGACAGATGTTTGGGATTGGTCCTAGCATAGGAATGTCACCTCCTGGGGGTGAGGCTTGGGCAGTTTTAATGTCACCTGCCTGAGAGCCCTGCTCCTGGGTATGTAAGGGGGCTCAGATGATTTCTGAGTCAGTCCTCCAGCGGGGAGGACTGACCACTCAAGGAATGTCAGTGAAGACCGTGGTTGATCTTAAAAGCTGCTTCCTGGTTGTGTTGGTTTCAAACACGGGAACCGGGTCACCAGGGGATGACACAGTCTTCCTTTCTGTCCAGAACTTGAAGGATCAAAAGTCTCCTGCAGTAGATGTTTCATTCGAAATCTTGGCTGAACTCCATGGGCTACACGTGTCCAGGTATCTGCTGCTACCAGAAAGTTTATCTGTCCCCATGTATGAATAGGTTCCTCTAAACCAGAAATACAAGCCCCCCTGGCCACAGTCCAGGACAGGCTTGATATTACCAAGTCTGAAGATGAGAAGCAGGTGAACATCTGTCACAGAGGAGGCGTCCATGCAGGAAAGCATCCTAGCATCTTGCCAGTCCAGTTCCCCAGTAGGGAGGAACTCAGGTTGACTCCCAAGGCAGCAGCCCTTCCCTCCAGGAATGTCATGTTGGCTGAGAGCAAGGGGCACGGGTGGAGCACAGAGGTGGCCTCACATGCCCAGGTGGGGACAAGCAATCTGGCCCAGTCTCTGCAGATTCAGTGCTGTGTCTCCCGTCACAAGTGCCTTTAGCCTAGCAGCACTTGATAAAGGTGATCCAAGTGTAGATTATAATCATGTTCATGGTGAAGATGAATATAGTTTTGAAAGTAGGTGAAGGTGGTGGAAAGTCCCAAGGGAGGCATAGCCAGGGGCTTGAACCGTTCCCCAAATGTCTCGACTTTTAAAGAGAAGAGATATGAGCAAGCCATGGGTGTGGCCAAGGAAGGCGCCTTTCCCCTACTCTCTGGAACATTTGGCATCCCCCCACCTGTACAGGAGTGGTGGCCTGAAGACTGGCCACATATGTCACCCCCCCCACACCCCAGCTGTGCTGGATGACCAGACAAGGCCCTCTCAGCCTAGAGTGGATCAACACTGAAAGGTGCCACTGTCAGTGGGACAGGGACACTCCCCCTCTCACCCCAAATGTTAAGGGGAATTGGTGGTCTTGTCTGTGCGTAAGCAGTCCTTGCTGGTCCAAGAAACCTCCTCCAGAGCTCCAAGGGAAGCTCTGTGCACCCCAGCAGCTTAAAGGGCAGATGGAGGACCGCTTCCCAGAGGTTTAGGTCTCCGAGGGAGGCTCTGGGAGAGATTGCAGCTCCATGGGTTGTGGACTCAAAGGCATAACCCTGAAGACTTTGGTGATACAGGTCTGATGTCCACAAGCAGAGGGACCCCAGCTATGAAGCCGCCTTCTGAGCCTACCCTCTGCCTCTTCACACAAAACTTGCTCCCTCCCCCTCCCATCTGATTCAGAGAATGAGAAAACTGAAGGGCTCGTGGGATCCCCAGACCCCACGTGGGGTGGGCAAGATTGGCATTTGGGCTTCAATCTAGACGCCTGCAGTCTCTGGGTGCCTAGGTTGGGTCCTTGTACCCGGCAGCCCACTGCTGGTGAGCCCTGCTTCCTGGGAGGCCTCTATCTGCCCTTTCTGGTCCCCCTGCCTGGGCTAGACTCCTCTCCTACACCCAGCAGAGGTGTGTGGGGAGGGTCCTGGAGTCCTCAGAATTCCTGGGTGATTCCCCTGGGAAAACCACAGGGCTAGGGTCCTCTCTCTCCTGACATCCCAGCATCCAAAGGAGGAATGGGCTCTGGTTCTGGGCCAGAGATCCACCTGCCAGGGCTAGTTCCCAGCGCTTCCAGCTAAGAGTGACCCTCTGAACTCCACCCCCACCTCTGGCCAGGGCACTCACTGGAGTCTGGTCCAAAGGGCTCTAGCACCTCATCCCAGTCACCATCCTCCTTTGGGTGCCCAAGGTACTCTTTTCAGGGTGAGCTTCCATTTCTGTGCCTGAGATAGCACAGAGACCAGGACAGGATTTGACTAGGGGGAGGACTGCAGGCTTAACCAGAAACCCTCCGGGGAAGACAGTGGAGGGGCAGACTCCAAGGGGGTCACTCTGGGCTCCTGAACATAAGTGAATGGTAGACTGGCTGCACATCTCCAGAGCACTGGCTATGAGAAGGGAATGGGCTCCTTTCCTGGCCTCCTGGGACCCCAGGGCAATGAAAGGACGGAGGCTGGGAGGCTCAGGGATCAGTAAGGGCTGGACTGGGACTTGGTCTGGGGCAGGTTGTCCCAGGGGCCCTAGTAGGCCTGGCCAGTTTCCACAGGCAGGAGTCCCAGCACAGCAGAATGCTCCCCAAGCTTCATACGACGCTGTGTGGAGAGGCTCACGTTTTTGGCCAGGTAATCAACAGCAGCTGGAGGAAAAAAAAAAAAAAAGAAAGAGAAAATCCTAGACATTGAGGTTCTTTTTGCCGATTCTTCCATCTGCCCCACATTCATCCATCCATCCATCCATCCATTTATTCATTCATTGATTCATCCATCCACCCTTCTGTCTACTTGTTCTTCCATCCATCCATCCAACCATCCATCCATCCATCCATCCATCCATCCATCCATCCATCTTGTCACGAAACTCTTGCTCTTACCTCCTCTCTGACCATGCAACAAATAATTTACTTAACACTTACTATTTGCTCAGCTCTCTCATGGGTTCTGTAAGAAGGTACAGAGGATATCTACATTGCTGACTGAAGAATTAGTTATAACACACCTGTATGTATGTCTGCTATGGGGAAAGTCCAGTGAATCTCACAGAGCCCAGGTAGTAATGAGGGCAAGGTCCTTCTGTCTTCTCTGGACCCTGAGCCCAGCTCATGGATGAGGCAAAGCAACATCCCTTACTCAAAAGCAAAGCAGAGATTAAGAGCCTCTTATGGTTTGGGGGGTGGGTGGGAGGGATGGGGTGGCTGGGTGATGGACATTGGGGAGGGCGTGTGCTATGGTGAGTTCTGTGAATTGTATAAGACTGATGACTCATAGACCTGTGCCCCTGAAACAAATAATACATTATATGTTAATAAAAAATTTTAAAAAAGAAAGCAAAGTAGAATTTGCAATTGAGCTGAGGGGTAAATGCAGAAGGAGAAGCCAGGACCCTGATACGAAGAGAGCTGAGGCCTTTAGCTTTGAAGTTCTGGCCATCCAGATGGGGAGAGGAGAGTCTGAGTATGCATGAGCAGTGGAAATGAAAACCTCTGTGTAGTCATGGGCACAAACGTGAACGCTCACATATGAACAAGGCTCACACGTGTTCATGCGGGCAAGCCGTGTGTACCTGTGTGAGTAGAACAATGGGGATGCCTGTGCACACACAGGTAGGTGCATACAGGTGGGTGGCACCTAAGCCGGGCACACGTGTCCGTGTATGTGTGTGTGTGCAGGTGTGACTGCTGGGTCAAGCGTGCACGTGTTCTGTCTTGATTGTATGAACTGTGCCTGCATGGGGCTACTGCAGAAGTCAGCGCTGGCCAGGTGACTTGGCTGGTATGTGACCAAGGTCTCTTGAGGCACAGAGATGCCTCCTCCCAAGCCGGAATCCGTAGCTGTGGCCAATCCAAATCCTGGGATCTCTTGGATCCAGAGGTGAGAAGTAATCGAATGAGTGCTGCCTTGGAATCACAAGGGCTGGCCCGATACTCTCCCTGTCACCTGCCCACTGAGGGACCGTGAGGGTAGGGCCAGGAGGTGTGGGCACCGCCAGTGGGCAAGGCCCAGGGAAGTGAGAGGGCAGTTATCAGTAATTGAGGCCATATTCCCTAGAGGTTCAAATCCTGCACCCACCAACTTCTACTCTGTGATCTGGGGCACACCAGCTCACCTATACAAGCCTCAGTTTCCCTGTCTATAGAATGAGAATGATATTAGCACCTAGGTCAAAGAATTGTGGGGCATGAGGTGAGAAAATGTATATGAAGGGATTCAGTGCTCAGTGAGCTCAATGGCTTTGGGCTTTTGTAGGATTGAGATTCAGTGGGATTCCTACCTGATGAAGGTAGGAAGGAAATGAGGTGCGAATGAAACAACTCAGAGTCCCAACTATCTCTGGTTCATGCAGCTTTGGGCAAGTCACTTTGCTTCTCCAGGCTGGTTTCTTTGTCTATAAAATGGGCACAGTAAATCCCAGCCTCATCAAGGGCTTTTATGAGGATTAAATGAGATGATGCACTTTAAGATGCTGGGCATAGAGGGCTCAGGGATTGCACCTAGTTTCCCAAAGATATGCAAATGTCCTGGGGTTTTTGGAGTGCCTGGATGGGCCCTGTGGTCCTCAGCTTCCCAGGTTCTTGAGCTGGAGCTGAGACCCTGAGTGGTGTCCCTGAGGTCACCCAGCCTCCAGACTCCCAGCTGGTAGCACAGAGGTGGTGGTGGCCAGCCTTGTCCTGCCTTGGGTCTGCCCCTCACTCTGGGGGGAAGCATGAGAAGCTCTGATCTCTGGCCTCAAGTATCTCATCTCTGCTCCTTGGAGCAGGTCTTATCTGGGTCCTGGGGGACCTGGAGGAAGCCGAACAGCAGAGCAGCAGCAGGAAGAGAGGAAGGAGCTGCTGCTGCCTACTGAGCTGGTGCTCCGCCCATCCTGGTCTAAGTGCTTCCTGTGTGCTCACTTCCATGATCCCATTTTACAGATGATGCTGCTGAGGCCCAACCCTAAGACACTGTGTAACTTGAAAGGTCGTATGGCTCTTAGGCTGTGGAGCCAGATTTCAAGGCCAGGTGTTCTGGTGCCAGCTCCTAACCACCCCCACACCTTTACTGGCAGCGTCCTACAGAGAAACCCCTGATGTGTGCACAACACTTAAGGGGCTACGAAGCACTCTACACCCCAAATCCTGCACTGGCCCCATTCTCTACTCTAGGACATGTGAGGGGTCCCAGGGCATGTGGTCAAGCCAGGTGACCTTTCCTGACTAGCTGAAGGCTCCCCCTGATTGTGCCTCACACCCGACTCTATGCTGGGCTCTCCAGCTCTTCCGGGGTGTGGAATGGAAAGGTCTGGCTGGGAGGAAAAATCAGAAGGACAAAGCCCGATCCCTCCTGCATTGCGCACTCACTAGAGGCTGGGTGGACGCAATCTCATTTCACCTCTCACCGATCCCAATAATCTCAACAATGGTACAGCTGTTCCCATTTTCCAGAGGTGGAAACTGAGGCACAGAAAGGTTGCTGACCCACAGTCAGACATAGCCTGTGAGCTGGAGGAGACCAAATTTGTCCTGCTTGTGCCTGTGGTCACTCTGGGTCATCCTTTTTAGCCTCTCGCGGCTGCCAGACAGGGCTCAGCGGACAGTAGGACTCACGTCCTGTCAAGATGGGCAAGGAGACACCAAGAAACTCAACTTTGCTGATGAGCAGCCAACTTCAAGGGCAACCCTCCTGCCGCACAGGCTGCCTCTCCCTGGGGTCGAGCTGGAGGCCGGTGAGGGTGGGGCTGTGACATTTCTCATTACGGCCTCTGTCAATGGCCCTCCCTGTCCCTCTGTCTCTCCGCGTCCCTTCTCCTCTGCCTTGTGCCCGCGCCTGGGCTCTAAATGTCTCAAATTAGATTAATCGGGAGTTGGCAGGAGATGCCAACCAGTAAACAAATCTCAGCCATCACCGCCTCGTCAGCCCGCGGCCCCAGAGGAGGACCCTTCTAGACACAAATTCTTATTAGACTTGTCAGATCTATTAAAATTCTTTTCACACTTCTGCGTTCTATCAGCCCCATCATTAGTACGGCCCTGGCCTCTGGGAACGCCAGGGCCATACTAATCTGCTGTGTGCCCCGTCCCTGCCCCCTGCCCCCACCCCCTCCAGGGACAGGAGAGACAGACAGATGGACAGATGATGGCCGGGGACAAGCAAAGAGGGTGTGGAGGTGTCCCTGGGAAGACAAGAGGCCCAGGAAGAGGAATGGACTCTCCTGCGCAGGAGTCTGGCCACGTGCACGTGCCCCGCCCACCAGCAAGGCTCTCTGAGGGCGGGGCTGTGGGCGTGGCTTCATTCACACAGAGGCGGGATCTCAGGCAAATAGCCTCTCTGGGATCCCCTTCCTCCTCTGTCCCCCAGGAATAAACCACGTGCACCACACAGGACATCCATGAGAGTGAGACCCACAGCAGGTGCTCAATAAACCTTGAAGCCACGTGTCTAGACACACGTCAGTGCACACTCAGGAATCAATGTGTGTGTGTGCAGCTCTCTGTGCACTGGTGCCTGTGGGGTCATGGACGTGAATCTGTTATACAAACGTGGGCCGAGATGTGTATCATTACTGGGTGTCTGACTCAAGTCGGTGGTTTGGCCAAAAGAGAAATGGGTTGGAAGTTAGGGGACCCAGGGCCCACCATTCATCTCCTGTGTGACCTTGGCCCTCAGAGCATTAGCTCTTGCATCTGTAAGCTGAGGACAAATAAAATCTACTTGGGGTGGGGTTTTGAGGATGGCATGAAATGAGGACCATGCCATCAGCCCCATGCGTGGGTGGGACTCACATTTGGGACAGATGGGAGCAGGGGATGGGCGGACCAGGGCACAGAGGCTGTCCGGGATGTGCACTCTTGCACTTGGGCTGGGAATCCAGTCATAGGTGTATTTGGTCTCCCATGAACATGGGGCAGGTGGTCCATGGCAACTTGATGCGTCCCTGTCCCTGGCTGTCCCAGAATGTCAAATGCGAGGAAGAAGGTGCAATGGAAAATCTCGGGGGGGGGGGGGTGTCTCGTCCCTGGATTCCCATTTCCCAGATGGCAAAACTGAGGTTCAGGGGCAGGGGGATCTGGGGGCAGAATCAATGATAGTGGGGCCAACTCTCCCTTGAGCCCCTCCCAGTCCAACCCTGGGACCTTTGTGGGGAGGGGTGGGGTCTGCCCCAGGGATGCCTTCTGGATAGGGTTGGAGAATATGGCTCAGGAGGAGCTCTAAGCCACCCCCTGGAGGAGCCAGGGAGGCAGGGCTGGAGCTAGAAGGGGAGAGTGAGGAGAACGGAAAGGAGGGAGGGGGGAGGGGGAGGGGAATGGCTCCGGCCAGCTTCTCCCCTAGCAGAGGGGGAACAAACACTCCTTTCTCGCCTCCTGGGCCCTTTCCCTTTTGATCCCCCCTCCTTGCAGCCCCCATGCTGACTTTGGGGTTAATTTTATTTCCGACTTGGGCAGGCACCCCTGGAGCAGGGCGCGGGGCTCCGGGTGTGACTAACGCCCGCCCGGGGCCGGCCGCCGCTGCCTCCGCGGAGCCGCTCTCAACTCTTTATCAAGAGCATGTGTGTCCCGTTCGCCCTGCCCGGGCACGGGGGCTGGGGCCAGGGATCGCCCCGGGCCCCTCTGGAAACACTCGCGTGCACACGTGCGAGCCCTGCCCTCCACCCTACCTGCACACACGTGATCTACCCCCTGCACACACTTGCTCTACCCCCTGCACACACTTGTCCCTCACGCGCACCACTCCACACAGGCACGGCTACACACACGGGCAACACCACGTGTCTGTGCCCTGAGACACAGCTCTACACAGGGACACGTGGCCTCACCTAGGTACACACCGTAGCACACACGCACCCAGATTTACACACCGCCCATGTAGTGTGCGTGCCCATACACGTGTACTCCAGGACATTTACGGATCCGCGGACACAGGCAAGCATCTGTGCATACCAGAACGCACAAGCGTACCCTCAGATATGGAGCCACATGTACGTATCCGCACACCCTTACACACGTCTGCACACATGCGCACCTGCTTGTTACACACATCCCCAGAATGACATATGCCCATCACAGACATCACACATACAGGCACACCACCTGTGCACACCTGAATGTACACTGAAACACACGTGTGTATGCAAGACAGACACACTCACAGGACCAGATGTGAGCACTTGCGTGTTCACACAGACTCACACGCCTATCACCTGGACGCAACAGGCTCATTTAAATTCAGATACGTGAACAGCCAGGTGTACACACACTCACGTGTGCCCCTCACACACTCACACATACAGCACACACCCACACACAGAGATGTGTGGGCAAACACGTGTATGCTGAACGACAGGACACACACAGAAACACGAATCATACCTATCTATGCCATGTGTGTTCTCATACACATAGGTGCACACACACGCACTGAACAGACACAAACACACACACACACACACACATACGGGGCAGGGGCCATGAGCACAGCTTGGAGGTGGAGGCCGGCACAGCTGGCCCTCATTTAGCTGTGGAGGCCAAGGCCGAGTGAGGAGGAGTGGCTGGTGTGGGGGGCAGGAAGCAGAGGTCAGGGAGGCCGGCGGGGCGGCTGCAGAGGGAGGCAGCGGACGCCCTCGGGCTGGGACCTCAGCCTCTCACCCAATGCCCTTCTGATTAGTTTGACACCAGCAGGTGAGGCCTTTGCTAGGGGTGGGGAGAGGAGGGGAGACTCCTCCCGGTGACCCCGGCTCCCAGTGCCTCCCGCCTGCCCTCACACTGCCCTGTCTGGCAGCTGGAGGCTGTGGCTGGGTCACTCTGCCTCTTGTAGCCTCTGGTCCGAGGGTCACCCGCCCCCCTTCCCCAGTCCGCATCTAGGCAAGGTACCAGGGCGATGGTGGCCAGGGAGGGTACGTAAGACCAGCTCAAAGTTTGGAGCAAACAGGGCTGAGGACGGTGGGGGGTTGGGTACGGGACAGAGAGGAAAATCCAGCTGTCCCCCCTCCCCCGCACCCCGGGGCAGAAATGGTCAGGGTCCCTAGAACCACACCATCCATCATGGCAGCCACCAGCCACACGTGGCCCTTGAGCCCCTGAAATGTGGCTGTGCCAGTGAGGAACCGGATTTTACATTTTAATTTAATTTTATCTAATTTAAATGTGAAAAACTGAAATTCGATTTAGCTTAATGATTGGGAAACTTTACAGTATATCTGGAACAACTTGGGTGTGTAAACCCACTACTCCGTTGTAATTTTATGAAATTTAAATACGGACTGAGTAGTTCTATGAAAACTTAAGTGACTGAATTAAAAAGGGCCGGATTTCTAAGATGCTGCATGAGAAAAGAAACGTGAAAACATCTCACTCATAACTCGGTATGGATTACGTGTCAAAATGATCGTTTCCAATATACCAGGTCAAACAAAAAATGTTGGCGAAAAATCATTCCACTTGCTTCTCCTTACGTTTTCAGCTGTGGCTACCAGGAAATTGTAAATGCCCTTCGTGGCTCCTAGTACGGTTCTATGGGACGGCACTGCTCTAGAGCCACGGTAGCAGGAGTGCAGGGCCCGGGCTCAGTATCAGCTTAAGACAACAGCCCATTCTTTCTGGGCCTCGATTTTCTCGAGGTGGGCACTCCCAC
Organism: Mustela nivalis; assembly: GCF_964662115.1. NCBI lineage: Eukaryota > Metazoa > Chordata > Mammalia > Carnivora > Mustelidae > Mustela > Mustela nivalis. The sequence continues at coordinate 12,387,136 of NC_139029.1, read as the reverse complement.
CCCAACACTGCCTTGCCGCTCTCTACAAATCAACAGACCATCCTCGGAGTGGGACGGGGAGGGGGAGGAGGACGCCTGGGGCGCCAGGCACTCACTTTGGCCGTACTGGCCGTACTGGTAGCCAGCCACGGGGTCCACGCTGTAGCCAGTGGTGCTGTAGGTAGGCGGGCAGTAGGACTGGGAGGTGGGCAGGCTGTCTCCTGGCTTGATGGAGTCGGCCCGCTGGCTGCAGCTGGCCGAGATGGAAGTGGCCGAGTCCAGCCCACCATGCAACGGGGAGATGGAGAAGTCGGCCTGTGGCTGCGGCGGCACTGCGCTGGGGTTGCTCAGGATGCTCATTACCTGTGGGGGAGAGACGATCAGCGTGGCCAGAGCGGCAGGCTCGGAGTGGGGGGCTCGGAGGACCGGCCCTTGGCTGGGGTTGCTCCCTCGACATCCCTGTGCAGCACCGAGAGCCTCAGTTCACCAGCTTTGCTAGCCCCTGTGGGTCAGACATTTGGTGGTTTCTCCTGGTCAGATCCTGACCCATGGAATGACCCCCTCATCCAGAGCTCCAGGGGGGCAGGGGAGGGCCGCGTTCCCCTCCTGGGTATCTCTAAGAGACATCGGGTGTCTGTCACATGAATGAATGAACCTACAAACTAGCTGATGTCTCGCCCATCAGACAGGGGCTCCTCCGAGACAGGAAACCGTGTCTCCCCTATCAGACTCAGAGGCTCTCATCTTCCAACACAGAGGTTAGAACAGGACCCTGGATCCAGCCCAGCTTCACCCCTGGTCCTGACGCAGGCCTGCTCTGCTCTTGACTTGGAGATCCTGCCCCTACAATGCCAACATCCATGGTCCATCCTTTTGAAGAGCGTCGCGGGTATCTTTCTCTGAATCTGGTAACTCTCAGATGTCTGTGATCGTCACCGCGTCCCTGCTTGGACAGGACAGCAAATAGGACTGGTGATCCCAGCCTAGCTGGGAGAGGCTCACCTCTCCATACTCAGCTTAAAGAACCTGGCGTCGGTTCACAGATGTGTTCTACTTATTCCTTCAACAAACATGCACTGATGGTGACTGCAGCCCAAGGCCTCGGGCAGGGCCCTGGGTCTTCAGAGGAGGAAGAACCACGGTCCCTGCCGTCGGCAGGGGGGATGTTCTACATCTGGTGGAGGAGGCAGCAGGGAGCAGACCATCAGGATATGAAGTGGTGAGGAGCACGACAGAGTCCGTTCAGCGGGGGCTGTGGGAACCCAGGGAAGGGCCAGTCTGGTGGTCCAGGAAGGCTTCTGGAGGAGGTGACAGCTGCTGTCCAGCTCTCCAGGAGAGAGTGGGGAAAGGCGATGCAGGCCGCTAGGCGCCCCTCTGTGTGGAAGCACGGGGGTCCCGTGCCATCGCGGGAGATGATGGAGAGGCAGGCCCTTGTGCTGCCGACCCACAGGGCCCAGGACCCTGCTGGCCTCCTGGGGAAGCCACATGTCTTGTGGGAGGGAGGCTTCAGAGTCAGGTGGGAAGCCGAGCTGCTAACCCGCCCCGCAGGGAGCTGTAGCGGCAGGCTGTGTTCTCTGGTTGCTTCTCCAGAGAAGACAGCCTAGAGGCATCAGAGCAATGATCTTGTTGCTGACTGGATGCCTTCTGGAAACTTCTACCTTCTCCCCTGTGACTTGCCCCTACCAGAAACACTGAGGCAGGGCGGGCGTCGAGGGCATGGATGTGGAGTCCTCAGGCCAGGGACTGCCCCTGGTCTCCTCCACTGACAGCCTAAGGTGTCCCTTAGCAATGTGACTGCCCGCAGTCCTGAGGAAAAGAACATGACGACTGTCCCTAGTTCAGAGGGTGGCTGGGGGGCACGAGTTGGTGTCTGTGTGCCGAGGGCTTTGCGCCAGGCCAGCGCTCCTGGAGACAGGTCCCCAGCGTCCCCTGGCCTTGTCCTCCCTTTCTCCTTCCTTTCCTTCGTCTTGACATGAGCTCACACGGCTCTCCCGGTCCAGAGGCCTACCGAGGTGTGCGAGGCTGCACCGTGAGGCCTCTTCCTCAGACGAAGTAACAGAGACCTTCAAAAGGCTAAGGCCTCCCCAGACCTCACCGCAAGCCTGTGGGGAGCAGCTCCCCACAGAGGCCTGAGCCCCTTCGCCTGACAGGGTCACAACTGACTCTCCAGGGGTGGGTCTGACGTCTGACCCCTTCAGAGGTCCACACTCCAGGGGCCGGCAGCAGCTCGTGCCCCGGGCAGCCGCTGCTCAGGGGCCCCTCGTGGCTAGGGCAGGAGCACAGCCTCTCCCTGACCCTTCCCTGGATGCTCCCGGCACAATCCCCTCACCCTGGGCTCACTGTCCTGGGTCCTTTCGCTCCCCTTCCCCCCGAGCCAGAGTCAAGGGCACTGGGCCTGGGGAGGGCTGGTCTTTGCCTCCCCTACAGCTCTGGGGGGGATCTTGACGGTGTATCAGCCCCATCAACAAGGCAGACACGCAGGGATGGGGGTGCGAGAAGGGGAGGGTCCGGGCAGGTGTCTAGCTACTCTGAGCCATGGCCTGACCCATGGAATTTCCTGAACTCACACTCTTCAGTGGGAGGGGTACAGGGAAGGTGGCAGGAAGGACCCCCCGAAGGGGTTGGTGGGGAAGGAGGCCTGACAGTGTGGGCTGTGTTTGTTGCTTTCCGACTGTGCAGACGGGTTCTCTGGGGCCTAGGAGATTTGCTGTGTGTCTGGGCGGGATCTGAGGGTGAACTCAGGAATCTAGCATTTGCCAGGGGGCTAGGGGACTTGATTCCCTTCCATGTTACCCGTCAGGTGCCCAATCTAGACTCCACTTTCCATCTGATTTAAGAAAATCACCGCCCACTCCATGTCCACCCCCCACCACCACCGCCCCAATATAAGCGTTAACCCTTCTCTCCCCTGGAAGGAGGCCTGGACTCCAAAATTAGACTCAGAGGCTCAGGAAAAACACACAGACCCCATTTCCCATCCTTTAGGAGGATAACTGTGGGCACGGGGAGACTCTCGGGAGGGTCTTGCAGCTCTGGTGAGACCCCGGTTTAATCCTCCGTCCTGTGCACCGCCAACACACCAAGCCCACAAGAGACGATGGAATGCAAGGGGAGAAGCATGTTTTGGGATGGGCTGGGAGCTATGCACAGACGGTGCTCATCCTGGCAGACAGAGACCCACAGAGAACTGCCACAGATCTGACCACAGCATTCAAGAATGATCAGTGGCTCGGCACCTGGGTGGCTCAGTCGGTTAGGTGTCTGCCTTTGGCTCAGGTCGTGATCCCAGAGTCCTGGGATTGAGCCCCACATTGGGCTCCCTGCCTAGCGGGGAGTCTGCTTCCTCCTCTCTCAGTTGCTCCCCCAGCTTCCGCTCTCTCCTCTCTCTCTCTTGCTCTCAAATAAATAAATAAAATCTTAAAAAAAAAAAAAAGATCAGTGGCTCCTCATTACCTCCCAGATAAACAGGACCAAGTCTTTTTGTGATCAGACCGCTACCTACCTGTTCTAACTCCTCCCTCTCTTCCTGCCTTACACATTGTGTCCTGGCTACCAAGTGATATGGGGTTTCCCGAAGACATCTGTCATTCATTCATTTATTCATTCAACAAACATTTCATAGAAGGCTACCATGTGCCAGGCTGCAGAGAGGGCTGGACCCACCTTGCCCCACCAGCACAGACACTGTGCCTGCTACATACTAGGAACCCAGAAAAACCAGCTGAATTCATGGATATCACTTAACAAGTCTGTAGTGAGCCTCTATTATGTGCCAGACGTTGAGCTGGGCATGGAGGATGCAGCAGTGAGCACCAGCTACTCCATGCCCTCGTGGAGCCAGCCTCTCCTGAAGGAGGCTGACAACAAACCAGTAAATACAGAATATAATTTCTGATGCTGAGAAGTGTTTATAGAGGAGAGACAAAGGGGATAAGTACAGTAGTCAGGCAAGAGCTCCCCAAGAAGTGCTATCCAGCAAGACCAGAAAAAGCCAACCAAAGGAGGATGTAGCAGAAAAGCTTTGCAGGCAGCGGAGCCAGCAAGTGCAAAGGCCCTGGGGTGGGAGCATACCCAGCAGGTTTAAGAAATAGGAAGAAGGTCAATGCTGAGAGTGAAAATCCTGAGAGCTCCAAGGCCTCTTGGAGTTTGTCAGAAGGGGCTTGTGTGGTGCTCAGGGGCTGGGGCTGGGGGACGCTCAGCACCAGCTTCAGGCCAGGGGAGATTTTTCCCGTAATGGGATTTGTTCAATGGGATTTGCCCCGGAACATCACATCAAATCCACATCTGGGAGAGGTGTGAATGAGGATGCAAGGAGGCTGCACACTCTCTCCCACAGTTCCTGGCGGCCTCTGGATCAAAGGGCTGCCATTTCATCCCGTGCCTGGTCTCCAGGCATGGCAGTTTCCAAGCAAGTGGGACAGGACCCAGCTGAAGAGAGGTGGTAGCATTGACTCCTCGAGCAACCGAGCTATTATTCCCCCTATTATGCAGACAGGGAAATTAAGGCACAGGGAAGAGGAAAGGCACACCCCGGAGCACAAAGCCAGGAAGCGGCAGGGTTGGGATTTGAACCCGGGTCTTCCTGACCCAGAGCTGTGCTGCTTCCTACTAGGCTGTGCCAGAGACAGTGGGGAGAGAGGCCCTTGACAACCTGGCAGTGGGGGGTGCTGAGGACCCAAGTGGCCCTCTGTGGCCCCAGGCTGGCCCCTGGACCCCTGGAAGCCCCTCTTCGCCGGCAGAAGCAGGAAGCTTGGGCCAGGGTTAGCGGCCCAGCCAAAGTCTGGGGCCTGCAAACTTTTGAACTTGAGGAAGTCCCAGTCTGATGCGGTAATCCACCCCCCTCAAGAATGCTAAGGCCTCTCCCCCGGTGGGTTTTACTTTTTTCCCGGTGACCTTGCTTTCGCTAATGTATTACTTCTTGGTACGTTACCGTTACTAACTCAAAATCAATACCGACCTCCACATCTGTAAGGTTTTATCTGAAGGCAAATCTCCGGGCTGTCTGTCAGGCTGAGTGACAGCCGTCCCTTCCACGGGCCCCCACCCGCCGCAGCCCCCGCCCGCCCCCAGCCCCTTCCTCTCTCTCTGCTCTAAATCAGTCCCAGCCTCTACCAGACTAAATCAATAAGGGGCGGCCTCATCCCCCTTCCGCCGCTGGGGAGAGGCTTGCAGGTTTGGGGGGTGCGGGCTGTAGGAGCCCCGTGCCAGCCCCTCCTTCCACATCCTCCGCTCGCCACCCCCTCCCCGGGACGCGGTGGCGCTCTCCCCTCCTTTAAAAGAAGGGGATGGGAAAAATGTAATTAAGTCCCTCCGCTCCTGAGCTGGCCCCAGGGCCTGGGACCGAGGAGGCTGAGCGGTGGGATCTGCACCCTCTGTGATAACCAAGCGCGCTTCGGGAGCGAGGCTGCAATTAGGGGATCGCCATCACGGGGGCTCCGTGGCAGGGTGCGGGGTGGGCGCCTGGGGACCGCGGAGGGACACAGAGGAGACAAGCAGGGGCAGGAATCACGCCTGCAGAGGTCAGGACAGTGGGACCTGGAGATGGGACCACGGCTGGGAGGTGGCCAAGGACCACCGGGACCTGTGTGAGCAGGTCAGGGCGCCCCCCACCTCCGCAGGGCCAGAGGGGACCCCGAGGACCCAGAGGGACTCAGCTATTTGCCGCCGGCCAGAATACCAGCACCAGCATCCAGGCTCCTCCGCGGGTGAGCTGGGACCCTCGGTGATTTCTTGAACCTTCTGTGCCTCAGTTTTCTCATCTGTACGATGGGCATGGCAAGAATTGTAGCTACCTATAGGGGCATTGTAACTGAGGAAATGCACCTGGAACGTTTCAGGCAGTGCCGGGCACTGGGGCCTGTTCTCAGCACAGGCTCGCACTCCCCCTCGGCTTTCACTTGGAGAAGGCAGGTGGCCTGAGCTTGACATCAACTGGAGGGCAGATTCCCGGAACTCCTCCCTGCCCTGACTGTGTCCTTCTCATCCCTTCTTCCCCAGGGGCCTAGCACACAGTGGGAGCTTTCTGGGTGGAGAAGCCCTGCCCCCACACAGAAGGGCATGGGCCCTGACGGCCAGTCTGTGAAGTCTCCAGCAGAAGCTGAGGCCTGAAGGGGGTGGTGACTTCCACTCCAGGAGAGTGTCACCACAGACCAATGGCACACCATCCCCCGGGCTTACTGCCACTCCTCCTGCCCTCAGCCTGGGGAGGGGCTCCCTGAGCACTTTCATCTCCATTCCAACTCAGATCTCTGGATCACTTCTGATTCTACAAGAGGTGAGGGAGGGCATGTTTGGAAGGCAGCCTGTTCCCACCATCAGGGGAGAAGGCAAGGGCACAGATGGCCAGGAATGGAATGCAACGCTTGAACTTCATGGTCTATGTCTCTGTGAGCTGAGGGATGACCAGGGGCAGCCTAGCTCACAACGCACCCTGGTCCCCAAGGGCCTGGGGCCTGGAGTCCCTCCCTGGGTGCAGATGGAGCTCACTGGGGTTGACTGAGGGCAGGGGAGGCGGGACACGGCTGCCCCATTGGGCTCTGTCTGCCCAGTTGCTGCCTCCCCACCTTGGCGGCCTGCTGGAATCAGTGGGGAAGTCTTTCAAAATGCCGACACAGTGGGGACGGGAGGCCTGGATGGTTCAGTAGGTTAAGCCTCTGCCTTCAACTCAGGTCATGATCCCGGGGTCCTGGGATGGAGTCCCGCATCCGGCTCTCTGCTCAGCAGGGAGCCTGCTTCTCCCTCTACTTGCCTCTCCCTCTGCCTGCTGCTCTCCCTGCTTGTTCTCTCTCTCTCTCTCTGACAAATACATAAAATCTTAAAAAATAAATAAATAAAATGCCAATGCCAGGGGTGCCTGGATGGCTCAGATGGTTGGGTGTCCGCCATTGGCTCAGGTCATGCTCTTGGGGTCCTGGGATGGAGCCCTGCATCAGGGCCCCCTGCTCAGCGGGGAGCCTGCTTTTCTCTCTCCCTCTGCCCCTTCCCCACCTCGTGCTGCCTCTCTCCCTCTCTCTCCTCTCTCAAATAAATAAAATCTTAAAAAAAAATATATATATATATATATATATACACACATAATGCCGCTGCCAGGATCTCTTACCCTGGAGATGCTGATTAGTTGGTCTGAGGGTCTGGACATCAGGAGCGTTTAAAGCCTGCTGCCCCTGCTGCCCCTGGTGATTCTAATGCGAAGCCAAGTTTGCGAGCCACTGCTTTCAAATCATTGTTATTACCGCTACACACACATAGTAATGACGGCAAGTCCTCACCCACGTGGAGAAGACATGGGCGCGCACACCAAACACACTGACACGCGTGCCGACTGCACACAGCCTTAGGCAGACACACCAACACGAACACACAAAGAATGATACACATGAAAAAGTGTGCATACGCACACAGCTGGGTCACAGCCTGTCACATGTGTCACAGACCCACACGCAAACACACACACACGTTCACACACACTGCAACCTCACAACACAATCGCCAGCTCACAGAGGCAAGCCTACGAGCCTATGTTCACCTTACCGCAGCCCCCAGTGGACCCCCCAGGCACACATCACACAAACACACCCCCCAGCCTGTCCCACCGCCGGGCCCCAGCTCCTCACTGGGATTAGTGCAAGCGAGAAATCACCCACCCAGGCAGCCAAGCACCCCCCTGCTCCCCCTCTCTCCTGCTCCCGTCTTGCTAAGAGGATCGGCCCCCTCCCCTCTCCCTGCCCCCTGTGGACAGCGGTAATGGGCTTCGGGTGCTGACTTTGAGCTTCCAAACAAGATTTCCTGCCGGCCTCCCCATCCCCGCCCCCCTCACCCTCCCTTCACTGTGCGCATCTCAACCAGGAGAGCTGGTGCCCCGCCTGCCTGGCCCGCTCCCCTGCCCCCGCCACGCACCCCCTGACCCCAGCCTCTCTCCTGCACCACCACCAGCCTTCCGCGAATGCTTTTCTAAGCCTGGCTACCGCCATTTTCTGGCCCAGCACAGCACCTTACAGTTTCCGAAGCATTTCCCTTCAAGCCTCCAACCTTTCCAGACGAGGGACAGGCTTAGGGGCTCACTGAGAGTCACCTGGGGGAGTGGCGTCAGTGTGGCAAGAACCCTCAACGCCTGACTTCTAGTCCGATACTCTGGTCCTGCCCCCAACTCAGGTCTTCTTTTACCATAGACAGCTCTAGGTCATTCTTGGGTCCGTGTGTGTGCATGTGCGCATGTGTGCCTGTGCCTGTGTGTATGTATGTGTACAGTGTGGGTGTACATGGGGATATCACATGTGGGAATATTGCATGTGTGTCAGAATATGATGTGTGTGCACACATGCGTGTGCATGAGAGGACTGTGTATGAATATATGAACTTTGTGTGTGTGTGAGTCTACATGTGGGTCAGTATTGCACGTGTGTGTGTGTGTGTGTGTGTGTGTTCAAATATGTGTCCTGGGTGCCCCCTCTATCTGGTCTCCCCAAGGGAGGGTATACCCCAGGGCTGGGGATTCAGCGGGTCACTGACTGCTGTCTCTGACCGGAGGGGAACTCCCCAGCCCCACACTCCTCTGGGTTCTCTCTCCCTCCCACGTAAAAGCCCAACACAGCTGACCTGAAAAGACCAGGAGAGAGGGTCTGTCTGTTTGCAGAGAGAGGCAGGGAGAGTAAACTCCGCAGAGAAAGTCTTCAGCCTACGCTTGGGTAAGAAGTCCCAGAGTACGGAGGAAGATGAAGGAAGGCTAAGCTGGAAAGTCTTAGGCTTGGGCCTCATCCAGAGGGATGCTGCCAGCCTTGCGGTGGCACTGACCCTGATCCTAACCCTGACCTGGATTTAGCCAGGAGAGGCTGGGGGCAGACTTGCTGTCCTAGTCCCAGTGCCTGGCATGTAGTAGATGTCCAGCTAATATTGACTGAGTGAATGAATGAATGAATGAATGAATGAATGAATTTATCTGTCTTCCCCAGCACAGGGCCTGGCATGGAGTTCCACGAATGAAAAGAAGAAATGGAGGGGTCTTGTGGCACATTCACACCCGGCTCCTCCCCTCCATGGATTTCAGAGCCCCCTCCCCACCCTGGGGGTCCTTCGGGCCCAGCGAAAGACTAAAAGCAGGGGGGATGGACTGAATGACTCCCATGCATTGTCTAAGAAGTTAAAGATACTCTTTTTGTAACACATACACACACACGCGCGCGCACACGCGCCCGGACATCTCCAATGTTTGCTCTACGCGATGTTAATCTCCAAAATCTGGAAACATCTAGAAATATCTGGAAGCCCTGGAGAGGGGCTGGCTTTGGCATCCCCTCCCTGGATGGTTCCTGAGTAAGGTATCCAAGCCAGCATGGCCGGGGACTCCTGGCTGCCGGCGGGGGTGGGAGCTAGTGGGGTGGGGTGCAGCAGGATCCGGGGACCATCTCTGATGGGGCGATAATGGCGGAGGGGGATTAGAGCAACCGCTCTGAGCGGTGGCGGGGCTGGAATAGGAAGGGGCCGATCGCCGGGAAAGATATGACTATTTAAAGATAATGATTGCATAAATTTAATTAGCACAGTTTCACGCGGCAAATGGCCGTTTTGTAATTAATGTATCTGGCCTTACTAAGCATGAAAGATCCCATCTCCTCCCCCTCCCCTCCCGCTCCCCCTCCTCTGCAGCCCTAATGAAAGACAGAGAGCAAGTGACAGAAACAGTTCGTCCGTCAGTGGTTCCGCAGCTCCAGGTGTCAGGGGCGTAATTGGCTGAGCCGAGGGGAGGGGGGGGTGGGAAGGCTGGGGGGGGGGCGCGAAGGGGGCCTCCTGGACTCTGGGTCCAGGTTGGGAAAGGAGGGGAAGGAGGAGGCCTAGGCTCTGGCCCCCCCTGGCGTGGGGGATGCTCCCCCTTGGTAATTGCCGGCGACGAGGACACAGATTGGCCGTGGCAGGGAGTGAGTGCTGGCAGGGAGGCCTCGTTAGTACCTGGGCAGACAAGCTGGCACATATCACAATGCGTTAAGGACTCCCAGCCGTGATAGCTCAGGCCCGGCGTCCCCTCTCCAAGGAGCCAAGTCCCTGGAGCAGAATGACCAAATGCCTCCCCACCCCCACCCAACCCCGTTATTGAGAGGCTCAAAAGGAAAACTAATCATTAGCTTCCTTTATGAAGCACCTACTGTGTGCCAAGCACCTACTATGGGCAGGCAGCTCTGCCGTTCACTCCTTAAACCTACAGCGGGAAGGATGGGTATTTTCATCTTCCTGAAATTGGAATGCATTTTACCACCTGTCTTGCTGGGGCTGTCCCAGCAGCCAGGTAGCATCCGTGTCCCGCAGCAGTGACCATGGAGCTGCGTGCCAAGGTTTTCACGATGCCTTCTGATAAGATCAAGGATGGGCCAACATCGAATTGTCTTAGGTTCAAGGAAATAAGGGTATCAGCTGTTCCAGGTTCTAGGTCAGGAAACTGAGTCTTGGGGAAGAGAATTACTTCTCTGCAGTCTACACAATGAGTGAGTGCCGGACTGGGATCTGAAATCAGAAGGTATAATGCTGAAGATGATTTTCCCTCTAGCATCTACCTAAAAAACCCACTGCAGGGCGGGCTCGGAATCCTTCCTTCCCCCGTGATGCCATTCCCGGCGGGCTGGCAAAGATGCTTGGCTGACTCCATAGGAAAGCCTCTTTGTTAGGTGCGGACAGGGATCAGTCGTGGTGACGTTCTTCAGATTCAGAACAGCCTGGTTTTCCTGGAGGATGACCAGGTAACAGAACGGAGAGGGTTCCTGCTGGTCTGCCCCTTACCCTCGCGCTGTGACCGTCTCGGGGCTGTGTGCACACCCACCTCTCCGACAAGGCCCCTCCACCGTCTTCACCCGCCGGCCTCTGCCAGGTTCGGCCACCAGCCCCTGCCTGGTTTTCTCGGGGTGCGGGGAGGCCCCAAGCCAGCCTAGGCCGGGTGGAACAGGGCCCAGCCAGCCCTCTCCTGGACCAAATTCAATTTCAAAGCTTAATGAGTTTGCAGAGGAGCCGGGTGAGCTCGTTGACGCTACTCTTTGCCGGCTGGGTGGTTCCCGGCCGGGCCACCGAGCGCGCAGCGGCCCGAGCAGGGAGAGCCCTGGGCTCCATCGACGGTGGCGGGGGCACGGAGCGAGTGAAAAATGTCAGAGCAAATTGTTCTTGACAGCGTTAATATCTGCACCTCATAGCAATAATTACATGTAAATAAATAGCAAAATCACAGTCAGCTGGAGGCAGCTTGGGGAGGACAGACGCGGCTAAGGACCAGCTGGGGACCCGAATGCATTGCTCCAACCCTTTCTTCCCTCCTTCGAGTCTCTGCTCCCCCCCTCGCCCGCAACCAGATCCTTGCTGCAGCACGGAACAGAGACCTCAAGTTCCTGGCCGCTTGTATTAAAAATGGGAGGGAAAAAAGTACACGTTTGGATCCCCCCCCCCCCCATGACTCACCCTGTTCTCATCCAGCTGTGGGGGGACAGCTGGAACAAGCATCCTCCCCGCTTCTTCCTCTCCACCTGCGGGTCTCTTAGAGAGACTCGCCTTGGAAACCCACATCCCTGCCCTGACCCCTGTCCCGGGCACCGTGCTGGCCGTCTCCTGGCCTTGACCTCCGCACAGCTGCCCCGACCCAGGTCCTCCTTCTGCACTCTCTGCTTCTCCGATCCAATCACTTTCTCGGTCACCCAGACCCCACACGTTCCCCATCCTCTTCGCCTCCCCGGCCAGCCCGACAGCCCTGCTGCTGAGCAACAACACACATCACACGAAAGTCACCAGCCGAACGTGGTGCAGCGTCCTGACACGACCCTACTTTATGGCCCCATTGTGACCAACAAATATGACGGTGCCGTGGCCAAGAACCCAAAAGGCGCGTGCGTGTCTGTGTCGCAGGTCTGTGTCCCCAGGGCCCCGAGAGTACACACTCAACCCGTAGCAGGGGGACTTTGAAAGGAGCTGAGAAGCCCAGTGTGCGACCAGAGTCGCCTCTTGCTATCCCACTGGTTGGCTTCTGTGCTTCTGTCTGCAAAAGCAAGGACCAGTCTTACCCACGTCTGGGTTCACAGTCCTTAGCAAAAGGCTCCCCGGAGGTGTTTGGGGGACCAGGAAAAGAAACCAAAAGGAAGTGGAAGGGCTGAGACAGGAGAGGAAGGAAGGAAGAGGCTAGGAAAGTGGGAAGGGGGGAGAAGGGAGGAAGCGGCTGCCCAGGCACCTGACACTCTGCAGATGAGCCCAGGTGTACTGCAGTGGCTGGCCTGAATCCAGGGTTCCATCGCTCCTCTCCCCAGAGAGACCCACGGGCCTGTCCTCCAGGGACCCAGGCTCCCTCCCACTTCCTGTCTGCACTGGAGAGAGTTCCCCTGTCTGAGCTCCGCTGCCCCAGGAGAAGGAGCGCGGAGGGCCCTCCAGCGCCGTCCCTGCCCGGCCTGCCTCGCCTGCGCAGGGCAGGGAACGCAGGCTCCATTCTTCACGAAACAAATATCTTCTCCAGAGCAGCCCCGCGTCCCACACTGTCTTATTTAGTTCACCGACTAATCCACTTATCGAGGATAAAGCGCCTGTGAATCCCCATTTGATAAAGGCAGTCACAAAATTAGCAAAAACGTGCCCACGGCTCCGACGTACCAAACAAACAAGAGGCTGGGGACGGCTGCGGAGAGATGTTGTCTCTCTCTGGTCCCCGGGCCCCCGCAGAGATGCGGGAAGAGATAGCAGCTTTCTCACGGGGCGCTGCAGGCTGGGAAGGCGATGCCACGGGTTATTTGGGAAGGGGGCTGGGCAAGTGGGGAAAGGAGCTGGAATGGGGTCCCGGCTCCCTCCGACACTGCGTGCACCCCGGTGCCAGGCCGGGGCCCCAGCTCCCAGTACGGCCCAACTCCATGACCCTGTGCCCATCACACGTCCAAATACCACTGCTCAGCATCCTAGCTGATGGCCCTTCATGGCTTTCACTCTATCTGGACAGCATTCCAAGCCTGGCATGTGTTAACTAACTCCTCTGCTCCTCACTATACCCCTGGGAGATCGGTACCCACGTTTTATAGAGCAGGAAACCAAGGCACAGAGAGGTCAAGTCACTTGCTCAAGAACACACAGCTGCTAGCTACTGCCTCCAGCTGGAGAGTTATTATCGAAAACTCTTCCACTCAACCCTGGCCAATTCAAACTTAGTCTCCATCTCTGACTATGGTCCTCAACCCTGACAGCAGTCCGACCACCTGGCTGTACCCGCCCCATGATTCATGGCCCCTTCCCCTGCCACAGCAAAGAGCCTTCAAGTTGCTGAAGCCTGGATGCCCCCTCCAAAATCTGACAATGCCAAATTCAACTCTCTGTGCCTCTGTCCGAGTCAACGTTATTCTTTGCCCCACGTCCACCATTAGCGACTGTGGCATCTAGCAGAGCCCAGAAGTCTCCCCGTGTCGCCCCAAGGGGCTCCAAGCCCTTCGAGGACACTACCTCCTCTCGACCACAGCAGCTGGGTTGTTAACGCCATCACACAGATGGGAAAACAGAGACATGAATAAAACCTCAGCCTGAGCCAACCGACCCGTCTGAGCGTGGCTTCGAGGAAGGGATCTTTTCTCTGCTCTTGGTGGCTGGAGAAGGTGCAGGAAGAGGAAGGCACAAGGAGAGGCTTCTGGAAGGCTCAGTCCCTGTGCTGCCCACACAGCCGCTGGCTTGGGGAGGAGGGGCTGGTCTCTGGCCTGGGGGGTGTGGGGACATTAATCACAGGGAGCACCTGTGGTGGGGGGCATCTGGAACTAAAAGGAAACACTTGTCAGAAGGGCAGGACTTCTTAACCCAAGGCTCTGGGGGCTCTGAGACCAACCACTGCCCCGCCAGGAGGCCAGGGCCAGGAGCAGGGCATCTGGGGGTCAGGCCCGGGCAGCCCCCTTTGCTTGGGAAAAGGTGCTGCCATGGACACCCGGCCGGCCGAGGGGAGGAGGGAGCACAGAGCAGCAGGCTACGGTCAGGGCATGAAGACACCTTTCTGCTGCTGCTGCCTTCCTGCAGGAGGAGGGAGCCAAGGGCACACAGCTGGGAGGTGGTGAGGCTGCGGCTCCTGCTGCTGCGGCTCCTGCTGCAGAGAGAGCCCGCTGTATCTCCCTCAAACCCTCTCTCTCTCCAGCTTCGGGGGCCCCCTCCTGTCTCAGCTCCCGGTCCCCACCCCACTTCTGTAAGTACGTGTCCCTCCAGTTGGGCCCCCGAGGAGCCATCGGGCCCTGCTTGCCGGCCTGTGTGCTCTTCGTCTTCCTGCCCCTGTCCCTGCCCCTGTCTGCGCGCCCCTCCCCACATAGCTCTGTCTCTGTCTCTCCTTTTTTCCTTCTCTCCTCCCTGTTTCTGTCTCTCACAGTCTCTGGGTGTCTCTCTCTTCCTGTTTCTATGCCTCCATGGGCTTCTCCCCCAGACTCTCTTTATCTCCCCCTACCTCTCTCCCTCTCTCCCCATGCCCCCCCCCTCCCCCCGCTGCTGCTCCGTTTCCCTGAAGCAGCTTAGACCCTGTCTCTCTCTGTGGGTCTGCTGGTGTCTCTCTGCCTTTCACTCCTGCATACCTCCAGCAGGAGGCGCCTCCCGCATCCACCTGGAGCTTCCTCCGCCAGACCTGAGCCCACCCCGCCCCGCCCTGGGGGCCAGGCTCACACCCTGGCCCAGCTGGCTGTCACCATAGCATAGGACTGTCGGGGCCAGGGGAACACTCAGGCCACCTCCCCCGCTCCCCTGCTTCTCCTCTAGGCCTTCCCTGCAAGGCCCCTCCCTTCTCTTGCCTCTGCTGTCCAGGGCGGTCCACTGAGTCACCGCAGGGAGCTCACGGGGATTCTGAGGGCTGGGCAGTTGCACAGGCCACTTCAGCCGGCGCTTCTCAAACTCTCCTGAATCCCCTGGGACCTTGAAATCCAGACCAGACCCAGAGCAGCCAGGGTCTAGTCCAGCCTCTGCCTGTCCTGGCAGCCCAGCACAGAGGGGAGTTTCCTCTCTGCCATCTGGCAGATCTGGGCTTTGGATGCCAACGTTATCCCTTGTTCTTGACCTTGACCTTTGGCTCTCTGAGTATGCAAAATGGGCCTGCCGATTCCAGACCCTCAGGATTCAGTGAAGATCAAATCATGGAACAGGGCAGAGGTACTCATGGATATCCAGGTTCTAAACAAATCGATGATGTCATTGCCGTCACTATGGACAATATCAGAGCTGAAAGAGCCACCCTGTTCCTGCTCCTTCGGGAGCCAAAGCAGGGAGGGACCCCATTTGGGACAGCTGCTTCCTCCCTAGAGAGGGAGCATGGAATCAGCTGGGTTTGAGGTCAGCATCCAGGGGACCTGGGGGAGGACATGGGGAGTTAGGGGAGTGGGAGCTGGGGTGGGAGCATTATCTGTGGTGGGGAAGGGAAGGCAGGCCCTGTGGGAGGCTCAGGAACTTCTGCCTTGGGCATCATGTCTCAATTGCAGCCTGGATGTGCCCCCTTGGTATAAGACACTTGACAGCGGCCCTTGTAGGACCTCTACCCTCCAACCTCGAACATCAGACCCACTGTCTGGAGAGAGGAGTGCATGCTGAGCCCTCATACTCTTGCTGGTCCCCAAGAGACCATCAGGATGGAGGGACAGGAGCTGGGCAGGGGTGGGTCTTCCTCACACATCCCACCCAGCTTTCCTCTTCTGGTGCTCCACACTCCAGATTTCCCAGGGCTTTGTGTCAAAGTGGGGATAGCCCATGGCATCGGGAGCAGAGGCAGAGCTGAAGGCAAGGCTGTCCGTCCAGCCACTGGCACACCGACTCGTGCCCTCTGAAAAGCCTTGTTAATCCCTGAGCCCTTCTAGGCAGTGAAAAGGGTGCAGGGCCACCGTGGGTGTCTGTCCTCGTAAGAGGAGGCACTGGGTTGAGTTCACTCTTTCTAGGATGCTTTCTGCCTCGGACCCTGCTGGAAAGGGACACTGCTGGAAAGGATCTGAACAGTTCAGTTCAGACAGACCCTACCCTGAGGTCACTTCCTAAAGAAAGGGGAGGTCAAGGCGCTCCTGAAGCTGACAGGGGGGCCAAAGCTTGCTAATCCAGTGCTTTGATAATCCAGGCCGCCTTTGATGGTGTCTTTGAAAATACGGATTCTCCTGTTCCCCATGCAGACCTAGGGCATCAACCAAACGGGGTGGAGCCTGGATTTAGATTTTTACAGGCATTCCAGATCATTCTGATGCACAGGCTTGGGGAACAACAGTCTCTACTGAATCCCCGACACCAGATTCTCCAGCTGAACCCCCCCAGAAACAGGGCGCTCAGGGCTTTACGACATCACCCCTTCCACGCCAGCTTGGATGTGGACGTCCTGGGCTGAATTCTGCCTCCCCGTGACCTCCATGCCCTGCCACCAATGGGATGCTGGTTCTCTTGCCCCGCAAAAGACAGCTTTGTGGAGGTTTCTGGTAGAATGGTGGAGGTTCCCTTCTGGTTTACTTTACAAAATCTGACCTCCCGGACCTCCAAGTGGGACCGCAGCTTGCCAAGGAAGGTGGCTGGAATCACAGCTGAAACCCTCCAGGTAGTCTGTCCGGCTCAGCCAGCTCAGAGGAAGAGATTTCCCTCGTAGGGGAATTGGGGGGGGGGGCTGTCACAGATACCCCTCTGCCCCCATTCCTCGTCTTGTCTGGGGCATCCCCTTCTCGCCAGAGGCTTTAGGCTTCTGGCTTGTTTGCTTGTCTCTTGCAGAACTAGCTGGAAGGAAGGTCCTTGAATGCAGAGGCCACGGAGCTGGGCAAAGAACAAATGGTCAGGGTGTCCAGCCATGCCCACAGCTGTTTGCTGGATCCCTATTGTGTGCTAGGTTTTGTGGTGGAGACATGGGCCACCAGGATAACCTGGTCCTGGCTTTAGGGGGAGATGGCAGTAACCAGAAAGTTAGAATTCAGAGCCAAAACTGTGGAAGGGGGTGTGGCCACCCAGACTGGAGGGTCCGGAAGGTTTCTCAGAGGAAGTGGCCTCTGGGCTGAGACGAGACAGATGAGTGGGGGGTTGGCTAAGAGAAGGGGGGAGGCTGAGCATGTTCCTGGGGAGGGAAGGGCAAGCGCACTGGCGCAAGGGGGCCGAATGAATGCACGGGACTGGGGGAGGAGCCCTGGCCCCGCTGAGGAACTGCGTTTCTGCCTGCTTCTCTCCGTCTCTCCGGAGCGCCAGCCTGGCCCCCGGCTCGCCCACTGTCGCCACCCGGCCCCTGGGCCACCACCGTGCGCACCTGGCCGGACCGCGGGCCCGACGGACTGCGCGCGTTCCGGGGGCGGCCGGGCTCGCGCTGCTCCCCGGTCCCGGGCCCGGGCAGCAGGAATTAAGCAGGCCGCCGAGCCCGAGCGCGTCCTTATCTCGGGGAGACAGTTGTTGGGAATCACTTTGACTGAGTGGTTTTGTCTCCCCGCATTTTCCACTGTCAGGCGGCCTCGGGCCATGGATCAAAGGCGCGGCGGCGGCAGCGGCGGCAGAGCGCAGGGAGGGGAGGGCAGGCGCGCGGATCCGGCCGATCCCTCGCCGACCGCCCCCCCCCCCCCCCCGTCCCCGCCCAGACTCAGCACCCCCTCTCCCAGCCAGGAACCGCGCCCAGCCCCCGCCCGGAGCCTCACCCCTTCCCACCCAGGGTCATGAGCCTGCGAGGTCCGTCGGAGAGGGGAGGTTGGGAAAGGAGAAATGGGGGGTGGGGGGAGCGGGGGCTGGAGACACAGCGGAATGAGAGAGGGAGTGGAGGAGAACGAGAGATTAGGGGAAAGAGAAGGGAGAGCGGGACTGGGTTTGTGGAGAGAAGGGAGGAGGGAAGAAAGGGGTCTAAGAGCAGTCTGGATGGAGGTCCGGTGAGGGACAGGGGGCAGGGAGGGCTGGGGAGCTGGAGCAAGGCGTGGGGGAGGCGGAGAAACAGAGGGAAGTGTCCAGGAGAGACCCAGGTTCGTTTCCCATCAGCTGGGACCAAGAGAAAGTTCTGGGCTGAAGATTGGGGTTGGGACGTGGAGGCAAGACTGGCTGGAGACCGAAAGGGGGGGGGCATGACTGTCTGGGCTGGGGCTGTGGGGGCGGGGGGGGGGGTCTATCATCCTAAAGAAAGTGCTGTCCTTCATCACTCACAAGGAAACAGGTGCTGAGTGCAAGTGACTGAGCGAGGCCGCACAGGAATGGGGATGGCGCTCAGGCTTGACCTCCCAAAGTCGCCAGCGGTGCCTGGGAGACACGGGTCTGGATCTCAGATGCTCCCAGGAGCCCCAGGGGAGGATGTTCTCTGCCTGTTTCCTCTCCATCAGCCGTTATCCTACAGCCGAACTCCCCGGGATGGCTCAAAACACCTGTCCCCACTCCCAAAAGTGTTGGAGGAAAGTTCACAGCTGGGGAGAGGGCCAGGAGAGAGGAGGGGCTGCTGGGGAGGGTCCACAGGGAGGGGGACCCTGGGGCTGAGGTTGGGGCAGGGCAGATGCCTAGACAAGGAGGCAGGAAGGAGCAGGGGAACTTCAGGGCACCGGGGGAACATTATTTCTGCAACAGGATGTCTGGGGCCTGGCCCTGCCCCAACTCACTGTGTGGCCTTGGAGCCCCATCTGCAAATAGCTACCCCGAAGTGTGCCAGATGCCAACACACTTTGCAGATCTCAATGTGCTCATTCCTCGGACCACTCTATTAGATGGGAACATCCGCTAGCCCCAACTGACGGCAGGGGAAACTGAGGCAGAGCAAACTCTCCTTGGAATCACGCAGGTAGGAAGTGACAGTGCTAGAGACTGGGACCAGGTGCAGGGACCCCAGAGCCCACGTTTTGATACCCCTGCTCTCTTGCCTCTTAGGGCACTGGGAATAACGACAATGAAAACTCACCAGCAAGTGGGAAACAGACCGTTCTCATGACATGTGCCAGGTGAGAGCATGGTCTCTGGGGCCGGACGGGCAGGGTTCAAGTCCCCGGCTTGCCACTTGTTAGTGATTTGGCTCAGGTAAATGATTTAAACTGCTTGGTTTCTCTGTACCCCCCCCCCCATTTAGGAGGCCCTCCCCCTCCAAAGGAGATGGTGCAAAAAGATTAAATGAGCTGATCCCACATGAGGGGCTTCGCACAGCGTCTGGCCTATGTAAGTACTCTGGAAAAGGAACAGTTCTTTTTACCTACTATTGTCTAGTAATACAAGCACTTTCAATACAGCGGTAAAATGTGACAAATGCACAGGGAAAGCACAACTAACCCACCATGAGGGGGTGAGCAAAGGTCCTGGAAGTTGGCCAAGCCTTAAGGAATAAGCGGGAGCAGTTTCGAGATGACAGGGTAGGGGAGGAGGAGTCCCAGTAGAGAGAGACACAGCAGAGAGACGCCGCAGGAGGAGTCCCGGCGGGCACAACATCCTAGGGGCAGGGGACGGTGTGACTCTTTGGAGACCCTCCCTCCCAGGACCCGCTGCGTGTTCTAGCTGGGGAACTGCCCCGCCTCCCAGGTCCAGTCACTGGCCATCCTGGCGGCCTCGTTCCCGCTGGGGACCCCAGGGACTGGCCTGGAGCCACTCGGCGCATCTGCCTGCTGTATTAATTGCTAATCTCCCTCATTTTCTTCCCCTCTATCTGCTGGGACTGTCTCATTCCAAGCCCCCGTGCTAATCACAAAGAAGGACAAATCCTCTATCTGCATTCTTTCCCACCCAACCCGGCAGCTCTGGGAGGCTAAAGCGAAGGCCTGCTGGGAAGCCCGGAAGGCCCAGGCTGGGGCCCCACGGGGGTGAGGAGGGGGTCCAGGACACAGAGGAGGGCCAGCCCCTGCCCACTGATCTAGGGGCTGTGACTCACGGGCTCGTACAAAGAACCCACAGAAATCACAGACTCTGAGCGGGAAGGTTCCTTATTAGCAGCCGGACCATCTCTTGCATTGCACAGATGGGGAAACGGAGGCCCAGAGGGGAAGCATCTACCAAAGGTTGCATAGTGGGCGAGAAGCAGAGCTGGCAGGGAGCTCAGATCTCCTGAATTTCCAGTTGAAAACTGGCCACGCCAGACCTCTGGTCCCAGAAAAGAAATGGCCCAAGAGAAGGAGGAATAAGGCTCATTCGGTTTCTAATCAGAGCAGGGAGAAGCAGAGAGGAGGAAACTGTCACTTATTAATCTCTTACTATATGCCCAGGATGGTACTAGGTGTTTCTCATGAACATTCCCAAGGCCTTATTATTGCTCATAATCCTGCAGGGTGAGCAGTATCGGCCTCATCTGATAGCGGAGGAAACCGAGGCTTGGAGAGCTCATGTAACTTGCCTGTGGTCACAAAGCAAGGAAGCAGGAAGCTGGTGTCAGAACCCTGGGCTGTACGATCATTCCACCTGCCCATGACGCATCTGCACTAGACTCAGGTTTCGTACTTGCCCTGTGATTTGCTGTTGTCTTGCCAGCACCAGCCTCCTACCCCTTCCCTAAATATTGTCTCCCCTGAAATACACTTGGTTAGAGAGAGACAGCCGTGTCGTTTCTTTTTTGAGCCTCCCTAGAAGCTGTGTTAGTAACAGGAGCTAGGGAAATGAACTTGAAGGGAATCATAGGTAATGACATTCAAGTACAAACTAAATGATCAGCGGCCTCAAAAACCTTTTGGGAACAGAGCAGAGCATGTGATCAGGTTTCAGAGGCTTAGGGGCTCACCAGTGGTGGTTGGAGACCTACTATGTACCAGACGCTGGGGTCTGTGCAGTGCCAAAATGAATTATCAGCCACTGGGTGCTAAGGCCTCCCTCACTAAAGAGCATGTCCCTGCCATCCAGGCTCCCCTTCTCCCCTTGCTTGAGCACCCAGTCTCACTCTGCCTGTCGTAAGCTCACACCCCTAGCTTCTCAAGGTGCACGGTCCAGATTGCTGCACCTGTTTTGGTGGTAGGCGAAAAAAACGGCCCAGAGCAGGCCCAACGGAGGGCAGCCCTTGACCTACATCTCTTTTCCAGACTCAGAGACGTGGACTCCAGATGCTATCTTTCCAGAATCCCACCCAGTCCTCTAAGGAAGGAGAAAGGGCCAGGGGTGACCCTCCTACTTCTCCCTCAATGATAAAAAGACCCTAAAGTCACCCAGAAGCAATAAACCAGCCCCCCCCCCCCCCAGTTCCTGGCATTTCCTGCACATAGGCATAACCTGACTTCCTCAACCGCAGTCTGGGAAGTTCCTGATCCCAGCCAGTCTCGCCTCCCCAGCCCCCCTCCACCCAGGAAAAAGGGGTGAGAAAGGCAGAGAAATAAACAGGGCTCTGTTTTCACAGGAGATGAGGCTCTGTCCCGGCCTCTCCCTGTGGGCTGGAGCTGAGCCTTTGATTGACGGGAGCAGGTGGTTTTGTTTGGCGAGGAGCTGCCGGTCAGGGGCGGCGGCGGTGGGGGATAACTCAGCTTTTCCCACTGAGGTGGGTTAACTGTGGACAAAGGCAAAGCTGGTTGTGAGAGCAGGATCTTGGCAGGGTTTGTCCCTCTAGGGACTGGCTGGGCTCAAGGATGCCCCGGGCCCCACGGCTGATTCTATGAGCCCCGGGACTCACCCCTGCCCTAGGGCTGGCCTAGCTAGGAGTCAAGGGGAAAGGACACTTGGGGTGCGGGGTCACCTGATGAGCTGAGCCGATACTACCCACCGCCCCCTCCTGGTGCCTCGATCAGGGCTCGGAAGAGAGGCTGGCAGATGTGGAGGTGGCAGAGGGGTGTCTGGGAGCTGGACTAGCCCCGGGTACGAAGAAAGCCAGCAGGAGAGGGCCAATGCTGCTCAATGGCATTTGGCTTTAAGGCTAGGAAACTCTGGCCACAGACTGTAGCCCTTCCCACCAGCTGACCCCTGACCCCGTTACTGTTGGTCACCATGAGAAATGGGTATGTGGGCTGGGTGGGGTGACTCAGCTCCTCTGTAATCCCAGGGAAAACCACTCAGCGTCAGAGCCATGTCCTTCCAGCGTGAGCCAGTCACTCTTTCCGTCCTTGCTCATCCTTTCCAGGGACCTGAGGCGGGCCAGCAGAGAGAGCCTTTCCCCGTGTTTTCTGCAGAAGAGGGCGCTTCCCGTGCCCAGCACCCTCTCTTCCCAGGACTGGGGTCAGGGGGACATACTACCCTGTCCTGGACTGGAAAGCGAATCAGGCATTTTCCAACTAATGGAAGGGAGGGTAGGAGAGCGAGGGGGAAAGGGAAGGAGGAAAGAGACAGAAGGAGTAGGCAGAGTTGGAGGCCAAGATACAGATGCGGAGGCGGGGGTGGGGATGCAGGGAACGAGAGAGGATTTAGAATTTAGTAAGCACCTGCTATGTACCAGGCATTTTACTCACATTCTCCCTTTATCCCCATGGCACCCCCTGAAAGGTAGGGATTATCACTCCCATTCTCAGGCGGAAAAAAATGAAGCCCAGAGAGGTTAAGCAAGTTGCCTTAGGGCCACACAGCAACTCACTAAATGGCTGAATCAGAACTCCACCCCAGAGCTGCTTGATGGCAATGGGCCGAGCGGTGTCTTGTCCCTCTCTTCCTCCTACTGGGTGGTGGGGGGAGGGCCTGTGGGAGAGATTCCCGGGGAGAAGGCAAACCTGGGAGAGATCTTGAGAAGACATGGGGAAGGAAGCTGGAGGCAGAAGAGGCGCCCAGAAGGGAGGAGAAGGAAGGGCTGGGCGCCTCACTCGGCTGGGGGCTGGGGTTAAAGCCCCATGTTCCTACAACCCACTAAGCTGGAGAAATGAATTCTGATCCCTCCAAAACCCAACCTTGGAAAATGTGCGAAAGAAGGGTCTCCTTTCAGGGGAACAGGAAATCCTCCACCCCTCCTCCCGATGCCCTGGTAATGCCAGGATGTCCCCAATCTGCTTTGAGGAATGGAGAGATTAAGAATAATAAAAAAATTGCAATAAAATACGTGTGAAGGAGGGGGTAATTGTGGACAAACGCAGCATTCAAATTCATTTTTCAGCTCTTTTACACACCATTTCAATCTTATTTTCTGCTTGTTAATGAGATCTTGTTGCCTGGGCTAGGCAAAACCTTCCAATATCGGGACGTAATTGCACATAATTTTCTCTCCTACCAGTGATTTGCATCAGTTTTTTAAAAATTCTGGGCTATTTAACACCCCACTATCCCCCTCCCGTCTTCCTGCCTACAAATCTCCCACTCCCTCCTCCTTCCTCGTCCCTGGTCCAGCAAGACTCATTTTAAATGCTTATTATAAACGTAGTGTCGCCAATAAAGAGAAGAAGAAAAAAAAAAAAAACACAAGGAGGAAGTGATAGGAGAAAGAGGCACAGGGAGTTTCCAGAGCCCACCGCATGAGGGGCACAGCTCAGTTCCCCAGAGCCAGCGGTCATATTCCGCTGAGGGTCACCGCAAGGCACAGTGCGTGGTCCTGGCTCTGCCACTCAGAGGCTCTGTGGCCTTCAGCAAGTTGCTGAACCTCTCTGAACCTGTTTCTCCAGGCGGAGGGTTTCTGCAGAGTTTCAGTGACTTCCTAGAGCCAGAGTGCTTCTGTGGGATCTGGCTCTCTAGAGGTATACGGCTCCCCTGGGGCCCTCGCAGAATGCCAGAAGGGGCATCTGTTATGGTGAGGCATTTGGATACCCCTTTCATAAAGAAATTAAAATAAAGCCTTGAGCTTTATTCCTATCTGTTTTAGGAGGAAGGGAAAGCTTAGCATTTGTGGATTCGGACTCTGAACCTGACCATGCCCCGTGGGTGCCAACGTCAGCTTCACCAGATGGGGTGCAGGATGCACCTGGGGGGGGGCAGCAGATAGAACAGCTAGCCCGGTGGGCTCTGGAAGCAGACCCTTCCCATCCCAGCTCTGCCACTTTCCAGAACCCTCCACAGAGCCTGGCACAAGGTAGGTGCATGGATGGATTTGGATGGATGGATGGCCCCAGACAAGTTGGTTTTCTCATCTATAATCTGAAAGTCACAAGATGTGGCCAAGACTCTGTTAGGGAAAGTGGTTATAGAGTTTATCTCCATCCCAGCCGGCCCATCAGGAGCGTCTACTTCACGTTAGCTGTCGCCGTAGTTATTCTGTGCAAAAGAGGGGAAGGAGACGGGAACATCAAGGAACCGAAAAGGACAAAAAGACTTGCTGTTCGGGGATCGTGGCCATGTGAGAACCGTACACTTAGAGTACGTTTCGGGAGTTCAGTGTAGGAAAAGGTAAATATGTAAATCCCTTGTACAGGTTCCTTCCCCTTAAGCTCCAGAGAGGAGCAAAGGACACGATGAATGTGGAGCGAGATGAGTGGAGGTGGCCAGGAAGAAACACCCCCGTTCTGGGAGGCAGCGGCAGGAGCCCTTGGCTGGGGGGTTGGGGTTCTGGGGGGCCTGGAGCAATTCTCACTCCCTGTCTGGGCCTCAGTTTCCACTTCCAACTCTGACAGAATCTGCATCTAAAAAGCCGGAGGGTGGGGGGAGCTCAAGCCAAGGATGCGCCATCCATAGATAAAACTCTACCCGTAGATGCCCTAGGGCAGCGGTAGAAGCCAGGGCTCTCCCAGAGAGCTCCCAATTTGAGGGGATCCCGAAGAAGCCCCCAGCACAAGCACAAGCCCCCACCCTGCCCGTAGCCTTCAGCAAAACGACAGAACTGCACTCTTGCCCTAAGCTGTCCCAGGCTGTTTTTTTTTTTTTATCTAAGAGCCATTTCCAAGGACCTCAGCCTAGGGGATCTGCGAATCCTAGTTCCCTACATCTCGTGGGCAGTACACTGACCCTCGAACAACATGGGTTTTAATGTGTGGGGACACTTCATACGCTCTGCCCTGGACCCCGCCTCTCACATAACAAATAGTTACGGGGTGCCTCGTCTGTGCCAGGCGCTGTTCTAGACTCTGTTTCAATGACTACGGCACAGCCCCGCTGCACATGTATTTTCTCTTCCTTATGCTTTTCTTCTTATGATTTTCTTTCTTTCTTTCTTTCTCTTTAAAGATTTTATTTATGTATTTGACACAGAGAGAGAGATCACAAGTAGACAGAGAGGCAGGCAGAGGGGAAGGGGGAAACAGGTTTCCTGCTGAGCAGAGAGCCAGATGCTGGGCTTGATCCCAGGCATGATCCTGAGATCATGACCTGAGCAGAAGGCACAGGCTTAACCCACTGAGCCATGCAGGTGCCCCTCTTATGGTTGTCTTATGACAACCTCTCTAGCTCACTTTCTCGTAAGAATGCAGTATAAAAGAAGATTAGAACCTACAAAACAGGTATCCGTGCCCTATTTACCTTCTCACTAAGGCTTCAGGGCAATGACAGGCTATTAGTAAAGTTTTGGGGGAGTCAAAACTTGGACATGGATTTTCAGATCTGTGGGGGGTGGGCACCTCTCATCCCCACATCGTTCAAGGGTCACCTGCTTTGGTTTTCCTTGTACATCTTCAGAAAGACCCCATGCGCAAAACTGGGGACGTCTGCGTGCTGAGCACCGAGTCCCTGATCTTCTAAAGCTGGGCTTTGGGGTGGGGTTACGAGGGAACCAAGCCTCACTGGTGTCTGAAGTTCTCAGAAAGCCTCTGCCCATGTGAGTCAACTCTGTCCCTTGGCCCCTAACCTGAGGTCCTGGCCTCAGTCTTCTCATCCAGGACATGGGTTGAATGAGGTTTCCCCTCCATCTCCACTGAGCAGAATGGGAGAGGATTTCTTCTGCCAATCTCCATAAAGGAGGGTAAGCATTTATATTTCTGAGGTCACAGGGTGGTGTCAGTTCTGGTCTCAGGCTCCAGAGAGGAGGGCAGAATCCTGGTTTTGCTACCCAAGTAGTGAGGGTAGAGGAAACACTCAGAACAAGGTGCGGGTCACAGGGGCTTGCAAGTTTAGCTGCCCTTGCCAAAGCGGTATTAGATACATTGCATGAACTTGCGGTTTTATTATGTATTGTCTGTCTGTCCTGTTAGACCGCCGGCTGCATGAGGGCGGTGGGGGGGGGGGGTCTTCATCTCTGATGTGCACTGATTTATCCCCAGGGCCTAGAAGAGTGCCCGGCACATGGCAGGCACTCCGTAACTCTTTGTTCTCTGACACCCAGGGTGCAGGGTCCAAGGCAGAGCTGAATCAGTGGTTTTTCCATGGGATTCTGCTGGGCAGGTCTCTCCATGGAGACTCTGAGGCCTGACAGCCCCTACTTCCCAGGCTGGGTCTGAGACAAAGACCCAGGTCAGGCCCCGGGAGGGGGGCTTCTCCAGGCAGCAGCGCACAGACCAGTGCGAGGAGCACATGCTCAGCAGAGCCCCAAGTTCATTTCCCAAAAGAATCACTTTGGGCTTTTGTAAGAACAAGGACTAAGGCTACCTGCAGTCTGAGAGGAGGAGAAGCCCCATCCCAGACGGAGCCCACCCCATCCCTCTTGCCCACATGAGCTCCGGACAACCACCCTGCTACTGGGGGGCGGAGGATGAGACCCAAGGAAGTAGATCTGTCCTGGTGGAGAGCGCCAGCCCGCACCCCTCCCAAGATGGCGCCCATGTGCCCGATCCGTGCAGTTGGCCCGCTCAGAGGGAGGAGGGGCCTTCCCGGGACTCACAAATATCAGGAACTCTTGTAAAGACCCAGAAACATCCCCGGCTGCCCCCTTCCTCCGGAAGCGATCGAAGCTTAACCCCGGCCATTCACACGGGCAGAAGCACACACAGCCTGCCCTCCTGTCCCCACTCCGTGCAGCCCCCTCTCCCTGCCGGCAGCTGTTCACCTCCTGGTCCCCTCTGCCCCCGTCAGACCCTCCATCTGTCTTCACACCTTTGGTGGGAACCTCTGGGCAAGTCTCCAGAGTTGGCCCAATCCATCATGTCCTCAGAGCCTCTCTGCCTGAAGTGGGGAAGGGGGGAGCCTCCCAAGCAAGGGTCTCTGGGAGGAGAGGCGAGGGTCCAGCTCAGGCAGGGAGAAGGTCAGGCTACTGGCTGCTTACAGTAATGACTGTTTTTTTTCCCTCCTTTTTCTCTTTTTATCCTCCTTCCCTGAGGCTTGTTTCTGGGCTCACACAGGTCCTGGGACATCCTTACTCTTTACCGCATCCCTGAGCCAAGCTCCAGAAGCCAGAGGCCTTTTATTTGCTTGTCCCTTCTCTGCCCTGTGACAATACTGGGCTTTGGGGAGAAACCTCAGCCCAAGCCGAGACAGTGGGTTGCGAGTCGGCAAGACGGTGCCCTAGACTCTGGGCTCTGCCCGGCCAACGGGTCCCTGGTCCCCATTCATGAAGTGAGAAGGCTGGTCCATATAATCTGATCGTCCTTCTTCGGACTTCCGAGTGATGCTCCTGTGACCTCTCTCATACCGTGAGCCCAGGCCTGGACTGCATCCTCAGGTGTGGAGACCTCGGGTCTCCATGGCCATAGTCACCAAGCCAGCTCTTGGGTCCTGTCCTGTCCGTCTCTTGACTCTCTGGAAGGTTAGCTCAGCCAGTGTGTGCTCAGTACTGAAGCCATGGCCTTGAGCCTCAAAGACGCCAGCTACATTCCAGCAGGTAAACATTCTGGTTTGCCGGCTGCATCATCCCCGCCCCATAATGTGTGCTCCAACAGGACGTGGTGCATCACTGTTAGGAGCTCTGCAAGGAGCTGGTCAAGTCCCCCAGGGCTCAGCTCTGCCCTGGACCTGGGCGACGTGCTTCATGCCTGTCCGCTCACAGCTTCCTCAACAGCCCTATGAGATGGATGCTAGTGTCATCCCCATATCATGGATGGGAAAAATCAAGACAGAGAGAGGTGAAGGAATCTCACCCACAAATAAACGATGACACGAAAATGCAGTCAGCTGTCAACCACACTCGCTAACAGAGGCAAACAGGGATGAACCCAAACCAGGCAGAAAGTGAACATTCTTGCAAAGGTCTTAGACCAAGGGTTGGCAATGGGTTTTCTCTAAGGGCCAGAGAGCGAACACTCTTTGCTTTGTGGGCCGGGTGGTCTGTTTCGAAATTTCTCAGCTGTGGTGTTATAGCCCCAAAGCAGCCATAAATACGTAAATAAATGGACATGGCTATGTGCCAATAAAACTTTATTGACAAAAACAAGAAACTAGATGGATATGACCAGGGGGCTGGAGCTGACCTTCCCTTTGGCCCCCTTTTTTCTTCACGTAACAGATTTCTCACGCTAATTGAATCATCTTGGCGATGGGGGGTTGGCAAGAGGACTAATGTTTTTTGGTCCCTATTTGGTGCCAGGCTGGGTGCTAAGGCTTTGGCCAGTTAGACGCTAAGTTCAGAAAACACCCTTCTTAGGAGGTCAGCAACACCTGGTTTGATCACTCTTTAGTTCTATGGGGGACCAACCGAGGCTCAGCAATGCTAACTTCCCAATGCCCTGAGCAGTGGAGATGGGATTTAACCCCCTGCAAGACTCCAGCTTTCCTACCCGAAGCACAACAGTTCAGAAAAGCTCACGCCACGTGTGTCCCCATAGACACGAGGGAGGCAACTCAGAAGGCAGGAGGAAGGGTGAAACCAACCTTGGATTTAATTCTTTCCTCTGTGGGTATTTGAGAGCTTGCTGTAGCCCCAGAAAAGAACTCTCAAGGTCACGTGTATCACCACATCCTGCTCCCCAGACCCACCGGTCACTGCCATCAGCCTCAGCCCTGTCTTTCTGACTTGATCTAAGGGCAGTCCCATGACTTCTGACAGCAGGAGTAGGCACTGAAGGACTTCGCCAGCAACCCATTCGACTTGAGAGAATGAGCTCCAAGACCCCATAGGGACCCCATGGGAGACCCCATGAGGTTCCCAGTCGAGAACTCTAGAACCTTAGCTGTGTTTCTCACTACCGATCGGATGCTGCCTCTCACTCACAGGTCACTCCTGGGGAAAGGCAAGAGATGGAGCCCAGGACGGCATCCAGAACCTGGTTCTAGAACAAAGCACGAAGCACGGTCAGCATCCTATAGGAAACGGTACAACCCACACACTGTGTGAAAATACCCGACTTTTATGGACCGAGCAGCCATGAGGTGGGTGGAGGGCCAGTTTCAAAAGCTCTGGGGGACTGTCAAGCCAGGAGCACATCTATAATGTGGTCGCTGTGTGCTGCTGGTGGCCAGAGCCCTTTCTCCGCAGCCGCCTGCTGGGTCACCCGGACCTGCGGCTTGAAGAACATGAACCCAGGGCGAAGGATCCCGGAACACTGCCCCGTGAAGGTGGAAGGAGCATCTCCACTTCCCACTGTAGCTCTCTCCAAGGTACCCAAGAGTCTGCCATTTCCCGGGCACCAGTCTGGTGAGGCCACCTACCTGGGGAGACAGGCCGTTGCTGACGGGGTTCATGTGGTTGGAGGACGCCGCCGGGTTCATGAAGCTGTCCGAGTAGCTGGAGAAGCTGTGGCGGGCTCCGTAGGCAGAGCTGGTGTCGGCGGCTGCGGCGGCCGCGGCCAGCCCCCCCTGGTGCATGGTGGATGGAGGGAGCGGCTGCGGCCGGTGCACGGTGCTGCCCCCATCTGCAGAGAGACCCAGAAGATGGCCTGAGCGAGGGGCCCCAGCCCAGGGATGGTGGGAGTCCCAGCACAGGGAAAGAAGCACCTGCTTGGAAAACAAGCCAGAAGCCTCCTCCTCCCAGTGTCCACCCAGCAGAGGGAGGGGACCACCTACTCTCACTACTCAGGATGGGGCAAGCTGGCTTCTGGGCTGGGCACGAGGGACTAGCCGAGTCTGGACAGACAGCTAAGCAACGTTCCACGTAAACTCCAAGGCAACTGTGAGCCAGCCATGTTGCCCAGTGTTTGGCACACAGTAGGTGCTCAATAAGTGTCCTCTGGACTCAGAGTCATGCCTTGTTGGGAATTCTGTTAATCTACCCAGACCTGTCCCGATAGCATTTGTGGGGACCAACCACTTGCCTGGCGCCTTTACAAGCACTGGCTAAGGGTATGAAGCAAGAATACTGTTCCCATTTTACAGATGAAGAAACCAAGGCTTGGGAGGGTCGGGGCACTTGTGCAAGGTGATAAGGCTAGTGAGTGGTGGGCCCAGGGTTTGAGCTGCTGTTTCCGTTCCTGGCTGTAGGGTTGCTGTTTTGCTTTGCCAGGGTTCCTCCACGCAGCCTTCCAGAGGACGGGACAATCCCCCATTTTTCATCAAGAATCATAGGGAAGGTCCCCTGCCTCCTGGGCTTCCAGAATTCCAGCCTGCTAGCCCTTTAAGAGGGAGCCATAGGGACATCAAGTAGTAGGACTGCTAATGTGTGCTGGGAGGGGAAGAGAGTTGGTGGGCTGGCGCAGAATGGAAGGAAGGTCTCGGGAGGGAGGGTAGCCTTGTATGTCACTTCTACGTTTTAATATGACTGCAGGAGAGGCACATGACTTTACAGTGTGAGAAGCTCGGTGCTAAAAGTGTATGGGAAGGCTATGTTGTGCCCTCACCTGAATGCTCTGTGGTCTGTGGGCAGAACCAAGAAGTTTAAGGCCAAGACCTTTGTGTGTGTGTGTGTGTGTGTGTGTGTGTGTGTGTGTGTGATAATAGTCTATCCATATGCAAATAGACAAATGGTCATTTAAAAAAAAATAGCCCTGGGGCAGCTGGGGGGGCTCAGTTGTTTGAGCATCTGAGTTGGGTTCAGGTCATGATCGTAGGGTCCTCCACTCATGCTCACTCGCTCCCTCTCTCTCTCTCATGTAAATAAATAAAACCTTTAAAACTTAGCCCTTATGATTCCTTCTTGGTTAAGGAAAAGAGGAACGTGGGGGTGGGGGTGAAAAGGTGTGGTTGGGGTACCCCGACAAGCTTGCACACTCACCTTGAGAGATGGTGGTAGTGGGGTAGGTGGAGTCCGGCAGCTGGTAGGGGGGCAGCGTGGGCATGCCGGTGGGCGGGAAGCCCCCGGGCAGAAGGTGGTTGAACGCTGCCAGCTGGTTGGCTCCTGCCTGCTTACGCCAGCGGGCGCGGCGGTTACTGAACCAGACCTGGGGGGGGGGTGGAGAGCGGAGAGTGGAGAGCCCTCAGCCCGCCTCCGAGTGGAGAGCTGAGCCACAGCTAGAACCGGTCGCCGAGCCAACCAGGATCCTCCTCTGTGGAGGATCCCCTCCTCTGTGGAGGTCCCCAGCTTCCTGCAGCTCGGGATAGCGGGCAGAGGCCTCCTGCGGGTGTGATCCCAGCCTGTCCTCACCATCATTGTTATCCCCATTTTACAGATGAGCAAACAGCGATGCAGAGACAGCAGGGGACTCGTCCACGTGATAGGGTGAGCAGGATGCGCAGCCAGGTCCGGGAGGACTCTGGGTGCAGTGTTCCTTCCACTGTAGCGGCTCCTGTCTTAAAGGACATCCGTGGGGGACCACCCTCATTCTAACACATGCTGCCCCCCACCTGGCCAGAGCCACTGGCCAGAGACAGATGCAAGAACCAGTCCTTTGTTCAGAGCCAAGTGGCTTGGCTTTGCTAAATTCTGTTTACCCAGCACAGGCCCCCTCGATCTGCAAAACCCACCTCACACAGACACAGGCATTCATTAGGCATCCGTGGAAAAATAACCTAACACATTTGAGGCTTCCTCTGCTCCAAGCCCTGGGCTGATGCTTCACATCTGTCCATACAGAGACCCATGAGATACATCCCTTTAGTCCCATTTCATGGAAGGGGAAACTGAGGCTCACAGAGGTCAAATACTTTGCCCAAGGCCACACAGTTGGCTGTAACGAAGCTGAGGTTCAAACTTAAATCAGTCTGACTTTCTAAACTCCCCTATCTGGATTTGCAATGAGTTCTGGGTCCAAAAAGGGGAATGAGTGTGGGACCCAAGGGCTGCTTCGGGGGGTGGGAGGTTCTTTTCCACCCATGGGCTTTTCACATGCTGTTCCCTCTAATCGAGACCCTCTTCCCGCTGGCAACTCATCCACCAGCAGGCTCGGTGGCAATGCCTCCTCCTCTCTGATTCCCTAATCACCGCATCTGAGGCAAGTTCAGGCAGGTCCTGCCTCCTCGCCAGAGGCCCCCAGCTTCCTCGTGAGCTCCCCACCACACACGCACTTAGTCTACGTATTTGTTTCTGGGCTATGCTTCTCTTTGTCTCCCTCTCCGGTTCTAGCCCCATGGGCAGAGGCCACACCCTCCTTGCTCAAGGATTAGGGCTCCATAGGTGCTCACGGAATACTTGTTGAATGAACGAACGAACAAAGGAACGAACAAGGCTATAGAGACATGCTCTGGTGTGTCTTTGCCAGCGCTGGTGCCGTAAGTCTCAGTTGGGAGCCAACCGCTCCACCCAATGAAGACCTTGACCTGTCCTGGCATAGGATCACTTAAGATCCCCTCCCCCAACCGGTAGACCATGTCCATAGACAAGGTGGGGGAGGCAGTCTCGTTGGATGGTGGGGAGCAGAGTGCTTCTGTGCCCCTGGTGTCTTTCGTTTTCTGGATCCTTCTGGAGGAGAGGAGCTCTGCTTAACTTTCCGAGACAGATGAACAGAAAAGCTGCCTCTGACCCGTTGAAGACGCGCAGAGAAAGGAGAGGAGGTGGTCAGATCAGAAGTGAAAAATGGGCTTTGGGTCAAAATTAAGGTCCCGGCTTCTTCCCACTCCCCAGGGGGCTCCTGGTGGGATGGATGCCAACTGTTGGACCGAGGAGCTTCTGAACCCGTGAAAAGGGGGCAGTGTCTCCTCGCTCCCTGCTTCTGGGAGAGGGGGAGGGGCTCATGTTGTTTTCATTCTGTGTTTCCCAAAGGGTGTGCCTCCTAGCACCCCATGCGGGAGGAATATCCCAGACAGCAGACCTTAAAGAGCCCTGAACCGCTCTGCTTGTCCTCTAGGCCTTCCAGGTGAGGCGGAGACAAGGTTTGGGCTTGGTGCTGATGGAGCCTCAGTGCCTGGCTAACACCTGCTGAGCTTCCTTTTTAGCACACAGAGAGGAGCCCCAGCCTGTGCTGTTCTTCTGCGGGACATCTGCCATGTTTTTCGGCCTTCCCTCGTGTTTCCAGAGGCCTTCCTTATGTAACAGTGGTAGATGCTTTCACTTGAAAATATATCGATTTTATTTTAGAACTGAATTACAATCCGCGTAACCTGTATTATGTGGCAGCAGTCTCGAAGCTGGTCCGAGAATGACTTAGCTGTGGGACCTGCTGCGCCCGTGTGGCACGCTGCCGCTGTCCCTTAGCTGGGGGTCACCCCTTCCTCGAAGGAAGAATACTGAAGGAGGTTGGAAACGTCCTCCCCCGCCATCCTTCCTGGTCTTTTCCTTCTCGCTCCTTCCTTCTCATCTCAAACCTTCGCTGGGACTCCGCTCCGTGCCAAGCCAGATGCCAAAGATGGAGAGCAGAACAGGACAGTCCTAGCTTTCCTTCAAGCTGCCCTCTGCCTGGGCACGTGACAGACAAGGCAAAGAATGCCTATTTCCAGGGCAGTAAGCTCAGGGGACATACAGGTGCTGGGAGGAGGTGTGAGGATGCGCTTCTGACTTCACCTCTCAGAATCTGGGAGGACTTCCCGGAGGAGATGACACGCCCTTTGCTGTCAATTCTCTCACCTCTTCTTCCTCTATTGTTCTGTTTTCCCTGGAATGCCTCCTTCCTGGCAGGCACCTCCCTCCTCACAAAGTATAACAGGATGATTAAGAGCAGGGACTCTAGATTCCTACCTCTAACTCCTAGCTAAGATGAGCAAATTCCCTTAACCCTCTGTGCTTTTGCTTCTTTGTACCTGACACTGGCAATCCCCTCCGGTGCTTCTGGACCTCCAATGAGTTCACACTGGCCAAGTGCTTAGAACAACATGCGCAACTATCATCCTTCTAGAAAAGCCTCTGATGGCTAAGCTGGGGGAGCTCTTAGCCAGCAACCGCGGCAAGTGGCCCATTCACAGGAGGGGAGCGGAGGCTTCGGGAGGGACAGGGGTAGCCCCAGCACCTACCCACAATCCCCGATCAGCGCTGCATTCTTTGAGAGCAGAGGCTGAGTTTTGGTAACCATTTTTGGTCCTTCTATCAATACCTTGCCCTGGGAGCAGGACACTGCGGGAAGCAGCTTTTACGGAGCTGAATATTCCATCTGGTCCTTCTCCGGATGGAGCACAGAAGAAAAGAACGGGACAGGCGGACTTGGGTTCAAGTCCCAGCACTGGTGCTTCGTAACTGTGTCTTTAGGACATTTCTGTCCTCCACTAAAGCTCAGGTTTCTCACCTGGAAAGGGAGTGACTGACCGTACCGACCTTCTAGGATTACAGGGAGGATGCTAAGGATAACATAGGTGGAACACATCGTCCCTAGCACAGAAGAAGGGCGCGATAAACACGATCTACTCTTAGGGAAAGATGCAGTCACCGTAGTTCATCAGCGAGTTCTTCTAGTGCTTCTAAAATGGGATTCCATTCAGGGTGGCTCTGTTTCTGGAGGAAATACGCAGGCTCAGAGATCCCTGCACTTGGGACAAAGTGGATTTGTTTACCTCCAAGGAAGATGCGCGGTTGGCCCCCAGCTGTTTAAAAATGAAGATTCTTCCAGAGGAAGTTACTGGTCCCCAGGCATGTGTCCTCCTGCCTGACCCCCTTCCCCACACTTCCTGGTGGCTTGCTGCCTGCCGGCGAGACAGGGGTGTCTCCCCCAGACATCACAGATGCCAAGTGACACCTGCAGGCTTCAAAAGCCCGCTGGAGCAGAGCCCAAGGGAGGGAACGTATCTGGGTTACTAGAACCCCGCCTGACATGTGTTCCTGCTTCCTTGTTTCCTGGGCTACAGCTCCGTGACAGCAGAGATTTCTGTCTGCTGGGTCCCTGGCGCCTAGACCAGCAACCTGCATGGGAAAGGTGCTCCGTTAAGTGAGCACCAGAGGAAGGCACCGGGAGTTCCCATGGTGGCCAGGATCGGAGCCATCAAGAACAGGTGCAGCTTAATGAGACTGTACCCCGCCTGCGGCGCTTCTGTGTGCCAGCCACTTCTTAACTTTGAGTGTGTGTTTTTCTCATGTGGAAACACTGAACCCTTAGAATAGGGGAGCTATGAATGTCACCTCCACTTCGCAGATGTGGAAACTAAGGCCAAAGGGATGTCCAGGTGGAGCTGGACCTCACACCTCGGCATCTGGCTCTGAGCCTGCTCTGACCGGCTCTACCCTCCCACCACCTCACTGGGGCCACTGAGATGACATGTCTCAGGACTGCAAAATCCCAGAACCACAGACTCTTAGAAACAGAGACCCGAGACCCCAACACCATAGGCTCGGCGCAGTGCTCAGGAGGCTTTGAGCTCCCTGCCCGACTACCCACAGCAGGAGCACTCTCACCAGCTTTTCTGATCCACTGGACATTGTACTTTGGCTTGAATGCTTCTAGTAATGGAGATCTCATCACCTCACCAGGCAGCTCTGATTGTCAGTAAATAAGGATCCTAGAACTTTAAGGAGCGTTGGTGATCATTCAGTTCCTTGCCTTTATTTACAGATGGGAAATGAAGTCTCAGGAAGGGAAACTGATCGGTTGAAGGTGATTCAGCTGATTAGAGTCAGAGACCAATGCAAACCCAGGCCTGTGGCTCCCAGTCCCACCGTCAGGGGCCTCTTAGCTGCCTCTTCCAAATCTCTCCTCCAGGCCAAATGTTCTATCAATATTCCTGTCCTGGTTTTTCGGGAGTCAACCTTTGTTTGTCCTTTTAAAACCCAACATATATGGACCTCTGCCCTGCTGGGATTAAGCTAAGTTCTCAGGCTAAAATTGGGAAGACTCACTGCCTTGGGGGAGCCCAAAGAATGGCAGAGGGGTCAGCATGAGCAAGAAGTCTGCCTTGGCTCCCTCGTTACGCATTTGCCTGGGCTCTGCCTGCTCCCCCTATTCCCAGCCCTCCTCCGTCCTTGGACCTTGAGTGACACCTGTTTCTGGGTCCCCTGGGCCAATAAAAGTACGGCCCTGACAGCCAGGAAATTTTACAAGGCACAGTCAGGCTTCAAGGTGGTGGGAAGCAGCCGCAGCCGCCAGACGTGGGAATGAGAAAGCACCCAGGAATGTGCCCAGGAGAACAGCTGCAGGAGGATCAGAGCCGGGGGGAGGGAGGCCCGGAGCCCAGGGCAGGCTCAGATATCAGCCTGCAGAGCAGGGGCGGGAATGAGACGAGCTGGCTGCTGCCGCCTGCTCCCTTCCCCTGGGGGTCTTCCTCAAAGGCAGCCACAGACCCCCCACTCCAGGAGTGGGGGCAGGGAGGGTGGAGAGAAGTACACTGGCTCCTGGAGAGCCTACATACCAGCTTGCTTCTAGAACTTTCCCTACTGCTTTCAAATCCTAGGCTCTGAGTCAACCTCTTCCTTCCCCATGGAAAAAACTTGGGCTCTGGATTCCTTCAGGACTGAGTTCCGGGGGCCCAGCTCTGTGCCCCTGGGCATGCCTCTTCTCCAAGCCTCTTTCCGCCCCTGTGGCTTGCCCGGAGGTGCCAAGCCTGACAAGGTGGTCTTAGGTTCCACCAGGTCATGTGTGAGAAGGCTCAAAGTGGGTGCCCAGCAAAGGCTGCTTGCGCTCGGCTGGGAGTCCCTAGTGAACAGTTTGGGGGGCCCTCCTACAGACCCGTCTCCCTCGCTCGCTGAGAAGACGGGCCAGGAATGGGTCCCCTCAGGAGATGCTCAATGGAACCCTCTGTCTTCCTCCCTGACCTGGGGACAGGAGACTGCTCCCTCCCCCACTGCTGGCCAGGTGGCAGGTGAGGGCCAGGCTGAGCCCAGGCAGGCTCGGCTCCTTCTCCACCTCCCCCGCCCCCAGCCCCCCTCATGAGGAACCACACTCATGGGCATGGAAGGAGTGTTCAAGGTCTGCCCATCCTCCCTCTGATGCTTCTAACCCACCAGGAACGGGTCTGCTCCGTGTGCTTCCATGCTGCCTGTAACGGGAAGCTCTTCACCTGTCTTAAGAAGCTAGGCCGCTCAGCAATTTCCCTTCTAGTCACTTCCTCCCCTTATCAGAGACCTGGAGCCGTTTATGCATCCTGAGCCCTCTCTTCTGGCCCTTCCCTGGAGGCCTGAACACAATCCAGCAGGCCTCGCTGCACGTCCTGGCTCCCCCAGGGCTGCCCACCCTGTGCTCAGTGAGTCAAGCAGCACTTACTGCCTGTTTACTCCGCATCACGTGCCTCGTCTACACAGTCCCTGGACCACCCGCTGGAGAGCCCTCTGGGGGTCCACTCAACCCTGGGACGCCGGCCACCTCCACCTTCTCCGTTCCGCCAGCTTCAGTATGCCCGCAGGGCAAACACCCACGGCCCCGTCTCACCTGCACACGTGCCTCCGTCAGCTTGGTCCTCTGCGCCAGCTCCTCGCGGGTGTAGATGTCCGGGTAGTGGGTCCTCTCGAAGGCCTTCTCCAGCTCCTCCAGCTGCTCAGCCGTGAACGTGGTCCGACTGCGGCGCTGCTTGCGTTTCAGAGGGAGGTCGGGTTCTGACTCCACGTCCGAGCCCTCGTCCAGCCGGTTCCCTGCAGCAGAAGGAGCGGACCGAGTGAGGCGGAGGGGCGCTTTGTGCCTGCCTTCCCACCCACTGCCGCGCTGACCGCCAGATCGCTCCTGAGCTCAGGAAGCATGTTTCCCACAGCACTGCTCACCAGAGCGATGGGGGGACGCAAACTCCATGCCCAGCCTCAGGGGACTGGCTACATACTTTGTGGCATGACTGATCTTGCTTTTGAATCCCCTATAGTTGGGTACTTTGGTTAGTTCCACTGACACGGAAGGATGACCACGACATAGGACTCAGAGTAGTTCCATGATGAAATACATTTGCTGAAATTTCCTACAACTATATTCTTCAAGAAGAGAGAATTTTGCTGTGCATGAACTGTATCTCCATATACCTAACTTGAAGAAAAAGGCAGGGTAGGGGCACCTGGGTGGCTCAATTGGTTAAGCCTCTGCTTTTGGCTCAGGTCATGATCTCAGGGTCCTGGGATGGAGCCCCGTTTTGGCCTCTCTGCTCAGCGGGAAGCCTGCTTCTCCCTCTCTCTCTGCCTGCCTCTCTGACTACTTATGATTTCTCTCTGTCAAATAAATAAATAAAATCTTAAGAAACAAAACAAAACAAAAAACCCCTAGGGCTAAGAGGAAGGCCAGAAGAAGGGGAGAGAGGAGACAGAAAGCACATGCATGTGCTCAGGGCTGGCAGCCCAGAAGCTTAGATTCCAGACCCGATTCCACCCCTAAATCCCCAGAACCATGACTCCAGGAGGGTTACCTTCCCTCCTTGGGCCTCAGTTTCCCTGCTTATAATATGAAGGGTTTGGACTTTGACTTCTACACAAAAGCCCTTCCTGGGGTGTTTCAGGATCTGTGCTTCCAGGCTGGAAAAGGAGACCTTACCTGACAACCTTGGTTGTGGTCATGGCCCCTACCTGATAGCCCCCTCCACCCGCCCCTGGAGTTTGGGTGTGGGTGAAGGTCATTGCTTCCTGTGTAGAGAGAGCCCAGGAGTCTGGAGTCAGCTTACTTCTTAGTCCTAGATGGGGCTATCAGACCAGATCCAGACCAATGAGGTTGCAGGAATGGCTTGATCAAGCTCCTTGGCATCAGAGCTGAAGACACCCTGGGGACTGAACTGGCTTCCCGACCCCACTGATCCTGTGCCTCTTATCCATCTCAGTCCAGCAGAGGGAATGCTAGCAAGGAATAGCCTAGCCGGGGCTCTGGAGCTGTACCCTCTGTGGCCTCCAGGGCAATGTGGGGAGCACATAGTAGGGCCAGGAGAAGACCAAGGAAGGGAGAGGGAAAGAGGAAGCAGGCTGTCAGAGATTATCTTCCTCCCACTCTTGCTTTCTCTCTCTTTCCTCTTTGCCTTCAGTGTCTCTCCTCTTCCCCTCCTATCTCCATCTCTGGAATTCCTGGAAGTACTTCTGTGTTCTGTCATTCATTCGTTCACCAGGGCATCAACAGAGCACCTGCTAGGTGGTGCCCCCCACCCCGGGCTGGGTACACTATGCTTATAGCGCTTAGTCTGAGTCAATCATGTGATCACACTGTACAGATGGGAGAAACTGAGTCACAAAATCTCTCAGGAAGTGTCCACGCCTGTTTCCACTCCTGTTCTTGTTCAACTCCTTTAATTGTCCGTTTTACAGATAGGTCTAGACCTCTCCCACAAGGGACAACCTCTTCCTCCCTCCCCTGAACACCTAATACAGCTTCTTAGATGTTAGGTGATGGGACAGGCATTCTAGGTCACGGTAAGAGTATTTGCCAAGGCCTGGCCTGGCCAATGGCACGATGGGCAACGTTGTCATAGGGCTGCATCCAGAGCTCGGATGTCATCCGGGCTTGAGTAATGCCCCTCTGCCCCATGTCTCCTTCCTTCCTTCCTCCTGTCTTGGTCATTGGACAGTCATCCCTGCTTTTTCTTGGCCACTGCCAGGCTGTCCCTGCTTGTGATGCCACAGGACAAAGGAGACAAAAGCAAGGAGCTCTCCCTTCATCATTGCCTACACCGTCCCCAAAGGCAGAGACCTGGGGTCAGATCCAACCCCCTCCTCTCGCCATTCCCGGCTCTCCAGCTTCCCATCATTGAGAGGAGGCCAAGCCGGCACAGCTGGCATCCTGGGCCACCTTCCCCAGCACATCTGGGGCTCAGAGCCAAAGACAACGTTTCCCAAGGATTCGATCCTGAAATTCACTGCATCACCCGGAGGGGCATGGGGAAGGGGTCCCGTGGGCAGCATGGACACAAAACACATACACTGAACAGAGGATTTGGGGGTGGGCCGTGGGGGAGCAGCCTCCTGGCCGGCAGCAGTTCCTGCCCTCCGCCCCAAACAGCTGTGAGATGGAAAGCTCCCAGAGGGACAGAGCTCATGCAGGTGTGGGGAGAGCCCCCAAGACAGAGGGAGATGACAAGGGGCCTGCTCTCTGGGTTCCTGGATCCTGTCTCTGCTCAGGGATGTGGGGAGTCTAACCCAGCGCAAGGATGAAACAGCCCCACCTCCCAACCTTATGGGAGAGCCTGTGTCTTAGGAAGTTCCCAGTCCGATGGACGAGGTATCAGACCCCCCGACCCCATTTTGGGAATTTCCCAGTCTCTTAGAGGAAACATGGCTCCCGTAAGAATTGGGGCCAGGACAGGCACAGAACACAAGACCGCTGCCGGACTTTGGAGAGTCTCTGAGAATGAAACGGATGAGGGTCAGGAAGGGTGACGGGAGCTGTTGGGTTTGTCAAAGCTTAAAAGTGGGCAAGAATGAGGTCTGCTCAGGGCCGAGCCCAGCCCAAGGCTAGGCTGCTGGAAGTGGAGAGAAAATCACCAGGGACCATCCCTTCCAGCGTCTACCTCAGCCACTGTCCCTCCGCCCGAGCCTGCTCAAAGCCACTGATTCTAGAAGCTTCTGCGATACCAGGGAGGTCCCACCACGTGCGCAGATGAGCCCATCACTCCACCCGCTTCCCTGGCCAGCTCTCGGCATCCTTAAAGGACCAAGCCAGACCTCCTGCCTTTAATCGTGAGCTCCCTCTGCTTGAAACGTCTCACCCCCTCCACGGGGCTTCCTCTGGCTCATGCAGCAGAACTCAGCTCATGGGGGGCCTCCCCCAGCAAGGCTTCCTGAGCACGTCCACGTTGGTCTCTGGGGCCCTTCATGGGCTCTCAAGGCTCATCAGGAGACCCCGAACCTGCCTGTTTCTGGGTCTCTCGGTCCCATCGGACTGGGACATCCCCAAATGGAGCAGACATTGTGCCTAGCATACAGAGGGTGCTCAGTAAAAGCCTTCTTAGATGAATAGGGCTTGGCAGAACAAATACAAAGTGCCTTCTGAACTCGGACACACAGCAACAGTCGTCACCCAATATGTACACGCCGCACCCTACAGTTTACAAGGTCTGTCCCTGTTCTGCCGCAGTCTCTCCCAATAACCCTAGAGGACCGAGCAGGTACTATTAGTCCCATTTTACAGATGATCAGTGTAGTCCTGGGGTGGTGGAGCTGGGAAGAAAACCCAGGACTCAGGAGTCCCAGCCCAGTAGAAGTCCCCTTTGCCATGGAGTACTCCCAGGTGGTGGAAAGTTCCATTTCTGAGCCAGGGGGTGGGGGGTGGGGTGGGGTGGGGGGGTGGGGGGGAACCCAGGTGGCTTATTCTCCATCCCCATGCCCAAACTTCTCCTGCTTTCTCTCTCTGGCCAGAGGAAGACACTTGAAAGGAGATGAAACTCTACCAGCTTCTCAGAGGGCAGGAAGCTGTGGATCCCAGTCCTCCTAGATCTGAGGGAGACAGCGGTGGCCTTGAGGTTTGGGGTCCTTCTCTGAGTGCAGCCCCCACCCCCACCCAGCGACGCCCTCCCACCCGGGCTCCTGCATTCCCCCTCCCTGCTGCCTCCGAACCCAGTCTTTATTACAGTTTAACATAGGCCCGGCTCGAGCTGCGGCAGAGAAACGAATCACATAATAGTTGATATGCGTTTTAATCAAGTAATTCGGGCAGAGCCGAGAGCTGGCGAGTGTGGGCCCGGCGTCCCTGAATACCAAACAGGCCTGGGCGCAGGTCTCGGAAAATGGAAAAGTCATTTACAGCTCAGCTGGGGGCCCGGGGAGCTGGGGCCAGGGCGGGAGCCCCTCCCGGCCCCTCCGCAGAACCACTCAGCTGTAACCAGTGCCTGCGGGAGCCGGGCCCCACACAAGGGCAGGGAGCTGGATCCCCAGCTTGGAGGGGGGGACAGAGAGGCCGGGCTTGGAGTCTGCATGGAAGCTCCCTGGAGGCCAGCCCTCCTGTCCACCACCTCTGCCTGCACTTCTCTTAGGTGCCCACCTCAGCTCCGCCACCCTGGTGTCCAGATCGAAGACCTGGTACTCAGCCCTAGCACCCCTCTCCTTCCCACTTCGTGCCTCCCAGGCAGCCAGCCCAGCACCAAAGCAGGGGTGGGGGGTACGGGACTCAGAATTCCCGTGGGCTCCAAACCTCCCACTTATGGCCGTACCCACAGCCTTGGCTCATTATGCCCTCTCCTCTCTCCCTGGACTCCAGCAACCATCTCCTGCTCTGGCAACCACAGGCCTTTGCACAGACTGTGCCCTCTGCCTGGAGCCCCCCTAGGCCTGCCGTTTGCCACTGTCTGGGCCAAAGTGAGTGGACATCTCAGCGCACAGGCTCCTGGAGCAGTCGGCCTGGATGTGAATCATGGATAATATTAGAGACCACCCCCCCCCATGCCCACCTGTTTGCTTTGTCTTTTTCCACACCACATATCACAATCACACGGGCTGACTCTTCTATTTTTTTTGCCCCTCCCCCCCATGGTCTGGGCCATCACTAGAACTCCATGAAAATGGGTGGTTTCATCTTTGTTGTTCACTGCTAAGTCTCCGATGTTTAACACAAAGTGAATGACCAGATAAATATCTGTTGAATGAATGAACAAATGAATAAATGAATGAGAGGATATTGAGGCACATGAAACAGTGACAGCAATGCTCAGGGAATGTGAGCTTCTGTTGATCCTCACCCTTTTCGATTAGCTTGGGATCACTCTTCCAGGAAGCCTTCCTAGGTCACCCCCACCCCCACACCTGGTTCAGAGGCGCCCACCTCTGTGCTGTCATTGCTGGGGCTCGAACTGTCCACACTTGGTTCACTTCAGTCCTGCCCTCTGGGAGGGCTCCTGGGGGTTGAGAGAGGCACTGACGAGGTGGGGATTTCTGTCCGACGCTACACCAGCAACTGAGTCAATGGCCCAGCTTCACTCTCCCAGCTCAAGGAAAGGAGAGGCAAGGTGGAACTCTCACTTTATTATAACCTAAACCCGACAAACCTTTTTTTTCTCTGGGAAGTCCCTATCCATCCCCACCAGGCTGCCTTTTTAAAAGTTGGAACTGCAGGTACAGAATTTGCATTACAAAATGTGGAGCCCTGGGGGGGTGTTCTTGGGTCCTGGCTTCTCTGCTAACAGCTTAGTTCTGCTCTTAGGCACTAGAGGGCACTCTTTATACATTCCTGCTAGGAAGGGGCATTTCTAGGAAGAAGGAAGCAGTACTGTTTGAAGTGGTACTGTGTTGTGGCACTGCCAGAATTCAGGGCCACACTGTCTTGCGATGGAACCAGAGCTGTCTCTGTAGGGAATTGTGAACCAAGCCCAAGTCACATGTGGGAAAGAAGAGAGAGCATGTAGAGGGCTGGAATTGTCTGGGAGTAGCTATTTAAAATAAGGTTTCCCTGCTAAAGCAAGAGGTTAAAACAAAGATCTCAAGAGAGTCCTTCCAACTCGGACTCTTTAACCTGTTGGCATCATATGCTGCAAATGCGGAGTTCTGGAAGGGGGCACAGCAGCTGTGGACTAGGAGAGGGGAGAGGGCAGGTGACTTGGGGGCACAAGCAAGCCCACTATAGGAGGATCTCAGCTCACCATCTCCTTTAACACTCTTCCTCTGACTTTAAGACAACCTTACAAATAATCACCAGTTTTTCTTCACTTCTTCTTTGTGCTATTTCAGCCATTCACTCATCGACCTCAAGTAAGGACAGGAAGAGCCAAGCTTGGTGCTGGGCAGGCAGCAGAGCCCGCTATGGCAGCACCTAAAGGAAGCCTGTCACTGGGTCCCATCTTTGTGGCCCAGGCTGGCAGGCAGTGGGGAGAGAAACGTGGGGTCAGATGGACCTGGGTTTGAATTCTAGATCCGACCCTGACAAGCTATAGATGCTGGGCAGCATTGTTGAACATCTGAAACTCGCTTTCTTCATTTCTGAAATGGGATGGTGCTGGGATCCAGAACCCCCTTCCCACACTGAGCCATTAAGCAGCTGTGCCTCCAGACCCAGAGTCCTCTCTGGTTCAGAGAGCCTGGCAGGGGACAGCTGGTCCTCCAGGCTCACACCCTGAGATGCTGTGTGACCCCGAACATGTCACTCACCCTCTGGGATCCCCATCTCCCCACCCATTCCTGGGAATAAGAGTCCGCGTACTGACCCCATGGGGTGCCTTGTGGCTACACGGGGTGGGGGTGGGAGTGACCTCAAGAAATACCAAGTGGTGCCTCTCACATGGCACTCCTGGCCTGCTCCCCGCACTAACTCGGGAGTCACTCCCCTCCTCTGGGTCACAGATTCATCTGTAAAACGAGGAAAGTAATCCTAAGTCATCATGCACAAAGATTAAATGAATTACTATAAGACAAAGGTTTATACCAGCACTGGGTATACAGTCAGTGCTCAATATACACGAACTATTATTATTATTATAATGATGATGATGATGATGGCGATGATTTTTGTTTTTTTTTTAAAGATTTTATCTATTTATTTGACAGACTGAGATCACAAATAGGCAGAGATGCAGGCAGAGAAAGAGAGAGAGGGAAGCAGACTCCCTGCTGAGCAGAAACCATCCCCCCATGCTGGGTTCGATCCCAGGACCCTGGAATCATGACCCGAGCCAAAGGCAGAGGCTTTAACCCACTGAGCCATCCAGGCGCCCCAATTTCTGGGTTTTTTAAAAAGACTTTATTTTTAAGCTATCTCTGTTCCTGATGCGGGGCTCGAACTCACAACCTCGAGATCAAGAGTCTCATGCTCTACCGTCTGAGCCAGCCAGGCACCCCTCATTACTGCTGGTGTTACTGGTGTTGGCGTATGCTGAGAATTTAACCTCCCTCTGCACCCCGCCCACAGGCAGGCAAGTTTTCGGAGCACACAACACAAAGGAATGAATGCACACGTGAATGAATGATTGAATGAACGGCGACCCCTTTGTTATCCCTCCCTTGTTCTCCTATAGCCACGTGCTTGGCACAAACCCCAGGAGGCCCACAGACCACGCCTGCCCACCCTCCCCCAGGAGGGCCATCCCTGACGCAGAAGGTGCCCGCTGAGCAGAGGGCGTGGCGGGCACAGGCGCTCACAGGCCAATGAAGGAGCCTGGCCCTCAGGAAGCAGGTCCTGGTGGAAGCCTGGCTCAAGGCCTCAAGGTCAGCGAAGGGGAAACAGCAGCTGGGGCCCCAGCGGCCAGATGAAGCTGCCCCGCATGGCGGGCGAGGAAAAGGCAAGCCGGCCACCCGTCGGCGCCCCACAATGCCACTGTGAAAGGGCCATATGCCTGAGAAGTCAAGCCTGCTGGCCCGACTGGCTCTGCCTGCCA
This sequence comes from Mustela nivalis, assembly GCF_964662115.1. Lineage (NCBI taxonomy): Eukaryota > Metazoa > Chordata > Mammalia > Carnivora > Mustelidae > Mustela > Mustela nivalis. The sequence goes on along the minus strand of NC_139029.1, from coordinate 12,342,232 downwards.
CCCCCTCGCCCCTCCTCGCTGCGAGAACTCCGGGGGGCAGAGGGGTTCAGCCAGTTGCAAAGTCATCGAAGGAGGCAGAGATGGAAAAGGGCTCAGCACCCCGTTGGCCCCTGCCTCCTTTCGTCCATCGAACCCCCTGCCTCCAGACTCAGCCCTGAGGAAGGGCTTCCACCTGGGGCTCTCTGGACCCTCGGATCCTGAGGACAGGGCTCTGAGGTCGCACAAAGCCTCCTGTGGCAGGTCTGGGCATAAAGGCCTCCAGAGAATAAACCTAGCAGCAGCTGACGTGCTCTGGCCACGCCCGGTGCCTTTACTGCCACGAATCGCAGTATCCTGGGGAAACCCTGAGAGGGACGGGTATGATCAGCCGCATTCTACAGGTGGGGAAAGAAGGCTCAAAGGGTAAGTGAAAGCCGGGCAGCTGGCCCCGGAGGCCCACTGGAGCCAGGCATCCAATGGCTTTGCAAGGGCCCAGGAGCCCCTTACCCTGCAGGTTCCTTCCAGGCCTTTGTACTGCGCTGGGGCCTGGGCTGATGCTCTACTCTACCTCCTAGATCCCCCTCCTGCAAAGCTGTACCTGGAGTTCACCTAGACTACGAGGCTCTCCCTGAATCCCCGAGGGAAGCATCTGCCGCCCGCACCACCCTCCCAGCACTTGGCATTGGCTCCTGCTGGAGATGGACAATGAACGTCTAACTCATCTCTTCTGTTACCCAATGCACCGGATCATCCGGCTTGCGAGCTGAACTTGAGGACAGTGTCTCCCTGCCATCGAACTGAGGACTCTCGGCCCTGGACAGAGGTTGTGCTTTCCCGATCAGTCTGGGAGTGTCTTCAAGGTGGAAACTCTGATTTCTCTATTATAACTGGGTGCTTCCCTGTGCTGGGTAACAACACTGTGGGTCCTATCATTCTAGATGTTTTTGTTTTTGTTTTTTTTTAAGATTTTATTTTATTTGACAGAGATCACAAGTAGGCAGAGAGGCAGGCTGCGGGTGGGGAGCAGGCTCCTCGCCGAGCAAAGAGCCGGATGCGGGGCTCGATCCCAGGACACTGAGATCATGACCTGAGCCAAAGGCAGAGGCTTTAACCCACTGAGCCACCCAGGCAACCCTCTAGAATGTTCTTAATGACAGTCGTTGGTAGGAACGGAAAAGCAAGCCAGGCTTCCACTGCTAGGGGTGGGTGAGACGCATTAATAGAGGGCCGCCTCCCTCCTTAGAAACTCCAAGCTTGACCTGGGAAGGCCACCTCCTAGAACAGACTTCCTCTCTGGAGACCAAAACCAAAGCCAAGAACCAGAGGTACTACTCCACCTATTGCTACCTCCAGGATTTCTGAGTAAAACGCAAATATTGGCGGCAGAAGCACCCTCCACCCTGGTTACAGGCACCCAGCACCCTGGCCAGATGAGGCAACCGTCACCTTGCCCAGAGGCAGGACCCCAGGGAGTCTGGTGGGTAAGTCTAGGAGCTCTGGGTTAGAGCCCTGAATTTGGTTCCTGACTTTGCCTCCATCTTGCTGTGTGACCTTTGGCAAGTCTGAACCCCTCTTGAGCATCATTTTCCCGATCCCTAAAATCCAGAGGTCCTCCTGGATCTCTAGGAACGATCCTGAGAAGGGGGCCAAGGCTAGATCTGATTCATTCATACTTCACACTCCCAGAGTTCCATACTGCTCCTGGCACACAATAGGGCTTTCAATAAATGCCTATTGGTCGATAAATAATGACGGATCGATGGGAGGAGGCAGCAGCTCCAGAAGGGACTGGGATTCTAAGTCGGTGCACTGTGTGGGACAGTGAGACAGCAGAGACTTTTCTGTTCTTGTGGGGACAGGGAAGGACAGACGTCAAGACCCTCCTATTCCGCTTCTCAGTCGTCCTCAGACCCTTCTTCTTCTCTTAGGGGAGGGGGTAGGGAAGAAGGCTTCTCTCTCCCCCTTCCCTCTCCCTCCCTCTCCTCCCCTCGCCGCCCCTCCCCAGGCCAGTCCTGGGCCCCTTGTGTCTCAGGCTGGGCCAGTTGCTGGGCCGCCAGAGGCCTTTCATGGTGCATTCTCGCCCTCCCCTCCCCTCCCCGCCCGCTCTCCCGGGCAACCCCACCCTGTCCCGCTCCCATCAATCTGCCGCAGCCCGGCCTCTCCAGCGGGCCTGACTGGGTTGTTCCCAGGCAGAGCAGGTCCACAGTGGAAGGTGGTGGAAAGATGTGGACAAATTTCTGATTTGCAACACTCTGGGAAAGAGTTTATTGCCATTGTTTGCGGACGAATGTATAAATAAAGCAAGGCGAAGATTGCAGGGGGAGGCCGATGAAAGGCAGAAAACGAGAAATTTTATGGCCATAAGGAGCGTACTCTAATGGTGATTTTTGAGGCACTGGACCATGGTAGTTACTTAGCCAAATGATCGCTGTGAAGCTAAGCAAGGCGGCTTATTTCTTAATTACTGTTACGTATTATGTCAGGCAGATGCCCCAACCCTGGAAAACTTGGTCCTGAAAGCAGACACCGGCTCAGAGTCAGGTCCCAGGGCCCAGCGTTCTGGCGGGCCGGTGGGAGGGCCATCCCCTGTGCCCACTGAGAGCAGGGGGCCCCTGGGGCCCGCCACCCTCTCTCTCTGCCCCAGGCTCCTGTCCTCAGATGGGAACCCACCCGCGCCTCGCGTAGGGGCCCAGCACGTGCCGGCTTCGAGCCAGCCACAGCAGGTGCAGCACAGAATGAAACAGACGCAATGTCTGGCTTCGAGATTTTCGTGGGAAGCACCTTGGGGCTCATTTCGGACTCCTCACTGTGTGTCTCTGTGCAAGATAACTCGGGACTAGACAGACACGGGCAGGAGGTGGGCTGACTGGCCAGAGGAGGGCTGCTGGGGGCGGGGGGTGGGGCGGGGAGGCTGGGACATGCTGTGTCCCCTGCCTCTGTTTCTTCACCTATAAAAAAAAAAGTGGGGGGGGGGTGGGACTAAATCATCCCCATCTGGGGACTGATTCCCAGATGCTGTGATTCTCTTGCTCTCACAGTTGATGAAGTTGATTTTTCCAAAGGTGACCAGCCCTGGCCCCATGAAACACTAGGCTCTTATCTTACTGGTTCACCACTGTCAAGGAACAGAAGGAAGACGGGGGTTCCGGTTTACTGAGGGCGTCCTGGGTACCAGGAGCTCAGCAGGCACCATGTCCTCTCACGACCTTTCTGTCCATCATCTCCGTGCTCCTCCGGGAACCCTTGGAGAGGCATGGAGACTTTTTCAGAAGCTAAGTTGTAAAGCCTCCATCAACCGTCAACTCGGGTGGATCCCAAAGTCACCAAATACATTCCAGGTAAATCGAGCGATCCACCCCCCCCCCACCCCGCTCCATACCTTGCAGACCAGCATTAGGCCATCAGAGTCCCCTGGGGGGGATTGCTGAAACATAGAGTGCCGCCCCCCCCAATCCATCCCAGGTGGATGGAGCCAAGAAAGAGCATTTCCAACAACAGGTCTGCGGGTGGTGCTGACCCTGCTGGCGGGGACCCCAGTTTGGAGCCACTGTTCTACAGAAACAGAGAAAAGCAGCACAGCAACAGCCAACACAAAAACCACACTGCTCTGGGGGAAGGGGAAGCATACGACTCTTCTTCCCTCTTATCAGAACAGAGGGACTGCAAGAGAGTGCCAAGCCCGCACCCCCTACCCCCCCCCCCCCGCCAGCGGACCCCAAACCTGACGTGTTCTTCACACTGGGATTGGCGGGGAGAAGACTCAGCCCAGGGTGGGCCCAGCCAAGGAGCCAAGCTTGGCAGGTGAACTTTCTTCTCTGTGGTCCCTGCTTCTGCCACTTGCCATGGTGTCTGGGGCATTGGATATATATATTTTTTAAAGATTACTGATTTATTTGAGAGGAGAGAGAGGAATGCAAATGGAGGTGGGGGAAGGGAGAAGCGGAGTCCCTGCTGAGCAGGGAGCAAATCTGCTGTGGTAGGGCTCAATCCCAGGACTCTGAGATCATGAGCTGAACCGAAGGCAGACGCTTAACCGACTGAGCCCCCCAGGTGCCCCTGGGTCATCAGATTCTTGACAGACCACAGCCCAGGATGCCTGGAGTCCCAACCAGGACCCATTCCACCCTCTCTCTCTGCCTTGGCTCCCTACCTGGGTTCTCTTCCCCTTCCCCACACTGTCCCGGGAAAGACAAGGCTGATGTCAGGAACCAGACCTGACACCTGCTTCCTCCCTGACCCACCTTCCTGTCTCCTAGTTTGAATTATTCGAAGAGGCAATTCTTGCTCCACGAGGATGGTTTTTGGTTTTTTTTTTTTTTTAATCTGTTTTGTTCATTGCTGAATTTCCAATGCCCCAAAGAGGGCTGGGCCCATGGGAAGAGCTCAACACATGTTTGTCCAGTGGCTAAATGAATGAATGGGCGAGTGAATGCATGATTGTGTGGCCTCTTCCCACATGCCCAGAGCCATGCAATAACTTGGAACATTCCCACAGACGCCTTTGACAGTTTGTTTCTCGAGCCAGCGTGACTCCTGGTGAGCAGGTTAGGATCGTCCAGCAAAACCATCTCATTAGAGATGTTCATGCAACAGCAGACGCCTGGCCCCAAGCTGAGAACCCAAGCTAGCCACCTGAATGGCTCCAAGAGATCCAGAGGACTGATGCTCTAGAAACCAACACACATGGACTCCGCTGATTTCCCCCTTCTGCACCCAGATGTTTGGTCCACTCAGAGGTGACCCCAAGGCAAATGTGGGGTCCTAATGAAGTCTTCGAAGTCACCTCCACTGCCGTGGGGTGATCGCCCAGCCACCCCAGACCGTAAGCATCTCCCGGCAAAGAGCCTTCGGCTTTGGAAGTGGGTTGCTGGAGGGAGCCGGTTTTTAAGGGAGTTAAAATCCAATTTGATCCTGCTGCTTACGCCTTTTCTAGTTTGATGTGCTTTTGATAAAAAAAATTTTTTTTGATCAATAAAAATAAAATCTGTTACTCACACCCTGGGGCAATTACTACTCCGGGCCCCGTTTGCTGATTCTTGATAGAATACATAATGCTATTTTTCAAAAATGTGGTCAGCCACAGGTTCGCTGCATTAAACCAGCAGGGAGGGGGTAGAATCTGAAAATGGAGCTGTTCTCAGAGGGCACAGTCAGGTTCTAGGGGCTGAGGAATGGGGCTTCCCAGTTCTGAAGGGCAAGCGGCCCTCCTCACAGAGAACACAGGGAGGGATGCCCTTACCTGGAACCAGGTACTCTGGCCTGGCTGGTGCCCCTGGTAACTGGCTTCAGCCCCCAACGCTCAGACCTGGCGGGCCCTGATGTCTGAGCGGTTCCAAGGAGAAGATTCAGAGAAAGGCAACGCTTTACCCAAGGTCACACAGCTGCACATGGCCACTTGAGGCCCGGGACTCCAGTCCATCGGGACTCTGAGCCCACGTGCAGACCCCTGCCACTCCAGCTTTCATTTCTCTAAGTGAGGGTGGAGAAAAGGCCTTGGAAGGTGGAGAACATTCCCACGCCAGCGCGTCTTTTCTGACCCACCCCTGCGCCCTCCCCTTCTTCCCAAGTGCCATACTGCGCCGGTTCCAAAGAGCCCTGATCGGGGCAGCTGGAAAGGCCAGCTTCCTCTGGCCTGGGGTTGCATGTGGAGGAAGGGGATGGGGCATTTGAGACACAGATGGCTCTCATGGGAAGGTACTGGGGTCTGGGCTTTGGGGAATCAGTGCAGGAGGACACACACACCTACTGTTAGCCATAGTCCTACTTTGTGCACGCGTGTGCGTGCACGTGCCTATGGTCAGGGACGATTTCACTTCCTGTTGCATATTTCCGAACGATGACAAAATATGATCTTTTAGTAAAAGAGTCCTACATATCTGGCAAGGGTCGGGGGAGGGGGATGGTTTGGTGGCCTCACCGACGTAAGATGCCAGGCGAGGGGGCCCAGGGACCAGATTCAGAGGGTCAGTGGTGAGAGAGGGGAGATTCTGAGTCAGGGGAATTCTCGAGAGTGCCTGGCGACGAGGGAGGGGTTTGTGTTGGAGGTGTGAACACTGGGGACCTCCGTGGCTGCTGAAAGACGGAAATAAGCCAAGACGGAGTGCCCAGTGGGCGCCAAGCCTATCCAAAGACATAAAGCAGACCCAAGACGCAGGATTCGAATTCAAGCCAGCTGAGCCTCCCCCAAGCCCCGTGTTTCCCCTCCTAGCCCCCTCGCACGCAGCCACGGGGGGCCCCCCAGCCCAACCTTCGGCTCCCATTGCTCTCGGGCTCGGCTGCCTGCCCGCTAATTAGATTCCCCTGGAAATAAGAGTTCATTGTACAGTCCCGCTAAAGGCAAACTGATTTCACAATTTCTTTTCTTTCCTCCTCTTAATAACTCGCAATGTCTCAAGGAGGTTTCACTTACAGCCTGCACACTGGAAAATTATTCTGTCTCTCATGCACTCATTTTTCTCTTAAGGAAAATTGAAAACTGGATTTCTCCTCCATCACCAGCCCCCTCGCTTTGCCTATCTTGTGCCCAGACTATTCTAGTCCTTGGCCCCTCTCTACCTTGCAAGCAAGCCCCCCCCCACCCCACCCCGCCTTCCTGCCCCACAGCCTGGAAAGGCTGGCAGCCCCACTGATCTTGGGAACAGGGAGGCGTCTTTCAAAAGTTTAGAGAGGGGCCGGAGGGTGGGAGGGAGGCATGCGGTGGCGGGGGGGGGGGGGGCGGGGGGGTGAGGCGGTCCTCTCCGCTGCCGGATGCGTTTGCCTCCAGAGAACTGGACGGGCTCCAGCACTTTTGAGGTAGGAGCTGGGTGAGTGAGGGGCCTTTATTGGTCCCATCGGGTTCCCGTTAAGTGTCAGAGAGTAAATTATAAACAAATGGGTCCCATTTCCATTTCTGAAGGCATCTCCCGCCCTGCCTTCGCCCTCCACATTTAAGGGTACATGCCCCTAAGTGGTGCCTCATGGGACGAGGAGCCAGGTGGATGGCGGCACGCAGGTGTGGGTTGTGGTCTGCACAGTCTGCAGCCCCTAGCTGGCCGGCCGGCACCCACTCCCTAGGCCCTGGGGCCAGACCAGTGAGTCACGTGTGACAGACGGACAGATGGACAGAGAGACGGACACTCCCGAGGGACTGCGGCTCTGGGCGATAAGTGAGCAGGTTTCATGAATTAGGGTTTGAGAGCCCGCCCCCCTCCCCAGGGGGAAGCGAGAGGGTAGAGGAGGGTGCTTGCTGGAGAACGAGGCCTGGCCCAGGGCTGGGCAGCTGGGGCGGCGTGAACGGCCACGGCCATGGGCTGGAGCCAGGGAGGAAGGCAGCAGGTCCCAAGGCCCGGCACTCAGGACGTGTGGGACGGAATGGGACCCTGAGCTGGGCAACCGAAAGCCACCCACTCCCCCGTCACTCTCCGCCCGCTTGCGAGCTTCTACTGCCCCTGCTCCCATTGTGAGAGCTGGAAGGGGGAGAAAGATCCAGCCACACCCGTGCAAACAGCTGATCTTACAGGAACTGGGACCGTTCGCCAGGCACCAAGGCCCTGGCACTTACGAACTCATTGAATCCTGGCATTCACAACCCCACTCCGTAGACAAGGGCCCTGGAATGCAGAGAAACCGTCACCAGGGGCCACCCCAGCTCCTCGGAAGCGCCCCTCTGTGCCACGCACCATGACGGGCTTCGTGTGGATTAGTGGCTCTAACTGTTCCAACAATGTCACACTGTTAGTCCATTTACAGATAAGGAAACCGGGGCTCAGAGAGGCAGAGGCTGGGGTCAGTCTCAGGTCTGGTGCAGGCACTGGCCTCCGTGTTTAGGATGGCTTCTCCACGTGGACTGGGTCTCTAACGTTTGAGACCTCCTTTCTGTATCAGGGGAGTCTAGAAGTTCAAACTAGAAGCGACTTAAGAGATCATTCAGTCCCATCTCATCGTCTTACAGATGAGAACAGTGAGCCCAGAGAGAGCATGTGACTTGCCAGAGGACACACAGCAGGTCAGTGCAAGAGCTCATACTGCTGTCAGGGGTCAGGCCCCCTCTCTAGTCCCAGAGATCCACAGACACTCTCAGGGTGTGACCAACGGCAGGCCTCCATAGCCAGGGACGTATAACCATGCTACCAATAACTCCACGTTAGCTGTGTCCTGGGGCCACCGAGTCACGACAGGCTCTGGAGCTCTAAAGATGCTCTGGGTTCCTGGCCTCTGCTGTCAGGCTGGAAGCAGTGCCAAGGAGGAGGAGGAGGGAGGACCAAGGAGAAGGCCGAGTAAGGCCAAGTGCTAGGAAACGAGTGGTGTCCAGCCAGGCTTAGGATCCAGAAACATCATTCCTTGGTTCCTGCGGCAGAAACGGCAGGCTACCAGCACGAGGGGACTCTGGAGACCAGGCACTGCGGGTCTGAATCCTGGGTGACCTCGAGTTGGTCACTTAGCCTCTCTGAGCCCTAGCATCTAGGAGGCAGGGGGGTGCTCAGGCAAAGCAAGCGTCTGAGGAAGGGGAGGCAAGAGAGAGAGAGACTCCTGTCCTTTGGCCCCTGTTCCCTCCTGAGGGCCCCAAAGAAAACCGACACAATCGCTTGCCATCTCTTCGTGGGCTCTAACATGTTGCAGGAAGAAACTTGAGGACCTGGCCTGGGAAGGGACTGCGCTGGGGCTGAGTCACTGTTTGCCGAAGGTTACCTAGGATGCGTCCAGACAGGAACCAGCCAGGGTCCTCCTGCAGGGCCTCCAGACACACCAGCCTGCCCAAAACCAGGACAAAAACAACCCTCCTTCTGGGGAAAGACATGCCAAGCCAGGAATCCAGGTCCAGAGAAAAGCTTATGTAAATGTATGCAAAAATCCCTGGCTCTGAGCAGGGCTCTGTGAATGGAAACCATTATTACCTTAACAAGCATTTAATGAGCACCTACTAGGTACCAGGTGCTGTCTCACACACTGTGGCCCTTCTGTCTGTGAGAGGGCACTGGTGGCCCTGGGTGTTTGCAGGTGAGGACGTGGAAACCGGGAGGGGGAGGCTCAGGCATCGTGTGGTTTCAACACCCACAGCTCTGACTCTGGGTGAGGGGTCCCTCAACCTGGGCTGCTCACTGGAATCCCAGAATCATGGTCGGCGGTGCAGCTTGGGCACTGGGATGCGGAGAGCCTCCCCTCTGGACCCCTGGGTTTTGCTCTGGATTTGCCCGTCTCCTATTGAGCTCCCGAGGCAGCAAGGCTCAGAGAGACTGTGGAAGGAAAGATGATGGAGATTTCGGAGGGAGGCGAGAACTGGGAGTTGGGGCGGGGGCACGAGACCTATTGGCCTTGGCTGGGGATAGAGAAAAGACTAGACCCTCCCTAAACCTTGGTGCTTCTTGGGCCAGCTCAGGGGAAGGGATCCCAGACAGAGGTGACAAGTGGGGCAGCAGCTCCTGGGACTGGGCGGGAAGTGGGGTGGGGGTGGTCCACTGCCTCTACCGCATTCCCAGAGCAAATACCCCCCACCCCCCGCCACTGGCCCCTCTCATCTCCCTCCTCACCCCAGGACCTCGTGACTTGTAAAGACTATAAGTGTGCATTTCTTCACATCTAAACTCAAACCCCTCCAACTACAGCCTCCAGAGTACACCTGCTAGAGCTGGGCTGCCTTGTGCTCCCTTGTCGTGTGATGATCTGGCTTCTAGGGAAAAGGTCTCCCTTTATGGGGTTGTTGCAAAGTCAGAGCTGTGAGACCGAAGCATCCTTCTTTGCCCTGAGGCTCTCTGAAGGATGGAGGGGAAGCCCAGCCCCAGAACTAACGTCTCCCTGCCCCTTCCCTCTCAGCAAGACTTCACGCTTGACCTAGAACCTCACAGTGTTATTATTCTTCCCCGTTTTACAGACGGGGAGCAGACATAGAGCAGTAACGCGGGCTGGCCAGCGGCACGCGCGCCCGCGTGCGAAGCTGTAGTAGGGTCAGGACTTGAACCTGGTTCCTCAGCTGAGCTGCTGAGCCAGGAATAACCCACCGGGGTCACGCCTGGATCGCAGCAGGAGGGAATGGAGTAGGACCAAAGGAAGAATTGCTCGCTCTCAGTAAGTCTACGCCCTACCACCAGCTGCTTTGGGGGAAGCTATAGAATGTCTCAGGGGCCTTTCCTGATGACCCCAAAGGACCCCTGCCCCGTTCCGCTTACCACTGGAGTCAAGCTCCCAGATGCCTGTCCCCCACCCCCACCAACCAGTCTGAATGTTTCCCCAGGTGAGTTGGAGGGGAAATTCAATCCTGTTTCCTTTCCTCCAAACGTGCCAAAAGCTTGTTTGCTCTGAGAGGCCCTTGAGGCCTTGGCTTCCCTGGTTTCAAATAATTGACTTTCAAAGCCTGTCTTCAGGTGGAACGCTGCCATGTAGCACCTGGGTGAAGGGCTGAACCCCCGAGGACATTGCCAGGGAATGAGTGGGGAGGTGCCTAGGCTCCATGATTGGCCAGATGCCTTCCACAGTCACCTCTGGGCCCACTGACCCCTTCCCCCACCCGGAAGCTTGTCCCACAGTCACTGCCTGGCATGGGGGGCGGAGATGTGGGAGGCAGGCCCCACGGGGCTCCCCAAGCTCTTGCTGCGCAGCTATTAGAGAGAATGTGGCACATGCAGGTGCGTTCACCTGTGCCACGAGCCCTCCTGGGGCTTGAGGCTGAAAGCCTGGCACCCCAAGACCCAGTCCACAGGTCAGAGCCCTTAGGGTGTCCCCTAGACCACAACTGGGCCACTATGCATGGAGGGGGTGGGAGAGGCTTGAGGTTTGGGGTGAGTGCAGAGCTGGGCATTTTCCCCTCCACACTAAATATTTTGAAATGGGATGAGTTTCATGGGCTCAGTCTCCTACCTCAGCCCTCTGTGTTGGCCGGGGACCATGAACGCTCTAGAGTGTCGTCAAGGCCACTGCCATGGAGAGCCGGGTCACCTTCAACCCCTCTCCGTCTGCCGTGACTGCAAAAACAGTAAGCCACCCACATTCACGGAGCACTTATAGTAAGCAGGCAGTCTGCTAACCTGTGTGCGTGGCTCATACCATCTAAGGGACACGGCCAATCGATATGAAGCCCCGTGTCGCCCCTGGGGAAGCTGAGGCCCAGAGAGATGCGGTAGTTTTCCCAAGGACACACACAGGGCATTCGGGTCTAGCTGACTCCGGGACCTCGGAGCCTCGCTACCACCCGACACCGCCATGGTTAGAATCACTAGGAGCGGGAGGTGGTATCTCTGACTGCACCTCATGAAATGTTTTCGGGGAAAGGGACTGCATTCTGCTGTTTCCTCTCAGGATCTGGGGTCACCTGTCATGTGTCCAGGGGATCAGCCTATGTCTGGGGAAGACGTCCCAGAGTAGGGATTTCCTGGCTCCTCCTCCTCTGAGCCTCATCCTCCTCATTTGTAAAGTGGGGGCACCGATCTAGAGGGTCCAAAACCTTCCCCTCCTCCGGGTTTGACACTCCATCGCTCACTGTGTGACTCAGAGCTACTGGTATCTGTCACGCTATGGGCCTCAGCTTCCCCATGTGTACAGCAAGGGTGATGGGCCACTTCACAGAGGATTGGGAGGGTCGCAGTCCTGGGAGAGCTCCGGAAACTGCCGAGCACCGGCCGCATGGGAAGCTTTGTCTTTCTTTTCCCAGGTCGCCAGCTCCCCATCTGTTAGGCCTCCTGGCGTCCTCCGGGTTCAGAAGACTCTCAACAGTGGGGAGGGAAAAAAAAACCCAGATGTGGCTCCAGGCGGTGTGGAGAGGTCACCGCTGCGTCAGAGGGATAAGATCACCTTTCCAGCAGGCTGGGATCTGTGCGGGACCTGCCGCTCATCAGCTGTGTGACCCTGGGCAAGTCACTTAACCTTTCTGGGGCCTCTGCCCCTCCATCTGTGAAAGTGAGAGGGTCAGACTGAATGCTTCCAGGGCTGACAGGGGAGGAGGCGCTGATGGAGGAGACTTTTTTTTTTTTTTTTTTGCTCCAAATCCTCATCTTTGTACAGTGATCTGGAGGAGCTGTGAGTTTCAAGATCCCAGATCAGGAAAGAAAACTAGAACCCAGACACCCCATGTTCTTAATGTCAATGGGGGAGGTGTGTGCTTACTAAACCTCCCTGTCTTTCTGATGGGGAGGGAGGGACCTATTCTGGACAGGCTGGGAGCAGCTGACCTTTACTTCTAGTTCATGTTAAAGCCACCTAATGGCTCCTGGCCGGTCAGGAGAACATCAGGGCTGCTCATTTTTCGCCTCAGAGAGAGGCTGCTGTTCTTAACTGGAGTCTGTCTGTTGAACGTGGCGGTTACATTTGAGGGTGGGGCTAACCCCTCCACACACCCCAGAATATTCCAGAGGACTTAGAATCAGAAAACTCACACTCAAATTCCATCTCAGCGACTTTCCAGCAGGAGGCCCAAGGGGATCATTCCTGGCCTCTGAGCCTCAGTCTTACCTTCTGTAAAATGGGGACAGCAATGGCTTCTAGAATGGACAGGTGAACGTCACAGGCACGGGGGCAGGCACCCCTGTCCTCACCTGTCAGACTGACAGCGACTAAAGCCACTGATAGAACTCACTGTCGGCGAGACAGCCAGAAGAGGAAGCCCCCGTGTACCAACCTCCAGAAAACGACGTCCCCAACGTGCCGTTCACTACAGAAGTCCAGAACGGGGCGCGCTGCAGAGCCCCTTTTGCCAAAGTAAACATATGTGTACCTGCGCACCTTTCCCGGAGGAGAGATATCTAGACGATCAGATTCCCAAATTATTTGCAATATTTAACTGGGGCTTGGGGGGCCGGGGGGCCGGGGAAGGACAAACCTTTTCCTTCTACACCCTTCTAGCCTGTGACTTTCTTTTCCCCACCACACGCGTGTCATTCTCATATAATAAAGAACCAATAAAATGTCGTCGAACGTTGGACACCAGCTTCCTTTTCTCCCTCATTCCAAGCAGAAGCCTGACCGGAAGCTGCAGCCTGTCTCACGGGACAAGCGCATAATGACGGCAGGAATGAATGAAGGGACGAGCCAGCTAAAGGAGGAACAAAGGGGCAACGGCAGGCCTTCTTCACAAAGGTTATGTCACACCACTGAGCATCCCTCAGCGCGTCCGTCCAGGATGTGGGCAGGGGTCACAGACCTTAGGCCCCCCTGGAAGACAAGATCACCAAAGCTCAGAGAGGAGGCGAGGCGTGACTTGGCCAGGGCCCCGGTCACATGCTTCAGAAGTGCTCGCTGTGGGCTTTGGGAAGCCGGAGCTCTCCCTGCCCCGCCCCCCGCCCCAATTCGGGGTCCTCCCCAGCCTGCCAGAAGCTCACGGAAGAGAGGCTGCTCCCCTGGCCCCCGAGTGCCCGCCCTGTCCCTGGCAAAGCGCCAAGCCCCTCGGTCCAGCCCCGGAGCAGACCTCAGAGGACCAGGCAGGGCTCAACCAGGGACCAAAAAATAAATAAGGCTGTTCTCTGGGCTCCGGAGGCTGGCTTCCACCCCCTCCTTGGAAACGTTCTTTGATTTCAAAACAGGCTGGAGTGTAAAACCAATAAAGCTTTCTGGGCCCATAAACAAACAGGCAGCCGCTTAACCTCCCTCCTCTGGGTGGTGCCCTCCGCCCACCCCCTACCACTCCAAGGCGCGGGCAGAGGGCAGGGCTGAGCACCATTGTCCTGGGTAATTAATTGCGGTAATAAGGAGATGCACAAAGCTTCAAAGCCACAGGAGCCGGAGCCCGGGTTGCTGTGTTGCAGCCAGAAGCCAGTCTGGGCTCCGGGCCCGCCTCCGGCACCAGCACCCATGCTCTGAAGACCTACTGTGTGTGGGCGCGGCACCCAGTGCTCCGATCTTTCCCATACTGTGCGTGGGGTCATTCACCCTGTTTTTCTGATGAGAAGACTGAGGCTTACAGCGGTCGTTTCTTGTCTGAGATGACAGAGCAGACAAGAGCTAAGCTGACATGGAACCCAGGCCCACGTGGGCTTCTAGAAGATCTGGAAGGAAAGCAGGGACAGACCCTTTCTCTTCTTTGGCCTCTGCGTCCCCATCAGGGAGATGGGGGCAGGGCGAGGGATCTATAGGCTAACACAGGAGACGCAGACACACCAAGGCTGGTCTGAGATGGGTGAGGGTGGCCGGGGGGAGCAGGGATCAGAAAGTTTCTGGAAAGATGCACAGGAAATGTGAATTTGAAGAAAGAAAGAAAAGTGCATTTCCATCTCACGAACCCTAATCTCCCAAATCTCCTACCGTGGCTGGGTCCCACGTCAAGCACCTCTCACACTGAGTATGGGGGGGACTGTATGTTTTCCTGTCTCCTCCAGGGAGAGACGGGGAGGGCTCTGAGGACAAGGACGTTCCCATGCTGCTGTCCGCCTCTGCCCCACGCCTGGCATTTACTCAGTGCCCAAATAGGACAGACTGATCCTCTGACAACAGGGTCAACTCCCCAAATCCTCACTGGACCCCGAGTCTGTGCCCTCAACTGATGACATTGTTCCTGTCACTTTTCCCCTCTAGCACTGCTGAGCCCCTATGATGCCCCAGGCTCAGGGCCGTGGCTGTCGCCCGTGTTATCTCACCAAATCCTCACCAAAACCCTTCTGGAGACAGTGGTTCTGGTTCCATTTCACAGGTGGGAACTAGGGCCAGAGAGAGGAAAGCCATTTCTAGGCGAGGGGTCGGCGCCCACTTCTCCCCCCAACCCCTTCCACCTCCCGATGGCCCTCCTGTCCGCACTCACCCCCTCCTGGGCCATGTGCTCACAGGCCCCACCTCGGGCCCCCTTCTGGTTTTTCGCTCAGGATTCCTGAGCCTGAGGAGCCCAGCGAGTTTATAGCTCTGCCTGCCCGGTTGCCTTGGTCCCAGATCAGGTCAGCTCTCTGGGGCTAGGAGGGGCTTTTGAACGTGCTAAATGCGGGTTACAGGGGTCAGGGGTCATAGCCCTTCCTTGGGGGAAGTTTGACTTGAATCATCCATGAAATAGCAACTCTTATCTGTGGGGAGGCAGGACAGGCAGATTTCTTACATAAGGATGATTCTTAAACAACCTCCCTGCCTCACTGTGCCCCACTCGCCCCCCGGCCCCCCAATAACCTCCCGACACTGCTGTTCCCCACTCACCCCTGCTCCGCCATGCCCCACTCACTACCCGCCCCCCACCCCCTACCCTCCTTCAGTCTCTCTATAGATTCCGCATCTGGATTTCCCGTTTCCTTTCCTCTAATTCTGTCCTTAAGCCAGAAAAAAATCTGGAGTCTGGAGGATGAGCAGAGTAGGAAAAAAAAAAAAAAAAAAAAAAAAGGGAGGAATTTAGCATCTGTTAGAGACCCACTTTGTTGGGAGCAGATCTTTGGTGTCCCAGACCCGGGGGTGACTCTGCCGGCAGCTGTCGTGGCCCAGAATTCTGTTAGTCTAAAGCAAAGGGCTGAGCTCCCTCTGCCCCTCTCCCCTGACAGGTCCCCTGCCCCAGGCTCCAGCCACGGAGGACACCCCCCATCCCAGCCACCTAGCACAAAGTACAGGCACCCAAAAGGCTTCTCCAAGGGAAGGCATCCGCGCACCGGGTTCCCCCATGCTTTTCGCAGCCCTTCTGCGGGCCCTCTCCCTGCTCACCCAGTCCTTTCACAGAGCTGGTGTGAGGCTGAGATGTCCCCACCGGATGGTGACAGATCTGGGCCTCACAGGCCACAAGGACCATCCCTGCATGCCAGAGAACAGAAGGACCCACCACCCAGTTTGCTCAGGACTGAGGGTTTCCTGGGATGTGGGAACTCTCAGTGCTGAAACCAGGACAGTCCCAGGTAGACTGGGACAGTGAGTCGCCCCACGGGGGAGGGAAGACCGGGGGCCGAGGCCAGGCTCCCACCTCTGGGACAAGAGTGATTTTTCCTTCTACCTGCTACTTGCCTGAACCCTCTTCCCTTTCTCTCCATCTCTTTCCCTGGGGAGGACAGCGACCAACAATCTCCCCGGCTCTGCCGTGAGGTGGGCTGCTCAGAAGCTGAAGGTAAGTGACTGATCCAGGATCCTTAAGGGTGCTGCCTTTTCAGGCCTCCTTGGAACCCAAATTAAGACAGGTGTGGGGTTGAGGGGGAAGGGAGAGAAGCAGGGAAAGGGCTGGTGGTCCCTCTCCCCTCCACTGCTCAAGTGTATAAGGAAAGTTCTAGATTTAGAAAGTGCTTATTGGGCACCTACTCTGCTTACTGCGTTGTGCTGGGACCTGGGAGAAAGCCCTCAAAGGACATTCCCGTCTGGCACGGGGATAGGAGCAGAGAGCTAAGCTCACCAGGACAGTGAAACTGTGCACAGGCACACACACACACACACACACACACACACACACACGTGTACGCACACTCCCCATCCCAGTCAGAAGGCACCAGGCCTTACTGGAGCAGAAAGGTCTTCTCCTTCAGCCATGACGGACAGGACAGGATTCTCCAGGGACCCTTCATGTCCCAGCCTCCCATCAGGTGGCTCTCAGCCTCGCCTACCCGGCATGCCGGAGTCCAGCCCTCTCCCAGACGACCTCCCTCTTGGAGCGTGGGGACCTTCCCGGAGCCCACCGAGCCATCAGCCAGCCGGTGAGCGAGCCAGCCTATAACTGGGGTGACACAGGCTTTGGGTCTCAACCCTCTCCAAACGCAGCCAACGAAAAATGGGAGGGGCGGGGGGGTTACAGGAGGCTCCAGAGTCGGCGGGCCCACAGTGACCCCCCCCAACTCAGCAGCGGTTCCTGAGAAAGGCACAGCCGTCCTGCCTCACTGCTCTATCCATACTTGCGGGAAGGGACCCCCAGCTTGCCGTAAATGCCCACAGGAGTGATGACACGCACACGGGGTCGTCCTCCAGCCCCGGGACACAGGGAAGGGTCAGTGAGGGTGCTTGTTACTAGGAGGACAGACGGCAAGAGCCAGAGTCCCAAGAACCCCACTCTCTGCTCTTCTCCAGGAACACCCACCCTGGGGTCCCTCAAAGACACAGCAGGCTGTGCTGGCAACATATGGCTGGAGGGCCTCTGGGCGAGGGGGCGGGCAGGGCCGGGGAGGAGGGGCGGGTGGGGGCAGGGGAGAGGCGAGGAGGGGCGTATTTAGGAAAAAAGAAAAACCCACACAAAACCGACAGAATTCCAGCTGATTATTCCTCCCGCTGCAGATGTACATTAATGCAGGAGGAGTGGGGGACGGAGCTTCGGGCTGGGGAAAGAGAAACAGCTCGAAGTTCCTTTTAACAAGCCCTTGTCTGGCTTGATCTTGTCACTCTAAAGAGGGCCATTGAGAGGTATTCATGCGTCGGCCCTGGGGGGACAAAAGGGCCAGTATATATACTGACTGCTCAGTTGCCTGCGGGCCTGGGGGCTTTTGTCTAACCTTCCCTTAATAAACTTTTGGGAAGAGTTCATCAATCCACTTCAATAGCTGATGTTCTCATTTTCAGAGGGAGAAGAAAAGTAGCAGAAGGCCGGCGTGGTGCTATTTTTTTTTTTTTTTAAGGAGGCCTTCTCAATAAGAAGGTGAATGAGGGAGAGAAAGGGAGAAAGGCCGCGACACCCCACTTTAAAGGCAGAGAGAACACATCGCAACTACAGCCACAAATCCTTAAATGGGGGCCCAGACAAAACCGCTATTCAAGGGGCCCTGGAGCCGGCCTCGGGGCCGAGGGTCTCTGAGCCCCGCTGGAGCCTGATCCCCTTGGCAGAAGTGGGGAAGGCCCGGTTCGCAGCTGTAGGGAGCCCAGAGAGAAGGAATTTCTTAGAAACCGAGTGTGTATTAGAACGGGCAGCAGGCAGGAGTCCCGCTTAGATCTGGGGTCTGCTGGTTGCCCTCCCCATCGCGCGATTTTTTAAAAACCAGAGGTGTTTTTCTTTACCGAGGGCAGGGAGGGTGCAGTGTTTCCTTCTGCTTCGGAGGCCATGGGGACCTCTGCCCGCAGGTGGGGTCTCTCCAGGAAGCTGGTATCAGCCCCCCCCCCGCACCCCGGCTTTGCTTTGCATGGTAAGGTGTGGGACGGGTATCGCTCACGGTCCCGCAGGGCTGGACACCACGCTAACTCTGGCTCCATCTGTCCTAAGTCCCTTCTCAGCACAAGCCAATGTCCCAATGCACATTTTCCTCATCCTCCTCAGGGAAACTGAGCCTCAGAGAAGTGAGCCCTGATCCAGGGTCCGGAAGCAGGAAGCTGAGGTCCAGACTTGAATCTTAACAGCTCCCAATTTCCAAGTTCTCAACTAAGCTGTCTTTTACATCTGAAGCTATCATTTTTTTAAAGATTATTTATTCATTTATTTATTTATGAGAGAGAGATGGAGAGAACACGAGCAGGGGGAGAGGCAGAGGAAAAAGCAGGCTCCCCGCTGAGCTGGGACCCTGGGATCAGGACCTGAGCGGATGGTGGCCACTCAAGGGACGGAGCCACCCAGGAACCCCCATCTGAAGCTATTATTAGTAATAATAGCTAAAAACATTACCATTACCACTAACAGTAATGGCTACCAGTGGCTGTGTTCTTAGAATGTGTCAGGCATTGTTGCGAGAGCCTTCCACACGTACTTTTCCCAGCGGCCCAGTGAGGCAGTTCCTATCAAAAGCCCCATATGGAGGTGCCTGGGTGGCTCAGTGGGTTAAAGCCTCTGCCCTCAGCTCATGTCATGGTCTCGGGGTCCTGGGATCAAGCCCTGCGTCAGGCTCTCTGCTCAGCGGGGAGCCTGCTTCCCCCTCTCTCTGTGCCTGCCTCTCTGCCTACTTGTGATCTCTCTCTCTGCGTCAAATAAATAAATAAAATCATTTTTAAAAAATAAATAAACAAAAAATAAAAGCCCCGTATTCCAGATGGGGAGACTGAGGCCAGAGGATGTGAGCCTGGGCCACGTCAGACAAGCGGGAAGGCAAAGGCGGATTCCAACTGGAGTCTGATTCTGGAACCGTGCCTCAACCCCCACACTGTTCCACCTTCGATGAAAGGCACAGGCAGGAGGAAGGAATCGGGACTTCTGCCCTGGCCAAGCCTCGGAGGTGGGTCTCCCAGGGCCTGGTTCAGCTTTGCTGTGCATGCTCCCAGACACACACACACACACACACACACACACACACACACCCTCTGCGAGTCTCCCCAGTGGCTCTAGTTCAATGTTTTACAGGCCTAATGAGTGTTGACAAGTTTAATGAGTTTGTTTTAAAGAGGGGAGGGGGAACCTGGTCAATTTGAGATTTCCGAGTCAAATGAATTAGTGGAGACCGCCAGACTTCAGCTGACAGGTCTGGAAAACCTCCCGCCAACGGCAGCCTTGGGCCATGGACCCTGGCTCCCCTCAGTGGGAGCCGGGCCCCACGCCAGACACCGGGAGGGCTCCGGGGGACCTCTGAGTGGCCCCCAGGCACCCGGGTCCCCGCCGAAGCCCATCTCCTTACCCTGCGGTCCCCTTCCCTGCCAGCCCACCCCTGATGGGCCCCCCTTCTTCTGGGCTCTCCTCTCCCACTGGGTCCCCAATGAGAAATTTGATTCAAACCCAGTTTGGCACTTGTTTGCATATTGATTGTGTGGTAATTAAGTGGCTTCATCTGCGGAGGGGACTCGCCACCTGCATTTCTAAGCTTCCCCAGGCCCGGGCTGGGACAGGCCCGCAGCCCTTGTTTCTGACCGTGGAAACTGGAATCCAGGGAGACCAGCTTCTGGCCGCGGGAAGGGAGTATGTCGTCTTTGTTTAAAATGGTATTTATTTTTTACGGAGAGATGAACTGGGAAGGAGCTTGCAGAAACGTGACCAGCTCCTGACAAAATAACAGTCAAAATGAAATCCTAAAATTTATGCCGAAAATAAAGGGGTGCATATGCGATTCTGGCGTCGGAGCAGATGTCACTGTGGCAGGACAGGCAGGTTCAAACCAAGATTAGCTCTCGCCTGGAGCGGCCCCTCCTGAGCCACCCAGGGGCTGACATGAGTCCTGGACCCCAAGCAGGAAGAAGAGGCCAGGTTCTAACTCCTTCTGCCTCTTTCTCGAGTCCTGATCTTAGGAACTCTGAGCCCCAGCTGCCTGATCTGTAAAATGGGATTAGCGAGACCTGTGCTACTGGCGCGACTGTGGGGCTTCCGGGAGATGCGCCCCTCACTTGGCATGTCCTCCTGTCCTCCTCCGTCCCGGGCTCGCCTCCCAGAGCTGCACCCCGCAGAGGGTGAGCATGACCTCTTCATGTCTAATTCTTGCAGCCTTGCAAGGAGCCCAACCGGCATTGTTTGGTATTTTTCCCCTCTGCTAGCCCGGGCAGCCCATGACGTTCTCAGGTGCCATCTGTTTCCCTTGCAGCTCCCCAGGAGGAAGTGGGTGAGCGGAGATTCAGGAAGGAAAAAGGCATTACATCCCTGTGCTTTGGTTTTATTTATTTTGTCGTGTTTTGTCGTCTGAGTTCAGGAGAACAGAGCTGGAGAGGACGCCTCTCGGGCTGGGTCGCAGGGTCTGGGTGGGATGCCAGCTGCTTCCCTCCCTGCTTCCGCCCCTTTTCTCATGTGCTACTTTATTGGCTATTTCTCCCTGGGAGGGGGCACCCCCTCCTTTAAGCTTCCCCTAACCTCTGGTCCAGTGTGGGGCACTTTGTGGGAAGGGTTCTTTCCAGAGAGAATTTCATTACAGACTGTTTTCCCTTTCCAGCTGGGAGCATGGAGCTGGGGTAGGGCTGGGAGCGGGGGTCACACTGAGTCAAGTGGGCAGACCCTGTGAACCACATCTCTGGACGGGGCTGTCCTGTCTCTCCAGCTACTTCTGCACTTCCTAGGTCTCACCATTGTTCAGGGCCGTGGCCGGCTGCAGTGTTAATCTTTGACATATTTGCAGTCCCGAGAATGAAAGGCCCGCGTGCAACAGGGCTGGGCTGGGGGCCTGGGGAAGAGGCAGAGGCTGAGACACCACAAGGAGAAGGGGGACATGCATGTGACCGCATGTATATACATCCCCCAGGCTCTCCCTGGCACTTAAACCTTTTGTTGTCACTTAAACCTTTCTGGGGAGTTGGGGAAAGAGTTACCCACACGTACCAACAGAAGAAGACAGAGCCGCCCACTCCCACCCCCAGCCCCAGCCTACTCAATCTAACCAGGACCCGCGCTCTCCTTTCCTGGCTTCCAAAAGATGGTCCGTCAGCAGCTGTGAGTACACAGGACAGTTCCAACAGCAAAATACACACAAGAATGAACACTCCCTCAACAGAGTCCCAATGTCTCCCTTTCAACACACTCCTAAGGCCAACTGGGATTTCTCCATTCATAATCCCAAATGCAAGTCATGCACACGGGCCAGACACTCCTGCGAGAAGACACGCCTGTAAGCCTTCCTGCAGAATCTTTGGGTTAATGACAAGCCCTTGGCTCCGGAGAGAGGGAAGCCACTTCCCAGGAACACAGGGAGTCTGCCAGGAGGACACCCCAGAGTCAGGTGCCCACCACAGAGCTGGTGCATCACGGCAGGAAGAGTTTGCGGGACCTGCAGGCCAGGCCTGGTTCTGCTACTTGGCTGTGTGACTCTACGGGCCGGAGCAAACATCTCTGAATTCTGCTCTCATCTGCAAAATCGGGATACTAGATCCCCGTGGGGTAGGGCTGGGACGGTGAGGGGGGATTCAGGAGACAGGAAGCAAATAGAACACTTGCTCTGGACCTGTATGTTGCAGGAAGTGGGCACCTTGAGAATATCATACAGGCTTCCAATGAGACGTACCTGCCTGTCTGTGTCCAGGGGTCTAGGCGTCTCCCCATGCCTCAGTTTCTGTATCTATGAATGGGTATTTTAACATAAGGCATCCTGGGGAGGACTGCGTGGGTTCATAGAAGTGCTTAACTCAATGCTTGGCATAGGTCACCTGCCGCGGGGCTAGGCTTCTGAGTATTAGATGTTAAGTGGACGGCGGCTGCTTTCCTACTACCCTGCTCTCAGAGCAAATATCACCTCCTCTGGGAGGACTCCATGCTAACCCATCACCTCCCCAGGCGGCCACTTTCTATGGTGACTCTGCGTTCTGTTCTCCCAATCCCTGTGCAGCTTCTGAACGTGTTCCCTGGTTTGTGAACCTGCTCACTGCCTCCCTCCCCCCAGGCATCAGCATCCCCGGGGCCGAGGCGCTTTGTGCATTTCGAGGCTGTGCTTCCAGCCCCTAGAACTATGTGTCTGGCACACAGGAGATGCTCCGCACATCATCGCTGTGGGCATAAAAGGGTAGTTCTAGCTCCGCCTTCCTGGGCACTAGGGAGCCGGGAGGGGAAGAAAGATGGTGGAGGCAGCAGCTGGAGGGGGCCTCCCTTCTCCTCCCAGGCCTTGGCCTCCCTGCACACATGTCGACCCGCCCCCCACCTGGGGAATGCGATTTCCAGCTGCTGGCCCAGCCTGTCCACACCCGGCCTGGGATTCTCTTGGTGCCCCGGCCAAGAGGCGGGTGAGCCTTGATGGGTTTACCTGGGTGTTAATCCCCCCAACAATCCCGCCTGGCCTGACCAGACCTTCAGCCTCTATTCTTGTCCTGGGTCTAATTAAGTGCCTGAAATGCCACTTCCCCTTTGGAGGCTCAGGCAGGTAAAGCCTAGCTTGCCGCTTTGAAGCAGAGGAGACCGGAAGCCCAGGCAGGTGCACAACAGAAAGGGGAGAGGTGGTGAGGGGCCCTGGGGAGGAGTGGGGAGGAGTTGGGGGCGGACTGGGAGCTTCTGTTGCCCCTCCTTAGAGAGGACAAACAGCTGCAAATCTCCTACCGTAAGGTGCTTAACCTTTTAGGGACCCGAGCCCTAGAGACCCAGGAAAACTAAAGATCCCAGGGAAATGCATGTGTACATACACATACCTATACCTGAATTCAATTCTAGGGTCTCGCGCTCACCCCCGGGGTCTCTAGTGTCCCCAGTTTCAGTTGCTACCCTGCCACTTTAACTACCCAGGTCTCTATCTAGACTCGCGGCTGGATGCTTAGATACAGATACAGATAAGGACCCATGAATCCAGACAGCGATACCGCCAAACTCAACAAGATCATCTCGGGGGGAGTAGAAAGATTTTCCATTTTTATTTTGTCTGCTTAAAAAAAAAAAAAAACAACTTGAAATTTTACAGGTACCTATGACTTCGGTAGTAAATCTTTATGGAAAACTATGCATATGTATCTTCGAGGCCCTGATAACACCATCTGCATTTGATTTGGGAAATTCTTATCTTAGGAGCCTCTATGGGTCCTCTGCTCCCTACCCACTGCTTTCAGTCCTTTTACCTCATTTTGATCACACACATCCTGGGTGCCAGCCCCCTCTTCTGTGTCTCTGCTCCTGTCTCCTTTTGGAGTTTGTATCTCCAAGGGATGGGTGGAAACACCAAGGCTCAGAGAGCAAGCAGGCCAGGGGACCCACTGTGGGGTCCTGCTGATTAGGAGTTCAGGGCTACTGCTGTTGCCCACCGCTCCCTTTGGATGCAAGAGCTGGGCCCAGAGCTGAAATGAGAGGGAGTGTTTGGGTGGCCGTGCCCATAGTGTGGGCAGGAGTCTGGCATGGCAGGGATGGGGCTAGGGATGGAGTTCAGACCCAGTGTGAATGGCCCCCATTGAATGGCTAGTCCTTCTAGCCAGTGCCTAGTAAGGCAGGGGTCTTATCCTTACAGTCCCCTTGTTCCTGGGATGATGCCTTGCCGGTCAGACCCTCCGTTGGGGCAGGTGACAGTAATAAAAGGTGAGGGACCCAGTGACTTTGGAAGAACGGTTCATTCACGGCACCTGGTTGAGCAGTCTGGAGACCAGGTCCCTGCTCTGACTCTGTTCCCTATCTGCTGTGCAATGAGGAACAAGTTTCTTCCCCTCTCTGGGCCTCAGTTTCTCCATCTGTAAGTAGGGGTGTTGCGGTGGGCCAGTGGCTGCCAAGTGGGGTGTCCATCAGAAGGACCAGGGCAGCTCAACCCAAAAGTCACTCCTCTCTCATGTTCCAAATCAAGAAAGTGCTCTTGTGTGCACCCTTTGCCAAAGTACAAGGATGACTCTGGGACACCCCCTTTGGCCGTCCTGGCTCCTGGATCTTTCCATCTCCCACACTCTGCATTGAATTGTTCTGCATTGAATCCTCCTTCCCGCACCACCCTGGGATGGCACTGAAATCCAGTCACACCACCAGTAGCTGCCAGTGAAGCACAGAGAGGGTAATGGCCCCTTATTCACACAGCAAGCTGAGCCAGGACTCAAAAGGTACCCAGTGTCTGGGGACCAGCCCTGCCTGTTCTTCCGAAGAGACCTCCTAGCCAGGAGAGAAAGTTCCCTAATGCAGGGACTAGAAGAGGAGCAGAATCATTTGTCACTAGATAAGCAGTATCAGCTTATCTCTGAAGACCAATAACCACAGCCCCGGGCTCTGATTCCTGGCGCAAACAGAGAGCTCCTCCTGCCCTCCCCCTCCTCCACTGGAAGTAGTCCCTGCTCCGCCCTGGGACAAAGCCCTGCCTCACCAGAGCTCCTTCTGTCAAAGGGGAACACAGCTGGGTTTTGACTTCCTCCCTTCAGTGCAAACATGCCTAGAGGCTCAGAGCTCCAAGGGTCCTCGCCTGCTACCTGCTCAAAAGAGCCAAGGCTCCACGGAACTCACTTTGAAAACCACTAGACTGATTGTGCCTTGCCATTGTTCAGACACAAGGGCAAGGACCAGAGAAATTAAGTGGCTTGTAGAGGGTTACACAGCAGTTAGCATCACAGCCTGGGCCTCTCCGCAGGGAGACCCATTCACACTGGGTCTGAACTCCATCCCTAGCCCCCAAACTGGGTACCACCATTCCTTTCCCTCTGGGTTTTATTTGTCCTTGCTGCTACAAGAACTCTTCCCAGGAAGGTGGCCAAGTCTGTGACATCTGTCTGGTCTCAAAATACTAGCAGGTGCTATGGGTGCTGGGAGTGTGGGCAGTTGTGGGGGGATGCTGGTTGGAGCCACAGTCTCCCCTGGGCCTGGATCTAGGGTTCCTGAAGAATGGGGGCAGGGGCTGGCGGCTGCAGCTCTGCCGATGGGACAGGAAGAGTGGCCGGACTTGTGCCCTTCAGGCTTCTGAGGGTAAAGGTCTTGGGGTCCTACTAGGAGAAAACCCTCCTTTCCCTACTTCTTTGAGCAAATCTCTCCAAGCCTCAGTTTCCCCCTCTGTGAAATGGAACAACAACAACAACAAAAAGCAGGCATCACATTAAGCACAAAGGGTGACAGGCAGCAGGGATGGACAGACGCCAGACTTCCCATGTCCTCACCCTGGGCCGCCTGAGCTCCTGGAAGCAAGACTTCAACCAGCACTTTTTGCTCCTCTATGAAGGCAACTGCCAGCGAATCAGAGCTACCGTTCCCTCCTCCAGGCTCACTCATGCCACACTCTCTGGACCTCAGCCTTTCCATCTGTAAAATGGCCAGATGAGCTCTAAGGCCTGGTCAACTCTGACTCACCCTTGGGGATCTCACCCTGGAGTCCCCTAATTCCGGGGCCACAGGTTCAGCACTCCAAGGCATCCGGTAAAGGGGGAGGTACTTTGAACAATGCCTCCTCTCCGCCTTCCCTCCTTCTCAGGCTGGGGCAACCTCTCCTTGACATCTCTCTCCCCATGCTCTGCTCTCCACCTTCTCTGCACCTTTCCCCTGCTCCCTTCGAAACCCTAAGATCCTAGCTGCCCCCCCACACACCCTCCAGTCCCTTCTCTGCGGTCCATCCCTCTCCAGCTGTGGTATCTTCCCGGGCTCCCCACCGCACTTAGAACAAGTCCTAACTTCTTAATTCAGCCTGGAGGGGCCCACAGCCTGGGCTCTAAGGGTATAACCCCCACCCCCACCCCAGGACAGCAGCCTGCAGGAAGCAGGACTTCAGAGACCATTGAGGGATGAATGGATGAAGAGCCGAGATGCCTTCAAAGCATCTTCCAAGTCCTTCTAGCCAGTGCCTAGACCTATTTCAAGCGAATGGGGGCAGCTATCCTTGCGGAGGGGATGTGAATGGGGGACTGTGTCTCATACCCTCCTCAGCCTCTTCGACACCTGCAGGAGGTTTCTGCCATCTCCTTCAATCACCGAATAGGGCTCACCCGGACCGTCCCCACCCTGCCCACCAAAGCTGGGAGGGGAAAGAGCTCACCCAGGAAGGAACGACCCTCCGCACATCTAGCAGGGTCTACTGGGTCCCAGGAGCTGGCTGTTTCTGCCTTCTTCCCCTGGCCCTCGGTTGACTGAAAAGCTGCCTGCAGGGCCCACTTACTTCTTTTCTTTTCTTTTCTTCCTTCCTCTTTCTTTCTTTTTCTTTTCTTCTTTCTTTTTTTTTTTTTTTTTAGATTTTATTTATTTATTTGGGAGAGAGAGAGTGAGTGAGAGAGAGAGAGAGAGAGAGTGCAAGCTGGAGGAGGTGTGTAGGGAGAGGGAGAAGCAGGCTTCCTGCTGAGCAGAAAGCCAGATGTGGGGCTTGATCCTAGAACCCCGGGATCATGACCTGAGCCAAAGGCTCAGAATGCGTGGGACGGTGTTGCAGGAGCATTGAGGCTTGGGGGGAGGGGGTCCCTCCTTCAAACTTGCCCAGATCTTTCAGGTTGGGGAGGGGGCTCGTCTTTGTCCTTCAACCCCCTCCTCCCCAGCAGCCCTAACTCAAGCACCTTTTCGAGAGCATCTCAGAGGAGTGGCCTCTGCCCACCAGATGTCCCCATCACTGGACCCAGCTCCCCAGGTTCACCGAGGAGGAAGGGAGCGGCTGAGAGCCAGAGCCTCGTGCCCAAGCCACCGCCACTTTGCTCAGCGACAGACACACCAGTCTCACCGGCCCCGTGACTTTCTCCCTCCCCAACCCCGCACCCCTCCCAAGAAAGCCACCGACTCCCTTTCCGGGCGGGCCCAGCTCCTCCATCCCGCACCCCACTCCTCCACGGGCCGCCCGCCTGGGGCAGCTGACCCAGCAGAAGCCCGGGACGAAGCCCTCCGCCGCCAGCTTCCCTCGCCCGCAGCTTGGGTTTTGTTGTAGGGTTTTGTGCGTGCTGTTTTGTTCGGGTCTCCCCGCCCCTTCCCGCGCGGGCCCGGCCCCTCCCCCCTGCCCGGCGCCCCCGTCCCCCTCCCCCGGGGCTCCCAGCGTGCCCGCTCTTGACTTCATCCACTAAGTCAATAGCCCGGGCGCGGGCGGCCCGCTCCCCCCGCTCCCCCCGCCCCGCGCCGCCCCCGGTTTTCTTCTCGGGATAATGGGGGCCCTTTGTGGCCTAATCAGCCTCCTGAGGGGCCGGGAGGCCGGGAGCGCTTCCCCCGCGGCCGTCGGTGAAAATGAAAGCGGGATTAGGCTGGGGCCTCGGCCCACACCATAGTAAAGCGCCACCAGGCATTCGCCCCTTCAAAGCCCCTTTCGGGGGTTTGGTTACTTTATTTCTAAAGTTGTTTGTATTTCTAAAGTGGCCATTGAGGCGCGAGCGGGGACTGCGCCCAAGGAGGGGGCGGCGGTGCACGGGGCCGGGGGAGGAGACACTCCTGCAGCCTCCCTCTCCCCCTCCTGGGACCCGCTGACCGGTTTCCAAGGAGCCTTCCAGGGCCTTATTTCCTCCTGCCCCAGGAGGTGGGGAGGGGCGGTTATCCCCACTAATCAGATGGGGAAACTGAGGCTCGGGCCCTGGAAGTCCCTGAGGCAGAAGACGAGCTCCCAGCATGCAAATCTGCCACGCAGCCAAAAGGGGGAAAAGGTGTTTCTGTTTGTTTGCTTGTTTGTTTGCTTTTAGCAGGAGGGAGGGGAAGGCGCGTTTACCAGTGCTAAGCCTAATCGCCGCCCCCACCCCCACCCCTGCGCAAAGCTCTGAGCGCACCAGCTACGCTCGGTCCTGTCCCTTGTATAGGCCATCGAAGGGAAAGTCCCAAACTGAGCACAATTCGACTCCCGAGAGAGGAAGGTTATCCACCTCCATTTATTAAAGAAAGTTCCAGAACCTCTTTTCTTAGGGTTCACTCCCAGCACCTGCAATCAATCCCAGAAACTACCAGCCTGATGATTCAGTCTTCCCCATCACCAAAGATGGGAGAGGGCAGGCATTTGACGGCAGCTGGAGAGACATAATAGAGGAAGGGGTACAGACTGGGGCAGAGGGGGGCAAAAATCAGTAGAAGAAAGCAGAAGAGCATCTCCTAGCTGAGCCCTTTCTCTCTCTCTCTCACACACACACACACACACACACACACACACACTGGAATTTCTTTTTTCCTATTGGACTTTCGGTTCTCTGAGGAGTGTGAATCCAAGCTCAAGCTCTCCAGGTAAAGAGAAAAAATGGCAAGGATGAGGACCACGGTGGGGTGGGGGTGGACAGGGGGTGGGAGGGGTTCATACAAAGTCAGGCTGGAAAGTTCCAGGTTCCCCCATTCTGCTGCTGGACCAACAGTGGGAGTTGGTTCTGTGGTTACAAGAGAGTGCAGGAGAAAGAAGCTTTTCTGCAGGCTTCCACCGGGAATGAGATCATTCTAGACGGTTCCTTAGAACTCCCCCTGACCTCTACCAACCCCAAAGTTGTTGCTCTAGAGGTGAACTCTAAATCAGATAAAGCCGGTGGTGTAGACTATAGGACAGGTAGGTTTCCAGGGAACCGAAGGGCTTGATCCCAGATACACAATCCCCATGCAGAAGACAACACACCATCCAAACACAGGACACTCCACAGAAATTCCCTTGAGTGTTGCCTTCTTTTCACCTTTCCCAGTCGCTTAGAGACCCACAACTGTAATTCGAACCAGGAGCGGACCCTCTCCACCTGTTACCCCCAAGAGGCTAGCAACTGAGGGGGGGGTTCCTATGGAGAGACAGGTAGCCCCTTAAGTGGGGCTCCACTTGGTCTGGGTCCCATGGAAAAGACCCCAGTAAAGTTCAGGGTGGAGTTTTCCAAGCTACTTCTGGGGCCGACGCCCCACCCCTTTTTCTGCCCAGGCCTGGGGTCTGTTTGATCTTTTTTCAGAGGCAAACAAAGAGCACAGTGAAGGGGAGAGGCTCCGGAGCCCAGCCGCCTGGCTACTCCTTCCTCCTCTGCTCAGCTCCAACCCAGGTTGCTTCCAAGCCCTGCCGGATGCCTATGGCTCCCATAGCCGCGTTGGGGGCTGCCTTGCCAAATCTGGCTCGGGCCCCAGACATAGCCCATTGTTGCACACACCAGCAGATCTGCACAAACACACAAAGGCAACACTCACAAACACCAGAGCACACAGCCAGCCGGTAAGGGGGCAGGTACACACGGAGACCCAGGTAAATATG
This sequence comes from Mustela nivalis, assembly GCF_964662115.1. Taxonomy (NCBI): domain Eukaryota; kingdom Metazoa; phylum Chordata; class Mammalia; order Carnivora; family Mustelidae; genus Mustela; species Mustela nivalis. The sequence goes on along the minus strand of NC_139029.1, from coordinate 12,313,079 downwards.
CACAGAAACACATGCCCTGAGTCAGGTCTGTTCATCCTGAGCTTGTTTATTTTCTGTCTCAACCACCTGGCTCAAAACTTTCTGAAGGCAGGGACCTTCCTGACTTCTAAGGTACCCCCTGGGTGCTTAACACAATGCCCGGCACATAGTAGGTGCTCAACAAAATTTTATAGACTGAAGAAATTGACCCTTTGAAACAAATTAATTTCTTTCTTTCTTTTCTTTCTTTCTGGAACAGAAAAAAGGGGAACACAGCATTTGTGCTCATTTTATCCTCAGAAAGGATGCTTCCAACAAATGAATGGGGGGGGGGGCTCTGCTGCCTCTGTTTTGGAAAGGCAAAGAAGCAGCAAGGACCAGATGGAGGACAGGCTTTCAGTCTCAACTCTACGCCTCCCCCCCCCCCCCCAGTTCCATCATCTCTCATCCTGAGCTCCTGCTCTGGGGTTGAGCTGCTGAGTGGGGGCGGGGCCAGGGGACACACACTGGAATCACCGGGAAACTTGCATAGGCAAGGTTCCTAAGGGGTGTGGCCTCTAGAGACCCAGAGACCCCTTTATACTGTTGGCAAAATTCTATCTGAATGGCTTTGTGTGATTGGCCAGTTTTTCCGAATTTTATCCAATTCTCCAAGGGGCCTAGGGTTCCCCCAAAGGACAAGAATCTTTGACTCAGTCCAGTTCTCTGGCTTTCATGGGAGAAAACAGAGACCCAGAGAAACTGAGCAAGTTGTCCAAGATGACATTGCCTATGAGCTAGGGGCAGGATAGACTCCAGAACCCTTCCTTTCTGGGCCCACCGCAATGCACTCTGACCTCCCGATTCCTCCCGCCTAGCTCAGTTGGCTTCAGACGGAGACAGGGCATGCCCTCCGAGGAGGGAACGGGGACTCTCGGTCGCTGGGAACCTGCGGGTGTGAACTGGGCCCAGAGCAGCACGAAACTTTCAGCTCTCCAGGGTTGCAACCTTGCCTCCACTCAGCTCCCACTCGGCAGCGTGGGAAGCCCGGGAGTGCGGACGCTGGCTGGCACGCCATCCCTTCCCCAGACCTGAGAACTTAGAGGGGCTGCTGCGAAAACTCGGAAGGCAGCGAGTCTCCCTCTCCCGACAGTGAACCCCCCCTCCCCGGCCCCGACAGGCCTGTTTATTTAGCAGCGCTCTGAATAAGGGTTTCCCGCTCTCCCCCCTCCTCGTTCTTAGTCCCGACTGGGTCAGGCTCTCGGCCGGCCCCTTCCCAGCGCCCCGAGTCGGAGCGCAGAGCTCAGGCCCCCGCCTCGGGGTCGGCCTCCCTCCCGCTCCGCTGGCCCGACTCGCTCGCCTCTAATTAAGCGGCGGGATCGCAGCGAGCCGCCGGGCCGCGCTGTAATATGATGAACCGCCTTTGTGCCAGTGTCACCGAAAGCGCTTCTGATAAGGGGAAGCCGCCGAGGATCAAAAGGACGACAGCGGCTCGCCCGCCTCCCGCCGCCGCCCGGCTTTGCGCGCTCGCCCTCTCCGCCCGCGCTCTCCCGCGGGCTGTCTCCAGGTCCCGCGGTTTCTCCTGATCTGCCTGTCCCGGGCCAGTCTTTCGGTGACTCTGCGTCCTTTTGTCTTTCTTCCTGCTGCTCCGCGCCCCTCTCGGTCCCTCCGCATTTCTCAGCGTCCTCAAACGCTCTGGGCAGGTTCTCCTAGGCCTGCTTCCCGTGGATTCTTGGAGCGCGCAGCGTTCTCCCTCGCTCTCCCCTCTTTCGCTAGTCTCCTCCTTTCTGACTCTTCCTTGTGCCACCTCCATGGCTCTGCGTCTCCCCGGTCTCTGCCATCCCTCCCTGGGTCTCCACCTGGGCTCAGACCCAGCGCCCAGCCAGGGCCCCCGCGACCAAAACTTGGACCATTAGCTGCCCCGCAGTCTCGGGAAACCGGAGGGAGCCTTCCTCAGCAAGCTTGCAGAGCTCCGGGGGTCCCTGAAACCCGCCCTCCCTCAGGTGCCCAAGAGAGAGCCAGGCAGGAGCACCCCAGGTGCCCTGGAATGCCTTGGGGCCTCCTGGCGACATGATCTGGGGAACACACCCTTCCCCTCATCCCTCCCGAAGCTGCAGTGAGGGGAAACCTTTCTTCTTCCCCGAAGGCTGAAGTTCCAAGTGCAGCCGACCCTCCTTCGGCCTCCTCTTCCCTACACCCCTTCCTTTGGCCCCCACCTCCCCTTTGCCCTCGACCCTTTCTCTTCCTCCTCTAGGCTCCTCCCCTTCGCAGTCTCCGGGTCCCCTCTGGGCTGACTCTCCGGACTCCTTCCCCGCCTGGCCTCTGCCTCCCCTGCTTCACCACTCCTTCCCCCCCACCCCCACCCCCCACCCCACTTTGTTTGAAGTTTTGGAGAGATCTATCTACTAATGGCGAAGTTTCCCCCTTAGGTCACCGTTCTGCCTTGATTCGATTTGGGAAGGCAAGTTCCCTCCCTCCCCCCTGCCCGACCCCAGCCGGGGGCCAATCGCTCTGGAGCAGGTCAGAAAGCGCTGACCCCACTTCCACCTTTTCCTCTTTCAGCCAGAGTTGGGGGGAGGGGGGGAAAGAAGGAAGGCGTAGGACAGCAAAAAACCGAAGGGGGCAACCGAACCTTCCAATCCCCTCTTATCCCCATCCCCAACTGGGTTTCCTAATTACCTCATTAGTCTGGGGTAGAAGAGGCAGAAGAGCTATTTTTCTGGAATTCCTGGAATGTGCCCCCCCATCGTAGTCACGGCCTTCAAGGCCCCTAAGTCCCTGGAGCATCTCCCCTTTGGGGCTTCTCTTCGATGCTCATAGCAGTAGGAAGGCTTCCCCTCACCAGGCACTTCTGGGTCTCTTCTGTGGGTATGAATTCTGTCTGGCTTTAGGCGAACTCTGGGGCCAGAACCAGGGGCCTGGTCCACTTCAAGTTTCTATAGGTGCCCATTAGGAACCAAGCCCTCATCAACTTGGCCGATGATGGCAGACGGGAACTCCAAAGAGGCAGCCTGGTAGGAAATCCCATTTGCTCAGCCTCCGTATATAAAAATATATATGTTTTTAGATAATATTATTTACATAAAACGTAGTGTGTGACAACTATCATTTTCAGAAAGACATTCTTTTTTTTTTTTTTTTTAAAGCCCAAATAATCACCTTATTGCTTTAAGGCTACTGTTATATGTGCTTTTAAATCCTTCCATGTAAATTCCACTGAAAAATTTGGAAAGCTGTGAAAGGGGAGGGGGCGGCGGGGGTGGGGGGAGGTTAATCCGGGTTTAATGCCGTGATGGCGTCTTAGGACCAGGGTTAGCCTGATTGCCTTATCTCTTCCCAACATTTGAGACGCCCATATTTCACCCAGCCAAATAGCTCGGAGAGCAGCGCAGATGGCTGCCGTGGTCGCGCCTCAGGAAAATGTGTTATTAATATCTAAATAACTTCCCAATACTGTCTGGTAAATCTCCCCTCCACCATTCCAAATGATGAATTCGTTTGAAGTCTTCCCCCAGCCTCGTCTTTTCAATGTCCCTCTCTCTCTCTCTCTCTCTCTTTCTCTCTCTTCTTCTTAGCCAGGCTTATTTCAAACTGGTAAATATCTAATTCCTTTCACGGCTGTGCCGCGCACATGAGTCTTTTAGGTACAAACGCCTCGAAACAGCCGGTATGTGGCGGTGCGTGCCCGGAGGTGAACATAAAACCCGCACACCTTCGCGGCGGGGGACCCCCACCCCGTTTAGAAACGCGTTGGGGAGACTGGAGCTGCACGGGATCCTCAATCTGGGAGCCCAGCCCTTCCTCTGCAGGCCCTGGGGACCCTCTCCCGGTCCCCCTTGGAGTCCCAAAGACACCCCCCTCAAACACGCAGCTCTTGCACGGCTCCTGGCTCCCCTCCCCCCCCCCCCCCCCCCCGCCACCGCACCCCCAGCCCTCCAAAGTCTTCCCTCCATCTCTGGGGCGGATAATTACCTTCCGATCGCCTGTTCTCCCTTGTTTCAACTTTGTTTGCTAAATGTCTTCTATTAGATTACGTTCGTTCATTCCCCCTCCAACCTTATCTCCTTCTGTCTCTACTCTCCTTGCCCGTCACACTCGATTTAGGCACGAGTTTATCTGGCAAACAGTTTGCCGACTTTGTTTATGTACCGCGGGTTCCGGGGCTGCGAGCGAGCGAGCGAGCGCCAGTGTTTGCCTTTGTAATACTTATCTCATTGTTGTTCTCCGTGAGTCTCAGCTCCCTCCTTCCCCGCTCTCTTCTTCGGTCGGGGGGATGGAGGGAAGAAAGGGGGGAGTCTTGTCAGCCCAGTGTGGGCTCGCCCCCTCTCTGCTCCCCCCATCCCCCACGCCCCCTCCCCTCTCTCCCTCTGGTCTCACTGCCTATCCACCGCGGAGTGCAGCCTAAAGCCGGGGAATTGCCTGACACCCTCCCATCTTCCTCCGAGCCCCCATTATGCGAAGCTGATCCCACTCTGAACAGCCTCAAATCCCGCCTGGACTCTGTTTGATTAGATTGCCAACCCGGGGTAATCCTTTGATATGGTGGAGTGTCAATTACCTTTCTCTAAACACACATTTACAGAGGAGGGAACTTGTTGGTTTAAATCAATGCAGATTGTTTCTTGATAAATGGACTATCTTCGTCCCCTCCCTCGCTCCCTCTTCCCAGGCCCCTCTCTCTGCACCTCCTCCCCTTCCCTCGGCCGGGCGCTCTTGCCTATCCGGTAAACAATGCCCCTTCCAGGTGTGAAGCTGGGGGAAAAAAAAAATAAACGGTGTGTGCTGAGGGGAGCCTTGCCCCCTTCCCCTATTCATGTGCTCCCCCGGAGCCTAATTAAATTTGGCAGGTCCTTGTACACACAATCAAAACAGCTTCCTCCAGGGTAGCAAACGACCGAAAACCGCATTAGCAGCTAGCGGCGCTGCCAAATTAAATTGTTTCCCACCTCCTTTTACAAGTGTCTAAAACCGACACTTCGGGCTCTCCCTCCCTTTCCGAGCCTTCTCCGTCATCTCCCACTCCACACCTGTACGTTTGCTGCTTTAAAAATAAATGAAGGAAAAATGCACAGAAACCCAGATCTGCCTCACACACACCACCTTCGGCCCCCACCTGGGATGGTCTTTCAAACCCGGGAGGTCGGCGAATCTTGGATGGACTTTGGCCATGGCACTTCTCCCCATAGAGGAAATGCACACTCGCTCTTCTTCTTTTAAATACTGCGACCCCCTCCATTATTTCCTATTAATTGTGACCTCTCTGGGTATTGTACCCTAGAGACCCAGGTGGAGCCCCATGTCTGATCTGGTCAGTTTCAGCCCAAGTTTGTACATTGTCAGATGCACGAGGCTTTGGTGTTCTTACTGTTTATTGCTGTTGTTACTGCATTTTAATTTAATTTAATTTAATTTTATTTTATTTTGCTATTTCTTCCCTCAGAGAAACGGTTTGACTTTTTGCAACCCCTTTTCAAATTTCCCACCAGACTCTCCCTGGGCTCAAACTAGGAAAAGCTTTTCCTTTCCCATTCGTCTTAAATCCTTTCCCGGTTGGGGTCTCTGTCCTGTGTCTCTCCCCTGGTCCCCGGAGAAGGGGTGAGGAGAAGAGAGTCCAAGTGGATGAGGGCAAGGAACTGTCCATTTCCCTCTCCAGGTGAGCAGAGCACGGCTGGAGCCCCTATCCGCTGCAGTCTGAAATTCTCACAACCAACAATCCTAATAACTCAGTCTTAACAAGGATAAGAGCAAAAAAAAAAAAAAAAAAAAATATGAACAGCCTCATGAATATCAGCCCAAGGGGAGCAGGAGTGAGCTGTTCAGAGATGAAAGTGCACAGAAATAAAGGCTCAATTTAATCTGCTTTAAAACCCTTCAACTTAACGTTTGTGCTTCAAACTCCGAGAGTGAGGACTGATTGCGGATAAATAGTTTCTTACCATGCCTGGGAGCTATAACACCCTTCTGCAACACAGTTTCCTATTCAGCAGCCCCAGTTTTCATTACCAGCTCTAATAAGTCTTAACATTATTAAATGCCAAGCGGACGATAGGGAAAAACGGACTCAGGGAGGGATCTCTCTTTAGCGCTTAAAGAGGAGAGCTCTTAAACCCCTTCTTGGAAGGCTCCCCGCCATGAGAGGGGCAACCCCTCCGGAGAAAGCGTTTGTCACAAGCAAGAAACCAAAACAAAGTTTGTGGGTGTGCACCCCTCCCCCTGCTCTGCCCTTTAAGGCTTCTCTGCCTCTCCCCACCTGGTCGACTTGGGTGGAGGTTAGGAGGTCTTCTCCTCTTTAACTTGGCCATGAAACTGATGGCTGGGGCCTGGGAGAGAGAGGAGAGGTTCCAGCTGGGTGGTTCACTGGGATGCTTGCCTACTGCCCCCAGGTACTCAGGGGGTTGATATGTTCTGTTGGGGGGGTGGACAGACGACCATCCCTCATCCCCACTGTCATTCTGCTCATTCACACCCGTGTCCAATCACCCTGCGCATCCACGCAGAACCCCACCCCCACCTGCACAGAATACTACCCACGGCACAATGATCCAAAGGCCCACGGGCAAACAGCCACACGGAGAGTCACATGCATTTTTACACAGCCATGGAGCTCATGGCCCCCGCGTTGGATGTGCCCACTGTCACTCAAAACCTGCCAGGCTCTCTGGATACCGGACCCAAGGATTCCGTTTCATTTCTGCAGCTCCTGTGCCCTCTGCCTTCCCGTTGGAACCAGCAGGCTCCTTCTAAACCCTTGGAGATTTGGAGCTTCCTGGTTCTGCTGCAGGGAAATCCTCTCTCCAGCGAAGCTGTCTGTGAGCCGGTTTTATAAACCCTGGCCAACGCCAGAAGCGCCCGAACTCCCTGGAGCCAGAGGGATCCCCAAAGCTCAGGCTTTCTACCCCTGCCTCTTCTTTCCTTCTTTCTCAGAAGACACTTACCTATTTTGCTTCCTCACAGACTGAGCTGGGCACCCCCACCCCCGCCACACACACACACACACACACACACACACACACCCTAAAATCTCGGCAAATAAAACCAAACTTCCTTCTGCTTCTGCCCGGTACTTCTCAGAAACGGTGTCTGCTGTGTGGTATTTCACCAGGAAAGATCATTTCAAGTTCAACGTGTCCCACCCCACAAAAAAGAAGCCCAACCAAGTCCCTTTCTGATACAAACTGAAGTCAGGAATGGGTTCCCCCGCCCTTGCAGGGGTCCCAGGGCTCTGGGCTGCCTTGTCCAAGCCAGGGGCTCCTGAGCTGCACCAGGCGGCTTCCCACTGAAGACCCGGGGCTCCGAGGCGGGCCGGGCACAGCGGGGTGCCAGGCACAGCTCGCTCCCTTTCTTCCCTCGCCCTTTTGTCCCTGGCGGGACTGGGCTCCACTTGGGGCCCTGAATGTCAATAGCCCGCCCCTTCCCCAGCTCTCGGCTCCTCTCTCAAAGGGGCTGCTCCTGCCCCTCCTCCCACCTTCCCCCTCCACCAGGCCTGTGGGGGCTGGGCCTCCCTGGGTGTTGTCTTTGGAAGCGGGCTTTGTCTGTGAAGTTCATCTTCAAGGTTGGGAGACACTACTGACAACTGCAGAGAGAGAGAGAGACCTGGGCTAGGAGTTCACGGGAAGCGAGAAGAGGGGTATCTCCAGACACCTCTGGAAAGGAATTCAAGCCAAATGTGCTCCTTGCAAGTTTCCAAGTTTGGGGCACTCCCCCACTTTTTCCAAAGCTACCGCTTTGCAGGCTTGCCGGACCACTATCTTTCCCGTCTGCCTGCTGCCTCCCGGCATGCCCGTTTGTGGGCTTCCTCTTTTCCCCAGCCAGTCTTTGTGACTCTGGGCCTTCTACTTCTGTTTCTCAACCCTTTCCCCCATTTAAGGCACACTGACCAAGTCTCAAAGAGAAGTTCAGGGGGGCCGGTAATGTGGAACACTCCCCCCACCACACCCCTCAAGAAACAAAAGCACACGCCCCTTTCCCGGGCGTGCAGGCGCTTGAAAGATAAACGCCTTCCCTAGCCGACCAGGAGAAAAAGCAGGACGCAAGGCCCCGACCCCAGCCGGCGGGGCGGCGGAGCTGCACGAGGGGAGAGGGTGGGTGCCGGCGGAAGCTTTCTCCCCGCCTGAGAGATCCTCCGATCCTGGGCCTTGGGGGAACTTGGCCTCCACGCCTGGCCCCGCCAGAGGCAAGCGCTGACCGGTGCGCCCGTCTGCACCCAGCCGGCACTGTCTCGGTTCGGGCCCCTGGCAACGCCGGGCTGAGGCTTAGGCGGCGGCCCTCGCTAATTTTTATTGATTGCAGCGGTCAGTCAACTGTCAGGCAGGGTTTCAAGGGACCGTTTAGAGAGCGTGTGCGGGTCTGGTTAACAAATTCATTTAGGGAGCCGTAGGCCGGCTCCTCCTTCCTCGCCCCCCGCCCCCTTGTCCAAGCGTCCTATAAATAATAGATCCACACAGGGACTCGCCGCCAAAACGCCGGCCCCGCAGGGCACACGCCCGGGAGCGCTCAGCCAGGCCCTGCGCGCGGGGCTTGCGCACTCGGAGGCGCGCAGTGCACCAACCTGCAGCCGGCTCCGCGGGGACGCCGAGGCCCGTCTGCGCCCCGGCTCCGCCTTCTGCCCTGGTCCGGGGCGCACCGAGGGGGCGCTCTCCGCAAACCCGGAGGGTCCCGGCTGCCTCGGGGGCTGCGAGTCCTCCCGCTAAAGTGCGGTCGCTAGCCCTGAGCGGCGGAAGCGAACTACTCACTGGTCCGCACGATCTCGCGCGGGGACGCGGGGTTCGGCGGTGGAGACCCCCCCGGAGAGTCCCTACCTTTGTCGCCCAGGATGCCATCGATGCTGTGCTTGGCTTTCTTCTCACCGTCGTCCTCCTTCTTGTCCGCTTCCTCCTCCTCCTCTTTCTTCCCGAACTTGATTCTGAGCACGCGGCTAATCGAACTCACTAAACCTCAGAAATTCAAAGGCAAAAGAGCAAGTATAAGTTGTTGGGGCAGCGGACCCAGGCGACCTGGGTCCCTGGGAGAGAGCCACGCACGGCAAGGGGACTCACACCCACTGACAACCACCACCCAACCCCCCCCACCCCCGCCATTTAAGCATTTACAGCCAAGTGCAGTCGCTGGCTAGGGAAGGGGACTCACCTGGGACACACTCACAGTGGCATTCCTATGCTCCCCCTTGCACACACTTGTCCCTAACAGGTCACAACCCCTAGATGCACTCACACCCACGCCCACTTCCCCAGGACCTTGCCAGAGGCCCTCCAGCCCCTGTGACTGCCACCCCTACAGCAGGTGTGTGTCCCCATCTCGCATGCCTGGATGCCCTCCTCCCCCCTGGCACACGTGCACACATGAATGTCCACCCCAGGCCACTTGCTGCCTCACGGGCAGTGTGGTGGAGAGCCTCCCTATTTGGGACCCACTGCCAGCTGGTGGCATTAACAGAGCGGAAAGAGTGACTTGGGGAAAGGGGTCCAGGGAGCCCAAGGAGATCAACCCTCCTAGGACAACCTAGGACAACCCTTCCCTTCTCTCCTTCTCCCTGTCTTTCTTCCTTCTCCTTTCTCTGTCTTTCCTAATTTTTTCTTTCTTTCCTTCTCTCCTCCCTCCATTTTCCTTTCGGTTTTGATTCCCTCCTTTGCTCTAACTCTGCCCTCCTGCTCTCTTTCCTCACAACTTTCCTTGGCGCTCCCCATCATTCATCGCCTTCCGTCCTGTCCGACCTCCAGCCCTGCACAGCCCGAGCTGAGCCAGACCGTGCTGTGCCCGGCTTAGCTAGCTGCCTTCTCACCTGAGGGCACCGTGCTGCGGTCACAGTGTCCGTCCTTCAGTAGCCTGTCTCGGATCTCCCAGCTGAACATGCCTGGGTTTTCCCTCTTGTATTCCTCGATCTTTTTCTCCACATCCGGAGTCGCCACCTGCTTCAGAGGTGGAGGTGGGGGAGCAGGAGTGGAGAGAGACGAGGTGGGGAGAGGGAGGCACTTTTAATACCAAACTCCCAAGAGCCCCGGGCCAGGCTGGTGGCTCTGGATCCCATGTCCCTCCCCCCGACCCCCCTTCTGAGATTGGCTTTACCCTTCCACAAAACCTGTGCCTGCCTTCAAGGAAGGCAGCCCGGTGCATAGGGTAGTGACAGGTAATAAGATAGGACCTAATAAGGACTCCTGAAAGTCCTTATTGGTGGATCCCCCCCTCCCCCCACCTCACTCACTACTTCAGGCAAGACCGAGGGGACAGTTCCCCTGGTCTGGGATGATGCTGGTGGTCTGGGCCGATGTAGGAGCAGCCCAGGGGATGGCTCATTGGCCTCAAAGTCCTGGACAACATGGAACCTCAGTTATCTTATCCCCTAGAAATCCAAATAATGAGGGGGATATCTGGGGGTGAGGATACTCTCTTCCTGTACTTTTCTTAAGAAGCATATGGACACCCCAGTGGCACTGGATGACAGAAGGAAGTGAAAGGGGCCACAGCCAGGATCCCCCAACTATGGGAAGGCCGACTGCCAGTTCTGCAGCAGAGACACTCACTCTGGGCTTGCTGCCGCCGATGGCCCCAGGACGGATGGACCCAGTCTCCTGGTAGCGGCAGAGAATCTTGGAGACGCAGCCATGGGAGACACGCAGCTGGCGGGAGATGACACAGGGCCGGATGCCGTGGTGGGCCATCTCCACGATCTTGTGGCGGATGTGGTTAGGCAGGGGTCGTCCGTTGATGAAGACCCCACCAAGCTGATTGACCCGGCCTTGGCCAAGTGGTGTGGACACTGGAGGAGTGAGGGGAAATGAGGAAGGAGAGAGGCACGGGGTGTGAATGCGGATGAGACAGTGAGAGCGCCCCTTGACTCCAGTTTTGTGAGCCCCAAGACCCCTGACAGAGGGTGTGCGGGTTCCCCCCCATTTGGAGGTGTGGCTGTTCAGAGGTCAGGAAAAAACTGTCAGAAAGCTGAGAGAGGGTCCTGGGAGGATGGAGAGAGTCATAGCTGGCGGCTTCAGTCCCCCAGATGCTGTGTGCCCCCACTCCGGGCACAGTACGGGGAATGAGGGATCTGAAGCTTCTGTGAATGGGAGGGAGAGAGCAGAGCCAAGAGGCTGGTGGAGTCTTGGGAGTCTGGGGGTCCAGTGGCTCCATCCCCCAGGATGCAGTTTGGGACACAGGTCTGCCTGCCTCTTAGGGAGGCCAATGGCTAGTGAGAGGTGGCCCCCTCTCACTGGTCATTTCCATGCCTTAAGTGGTCAAGATTGATCCATTTTGGGGGGAGCCAGAAGAGGCTGGTTAATTACCAGAATTTACAGTCCTAGCCTGGACAGCAGGTCTTCCTACTTATAATTGAACAGCGAGGAACTGGTGACACGATGCTGTTGGTCACTGCCTCTGGGGTCACCTGGCTGTCCCCCGAGGGACTCCCCATGGTTCCAACGCCTCTCAAAGTTCTAATTTCGTTTGGGGGCAATTTGGGGGCAATGCTCCGCTGTCAGCAAGCTCCCATATCAAATACTTATTTGGGTTCAGAAATCCAGACTCGGTCCCTGTAGGCTCTGTGAGGGTGGTACAGGATGGGCCAGCGTCTCCCAGTGTGGGGGACTTTGGGAACCGGGGAGACAGGCACCCCTGCTGTAGTGTGCCTGGGAGGGGAGAGCTCCTCAGAAGCCTTAATGCAAAGTCTACACAATTTCCTCACATAAGGTTGGGGGGCACCCGGTGCACTAATCCGGCCTCCATTCCCCCAATTTGGGGACCAGGCGGCTGCGGAGATCTGGCAGATTAGAACGATTTCACAGACGCCGGAGTGGAGGGAGCTGCCAGTGTAATTGGAAGGGAGGAGGCGAGAAGGGGCTCGGCTGCCCAGCCGTTCCTACCGCCTCCTCCCTCGCGCGCCTGGTCCCCCCACCTCTCTTTGTAAAAGTAGGTGTCTGAAGCCACCCTCGGATTTAATCAGAAATCGTGCGTCGCCAAGTCAGAGTCACTCGGTCTCCGCGGCGGGATATGCCATTAGCGCTGGAGAGCTCTCCAGCGCCCAACTTTATATTCAAGAGCCTCTTTAGCGACCGGCGCTCGGCTCTCCTCAGTATTCTCCGTCATGTTGGGCAAATATTGTTCTAATCCGCTGTGCGTCCTCGGCCGCCTGTTTTACTTGCATTCGCTACAGGAGAGTGCTACGGCAAATCCCCGGGCTTGTGCGCTCTCCCGCCTGCGTGGCTGCAGGCGCGCACTTGATCACGGAGCCACTCTCTTCGCCTCAGTCTAATTCAGGGACCCGCACCATCTCGCTGCCAGAGGGACCCCTCCCTCCCCAGATTGCAGGCTGCCTGCCCGCCCACCCCCTCCCCGCCTCCTTTACCCTTCCTCACGCACAAGGGGCTCGTACAATTACAAGAAGAGTAATTAAAAAATGAAAGTGGCACCTATCTCTCACCACTTCTGTAGGACACCCTGGGCTACCCACCCCCAGAAACCCAGGGATCCCTGGGTTTGTTGACAGGTCGATGGCCTTCCGTTAGTTTAAGAAGAAAACAAAACCAAAACGCAGGGAAGGGTCTTGGCAGCGCGATCCCCCTCTTTCCTCCAGCCTGGAACCGAGCACTGCCAGTCCTCTCTGCTCACCCCCGGTGCTGGGTACTGACGGAGGACACATCACAGAATTCACCTTTTCCCCTTGTCCGGACACTGCGGTGCCCGCTCACCGTCCTGAGGGTCTCTCCTAGGAGAGTTGCGGAGTTCCGAAGCCCAAGCGAAAAGTTTTTTTGGGGGAAAAATCGTTACTATTTATTATTTCAAATTAGTTTGTTTTGTAACCCAAAGGCAGGAATTTCTGTCTGGTGCTTTGGAAGAAGCGGATAGCCTTTCTAGACGCTGTCCGCACATGGCTGGTATTTCGAAATAAAAGGGATTGGAGGACCATACCAGGACTGAAAAAAGGAACAGTTCAAAACCGAGAGTAGAAAGCGCTGTAGCCGGCGAGCGCAGAGAGCTGAGAAAGTAACCGCGGGGAAAGTGTCTGAAAATAGTGGCCACGACCTGAAATTCGCTAGGACTTGAAATTTACTCGGGGCCGAGATCTGCCGGGAGTTCCGCCCTGCGGGGGAAGGCCGCCGGTCACCGAAAGCCGCGCAAAAACGGACAAGTGTCGGCCCCCGAAACTTCCGGGGGTCCAGCGCCCCGGACTCGGTCCCCAGAAGAGAAGGGGACCCCCTTCCCTTCCCGCTGCCGCGGGCGCCGCCACCACCCCGGGACATCGCTGCCTCTGCAAGGACCTCGGGTTCCCGGCGGAGGAGCGGAGGCGCGGCGAGCCCAGGCGCTCTTACCTTCCAGAGGGAATCCGGTGCGGGGATAGTTCTGCCCCGGAGCCGGCCGCATCATCCTCGGGACGGTGCCGGGAAGGGCCGCCATGCCTGCGCACGCCGCGGACGAGTCCAGCGTCGGCCAAAATCGCTTCCCGTCCGCTGCCTTTACCCCCGCTGCGATCTCTTTCTTTCCTTCTTCTTCCACTTCTCTTTTTTTAACCTCTTCCCCCTCCTCCCCTGCACACACGCTGCCTACCCCCACCCCCCACCCCGGGCTGCAGTCGAACGCGTCCAGAAGCAGGGGAGGGGGGCGAGGTGGGGGCGGAGGTTGGGGGGGGGGAGGGAAGGTGGTGACAAGGAAGTTCAAACAAACAAACACAGCAACCCCAAGTCCGCCTCTGCCCGCTCCGCGCGGCCAGAAGTTGTGCGGGCGGACGCGCCGGGCGGAACCGGGAGGGGAGGCCGGGCGGCCGAGCGGGACTCGGGGGGACGCGGCCGCAGGGCAGGGCCCCGGCCTCGCACTGACAGCGGCGCGCTCTCGCGCTCCGGGCCAAAGTTTCTGCGCCCAGAGGCTGCCGAGTGGATTCTCCTCCGTATTTATTTATATATTTTTCCTCGCGCCCGCGCGCTCCCTCCCCGCACTGCTCTCCACGCCTTTCTCCGGACCACACTCACGACTCCCTCTCACACCCGCGCTCGCACCCCGCCCCCCACAAGGCTCGGGGAGGGAAGGCGGTGGCTCTCGAGTTTCGGGGCTTGAGGGGAGGCGACAGGGGGTGACGGGGTTGGGAAGCGAAGAGGGGAAGCGAGGGGGCGAGTGATCCGCTGGGTAAGTTGTGCAGAAGTGCTCCACTGGAGTACGGAGAGGGTCGGCAATGGGGGGGGGGGCGCGGGGGGGAGGCGGCGGACGAGATCTGATAGGTTCGGACTTTTCTTTTATTCATGAGGAGGGAAGGGGGCCAGGGCGGAAGGGAGCGGAGGACCAGTAACGAAAAGAAATCGCCAACGAATATTTTTTTTTTTTCCCTCTCTTTTCTAATCCCCGGTTCGACCTCGTTTTTTTTTTTTTTTTTTTTTTTTTTTGCGGGGGTGGGGGGGAGAATTTGAACCGCCCGTTAACACATAGGGAGCTGAGGCCCCGGGGCTGGGGGAGGGCACAGAAGGGGAGGGGGCCAACTTTGTGCAAGTGTCTTCTTTTGACGAATGGGCCAAATCGGCGCAGCGCCCGGCCCCCTGGTCGCCCGCCGCCGGCGCTCTCAGCGTCCCGGCTGCTTGGGAATGTCTGCCTCGGGTTGGTGGCTCCTCTGGATTCTCGCCTTTTCTCTGGCCTCCCAGGGTCAGAGTCCGCTGATGGCCTCTCTCCTTCATCTAACTCACACACTCTGAAATTTCCGCCACTAGGCACACGGGAGACCGGCCTGGGGTGACTTCAAGGGAAGGGTTTATGACTTTCTCTGTGAAATAATGTCTCAGCCCCGGTGTCCGGTTCTTGCTCTGCTTCCAGCAGCTCTGGGAAGAGCAGAGTGCTTAGAAAACTGGCTGTGCCAAATGTTGGGGACAATCTCTCCCCCTCTCCTCTTCCCTTTCTCCTCACCATTCTGCAGCGGGGCTTAAACTTCTCTTCCTCTTCAGGCCTCCTGGCTACAACCCGGTACCCCTTTCCAGCAGGCAGTCCATCGCACCCTGAGCCTGACAGCGAGTGGGTCCCCAGGATCTGGGAGGGAGGTGGGTTAGGACTTGGTTCCACCTTGAGCGCTGGGCCCAGCTCCACTCAGAATTTAGAGGGGGACATGTCCCAATTAAAGGGTCAGGAGTGGGGGTGGTCATCAGAGGTCCTGAAATTCTGTGCTCTCCCCTGCCCGAGTGACCAGACGCCCCTGCCCGGGGACACGAGTCCCGGGGGCGAAACGCCCTCCCAGCGGGGCAGGACGCCAGGACAGCAGGCCTTTTGTCTCCCCCGGGAAAGAGTGTCTCCGGCCCAGCACTGGAGGCAAGATACAATAAAATAAACCCAGCCCTCCAGCTCGGCCCCCACCCCGCAACCCGCCCCTGCCCGCCCTCTCCCGGTCCTGGGGTCAGCCCTGTCTTGGCCTGGGGGGCTCTCCTCGGGCTGGCCCTAGTGCGCCCCCTCCCCTCCCCTTTTCCTCACCTGTGACCTTTGCCCCTCTCAGCGTGTGACAGACGCCCTCCACTCCCCACTCCCCCAGCACAAGGGGCTCATCAGGCTCTTGGCGGGGAGGCTTTCTGGGAACGGAGGCCTACGGAAAAGCAGTTAAACCCATACCCTCCGGTGGCTGAACTGGGGGGGCGGGCAAGTCGCTTTGGAATTGGAAAGGGGGACACCAGGGTGCCTTGCCCAGGCCAAGGTGCCAGGCTGCCTGAGTCTTAGGGAACTTACAAGGTTTTCTGGGCCCCTTTCTGCATTGGAGGTGGACCCCACTGGACCCAGAGCCCCTACCAAGAGAGGGACAGGGAGACGAAGTCTGAAGCCACAATGTGTATGTCTGGGGGAAAATGACTTAGATTTGGGACATTTTCCTTCTTGTCTTGCTGGAGGGTCTGGTTTGCTTTGACTCCTGGAGGTGGCTATGTATTTAATATATGTATGTATATTCTGAGATACACATACAGATAGGTATACAACACACACACACATACACGTACAACACATACAACACACACACATATACACGTATATATTCCAAAAATGTTGTACACTCACTCATTCATTCATCAGTAATTTCTGTCCTGGCGTGGAGGAATTCAAGGCACTGAATTCAAGGCGTCTTTGCCTGTGTCCGCGTGAAGGTGGGTTTGTGTGTAGGTCTCCTGTAGGCCAGTCTGATTAGCTCTGTGTTTCTAAGGGAGGGTCTGTGTCTGTGTTTCTGTTTTGGGGTCTCTTCCATGCTGCCATGGCTAGCTCTCAGTGCAGTCTGGAAGGTGTAAATGTGCTTTTCGGTCAGTTCCCAGACGCAGGAAAGTCTTCTGGGGCGTGGACCCTGGAACCTTCAGTCCCTCCTCACTGACTTTGTGGCCAGTGTCCGCGTGGCTTCTGAGCTGAGCGGGGAGAGCACACAGCCTTCCTAACCCCTCGGCTCAGGGCCCACTGCGACTGGGCACACTGAGCCCCAGGCATCTGGCATGGGTTGCAGGGGGGGGGCACCGAACCCGTCGCCTGGTTCCTGCCGTAACCAGGGAGGCCCCTCACAGGCTCCCCTAAACCCTCTGCTGGAGGCACCAACCCTGACTTTTCCCAGCTTGGGGATTCCGTGGGCTCCCGCGGGGCAGGCGGAGGGGGAGGGAGGGGGGTGTCTGTCGGAATGAGCGTGGCGGTTCTCGCCTGTTGGAGACCAATTTCACAAATGATTTTTGCAACAATTAAGAAGTGTGGCGGGGTGAAATGGCGATTTCACATCCAGCGGGGGAAAGGGGGGTTCACCTCGGAACTGGGGCGGCTGCAGCTGGAGGTGGGGGGGGATCTTTTCCTCTCCTCTCAGCTCCCCACGGATAACCCTCTTGCCCAAATTCACTCCCCACACAGACATTCATCAACTCCTAAGACCTCCAGCCGCTGCTGTAAGCTCCGAGGGGCTCAGGTCTGCATTGTCTGTGTTGGGCTGAACTTGGCCTGGAAAGTTTCCCTTCAGCCCCTCGCTCTAATCTCTCTCTCTCTCTCTGCTTCTTCCTCCCTCCCTCTTCTCTCTCTGTCTTGATCTGCCTGTCTCTCTCTGTCTCTGTCTCATGCTCACGCACGTGCACACACACACACACACACACACTTTTCTGTCTCATGGGCCCCTCCATCTCTTTTTTGTCTCTACCCCCTTTTACTCCTTGCCTTTCTGACTCCTCCCCAGCCGCTTTCCTGTCTCAGCCTGCTCATTCTGGCCACTGCCTACCCCCTCTATGGTGTCCTGGGGCCCTCCATCCTGCACCAGGCTCTACCTCAGACCTGTTTCCTGGAAAAGCCCTTTCTTTTGTCCAGATGGGTTTGGGCAAAAGCCTTCCAGAAGGGCCCCTCCTCTGCTTTGCATCTACTTGGGGCTATCTCTGAAGGCGCATCTCCAGGCCCAGCGCAGCCTGATTCTAGCACTCCCTCCCTCTAGAAAGTTCTCCTGTACTCTTGCTCTCTGGCTTGGCTAACCGATCCCTAACTCCTCCCCTCCCTGTCCAGTCTGAGTTCCTTGTCTGTCCCCGACCTTCTGCCCCACCACACACACCTCCTTTTAAGGGCAACAACAATGCTCCTAGGAATTCCTCCTCCCAAGTTCCCCAAATGAACCCTCCCAACGGTCTCTCCCAAGAGAGACCTATGCCCAGCAGCCAGGTTGATATCAACTGGGGAAACTGGCCTTTCTCTGGCTGCTCCCAGACTGTGAATTGATGGGTCCAGCAGGTGGGACACGAGGGCCACACTGAACCTTCCTTGTTCCCGGTCCCAGTGGCCAGCGGTCTGCTCCCCTCGCCCAAGGGGGAGGGCGCTCTTTATTTTAGATCCCTGTGCAATGAGCACTTTCTGAAAGCGATTACCCAATGAATCTTCCTTTAAAGGGTGATAAATCCACCTTGAAAACCAGGGGTTTTGATTTCAGCAGGCCTTCTGCGTTTTCAGAGGCTCTGGCCAAAGACATCAACAAACGGAATTATTCAGTCTTGAAATGTTTGATAATGAGAGAGGAGGGGGTGGGCGTGGGGACAGGGAGAGAAATGGAATATCCATGAACAAAGGACCTTCTGGAGGCTCCCTCGGGTTCCGGACGCTGGCACTCCTCAGTGCTGCTTAGGAAGGGGAACTCTTGAGAAAGAACACCTTGCCTCCACGCCCGCAATCTTCTATTAAGAATTCTCTCGTAAGAAGTCCCACTCTTGGAAGAGCGATCTTGAAATATCTGTCCAAACCAGAATAGGAAGGGGAGGGGAACTGGGACGTTTTCTGGCTTGACATTTTCCTTTGCCCCAGAAAAATAAAACAGTACTAAAATAGTACGTCTCAGAGTCCAATTCCCAAGGTTAATAACAACAGTAATAGTAATCAGCTTCTGCCCAGCCCACCTCCTCACAGGATCTGGGTGAGCCTCTTCCTGCTCCCCTCCTCCCCTCTCCCCCTCTTTCTCCTCTGGGCTCCTGCTAACGGCATTCCACTGGCTTCCAGAAATGCAGTCAAGGTTATCTTTGCAGTGTGTTCCCTAATATCTGTAGAAACCTTCCCCTCTCCCTGGCAGTCCCTATGTCCTCTGCACTCCTGGTGTGGGAAAGAGAGGAGGATTCTTCCATGGGGGGGTGGGGGATGGGGGGCTAAAGGGAGTGGAATGGGGGCAGAGGTGACCCAGCGCCAGGGTGCAAGGAGCCCTATGTGAGGCCGAGAGCACATGTGTACACGTGTCAGAGTGTCGGAGAGCACGTACGTGTGCCCGTACCTGAACGTGTGTGTGTGTGTGTGTGTGTGTGTGTTTGCAGGTGCGCACCCAGGAGTGCAGGTAGGAGGAGCTGGACTTGTGTGTGTGTGTGTGTGTGTGTGTGTGTGTGTGTGTGTGTGCTGGGAGGGGGAATCTCGGTTTCCTGGAACCTTTGGGGAACCTGAGGAGGGAAGGCTCCTCCCAAGCTCCTGCTGCTTTAACAAAAGACCGAGGGTCCCAGGGAGGGCGATGGGCCAGAGGTCTTCTCTGGCCCCTTTAGATTACGACTCCCAGGTGCCGAGTCTGGTGTTCATGGGCTGTAGACTGCGCGTTTGCCCAATTACCTTATCACAGCTGAGCATCTATGGAGTCGGCAAAGCATTTTCACTGAACAAATCTAAGGGGGGAGGTGTTGGTGCCCAGCTCTGGCTGGCCTGGAGCTCCTGACTGTGCACAGGTTCCTGGGAAGCCCAGGAGCCCAGACTAACTTTCCCTCCAGGTTCCCAGGCGTTTGGGGGGAGGGGTGAGATGGGAATGAGGACAAAAGCATCAAAGAATGCCTGGTCCCCGCTGCAGATAGCTAAGGGGAGGCTGATGGATTGGGCCCCTTTGGTCCCCAGTGCTCCTCCTTCCAGGTCTCCTGGGGAAGCCCCTCCTCCACCATGGTCTCCTCCGTAGGGAGGGGTCTTTCCTCTCCTGGGTACAGGAGCCCTTGTTCAGTGTATTTATAGTTGTAGCCCAAGTTCCACAGGAGATGCTCTGTGAATCTTCATTGGCCTAATGAATGAATGAATGAATGATTCTAGCACCTGCAAGATATCTGGACATGGGAAAAGGCAGGGGTAGACCTGGGCTTGAATCTTGTGCCACCAGTGATTCTCAGTGATTTCGAACCTTTGGTGTGTGCCTTCTGTGTGCTAAGATCTCCTAGAGCCCATGGAGCATGGGGAGGGTGACCAGCCATACCCGCGTCATGAAAGATGCTCCGATGGAACTCCAATGTGGCTGTTCTGCAGTGTGGTCAGTGGCAGTGATGAGAACTGGGGGAGCCTCGGTCCGAAGACGGTACTCAGTGCACGATGGCTTCCTCGATTCCCATTTCTTCAGCCGTCGGCCACGGGGACCTTCCTGTATTCGCCTCTGCAAGCATTCTAGGGCCGAGCTCAGTGTCTAGAAGAACACAGAGGGTGCTCAATAGAGAGCTGAGTTGAATGATCATATTACTTTTTGCTTTTGGGCACCAATATTAATAACTAGCATTTAAAAAAAAAGATTTTATTTATTTGACAGGCAGAGATCACAAGTAGGCAGAGAGGCAGGCAGAGAGAGAGGGGAAGCAGGCTCTCCGCTGAGCAGAGAGCCCGATGTGGGGCTTCATCTCAGGACCCCGAGACCATGACCTGAGCCGAAGGCAGAGGCTTAACTCGCTGAACCACCCAGGCACCCCAATAACTAGTATTTTTGAATCCCTGCCCTGTGCCAGGCATTGAACAGCAAGGCTGTTTAATCTCAAAGTATGGTGGCTCTCAGCATCTCTGTTTTACAGATGAGGGAAACTGAGACCCTGGGACATCCAAGGTCAAACTAAGACTGGCCCAAGGTCAAAGATAGTAGGTGGTAGGGAAGGGATTTTAACGAAGACTTCTTTGATGCTGAAGTCTGCTTTCTTTCTTGCTTGCTCCCGTGCAGTCTCTTGCCACCTCGGTTTCCCTTTTGATAAACCAGATGATGCCCAGCACTGAGCACAGAGACTGGCCCATGGCAGGTGCTCAGAGGTGCTACTGAATAATAAATGAATGAATGAATGAATGAAGTTAAAACATTCTAATAACCGTAGCATCGACGTCCTGCCTCGGGAGTCCATGGGGGTGGGGATGGGGGATGCAGGACCAGAGAATGGTGGCGCGGTGAGGGAGGCTTTGCGATGACCTTGTCCAAGGACTTTTCTGCTTCCGGAGCCTACTTCCCTCCTGGGCGCTCTGGGGAGGCCAGAGGGGCTTTTGCCTGGCTAGAAAGTGCCGACCCTGAGGGAGGAGGTGGCCAGTCTGGGGGATACCCAGGAGCACCTGTCGGGTGCTAGGTCTTCATTGAAATGTATGGGCAGAAGGGAGGGCGCACTGCATATTTGTCTAGGTGAATTAGAAGCACAATCCCCATTTCCCAGAGGGAGCAGTTGGTTCATATTTATACATTTAGTCTTACAGGTGTAAAATAGGTTTCCTTTATGCTTATATAATAATTTTTCATTTGAATTTCAAGGCTTTATTCCCTTCTTTGGATTCAAGTCTTCCACCTGAACCTGATTCTCTCCATAACCATTAATTCCTTCATCACAAAAATGAATTCCATCTAATTCTCTATAGTGGCAGTGAGAGGAGATGAAAAAGTACCTTTGCAAAGGGGCTTCCCCCCTCCCCGCTCCTGCCATTGTAGTTTTCAGCTCCTCTCTTCTCCCCACCCCCTCCCAGTGCTGAGTTTCAGAAACCAGGGCTGGGAGCAGAAAAACTTTCTCTCGCTCAGGAGGGTGGGCGTGTGCACGCGCGTGTGTGCGTGCGTGTGCGTGCCATAGGAAATGTTCCTTGGTTTCAGGAGGACAGCGACAATAATGATGTTATTGGTGACCCGTAACCATGAGCTGTTAATAGGCACTTCACGTCGGACATAGTCTCTGACTGAGTGAGGTAGGTATCAGTAACTCCATTAAGACAGACAAGAAACCAAAAGTCCATAAATGTGCAATAAATTGTGTGTGGAGGGTCACACAGTTAGGAGCTGGTAGGGCTTAAGGTTTTTGTTTTTGCGTTTTTGTTTTTTAAATAACTTATTAAATATTTCACACAGACAGTATTATAGGATGGGTCCTTCCAGATGCAGTTGGCCCCTTAATGCACCTGTCCCCTCCCCCATTCCCTTTCTTTTCTTCCGGAAGCAAGCACAGGCACGAATATGGCACATTGCATTTCTATGCATGCTGTCATAGGCTGAATCACGCCTCCCAAAGATATTGCGTCCTAGTTCCTGGAGCCTGTAAATGTTACCTTACAGTGTAAAGGACCAGACCTCAGTCTGGTCCTTGCAAATAGGACCAGACTGAGGACCCTGAGATGGAGAGATGATTCTCGGTGATCCAGGGGGCCTGAAATGCCATGA
The DNA here is from genome assembly GCF_964662115.1 of Mustela nivalis. Taxonomy (NCBI): domain Eukaryota; kingdom Metazoa; phylum Chordata; class Mammalia; order Carnivora; family Mustelidae; genus Mustela; species Mustela nivalis. The sequence goes on along the minus strand of NC_139029.1, from coordinate 12,291,304 downwards.
CACGTGTCACTATAAGAGAGGAGGAAAGGGGAGAGTTGACACAGAGGAGAAGAAGGTGCTGTGGTCGAAGAGACAGAGATTAGAGGGATGTGGCTATAAGCCCAGGCATGCTGGCGGCCAGCAGAAGCAAGAAGGAAGGGATTGACCACAGAGCCTCTGGCAAAAGTGAGTCCTGGGACACCTTGGTTTTGGCCACGCGTTAGAGTGACAGGGCATCTTCTGGCCTCTGGGACCATGAGAGAGTAAGTTTCTGTAGTTTTAAGTCACCAAGTTTGAAGTTGTTTGTTACAGGGGCCCTAGGAAATTCATACACACGCTTTTATGAGTTTACTCCATATTTATCTGAAAATCTGTACTTTTTACAGTTTATTTAATGTACGCCCTGTGTACCATTCTGAAGCTTCACACAGTGTTTTTGAGATTTATCCTTAATGCCATCAGTATTTTTGGCTTATTCGTTTAGTTTTTAAAAGATTTTATTGGGGCGCCTGGGTGGCTCAGAGGGTTAAAGCCTCTGCCTTCGGCTCAAGTCATGATCCCGGGGTCCTGGGATCGAGCCCCGCATCAGGTTCTCTCCTTGGTGGGAAGCCTGCTTCCTCCTCTCTCTGCCTGCCTCTCTGCCTACTTGTGATCTCTCTCCGTCGAATAAATAAATAAAATCTAAAAAAAAAAAGATTTTATTTATTTATTTGAAAGAGAGAGAGAGTGTGTGTGTGTGAGAGCAGTGGAGGGACAGAGGCAGAGGACCGAGCGGGGAGCCCGACGTGGACCTCAATCCCAGGACCCCAAGATCATGACCTGAGCTGAAGTCTGATGCTTAACCGACTGAGCCACCCAGGTGCCCCTTCATGTCCATTTTTTAAAAACTCGATTCTGGCTTCCATATTGTGTGGTACAGGGGAAGGGTGTGGTCATCCCCAGATGAAGGAAAAAGGGATTAGGGTGGTAAAGTGGTTTTCCTGGTGTTCTGGAGTGAGCAGGGGGCACAGTGGGGGTTAACCCAGGTGGGTCCAGCGAGTGGGGCTCTGTAACCCGGCACAGGCTTTGAAACCCGATGAGCTCCGTTTTAATCTTGGTTTCTGTCCTCACCAGCTGGGTTTCCTAGGGCAAGTGACTTCACCTCTCTGAACTTCCGTTTCCTCATTTAGGAAATGGGCGCAGTAACACTCAGCTTGTGGAGGATTGCTGGAGAGATGTGCGCACAGCGCTGGCACTTAGCAGGGCTCACGAAGGGGCGGTTTTTAGGGTTTATCTGCTGTTGAGTATTATTTTTCCTCTTGAGGCCCTGGGCTGTATCTTACATTCTACCAGAAATTATCAGGGAAATTTAGAAAAGCAAGCAGCCAAACCAGTTGGCTGGCATCAACTGTTATCACCAGGGGGTTTGATTTATTCCTTTTGGGGGGTCATTGGGGCGTGATGACCTATGACCTGGGCTGCCAGCAGGGGTAGGAGCCAAGCAGACTTGGGGTCATCTAGGACTTCTGGACAGACCTGATAGACCACTTTCCAATTGGGTTTTTCATTATGTAGGGGGCAGTAAATCAAAGGGATGGCCCCAGGCTACAAACTTAAAAGGGCCCCAGGCTGATGGAACCCGGCTGGAAGGATACTGATGAGGGGGAGAGTGAGGGCACCTCTGGTTAGTTAACAAGTGGATCTGAGGGGAACAAAGTAACACGCAAGGGAAAAAACCCACCGAAAATAAAATCATGAAAATGACAGATCAGAGAAAATACTTTCAGTACTTCAGTGTCTTTGCTATATAAAGAGCTCTCACAAATCAATAAGGATGACACACCATCTTTAGGCAGAAACACACAGGCAGGCAATTGATTAAAGACCTACATCTTTAATACACAAGGGCTAGAAGCATATGAAAAACTATCCATTTTACGAGATACCTAAGCAAAACAAATGAAGACAATGAGATGCCATGTTCACCCATTAAAGTGGCAGTTGTGAGGGGGAAAAGCTATCCTACCCAGGGTTGCTGAGAGTTCTGGAAGCTGGGGTTCTCCTATACTATTTGTGACAGAGTAAATTAGTACCAGCTTTCTGAAGGGCAACTTGCAGAGTGTTTTAAAAGCTCTAGAAATACTTAGAACCATCCTTGGGATATCACTTTGTACTTCTAGGAACTTATCACGCACATGTGCAAAGATATAAGTATATTTGTCATAATTTTTTTTATAATAGGGAAAATGGGGGAGAAATCTCAAACAGTATAACATTGACAAATAGATCATGAAACACGCATATAAAGGAATCCTCCAGAGCCATCGTAAGGACACATCGTAAAAGCTGGCACTTGTGTAATGTTTCTTTAACTTCGTGCTAGCAACCATCTTAGCTCATTCAGTCCTCACTACTGTTTGAGATCTGTACTAAGATTACCACCTCTATTGTATTGGCTAAGAAAGTGAGCCAGTGATAGGTCAGGAGGCTTGTCCTTGGTCCCCTACCTGGTCAGTGGTACATACAGTGTGAACTCAGACAATCTAGTTGTAGGGTCTGTGTGGGTTTTTTTTAATTTTATTTTTATTTTTTATTTTTCGGGGGCACCTGAGTGGCTCAGTGGGTTAAAGCCTTTGCCTTCGGCTCAGGTCATGATCCCAGGGTCCTGGATCGAGCCCTGTCTCCGGGTTCACTGCTTGGCGAGGAACCTGCTTCCTCCTCTCTCTCTACCTGCTGCTCTGCCTACTTGTGATCTCGTTCTGTCAAATAAATAAATAAAATATGAAAAAAAAAGAAAAAAATTATTTTATTTTTAAGTTTTTTTTTTTTTTTTTTTTTTTAAGAAAGAGATTAGGAGCAGGGGAAAGGGGAGAGGGAGAGAGAGAGAAAAAGAGAGGGAGGGAGAGAGAGAATATTAAGCAGGTTCCATGCTCAGCACAGAGCCTGATAGGGGGCTTGATCTCACAATCCTGAGATGATGACCTGAGCCAAAATCAAGAGTTGGACGCTTAACCGACTGAGCCAGCCAGGCACCTTTAAGGTCTATTGTTCTTAACTGAGTGAATAGATGATTTTGGAAAGGTGCAGGTGCATCTTGAATGGCCCCGTTTTTTGTCTCTGCAGAACGCTGTGCTGGGTAGGAGTTGGGGTGACGTGTACTACCTCTCAGAATTTTTAATCATCCAGCAAAATGTTCATGAAAATGGAGTGGGGAAAAAAAAAAAAAAAAGAAGAAGCTTCCAAATCATCAGGGTCCTACTTTATTTTCTTAAAAAGATTTTTATTTATTTATTTGACACAGAGAGAGAGAGCGTACAAGCAAGGAGAGGGGCAGAGGGAGAGAGAGAGAGATGCAGGTTCCCCTCTGAGCAGGGAGCACGATGTGGGACTCAATCCCAGGACCCTGAGATCATGCCCTGACCTGAAAGCAGACACTTAACCGACTGAGCCACCCAGGGGTCCCAGCATGATCTTACTTAAAAAGAAAAAAAAAAAAAAGATATGTATATGCAGAGAAAAAATCCCAGAAAGGGGTATAGCCAAATGCTGAGTGCTACCATGGGGTATGATTCTGGGAGATACTGATTCTCTTCTCTTTGCCTCCAGGCATTTTCTAAATTTTCTGTAATGAGGATTATAGCTTTAAATAATGAAGTCATCCGCATGGAAGTTATTACAATGAAAAGAAACAGATTTGGGGGTCATGTTCATGCCTCAGCACCCAATTACCCCCAACCTAGTATCAAGGCAAAGAAACGAGTCTCATGGGTCACTCTCCATGTTCCCCCAGACCCTGGCCATCTCTCCCTTCCTTTCGGCTTGGGGAGTGGGCAGGGACCGGTGTGATTTGCCTCCACCCAACAACAAAGAGAGCGTCCGGAAGCACGTGTCCCTCTGGCATCCTGATGTGCCGGCCCTGGGACCAGGCTCTGATGAACAGCCGAGATGGTCCTGTGCCCCTGGAGTCTGTGCAGAGCTTGCCGCCAGTCCCCTCTGCCCAGCTCTGAGTCTCCTGCCTGATTGCCGCACTATTCTGCCCCCAGGTGAATAAAGTTGTTTTATTTTTTTTCCCCACCCTTTTGTCTGGGTCATACGAAGAGCTTCAGTGGCCCCCAGAGCACTGATTCTCAGTGTGGTCCCCGGACCAGCAGCATGGGCATCACGGGGAAGCTGGTTAGAAATGCGACTTCTCAGACCCCACATCAGACCTGCGGTATTTGGGGTGGCAGGTGTAGGGGGTGGGGGGTGGGGTGAGGACAGCCATCTGTGCTTTCTCAAGCCTTCCAGAAGGTTCTGAGGTATGCTAAAGTGTGAGTCACTAAATCAGAAGGATCATGGTGCAGGTTTAGAGCACACGAGGGTGTGAGAGCCGTTTCTCATTTTCTCAGATGCCCCCAAAGTGACTGGTTCTGCTAAACTCGTTTTTGAAATCCTGGAGACAGGCTCTGGAAAATGAGTTCGTCTTCTCCATTCTCCACTGCCCTCCCCTCCCTCAGAATGCTGCTGACAGCTGATTAATGGGGAATGACTCTCCAAAGATTTCTTTACATATATTAGGTTAGGAAAGGCTTTGAAAACTTTTTGTGGCAATTGTGTCTGCAAAGACTCCCTCCATTGGCTCTCCTCAGGGATGGAGAAGTGGTATTTGTGTCCTTTGAATTTAGACAATGACTTCTATTCTTGTTCCTCTCTGGGCAGTGCTGGACTAGGAGCCAGGGGGCCTGGGTACCCACTTGGGCTCCAGCACAGATTTACTGTATGACCTTGGGCAAGTCACTTACCCTCTGGGTCTCAATGTGCTTCTCCGTTTAATTATGGGGTCAGAGGGTCCCTATGCTTGCATTCATGGTTTAAACCTAGAAATTTTCTTCTGTCCTGAATGTCCAGAGCTGGGCATTATCGAGAAGTTTCATGGAAGTATGTCTCACATATTGATTAATTTTAGGAAAGAAACCCATGGGGTTGTAAAGAGTGTGTGTACGTGTGTGTATCCGTGCTCAAAACACTGATGTGGGCTGAAGTCCACAGGAAGGAATATACCTATGGACACAGATAAAAAGCGCAGGTTTCAGTTTTCTTTATTCCCTGAAAGACATGTTCAAGAAGTGTTGACTAATACTGGGTTGCTGTGATTGCAAAATATAGACCATTCAAATGTGCCATCAGGTCAAACATATTTTCAAGTACTCATGAACACAAGTGGTTTTACGTTAAATATGGGAATTTGCATAAAGCCGAGCTTCCTTGGAATGAGCTGGGGGTCCTTTCAATTTTTAAAAATTTTTATTATTATTATTTCTTAAGGATTTTTATTTATTTATTTGACAGAGAGAGAGATCACAAGTAGGCAGCGAGGCAGGCAGAGAGAGAGAGAGAAGCAGGCTCACAGTTGAGCAGAGAGCCCGATACGGGGCTCGATCCCAGGACCCTGGGATCATGACCTGAGCCGAAGGCAGAGGCTTAACCCACTGAATCACCCAGGTGCCTATGGGGGTCCTTTCAAAATCCTTTAGAAGAATTTTCTTTATTTTCCCTTCCTTTTCTTTATTTCTCCTCTCCTGGAGGAGAAGGTAGTGAGGAATACTCCCGAACCATGCCTCCCACTTGGTGTCCCGAGCTTTGCACCCTCCCCGCCCAAACCTGGGGTGGGAGTGCAGGGGTGTGAGGGCCTGAGCCAGCTGTCCCTGGCTGCACGTTTTTGGTCTCATCTATTTATCCCTACTAGGATCCGTTTCTGTGCGTGTTATATGTGTAAGAGGTTGGAAAGGAATCACCTCTATTTTCTCAGCGAGTCACATCCAAGGTCCAGAAGGAAAAGAACATCTTAGCTTGTCTCCAGCAGCTGGGTAATGTCCACAGCTGGTTCACGCTCCCACCGTCTTTGCCTCATCCTGGGAGTCTCCATGTACCAGCTCCAGGTCCGGAGCGTCGCTGCCCAGCTGTAAGTCGGAGCCAAGGTCAAGATTTCCAGCAGCCTTGTAGGCTGAGCCCGCTCTCGGCAAACCTTCCATTTGGAATCCATTACCCCAGGTCCTATAGAGATACCTGTTGTAGTACCCACGCCACAGAGCCAATAATTTTAATCTTCAGCCCTGCAGACGTTCTTGGGTTTAGATTCCCTGATTTCCCAGCTCAGAGATACTGGGTGAGTCCGTTTACGTCTGTGTGCCTTCATCTCTTCATCTGTGTAATGGGGAGACGAACAAGGCTTCCCTCTCAGGGACTGTTGACGGATGAAAGGAGCTAATGCGTGGACAGCACGTAGCACAGCAGCTCAGAGTTGGGAGTCGCACAATGAAGTATTATTTAAATTCTTCACAAATGTTTGCTGAACCAGATACAGTGTCCGTCCTCAAGCTGTAGTCTGAGGGATAACACGGACACAAGAATGAGAAACCAGTGGGCTGCCTGGGTGGCTCAGTGGGTTAAGCCTCTGCCTTTGGCTCAGTTCATGATCTCAGGGTCCTGGGATCGAGCCCCACAGCCAGTCCCGCATCGGGCTCCCTGCTCAGCAGGGCGTCTGCTTCTCCTTCCCCCTCTGACCCTCAGCCCCCTCCTGCTGACCCTCCCTGTGCTTGTGCTCTCTCTCTTTCTCTCAGATAAATAAATAGATCTTAAAAAAAAAAAGAGAGAGAGAGAGAGAGAAACCATTCAAAAGAGCTTGGGCCCAGCAGCCAGGGATCTGGGTTCGAATCCTGGCTTTCCATTTTCCAGCTGTGTGACTCTGGGCTTCTGTTTCCTCATTGGTAGAGTTGACACGGATTCAGAGGGTCATGCACAGATCTGAGGGGCCTGAACACAGGGTTAAAGTTGGGCTTGTTCATTTGAACCTCATGGGAACAAGCATTTATTTTTCCTGGTGAGAGATTCCAATGACTTGCCCAAGGACACACAACCAGTTAAGTGGAGAGGTAGGAGTAGAGGGAAGCCCCTTCACTTGGATCTAAGAGGACACACACCACCTTCTCTGAGAAAGAAGTCTATCCCAGAAGGAACGGGGGTGGGGGGGGTGGGGGTGGAGAGAAACATTCCTGGGGGCGGGGGAGGCTGTGTGTCCCCCGAAGCCCCATTGCCTCGCTCAGGCTAGGTTTCTCTATCGCTCTGTGCCGAGGCTGCATCTTTGGGACGCAGCCAGGAGCAGCCTCCAGAAGCTTTTTTGCCTGTGATCTGAATTTCTCCCACCGCAGCTGCCGTGACAGCCAGAGAGCAAAGAGGAGTGCAGACCATTTGCAAGCTGGAAGCCATTTCAAAGGGAACGCTGGTCCTTGATATTCCCTGCAAACATTTGAAAAAAAGAAAAAAAGTTTTATATGATAAAAGCAACACTCGTTCTTTGCAAAGTATCAGAACAAAATCAAAACTGCTCATCACAAAATTTTCCTTGCGTTTTCAAGTGTTTGCTGCCAATATTTCCCATTTGCAATAATGCCATGGGTTCAAGGGCTGTTTTACTCAAATTTGTGTGAAAATGTGTCTTCGTGTCCTTAGTTTTTTGTTTGTTTGCTTGAAGACAAGCATATGTAATAGCTGCTTGGAAGGTGCTATTGGCACCTCCTTCGGACTCTCAATTGAGCCTGGGGTGAGGTTGCTTTTCTGGGGTAAATAGTGCTGGGATGAGACTCCAGCCACCTGTGGAAGAAAAGCCTCCCCTCTCAGCCCAGTAGGCTCCCTGAGCCATTTCCCCATGGCTTGGAGACTGACCAAACCTCACTTGGGCTCCAAGTGCCCGAGGCCAGACCCTTCAAAGAAAGGACTTTCCCCCTTCGATTAATTGGACAATTTGGAAACCCAGGCTTGAGTAAAAATATTATTTTTCCCCAGTCATTCTCAAATTGCTTATTCGCCAAGTGAAGGCAGCCAGTCAAAGCGAGGGAAAAGAAAACAAAACCCCAAACTTCGAACCAGCTGTGCCGTGTTGTGTAGACAAAATAACCCTTTGACACACCGATCAGATCACCTTTTTGACCTGCTGATTCTCCACAACGGTAGCAAGACTCAGCTGTCCCAGCGGTCTGGGTTTTGTGTATTTCTTCTTCTTTTTGTTTTCTTTTTGGCTGGCTTGTTGTGCAAACAATATTCCAATATTAGAGATGAAAAGATGGGCACACACTCTTAGCCCAAGGGAGTCAGGCTGGTTATGCGCTTCTCCCCCCTACCCCCCTTCCTCTTTCCCTTCCTCCCTCCCCCTTTTCTTATTTTCTCTCATTAATCTTTATACTTTTTAAAAAACGGTGGCAGAAATCACATGCATGAAATAGACCCTGTTTTACCATCTTATGTGTACAACATAGTGACATCTGATAGTCTCGCAATGTGCACCCGTCACCACTATCCACTTCTAGCACATTCTTGCCCATCCAGAAGGAGAGCAGCCCCCGTCGGCGACCACCCCCCATTCCTGCCCTTGACTCCTGTCCTAAGCAACTACGAATTTACCTCCTGTCTCTTTAGATCTGCCTCTCTTGAGTATTTAGATCCTATAAATGGACTCCTACAATAGGTGTCCGTTGGTGTTTGGCTTCTTTGACTCTGCATGACATTTTCTTGGTTCCTCCATGTTGTACCGTGACTCAGGATTTCGCTCTTTTTTATGGTGGACTAGCATTCCACTGTTGGGTTGTACCACTTTTGCTGTTTTGAGCTGAGCGTTCCATCAGGCAGTCTGGGGCAGCAGAGGGCAGGGGGCGCTGGGGTGATGAGGCCGGCTGCGAGTGGGTAGTTAGCCCCAAATGTGCCAGCCGTCTGGGGAACATAGTCTGTGTAGACACAGAATTAACCGAATTGGCTTCTGGATGTGGATACAAAGTGAGTCATCCACACTGGTCGGGAATGTTAGATTTCTCTTCTTTAAAAGGAAATAGTGTCATTTTTGAAAGAGTTGCCATGGGGATTAATTGGTCAATGTATTTATAGTTATTGCTCTTCCCTCTCCAAGCACATCGATAGGATTCATTCAGTTGCTGACATTTCTTTGAATTCATGGGGAAGTTCCAGTTTCACTTACTCACAGAGACACTTGCCTGAACCTGCTTCCTCTCCCACTCGCCTTTCATGGCTGTCGAGAGGATGGTATAACTTAGGAGAGAAACTGCGAGCCATAAAAATCTTTAAAAAAAAAAAATCCCTTTAAGAAACCCCAACAGGAATTAGCTTTGGTTTGGTTTATTTGCCCATTTCCAATAACAATAAAACATGATCAAAATGAGATAAACATTCTATAGGCCTATTTGGGGAAGGTTAAAAAAAAGATTTAATTAAAAATGGGAGGGGGGCTAAGAGTTGAGTCAGAAACCTTGGCCAAGAGAAGCTATGGCAGTTGAATATAAAATTTTGCTCTGAGCTTCCCAGTGGCCAAGGCAAAAAGGGAAAGCAAGTGGGTTTGATCTGTCTGGTGCAGGGTGTCTCAGGCTAGGTACCACTGATATGTTTGGTTGCATAATTCTTTGTCACAGAGCATTGTCCCATACAATGTAAGATGTTTAACCTGCCCCAAAGCACCTGCCCTCCACCCAGCTATGACAAAGATATCTCCAGGAATGCCTGGGTGGCTCATCAGTTAAGCATCCAAATGTTGATTTCAGCTCAGGTCATGATCTCAGGGTCGTGAGATCAAGCCCCACATCGGGCTCCAGGCTCAGCACAGAGTCTGCTTGAGATTCTCTCGCTCTCTCTTCCTCTTCTTCTCCCCGCACTCTCTCTTTATCTGAATAATAATAGTAGTAGTAGTAATAATAATAATAATAATAATTATAAAATGTGTCTGGACATTGCAAATGTCCTCTAGCGGTGAAAACTATCCCAGGGTTGAGGACTGGTGACCTAATAAAAGGACACAAACCTTGAAGTGGAGTCTTCAGATCAAGGACTGGACAATGGGACCACCAGGGCTTTCAGGATCAGGTCTCAAACCCCAAAGATAAATTTTAACCTGTGACATGCTCAGCTCACGAAGACATCGGCCCCAGCCCCAGTGACTGCCATCCTCGGTGTTTGTCTTGTCTGGGTGACACTATCTGTTCCCCCCACTCACAATCATTTCCTTTGGTTGCACACACTTGTCAGATACTGGACTGAGCCCCCTCACACGTGCCTCATGGAACCTCTAGGTCATATCTTTGCATATCATTATCACCTGCGTTTTTCAGGTGTGGAGACTGAGCCGTGGGAAGTCGAGCGGCATGCTGAAGGCACAACTAAGGGACCGAAAGGGGCGTTTGTCCCAAGGTAGCCTCGTCCCTGTACCTTTCACTGCTAGAGCAGGGGATCTGCACTGGGGGATAATTTTGTCCCCCTGAGAATCCTAGGCACCACCTGGAAATATTTGTGGTGGTTACAGCAGCTGGGCGGGGAGCTGCTGGCATCTACAGAGGACAGAGGCCAAGGAGCCTGGTCAACAGCCCACAGTGCACAGGAGGGCCCCACCCCACAGTTATGGGAGCCCTACGTCAGTGGTGAGCCTGAGAAGCCCTGCACTGGGGCCTGCAGGGGTGGGTGGGGGGTTCTGCTGGAGGAGAGGAGCCCAGAGGCCTAGGGGTTCTGGTCAAAGAGGAGAGATGCTGAGTGCCAGCCCAGGGTCTGCGGCAGGTGGTGCTTCTACGATCCGGGCTTGGTGGCCCTGTCCACCCCCTGGAATAAAGACCCAGACTTGGATTTCCCCCGTTTTAGCCGGCATCTGCACGGGCCCGGGAGAGAGCTACCGCAGCATGGGAGCTCTTCCAGGAGTCTTTAAGATTCCAGACACATTTCTTTCTTTCTTTTTAGTCGATGAGGAAAAGTTGGAAGATAAATGGGTAATCCGAGGCCTATGGAACTGTCCAAAGTAGCGGTGTGGAGTTACGGGGTAGGGGGAGCCCAGCAGGACGGGGTCTGGGCCCTGTGCCTCCCTGCCCATGATGAGGCTTCCACGGCCCCCGGGAGCCATGGCACTCGCTGCTCTTTCTCCGGCCCCACGCTGCCCCCTGAGGGTCACAGTGCCAGCTGCGTTGTTGCTGGGAGGGCTCAGTGACATTGCAAGCGTGGCACCTGGTGCATTAGTCCTTGTTGCCATCATGATTGTGACGATCGGAATCAGGAATGTCCCTCAAGATGACCTGATCCAACCCCTGGGCTGACAGATGGGGAAAGTGAGGCCTCAAGAGGCAGCCCTCTGAGTGGCCTCCCCAGCAGACGCGGGCAGGTGCCGGGTTCTCTCCAGGCCCCGGGCTTGTTCTGGGGCCCATCCTGGACGGAGCAGGAATTTCCACCAGAGATCGGAGCCGGGATGTGGAAATGTCTCCTCCGGTCTTCCCCTCCCCGAACCAATTTGTAATTAATGGCTTGTGGCCAGTTGCTCCCCGCCTCCGAGGCAGACCTGTAAAACCTGTATGGGAAGCCTCTGAGGGCCGGGCAGCTGGCTGGGCGGCCAGCCTCTCTGTTCGAGCCCCTTTGTCCCTCTGCTCCTGCGGGAGGGGGTTGGATGGGCTGCCTCCCCACCCCAGCCCTCCCCACCTCTGGGCCCTTTCCTACCGGCTGGTCATCTTCTTGTCTGGGCTGTAACTTGTGACGGGTGCTGAGACCATCATGGGCTGCGGTGCCCTGCCCAGGGGTGCTGGGGTTCCCAGTGGCTCTCTGAAGAACCTGGGAAGAACCTGGGAGGTGCTCGGTGGGGGTGCTGTGGGGGGGTCGGTGTGGGCAGGGCTGGAGGAATGAGGAATGAGGACTGCAATGGGTGCCGGGCCCAGCCGAGGCGCCTCCCCCCTCCCCGAGGCCCCGTGGGCGATGCCACCGAAGCCGGAGTTCCGGGACTTGGGGCGTCTCTGCCACAGCTGCTGACTTTGGCAAAAAAGAAATCCTCCTACTTAATACACTCTCCTTCCAGATTGGGGGTGGGGGGGAGTTTGAAGTCGGCTGTGGAGAGGGAAGACAATCTCGTTACTAATGTACCATAAAGTACAATAAATATTCTGCTGACAGACTCCAAACCCAGGAAACAATTCCAAAACCCTAAAAAAAAAATAATAATCAAGAAAAGGAACCCACACCTTCCTGAAGCCTCTTTCTCCTTTGGTAAAATTTTATTGAGATGAGGAGTGAAGTCACGCTCCCGCCCCGGCTGCCCCCCCCCCCCAGTACCTCTCTTTTGGGTCAGTATTTCCCTCCTGCTTGTAGGCTCCTCTCCGATGTGACAATTTTGCGGTCAGCCCAGCCCGCGCGAGTGGGGTGGGACTTGGTGCCCTGGTCCTGAGCCCTCCTGATGGAGTGGGGGCCTCCTTGGAGTGCCCTCCCCCGAGAAAAACCTTCTAGTCCCTTCTTTCTCTGCACCCCACGAACACGCCTGGCTTCAAAATCACCTCCATTTTTTTCATTAAATCCGAGAGTCCTAGGGAGGGAATGACCTGGCTACTTCAATTAATTTTTTTTCCCGCGTTCAAATCGTGAGGTTCAATTTCCTTTGGAGGAGGGAGCCTCTTGCAGGGGGAGGGGGTTGAGAATGAAGGGCCGCATTTGAATGTTTGGTCTTGATAGGAGATAGGGACCAGCATGGAAAATCATCTTTATCACCCCAATATGGAAGGTAAAGCGTGTGGCCTGGGCCGGCATACCAAACGGCCTGTGAGCCCTTATCATAATCCCGGGAGTCGCCCCCTCCACGCTTCACCTCTGCTATTCCAGGCAAGTGTCAGCTGTCTTCCCTGCTGTAGGGAGCCTGATAGCACGAAGCTAGGCCGGCGCAGCGGGCATAATAAGAAGTGGAAATTGCTCCCAAGGAAAGTTTCCGAGGAATTAACTTCGGGTGGGTGGGGGAGACCGTGGAGGGGTGGGGGTTCGGGAGGAAGACGAGGAGGAGCCCGGCAAAGACAAGGAGATTGCAGGTAGCCTCTGAGGAGGGAGGGGGCTGCCTTGGGTTTATCCAGAAACGATGGGCCCCTGTGCATGGGAAAAACGGGTGGGTCACCAGCACCTATGGAACCCCGAGCTGCTTTGGGACCCCAGAGACCCCTTGTTGCCCCAGAGAGGGGATCTGAGTTCTCTCTCCGCGGGTGCCGACTGTGCCAGACGGGCTGGGCTGCGTGTCGGTCCCAGAAATCACGCGGCTTTGGGCCGGACGGAGCTTTGGCCTGACGCCTCAGCGGATCCTCCTGTGAGTGGCCTCCACCCCATCCGGGCCTCTCTCAGGCTGCCTTTACGTGCGAGCCTCGCACCCCTGTGCAGAGGGCTCCGGGGCCTACAAGACGCTGTCTTCCAGCCCGTATTTATGATTCTCCGTGCCTGGCACCCTTCCAAGCGCGGGGTCCCCAGTCCGGCATAGGAGGGCCCGACGAGCCTGCAAAGTCAAGGCGAGCTGGAGAGGCACCTTCCTGGACACAGACGCTTGAGAAGAACAGCTAGGCAAGCAAAAAGCGTTGTAAAGAATATGAAATCAGGTGGCGCACGAGGCCGAGTTCTTCCGCTGTTAAACGGGATGGAAACACCGCCTTTCCCAGGAGGTGGGTTAGATATGAAGGCCTAGCGCTCAGCATAGAGCCTGGCGTGCAGTAAAGGCTCAATAAAGCTTTGATCAGGCTCTGCTACCTGCCGGGGGCGGGGGCGGAGGGGAGTGGGCAGCGGAAAGGTGGCAGAGGTCCCCACTGGGAACATGGAGAAAGTTGGGGCGGCTCCTTCAAGCTTCTATTGAGCACATAGGAAGAACGAGTGGAGTTGGAGCCCCCTGGATTTGAAGCCTGGCTCGCTGCTTCCCGGCCGGGGGACCTTGGGCAAGGACCTGCCGCCTGGCCTCAGTTTCCCCATCTGTAGACTGGGGACAATTACAGTAGCTTCGTGATGGAGCTCTGGTGAGGGCTGGGTGTGCTGTATGGAAGCTGACCCACCCCAGTGTGTGAAGTGACAGCCACTCTTATCAAAGGGCCTGATTCCCACTGGACTCTGTGCCCTGCGTTGGGGTAGGTGGGCTCAGTGTTCAGGAAGGAGCTTGGGCTGGGAGCTAGATCCCTGGCTTTCTGGTCCCCGTGTCCCTTGATGCAGAGCTGTAGGGCCACACACGGGGCTGGAGGGGTCGGCACGGCGCATTATCGATCTGTTCGTAGGGACCCTCGGGACACCAGTGAAGCAAGATACCCAGAGAGGGTGTGTGCACTTCCTAAGACCACACAGCAAGCTGGAAGTGGCCCCTGCCTGGCCCAGCCTGGTCCTCGCAGGGGCGTGTGGAGGGGGTGGCAGGGATAGGATGGCTCTCCGGTTATGGCTTGGGGGAGTCTGAGTGATCATCCCGGAGTAATTGGGTGCTAATACTATTATGCCTCCCATTTCATACTTCCCAGTCCCCAGGGCTCTCTCGGAGGATCTCAAAGCCCTTTACATGACAATGCCGCCATTAACTCATAAATCCTCCCCGGCCTGCTGGGAGGAGAGGTGGGTGGTAGGGTGGAGATGCTGAGGAATTAACCTCAATTATTTCCTTGATTCAGACTTCACAGAGTTGTCAGGTCGGCTCTGGGGTTTGTCGGGCCCCAGTCAGTGCTTGCAGAGTGGAGGCCTCTGGCCAGGAGGGGGCTGGTGGGGTCTTTGGAGCTCTGCTCTCTCCAGCTGAGCTGTTGGTCCAGCTTTCACTTCCTGATGTTCACGACAGCCCTGTGGGTTCCCTTGAGAGCAGGAGAGACTCAGAGACTCCCGGAAGGTCACACAGCGAGGCAGGAGCAGGGCTGGACTGGACAGCTGTGGCTCTGCTATCAGGACAGGGCGGGCTCAGTGGGGAGCAGGGGGTGGGGTCAAGGGCCTGGGCCTAGGGGGTTGTGCACCTGTCTCCTCCCAAGGTGCTGTGTGACTCAGGGCTGCGGCTCCTCGTCTCTGAGCAAGATCCCATGAGATGATGCTTCAGGGTCAAGTGTCAAGATCTTAGGTTGAGTGATTGATTCCACATTCGAAGGGGTTGCTTTGCCGCCCACTGTTAGGGAGCCACCGGGCCCTGTGGGAACGGGGTAAGGGGAGGAGGGCGGCAAACGCGTTTGTGTGTTTATTCATTCTTACCTGTGGTTGTTTTTTCTGTGCTCACTCAGTAGGATGGAAGGTAATAGGGCAGGCTCCGGAGGCAGGCTGCCTGGGCTCAAAACACACTTCATCTGTGTCTTGGGCCACTTCCCTCCTCTCTCCGAGCCACAGGTGTCCTCCTCTGTAACGGGCCGGGAACGCTCACCACATATAGTGTTGCTCATTCATCCGGCCCAGCTCCTCCGAGCCTGGCCCGGCTGGCCAGCCTGGGATCCAGCAGCGAATGCAGCAGACGGGATGGGCAGAGCTCATGTGATGGGGCCGGCCAGGCAGATAACACACGGCAGGTAAATCTAGGGCCACTGGGTGAAGAGCACACTCAGGGGTGTGTACGGTGGTAGCGGGGATTAGACCAGACGATCCACACAGTCGGCTTCCCGTGGGTCTCGGGGCGGGACTCTGTTTACCTAGCATGAGAGGGGACTCCGGTGTGCTGCGTACTATCCTGGGGCTGGGGCCATAGGACATGCACAGCTGGGCATGCATGGGGCTGGGACAGGGGGCCAGTAGAGCCCACCTGCTCTGTGCTGCCCCACAGCATGTGGGGCAGAAGCAGCCCGTACCCTGGAAGGAGGGACCCAAAGCCTTTACCAGAGCCTGGGCCCCTGGAGGCACACAGTGAGGGGGAGGGATGAGACTTCTGTAGCAGCAGTCCTGTGGGCCAGGGCCTCTGGGAAAGAGGAACAGGCTCCCATTTCACAGATGTGGAAACTGAGGCCCAGAGAGCGATTTGGGAATTGACAGATTCTGAAGAGGCCAACAGTGTGCAGAGTCTTGGGTGGGTGGGGGGGCACTTTTAAAGCCTCCCTCCCTGGGCAACCCCAGATTGCTGGGGGCGGTTAGCGACAGCAGGGCCGCACCACTTCGTGGAACAGAATTGTTTCCCCCGTGTTTGTTCAGTGTTTGCTCATGGCAGGACCCAGGACTGTGGGTGAGCGTGGCTCGTGCTGGAAAGGGAGAGTGGGTTCCCCCAGTCATTCTAGCCCTAAGGGGTGTTGCGGAGTGGGGAGAGGGGCGTGTCCCATGTAGGGTAGCCAGGTTCAGCTAATTGAAATGCAGGACCACCAGTCAAGTTTGAATTTCAGATTAACAATACATAGTATTTTTTTTAATTTTTAGCACGAAGGTGTCCCAGATATTGTCCTGTGTCCTGTATCCTGTATCCTATCAGGCCTGCCTTGCTGTGGAAGCCCCTCCGAGCCTTGGTTTCCCTGTCTGTCCAAGAAATCTTTCTTCATAATAGAGGTTAGGAAGGAAACGGGCCCTGGGATCTCCCGTACCTAAAAATGGATGAGCCGGTGAGGCCTCGGGGCACGCGTGACCGTTTTCTTCCCCGTGCCTCCTCGGAGGTTTTCATCTCTGGGTTCAGGCCCTCCACGGTGCGTGTGAGCCCGGCTGCGGAGTTGGGTGCACTCACATCCCTGTGACTCCGGCTCTGCTGCTTCTGAGCTGAGTCATCTTGGGTCTGGCCTCAGTTTGTCTCTGTGTAATGGGCCCCCTCACAAAGCCTGACCCACAGGGTGGCTCAGATGCCGTCGCAGGTGGAAGACAGGCTTGTATTTTAACCAGAGCTGCTGGCACCGAAGGAACCTACCAGGTGAGGTGTGAGCTCAGTCTGCCGGGGGCGGGGCATGCCGGACTCCTGGTCCAGTGCTCGCTCGCAAAGTAGTGTGCAGGCTGTTACGGAGTCTTAGGAAGACTCTTTTGGGACCCACCATTCCAGTGCCCTCTTTTGCCTGGAAAACAAGGCCCGGAGGTGCCATATGGCTTCCTCAAGGCCACACAGTGAGTTCCTAGCGGACAGGGGTCAAAAGCCAGGTGTCCCGAATCCCCAGTCCTACAGACTTTTCCCCTCCACGATGTAACGGCTTGGAATTGAATTTAAGCATATCTTTCTGGAGGCACGAGTTCATTCTGTACGAGGCACTCCCGTACGGAGGGGAAACGGTGAGGGGTCTCGAAGGTGAGACACGGGATGCATGGAGCAACGAATACAAACAGGGATCTTCCCCTCCTTGGGACTCGGGACCATCAAGGCCATCAGTCTCATCCTCTAGAGAAAGCTTTTTTGCGTGTGCCTCACACCTAGGATCCAGAACTTAGATGGGAGAGGCAGTCGGGGCTGTGTTCCATGATGTGCCTCTTATAGGTAGCTCTCAGCTGTCTGTCTGTCTACATCTCTGTCTCCTGGTCCTTCTCTCTGATTCCTGGTCTTCGTCTCTCTGGTTGTCTTTTCTCTCTCTGCCTTCTTCTCTCTCCCTTCTCTCCCTGCCCCCTCCCATCCCTCCCTCTTCCTATATGCTCCTTCCTTCCTTCCCTTTCACTGCTGAGTCTGTTTATCCCGAACTGATTTTCCTGTAGGGAGATGCTGGAAAACTCTGGCTCCAGACCAGTGTGATGCTAATCTTCCCAGCAGACTGCCTGAAATGTAATTTATGAGCGGGGCTCTCCTGGCTTCTCCATCCTGCAGCCCGGGAAGGAGCTGGGGGGAACCGGAGTGGGGCTGCAACCGGCTTCCCCGGGTCACCTCCCATTCTATTCTGTCTGCCCATCTACTTCAGTTACGGGTCCCTGGGATGCAGTTGCCCCTGAAACAGCAAAAGACCGCTTCCCTCTGTGGGCTGCGCAGAGCTCCGGGGCAGGACGGACCCTGTGGAGGCCACGGGATTAGGGCAAGACATTCATGCGTGTGCTGATTCATTCCTGCACGCGTCCGTTCATTCATGTTTCATGTTTCCGGAGCACCTTCTGTGTGTCTCGCTCCACTGCTGGGAGCTGAAGATACCATTTGCAACCCAAAGAAGCCAGTTCCTGTTCTTGGCACTAACAGTCTGGTGGGGGACAGAGAGAATAATCTAATAGTTACTTAAGGTCTTCTTTTAGGGGTGTCTTGATGACTCAGTCGGTGGAGCATGTGACTTGATCTTGGGGTTGTGAGTTCAAGCCCCGCATTGGGTGTAGAGTTTCCTTAAAAACAAATAAATGGAATTAAAAAAAAATAGATCTTTTAGATCTTAAGATCTGGGCTAAAGGAGAGATACTTGGTGTGTTCTATACAGGGGCTTGACTTGGTCTGTGGGGAGACACATATGGGGAGTCACTCTCTCTTTTTTTGAGTGATAATGATTAAGAATAATGCCATTCACTGAGTGCTTATGAAGACAGCCCCTTTCCCTCTCCCTTTTTAAAAAAGTATATATATATTTTTATTTGACAGAGAAAGACACAGAGAGCACGGGAACACAAGCAGGGGCAGAGGGAGAGGGAGGAGCAGGCTTTCTGCCAAGCAGGGAGCCCAATGCAGGGCTCGATCCCAGGACCTTGGGATTATGACCTGAGCTGAAGGCAGAAGCTTAATGACTGAGCCACCAGACGCCCCCTGCCATCACTTTGGATCTGGTTTTTATTTTATTTGAATTGACTTTAGATACCCCTCTACCAGCTGATACAATGGGGTTTTGGTAGCCACCAGAAAGAGTCCCCAAGGATGTATGTTCCTGTCAACTCTCCAGGCTGTATGCACATTCCACGCATGCTCCGCTCCTCATCCTCTTGGACCCCTGCACCGGCACAGGCAAAGGCAACCTCCACCTCCCCTTCCTACTTTGCTGCTCTTCCCACCACTGTTCCAGGTTCAGGAGGAGCGGAAAGATAAGAGAGGAGGTCCTGGGCTCTGCCATTGAAGGATTTGGGGCCAGAGCCTCAGTCCCCTCCTTGGTCCCTGTTCCCACCTGTAAAATGGGCTACTAGGTTCCAGTAGGATGCTCTCACAGTATCTGCGGTGACCGTCATAGGAGTCAACCGATATGAACGGTGTTTCTTGTTCCAGAAGCCCCTGGAACCGTCACCGCACTGACTGCCGTCATCCCCATCAGGGAAGGGCTCCAAGGAGCCCAGTTGCAGAGGGCAGGTGGGCTCCCTTCTCTTTAGGGCAGAGAGGTCCCGCCTCTTAGTCCCGTGCTGATTTCTCAACGGAGCAATGCTGCCACCTAGTGGTTATTCCATTCCCTTCTCTGCGGGAAGCAGAGCTGAGCCAGAATGTGTCTTCCAAAGTCACCTGCAAAGTTGCTGTTGGAGGCTCTTAGGCATCCTCTGAGCCTCAGCTGCTGAATGCCTGTCACTGTCAAAGGCAAGAAACTCGTTCGTGTGAGTCTGACCCTTTTTCTGCTTCCTGTCTTCCTACAGTCCATTCTTTACCGAGCTTCAGAGTGATGCTTTCAAAAGTAAGTCAGATTAGGTCTCTGTTCCGCTCAAAATCCTACAGTGGCTCCCACTCCACTTATAGTAAAGCCAAAACCAGTGTCATGGGCCATGATGACTCACCTCTCAGACCTCATCTGCCCCTTGCCCATTCCACTCCAGCCAAACTGATGGGCCCCCTTGCCATTCATTAAACAGTCATGCCTCTGTCCCAGGGCCTTTGCACATGCTGTTCCCTCTGCACAGCATGCTCTTCCCCACATGACCTGCCCCTCACATTTCTTTTATTATTGAGTTCTCTGCTTAAATATCGCTTGCACAGAGAAGTCTGCCCTAAGGAAACTAGTAGCCTCCAAGACTTTTCTTTCCTCTTTCCTACCTTACTTTCTTCCCAGGACTCAGAATATATTATAAATTTGTATGTGTATATAGGACAGTGGGAGAAGACGTAGCTTCTACCTTCAGAAGTTTTTAGGTCTGAAGGGGGAGACATCACTCAGGTCCTCTAAGACGGAGGATGCACCTTCTGCCTTAGGAGGTCTCTTACTCAGACCGGTATCTCTGGGGCTACCTTGTTGGTGGGAGGGGTAACCCCTGTACATGGCACCTGGAGTGTAGGTCTCAGGAAGCAGCGGCAGCTGCTGGGATGACTCAACAGAATGTTGCCATGAGCTTGTCAGCATGAGACAGCAATATTCGTGCTCTCCTTACTGATCTCCTAGGAGAGGTGATTTAAAGGTCCCCACAGGGGCGCCTGGGTGGCTCAGTGGGTTAAGCTTCTCCTTTGGCTCAGGTCATGGTCTCGGGGTCCTGGGATCGAGTCCCGCATCGGGTTCTCTGCTCAGCAGGGAGCCTGCTTCCCCCCCCCCTCTGCCTGCCTCTCTGTCTACTTGTGCTCTCTCTCTGTGTGTCAAATAAATAAATAAAATCTTAAAAAGAAAAGGTCCCCACAAACACCATGCTTGGCCAAACTAGAATTCAGAAAACACAGACTCAAAAATAATGTACAATGTTTGTCCAAAGTAGCTACAATTGGTATAAAAGCCATATGGGGAGAGGGGTCACAGAAATAATGCAAGAGGCTATCGACAGCAAGATTGTTCAACCACTAGAGGTCTCATAATTCCTGTCAGCAAGGGGCTTACCTTGAATGTGATAACATCTCTATGTCTCAGATCCTACGAGGGCAGAAGGAGTCGTGTACAAATATCCAGACTCCAGCACCTGACTCTTGCCCGGTCTGTAGTCTAAAGGGACCAGGACAGCAGCAATGTTAAGGTATCATAAGACAGGAGAGTCTGCCTATGAGATCTAACAGAGGCAAGACAGTGGGACGCCGGATTTACATGCAGCTGGATGCTCCTTCAGGTATCACGGCACCCCAGGGGCCATTTGGACCGTCGCGGAGTTCAGCGAGTGTTGTGGGTCCCCACGGAGTTCGTCTGTAGGAAACTCATACTGAAGATGAGCTTCAGCCGCTCATGCACGACTGGCAGAGGACTGGGGTGTCCTGACTGCTGTTAAGTTTGGAACAGAGGCTGACACGAGAGTGGGGGTTGGAGGGACAGAGAGAGGTGTTTCGACAATGTCAATGACAGTTGTCTTGGTGATGTTGGAGTCGACGCATCGGGGTGCCTGGCTGGTTTGGTTGGTGAGGCACGAGACTCTGGACCTTGGGGTCATGAGTTTGAGCCCCGTGTTGGGTGTAGAGTTTACCATAAAAAAGAGACAAAGCAAAACTGATGCATCCAAGAAGACGTGTCAGGATGAGACAGAGAAGAGTGTGTTTGCTGAGCACCTCATCCGTCCTGGCTGGGGACCCAGGAATGCCATTCAAATTTGACAAATCAAAACGGAAGTCTAAAACCATGGAACAGAACCCAGGAAATCACCGAGAAAGGAAACATTAGTGCCCAAAAGTAGGACAGTGGGGGAAGAAACAAGAGGAAGCACGATTATCTTCTCATCTCCTAAGACACGGTGGACCAAGAATATTATACAAAGTTACAGACAAATGAAAGTGCAAAACTCCTTGTGGAGGAGGAATGGCGTAGAAAAGCAAAGAGAACAAACTGCGTTACCAGAGATTTTATTTTATTTTACTTTTTTAAAAAGATTTTATTTATTTATATGACAGAGAGATCACAAGTAGGCAGAGAGGCAGGCAGAGGGAGAGGGGGAAGCAGGCTCCCCGCTGAGCAGAGAGCCCGATGCGGGACTCCATCCCAGGACCCCGAGACCATGACCTGAGCCGAAGGAGAGGCTTAACCCACTAAGCCACCCAGGCGCCCCTACCAGAGATTTTAAAAACTCCCTAAGAACAGAAAAGACTGCTACATCCGTCAATATGCATATGTGGGTTTCTTTGCCAAGATGAAGAAATGCCAGGGCGCCTGGGTGGCTTAGTGGGTTAAGCCGCTGCCTTCGGCTCAGGTCATGATCTCAGGGTCGTGGAATCGAGTCCCACAGGGAGCCTGCTTCCTCCTCTCTCTCTGCCTGCCTCTCTGCCTACTTGTGATCTCTGAGTGTCAAATAAATAAATAAAATCTTTAAAAAAAAAAAAGATGAAGAAATGCCATCAGATTGGATTCCCGAGCCAAATGAAAGTGAAGCCGAACAGAGGTGTCCCAGGCAAATGCAGATAAGCATCTCTCTCCATCGTGGTAGACAGTGTGGGGTCCAGCCCAGAAAAGTACTTAAGGAGACAAAGCAGGGCACTTTGGAATAAACGAGTGTGTGAGCCACAGTGGAGGGGAAAGGAGGGAGGGACAGCGAGGCTCTGGGTAGCTTGGTGGGTGTGTCTGCGGTAGGGAATTTTCATGAAATTCACGGAGGAACACACCTCTGTTCTCTTTCCTGATTACGGCAGGTAAAAGGTACAGAGAATCTTTGCAGGCCCGTGAATCACTCATCTACTGCTTGATGGTAATGACAGTGTCCCGTACTGGTACGCCTCTTCTGGTGGCAATTCCTGTATTGTTGAGGTTACAGAATAATACATCCAACTCATAACAAGAAGACCCCCCCGTAAGCTGACTTGGAGGGTAGGAGTCTACCTGCCTCACCTGTAGGCACTGTGAGGTGAACTGCTTCGTTGGTGGGGGTTTCTAGAAGATAGATCCCTGCTAGTATGATTATGCCTCGTAGAGCACTGTCATTGTTTGAATGGGTGACCTGGGTCGCTGTGGGTTCTAAAGAGAGGGGAGGGGAAGGGAGTGGAAGAAGCCTCCCTCTGTGAACATGGAAGGACACATGGGCCCCCAACAAGGGCCTTTGGTGAGAAGTAGGGCCATATGCACCCCGATGTTCATAGCAGCCATGGCCACAATCGCCAAACTGTGTAAAGAGCCCAGAAGCCCTTCAACAGACGAATGGCTAAGGAAGATGTGGTCCATGGATACAATGGAGTATGATGCCTCCATCAGAAAGGACGAATACCCAACTTTTGTATCAACATGGGCGGGACTAGAGGAGATTACGCTGAGTGAAATAAGTCAAGCAGAGAGAGTCAAGTATCATATGGTTTCACTTGTGGAGCATGAGGAGTAGCATGGAGGACATTAGGAGAAGGAAAGGAAAAGTGAATTGGGGGGAAATCGGAGGGACAGATGAACCATGAGAGACCATGGACTCCAGGAATCAAACTGAAGATTTTAGAGGGGAGCGGCTTGGGATATGGGTGAGCCTGGTGGTGGTTATCAAGAAGGACACGTATGCATGGAGCACTGGGTGTTATATGCAATGAAACATGGAACACGACATAAAAAACTAATGATATATTGTATAGTGACTAACATCACATTAAAAAAAAAAAAAGCCATAGGTGAGCACATGGCATCACGTGACCTAATCCAGTCGCAAGGGATGCTGGGGGAAGTCATCTTGCCGTGTGCCCAGGAGGAAGGCAAGAACGGATTGGAGCAGACAGCTGGTGGAGTGGACATGGGCACCAGCGCCTTGGAAACTATTTGGTGGTATGCTGGCAAGCTCATACATACTTACTCCATGACCCAGCCATGCTACCCCCAGGAGAGCCCAACGGAAATGAACTCATGTTTGCACCAAGAGACGTGGGCTAGAAGGTTCATAGCAGCACTGTCTCTGCTGGTCTTAAACTGGAAACAACCCAGAGAGCCATCAGACGCAGGAAGCTTGTGCACCTTATCACATACTCATGTGATGACAAACTATATGGTCAGGAACATGAACCAAGTGACAGCGTGAACAGAGCCCACCAGCACGGTGTGGAAGGAAGCCAGACACCAAAGAGTAGCACAGCGCGATTTATTTATTTATTTATTCTTTAACCATTTAATTTATTTATTTGACAGACAGAGATCACATGTAGGCAGAGAGACAGGCAGAGAGAGACGGGGAGAAGCAGGCTCCCTGTTGAGCAGAGAGCCCAATGCGGGGCTCGATCCCAGGACCCTGAGATCATGACCTGAGCCAAAGGCAGAGGCTTAACCCACTGAGCCACCCAGGTGCCTGGTACGGTGTGATTTAAATGATGACACTTGAAGCCTGGAAATGCTCATGATGGCCAAAGTGAGGAAAGTAGCTCCTTAGGGGAGGGTGGGTGTGGAGGAAGGAGCGGGGTGGGGGCTTCTGGGGCACAGGGTGTTTTTTCCTTCTCAGTCTGGGAGGAAACTTCACGGGGCTGTTTGCTTCGAGAAAAGTCATCGAGCTGTACCCTTAATGATTGGTGACTTTTCTGAATACGTGTTCTATTTCAGTAAGCCCTTTAATGAACAAAATTACTAGAAGACAAAAAGATGTGTACAAGTGGAAAGATACATCATGTCTCAGGTAGGGAAAGCGACCTCATGAAAGGTTAATTCTCTCTCAGCTCATTGATAAACCTACTTTGATCCTGGGAAACATATCGACAATTTTTGCTGAACTAGGTATGTCTATCTTGATGTTTCTATAAAACATTAACCAGTAAGCACAGCAAGAAAAACTCCAGAAAAAAGAGAGGATGTATGGAAAGGACATCAAACAATCATCAAAACAATGTGGTTTTGACTCATGAATTCTCAAATGGGCCAATGAAAGAAAACTGAAAAGCCAGAAAACGACCTAGATTCAGATGGGTGTTTAGTATTTGATAGAGTCAGAACCCTGAACCAGGGAAGAAAAGCCAAGTTATTCAACAAATGGTGTGGGACAACTAGAAAAAAAAAATTCTGGATTCCTATTTTATAGTAAAACAAATTACACAGGAATGTGAAAATGAAGCCATGCATGTCTTAGAAACAAACATGGAAGGATTCCTTTATGACTTCCAAGTGCGGGGACTTTCTAATTAGAACTCAAAAGTCTAGAAGCTATTAAAAGATTGACTCAGGGGCACCTGGGTGGCTTGGTCGATGAAGAGTCTGCCTTCAGCTCAGGTCATGATCCCGGGGTCCTGGGATGGAGCCCCACGTCAGGATCCCAGCTCAGTGGGGAGCCTGCTTCTCCCTCTTCCTCTTCTGCTCCCCCTGCTTGTGCTCTCTCTCCCTGTCCAATAAACCAATACAATCTTAAAAAAAAAGGTGGGGGGGGGCGCCTGGATGATGGCTCAGTCAGCTCAGCGTTGGACTCTTGATTTTGGCTCAGGTCGTGAGTTCAGGGTCATGAGATCGAGCCCTGCCTCGAGCTCATGTGCTGGGCATGGAGCCTGCTTAAGATTCTCTCTCTCTCTCTCTTCCTCTCCCTCTTTGACCTCCACCTTTGAAGAATTAACCTGCACACACATGACATGGTTGTTCTATCATCAAACCACTGCTTTGTTTATAACAGCAAACTGGAAACAGTCATGCCCAGGTACAAGAGACAGACTCGTTAAACTATGGCCCATGCATACAATGGAATGCCACCGTCAAGAGAAAAAAAAAAAATTAAGAGGAAAGACAGCATTTTCAATATTTTACATTTTGTGCCAAAAGGGGCACGGCCAACAAGCTATGTTCTCATTGGCATGGGTATGCAGAAGAAATGCTGGGGAGAGCCACACGAGAGACAGTGAACAGAGGTCCCCTGCAGGGGAGGGGTGCTGGGGACGGGCTGTTGAGGGACGGGGGTGTAGGGAGAACTGTATACTATATGCGTTTTTATTGCCTTTTGGTTTTTGAAGCCTGCGAATGTATTAGTGATTCAAAAATTAAGATGAAATGAAATTTACCATAAAACTGCCCAGGGACGCACGTGATGCTTCAGATACGCGTCTCTGTTCTCAGAGACACCCTTCCCGACACGTTTAAAAATCCAAGTCCTGAGCGTAGTTCCTGTCTAACTCAGCTACCGTCTTCCCACACATTGGAAAGCTCCATATGCTCCCAGGATCCTTGTTGGATTGGCCAGAGACTTGGCTGTGGTCAGTTCTGGCCGCTGCTTCTGCCTCCCTCCCACGATCCCTCAGACCCCCCCCCATCTCCTTCCTCTGCCGGGATCCCCAGAATATGCCCTTTGTTTTAGTTCCTGTGGGATGTGGACGTTTCATACCTGCACCTGTCTAGGCAATGATGCTGCCCCCCTGGCGGATGCTTACACACTCGCTTGGCTGGGGATATGGTGGGGGTGGGGGCGGGGCGGAGACGCCCTCTGGTTCACGCAAGGAATGAGCAAGGACATCTATAACAGCTGACCCACGGCTGGCCTCCATCGGGGATCACGGGGGTTGCCAACTTTAGGGAGAAGGCCTTACTTCAAAAGGCAGAGAGCAAAGGTGGAAAGAAACTAGTGTCTTGATCATACCCCTGAGTTGCTGCTGGATCAAACCTGGCCTGACCCGACCTAATACCAGGCTTCACAGCTATGTGAGCCAATGAATTCCCTTTGTGGTTTGAAATCCGATTGAGCTGAGTTTCTCGAAAGCATTTTCAGAAAACATCTGACATTATCACTCATTTACAGCCAGAGAATGGAAGACAGAACAACCCAGGCCTGTTGGTCACCTGAGCGGGCCTGGACCAGGTGGACATCCAGCTCTGGGCCATGGAGTGCTTTAGCAACAACGACCATAGTTCTGGCCCGGCCGGGCAGGGATGCCCTGTGGGCTGCCACTTCCCCATGGGCTGAGTCTGGGAACCGTGATGGTGCAGTGGATTTCTGCCCAAAGGGGTTGCACTGATTAACCTGTAAGCCCCCCTCGGAAATCCTGGGCTCTGTGGTGGAGGTTGGGGTCATGTGGGACCTGGGGAGTCCGTGAGGATCTGAAGAGGGTGCCCTCTCTTCAGTCCTCTCTAATTGAGGGTCATCTCTCTGTAGCTCGGGGCTGGGTTTTAAAATTTATTTGTTTTTTATTTTTAAAAATTTAAAAAAGATTTTATTTATTTATTTGACCGAGAAGAGAATTTTATTTATTTATTTGATTAATTTATAACTTTATTTATTTTATTTATTTATTTGACCGAGAAGAGAAGGAGCACAAGCTGGGGGAGCAGCAGGCAGAGGGAGAAGCAGGCTTCCCTCTGGAGCAGGGAGCCCGATGCGGGGTTCAATCCCAGGACCGGAGCTGAAGGCAGATGCTCCACCACCCAGGCGTCTCCTGGTGTGTTCTTTTCAACAGCTTTATTGGGATATAATTGATACACAGTAAACTGCACATATTTAAAGCGTACCATTTGATAAATTCTGATAAATATGACATTGTCAGAATCATCACCAAAATCACACTCATCGGCCGTAAAAGTTTTCCTGTGCCCCTCCAGCGGTCTCCTGGCCACCGCGGCTCGGTTTCCGTCACTAGAGATGAGCTTGCATTTTCTATGTTTTATATAAAGGGGATGGTACGGTTTGTGCTCATTTTGTCTCGCTTCCCTTGGTAGCATAATCGTTTGGAAATTCATCCACGGTCTATGAATAGTTTGTTCCTTTTTGTCGCTGACGACCCTCTGTGGCCATCTGCTGGGTGCGCCGCAGTTCCTCTCTTCCATTCACCTGCGGATGGGTGTGGGGGCTCCTTCCAGTTTGGGGCTGGTTAAATAAAGCTTGGACGTGCATGCCCGCACAAGTGTGTGTGTGTGGACATTGGCTTTCATTTCTCTTGGGTAAATACGCAAGAACGGAATGGCTGGGTCATATCGTAGGTGTAAATTTAACTTTAAAGAAACTGCCAGACCTTTACAAAGTGGCTGTTCCATTTTGCCCTCCCAGCGGCAGGGCACGAGGGTGCGGGGTCCTCCACCTCCTCCCCAGCACCAGATCTGCTCAGCTTTTTAAAGTCGGGCTCATTCAGACAGGCACCCGGGGACATCTCTCTGTGGTTTTCACCGGTGTCCTTCTAACGACACAGGATGTTGAACCTCTTGCCTTGTGCTAGTTTGCCATTGGAATATCTTCTTTGGCAAAGTGTCTTGTTTTCATCTTTTGCCTGTGCTGAAAATTTAATTCTATGCTATTTTTGACCCTAGGCAGATGGCTGCCGGGAGAACGGAGACTTCACCAACAATGTGGCCACTTCGCTCCCTGCTGGCCACGAGGCTTCTGCATTGCTTTTGCCTACCCACCCCGCCTCGACCCGCTCTGTGGATCCATGAGGGACAGAGAGGGTTGGTCTCCACGCTCCGGATCTTCCTTCCCAGCCTTGCACTCCAGGATGCTCCGACCTTGGCTCACATTCTGGCTCTACCTCTCAGACACTAGGTATCTATGTGACACCAAACAAGTTGCCGTCCCTCTCTGGGCTTTAGGGGCCACTTGGGACACAGACAGATTATGTTGGGTCATTCCTTGGAAACTTCCTTACTTTGCCACTTACCAGCTGTGACCTTGGGCAAGTCACTTGACCTCTCTTGCCTTCGTTTTCCGCCTGAACGTGGCGGTGACGATATGGTCGCACCTGGCTCGCAGGGTTGCCATGAGAACCATGAGAAATGATGCCCGTGGAGCCCTTAGAACAGAGCCGGCACATAGTAAGTGCTCAGTAAAACCTAGCTCTTCCTCAACAGTCTAAGATTGAGCCCCAACGGCCCAGCTACCCAGTTCATCCCAAGCTTGGGCTTTTGGGCAGGGTAGTCCCCTTCCAGAAGCTCCCCTCTACTCTTGGCCAATCCCTTGCTCAAAATACAGCCACAATGTTCACGTCCTACACGCAGCCAACTGTGATTCATCCCAAACTCTTGTCTAAACCTGACCTCTCATGGCCCAGATTCTGTTTCCTGGACCTTTATTTGGTTTCTCTCTCTGTAGCATTTTTTTTTAAATATTTTATTTATTTGACAGAGAGAAATCACAACTAGGCAGAGAGGCAGGCAGAGAGAGAAGGAAGCAGGCTCCCTGCTGAGCAGAGAGCCTGATGTGGGGTTCGATCCCAGGACCCTGGGATCGTGACCTGAGCTGAAGGCAGAGGCTTTAACCCACTGAGCCACCCAGGCACCCTGTAGCTTTGTTTTTAATGCGATTTTCATCTTGGTGTCCCGTTTCCTTCGAGGCTGAGTCTGGTAAATGCAGAAGCTTTGTTTCTTGCATCTAACTGGGGCTCCCTGAAGGCAGAGGCTCGGTCCTTCCCATCGGACTGGGGGCTCTCGCTGAAAAGGGGCCATGCCAGCATACTTGGCCCAGGCCCGTTCCTGGTGTTGGTCAGAGGGTTTGCATATTCTCTTCCTGCATCAATGTCCTGGGGCTGCAGAGGAGACCCTGACTGGAACTGCACTCATGTCTTGGCTCCGCCTTCGGCCAAAGCAGCTCAGCCCAGCTGCCTCAGGGCTCCCAAAGGGACCCCGGCAGAGCCTGGGAGTGAAGGCAGATTTGACAGAAGGCCATGGAGACAGCAATTAAATGTTTTCCAATGCCAGAAACAAACCCTGTATTGACTGAAGGCCAGGAGAATGAGACCGCTCAGGAAGAGAAAATGCTCTCCCCAGGGTCTCTAAATGGGTCAGTATATCTCTGGGAGGCAGGGCTGTGGGGAAGCTGCACTGGTGGCCTGGGGAGCAGCGGTGGGCTTCCAAGACCCCAGGGCCCCTGCTCAGCTCACCATGGACTTGGCAGTTGGGGGGTAGGCAGCATCCTGGGCCTCTGCCTCTTTGGAGAGAAAAACATCATGGTCACAGACAGCAGGGTGTAGACTAGTGTGGGCAGCATGTTTGGGCAGTTTTGGGGGTCCAGATGTGGGTTGACATTCCAGGGACAAGCTGGGATTCCCTGGGAGAGTCAGACTGAGAACATTATTATGGGAAAGGACCTCTGCGAAAGTTCTATGATGTTCTGCTACTTGCCAGTTGTGTGACTTTGGACAAGTCAGTAAATATCTCTGAGCTTGTTTCCTCCTCTATAGGATGGGAGTAACGCTAGTGGGGACTTCGAAGAGTCAATGTGGGGAATAATACATGTTAGCAGTATTATTGTACATGGAGAGACTGGGGCTCAGAGAGGGGCAGTAACCTGCCCACATCGGCTCAGCAAGTCAAGCGTTGCTTGCAGGTATCCCGATGGGAGCTCCACAGGAGTGAGGGTTGGGAGACTGTTGAAGGGCAGCCTGATGTAGTAAGAGCGCACAGCCTCGGAGTCCAGGTGCAAATCCTGACTTTGCCAAGCTGTGCGACTTTGGAAAAAATAACTTGACATCTATGAAATTATTTCTCTGATTTGGAAATGGGGAAGAGGTCCTGAGAACCAGACTTCAGAGTACAGGGATGAAAAGGAAAGAGACCAAATGTCTGGACAGTGCTGGGGATGTGGGCGGAAGAGAGGCTGGAGCTGGAGGCAAGGACGACAAAGGAAGGGAGTCTACACAGGCAGAAATCCCGCCACGCCTATGAGCAGTGAGCCAGGTTCCAAGGTGGGGTCTAGGAACTCATGGGAGAGGCTCAGGGGTCTTGTCAATGCTGGTCATTCTGCTCAGGACACTCCTTTCTTCCCTCTTCCCCTAGTTGACTTTTGTTCTTCCTTCAGATCTCAGCTCAATCACCACCTCCTCCAGGAAGCCCTCTCTGACTTCTCCTCCCAGGCCAAATCCTCTTATTGTGGGCTTTCTAGTATTTCTAGTGTGTCCTACTTCCTTCCAGCAAGCCAGTTTTGTAATTTAATAACATTGTTGTTATAATTTTTAAACTATTTTTGCATTTCTTCCATTGATGTTTGGCTCTGTCACTTGGCCGTGAGTTTGGTGAGGACAGGGGCAATGTCCGACTTCCTCGGCTTACGGGAGCCACACCACCCTCACTGCCTAACCCACTAAAGGAGGCGATCGGCTCTTGAACGAGCAGTGGCTGCCTAAAATTCAAGTTGGGGGGGGCAATTTTACAAGGCATGCAAATAAGTTTGGAAATTTTGTGTATTCCTGCATTAAGAGGGGTGCCCGGGTGGCTCGGTCGGGAAAGCGTCTGACTGTTGATTTCAGCTCAGGTCATGATGTCGGGGTCTTGGGCTTCCTGCTCAGCCTCTCTCTCTCTGCCCCTTCTCCCAGCTCACTCTCTCTGTCTCTCAAATAAATAAATAAATCTTAAAAAAAAAAAAAAGATAAATTGTATTATGCAAAAATACAATATCACGTCAGACTCGGGATTTCCTAGGAATTTTTGCCTAGGATGAAACCAAGTAAAACAGTGCGTTGATTTAAGGAAAAATGTACGGAGTTAGTAAGAGTTTGGGTGGCAGGCACATGTAGCAAAGACTGAAGGCAGCGTGGAAACATCTGAGTCTGGGTTTAGAAGCCCAGCCATGTCCTATCCTGCTTGTGTGGCCAGCGACAGGGCTGCGAAAGGACACAAGGGGGCGCCAAGACCCCACCTGTCGCAGGTGTGGGCTGACTCTTGTCTTCTTAGGCCCTCGATATGTGTGTCCCTGAGGAAGTCCCTCTAGGGGAGGGGGTTCCACTGCCCCCCCTGGGGCTACCTGGGGTGGGAGCAGAGCCTTACCAGACCCTGGGGGGTATGGGTGGGGATGGCCCCAGCCACCTGGTCTCCAGCATGGCAGGCATCCCCCTGTTTTCCTCCATTGGGGCCTAGACGGAGAGTCCCGTGCTTGGGAGGGAGTGGGAGCCTTGCGGGGATGAGCAGCCCAGACAGGGTAAGAAGGGAAGCCTGCAGTGGGATGTAGTGGGGTGTGGTTGGAAATGTGGGAGGCTGAAGTCCGGCTCTGCCACTTATCAGCTGTGTGACCTTGGGCAAGTTACTTAACCTTTCTGTGCTTTGCTTTCCTCACCTGTAAGTCAGGGAAAAGAATACAGTGTACCGCTCATAAAATCGCCGGGCAGATTAAGTGACCTGACGGGGGCTTGGCACCATGCCTGACGTGCAGAAAGCCCTCAGCCACGTCTGGGTGCACGGGGAGCATTTGCCGAATGAATGTGTGACGGGGTGTTGTCAGGGTGGGGTTGCATCTGGGGGGCCTGCCTTGGCACACACACATCGTGCTGCATGTTTCTCCCTTTTCATCGGTGCAGCCAGGGTTGGGGACTGCGTGTGGCTCTGAGGGCAGAGGTGGGGACGCCAGCTTGGGTTCGTAGGGTGAGGCCCTTCAGTGTCTGACCGTTAGTTTGTCCATTCAGCGGCATCACACGGGGGCTGTGATTCTAACCTTCTGGGGATGCCGTGATGCTCCCAGGTCGCTCTGGGCCCCTTGTGGGTGTCGCCAGGCATAGATTTCCTTCCCTGGTCCTCCCCAGCTAGAGGCTTCCTGGGGCAGGGAGGCAGGGAGGGGAAGTGGGGGCGGGGCAGGCGACAAAGAGGGAAGAGGCACAGGAGACAGGAGTCCGGTCCTGACCCAGATCAGGCGCACCCCCCCCCCCCCCACAGCCTGTTGCCTCTTCCCCCAGGAAAACCCATTCATTCTGAGCTAAAGGAGGCAGGGACGTGTGGCCGTGACCACGGCGTTTTTATGAGTTTATAAACTGCGGAGGACATGGCTGCTCTGAGCTCTGGGCCATTAATGGGCCATCAATTCATGCTCCAGCTCGCTTTATGGGGTGCTGGGCAGCCAGGTGTCGGCCCCCTTAACCACCCTGCACCCAAGGCCCCGTGCTCATCTCTCGTGGTGTCCGGACACCAGCAGCGCCACTTGCTGTGAAGCGACGTGGGGCTGCCAGGTCTCTGAGTTTTCAGTCTCAGTTGAGTCAACTCTAAAATGGGAATAATCGTGCCCCCCTTCAGAGGAGCAATGGAGCTGGAATCAAGCAGTGCTCCATCTGCCGGGGAGTCGGGTCAGTGCCCTACCTTCCCAACGCCTCTCCCCACCTGGTCTCTGCTGCCATCGTCTCGCTGCCTGCATTGCTGGGCAGCCTCCTCACATTGCTCTCCCCGCTTCCACCCTCCAAGTCTACTCTCCACGCAGCAGCCAGAAGGACCTTTTTGAAAAGTGAGTCACATCCTGGTACAACTCTGCTCAGCACCCTGCAGTGGCCCCAGCCTGAAGCCAAAGCCCTTACAAGGCCCTGTTTCCTGTTGCTTTCTCCCTGTCCCAGGCATTCTGGCTTTTTCGCTCTTCTGAAACGTGGCAGCTCCTTCCTGCCTCAGGACCTTTGCATGGGTCACACCTTCTCCATATATCTGCTTCGTTCATCCCCTGACTGCCTCTAAGTCTTTGCTAAGTGTCACCTTTCCATAAGGCCCACCCTGACTGCTTTATTAAAAATGGAAATTCTCAGGCACCTGGGTGGCTCGGTGGGTTAAGCCGCTGCCTTCGGCTCAGGTCATGATCTCAGGGTCCTGGGATCGAGTCCCGCATCGGGATCTCTGCTCAGCAGGGAGCCTGCTTCCTCCTCTCTCTCTCTGCCTGCCTCTCTGCCTACTTGTAACCTCTCTCTGTCAAATAAAAATCTTTAAAAAAAAAAAATGGAAATTCTCCTAACAATATCCATCATCTTTCCCCACTTGGTTTTCATTTTTTCCATAGGACTTACCACCTATTGTATATAGTATTTATTTCTTACTATAACTATATTGTTATTATTATTTGTTCTATTATTATTATCTCAATTTCCTTCTTTGAAAATTAGCTCCACAAGGCCAAGGATCTTTGTTTTTGTCACCCCTCTCTCCCTAGTGCTCAGCGAAGTGCTCAACACATAGTAGGTGCTTGAGAAACACTTGGTGAACACACACGGCAAGTCCCTAGCACTGTGTCCGAGACACGAGTGGTGGCAGTTGTCATTTTAAGTCCCAGGAGATGAAATGATTTTGAGTGAAGCTGTGGAGCCCGATTCTCTGAGGTCGTGTGCCCACGATGACAGGTACCTGTGCAGGGGGCCATCAGGCGAGGGGGGCAGTGAAGATCAAAACCCACTTCCCAGTGATCAGAAGAGAGGTCCATTTCCCAGTGGTCCCTGAATGACTGACCACCCCTTCTCCGTAGCCTGGAAGGAGCTCAGAGTTGGGAACAGAGCGGGGAAAGCAGGGTCCAGAGAATTTGAGAGGCTCATGCGTGGCTGAGGGCATCAGACCCAGCCTATAAGCCTTGGAGCTGGAGGACAGGCTGCCTGAGTTCACGGAGTCCTGGGACCAGCCCCACTGTTCAGTCCACACTAGACTCATTCTTGGATGCTGGTGTACAGGGGTGTGGAGGAGGATCCTCAGAAGGGGCTATGTACACTTGGGGATATAGCCATTATATGGGTCACAGAGTGGCTAGGTGACTTGCCCGTAGGCACATGCCTGGGAATTAGAGGGTGCTACTTTCTTCCAGGCTTGTCTGATTCTTAAGGTTGTTCTTACCTACTTGTTCATATAAGTGTGAGAATCAGCCCAGTACATGGCCCCTGGGGCATTCCTGAAATATGTGTGAAGGACCAAGAACTGGAGAATATGGGCTGGTCACATGTGGCTTCCCTTTTGTCCAGGGCCTGTCAGGGAGACAGGTGGGGTCAAGGGGCCATAGACACCTTTTGGAGGCCCACGGGCTCTGGTTAGCTGAGAAGGGGGAAGGGAAGCCCAGGAGAGGGGAGCCTGGCTTCTGTCCCCATCTGTTCAGGAAGCTTTGCCCAGAAGTGAGGTATGTGTTGGGTGAAGACTCACACATATTTGCTGGTCCTTGTGAAGGGAGCTAGAGAGAGCAAGGATACAGCTCTGCATCCCTCATCCCCTCCACTGAGTGCACAGCCCACTTCAGAAGGTGCAGCTTTTCCTGGCTGTGAGAGGTCCCACCAGTTTCCTGGAGACACACAGCAGTATGCTGCTGTGAGTAGTAACTACATTGATGGTGATGGTGATGATGATAGTGATGCTGACAATGATAGTGATGGAGATAATAGTGAAGATGCTGATGATGTTGGAGATGATGGTGATGATAATGGAGATGATGATATGATGGAGGTGATGGAAATGGTGGAGATGTTGATGGAGCTGA
Source organism: Mustela nivalis (assembly GCF_964662115.1). Classification (NCBI taxonomy): domain Eukaryota; kingdom Metazoa; phylum Chordata; class Mammalia; order Carnivora; family Mustelidae; genus Mustela; species Mustela nivalis. The sequence goes on along the minus strand of NC_139029.1, from coordinate 12,256,852 downwards.
TGGTGATGGTGGAGGAGATAATGGAGATGATGGTGATGGAGATGATGATGGAGCTGATGGTGAGGATGAGGGATGATGGAGATGATGGTGAGGGTGAGAAAGAAGATGGAGATGATGGAGATGATGGAGATGATGATGGAACTTATGGTGAGGGTGAGGGAGATGATGGTGATGGAGCTGATGATGGAGATGATGATGGAGCTGATGGTGAGGGTGGAGGAGATAATGGAGATGATGGTGATGGAGATGATGATGATGGAGATGACGATGGAGCTGATGGTGAGGATGAGGGATGATGGAGATGATGGTGATGGAGATGATGGTGAGGGTGAGAAAGATGATGGGGATGATGGTGATGGAGATGATGAAGATGATGGAGATGATGATGGAGCTGATGGTGAGGATGAGGGAGATGATGGAGATGATGGTGAAGGAGATGATGAAGATGATGGAGCTTATGGTGAGGGTGAGGGATGATGGAGATGATAGTGATGGAGCTGATGGTGAGGGTGAGAAAGATGATGGAGATGATCGTGATGGAGATGATGAAGATGATGGAGATGATGATGGAGCTGATGGTGAGGGTGAGGGAGATGATGGAGATGATGGTGAAGGAGATGATGAAGATGATGGAGATGATGAAGATGATGGAGATGATGATGATGGAGATGATGAAGATGATGGAGATGATGATGGCTTTTGTATTTTGTGCCAGTTATGTGAATTTGAATTCTGGCTCTCTTTACCAAATGAGGACTTTGGGCAAGTTACTTATCTCTCCACACTTTGTTTTCCTTATTGTGAATTGGGAGTCTTTACCAGGGAAACCTGCTTCCCCCTCTGTGAAAGTGAGCACCTCAGACGGCTGCCGCAGGGTTTAATCAGATGGTGAGCACCAAGAGCTGAGCACCTGGCCAGGCTCTTGGGAAATGTTCAGTCCCTGTCAGATATTACTAGGTTCTGGGTACTCAGTGCTCTGCACACACCATCCCATTTAATCCCATACCTATTCTTAGGCATTGTTACTGCATGAAGGGTCTGAAACTATGTGAAGCCAAGTGACAAGCCCAAGGTCACACAATTGCTAGGGGTGAAGCTGTTTGGTTGTCTCTATCTGTATAATAAGACAACAGAATGTAGTGGCTTAAAATAACTATGTCATTTGTTATCTCTTGTGATTGTGGGTTGACTGGGCTTGGTGGGGTTCCACTCCACTCAGGGGTCTGGCCCTCACTGCAGCCATGATCCTGCTGGGGTGGGAGTGTCCCAGGTGGCCCACTTGCATGGCAGCCATCTATGCCAATTTTGGCTGAGGACTAGCTAGGCTGTCTGTAGGAACACCTCTTTGCCAGGTCACAAGGTGGCTGGGATCCAAGGAGTGTAAAGGCGAAGCTGCAGACCTTTCAGTACTCACCCTGGAGACATACTTCTGCTGCTGTCTACTGGTCAAAATGAGTCCAGGACGCCTAGTTGAGGGGAGAGAACCAGACTCTTCGTCGGTAGCAGGAATGCCGGGGATTTGCTGTCATTTACAATCCACCCCAGAAGGGGACACCTGGGTGGCTCTTTTGGTTAAGTGTCTGCCTTCGGCTCAGGTCATGATCCCAGGGTCCTGCGATCTAGCCCTGTGTCGGGCTCTCTGCTCTGTCCGGAGCCTGCTTTCCCCTCTCCCTCTGCCTTTGCCTCTCTCTCTCTCTCTCTCTCTCTTTCTCAAATAAGTAAATAAATCTTTAAACAAAACAAAACACAACAAAAAACCCATCTGGGACTGGAGTCCTATGGTCTCCTGTCCCCTACGCTGACTGGTGTCCCTTCTCCCTGCCAGGATCTCTTTCCGTCTGGAGATGGGTGGGATAAAGGGAGAAGGCCAAGCCTCTATCTCTCCCTGTCACTCTCTCACCTCCCTCTTACCAGTGTCTCCCTCCCTGGCCCCCCCTTTCCCTATATCCCGTCTGTTCCCTTGGCCCAGGAACAGCCCAGATCCACGCCAGGGATGCGAGAGGGAGATGCAAGCCAGTGACCACCAGGGGGCAGCAGAGCCAAAGGCCTGGGCACAGCTGGGTCTCCAGGTCCAGGGCACCTGACTCGCAGGGCTGGCCCTGGGTTTGCAGGGTGCATGTTCCCAGCCATTCCTGCAGAGCCTGATGTTGCTTCCCCCTATTATGGGGTGCCGTCGGTGTCCCTGAAGGTGGGTCAAGAGAGTGCTAGTCCTGCCTCTGTGTGACCTTGGGTACATCATCCCTCCCCAGGCCTCCTGGAGCTCAGTTTCCCCATGGTCCTGGGAGGTGATAGGTTCACCTCCCAGGACCATGTGTTAACTCCTGTGTTAGTCTCAGAGGCTGTTGACACAAGGCAGGGTGGTGACCCCCACTTTTGGGGTGTGTGGAACTCCCAAACAAGCTCCCTTATGTCCCCGGGAGCCCTGCCCCTGCCGTGCTGAAGGCTTCCCCAGCCAAGGTCATAACCTGGCCTGCCCTTGCCTCCTCCGGGGGTCTCCCCGCCTGCCCTCCAGCTTCCTCCCCAGGGACCAGCATGCAGCAGAGCTTCCAACAGCCATGTCCCAGAGATCCCTCAGAGCCTCTGGGACAGTGTGGAAGCCATCCCCAGTGATACTGGATTGTAACGTGCGTGCACGGTTCACCGTGCACTGTCCTTTCTCAGGTGCAATCTCCTCCGCCCGAGGGCGAGCCTGGAATGGAGGCAGAACAGCACAGGGTTTGCAGTTCCCAACCCCAGTTCCAATGCTCTTCCTCTGAGCTCCGGATGCCTTGTCAGCATATGGAAAGAACATCTACCTCCTTCACGGGAGGGACACTCTCGTTCGGCAAATGTTTATTTCAGTGTTTACCCGAAGGCAGGTGCAGGTCTAGGCCCTTGGTGGGCCCTCGGCCCTGCTGTCACAGAACTTACATGCTAGGGAGGGGGTGCTACAGACAATTAACTATTCACCTGATGTCTCAGTAAGGTAAACTCAGATGCCAGGGGGTGCTCTCAGCCTCTCCCTAGAGAGGCCAGCAGTGGGGCTCTCCTGTCCCCGTTGCGCAGATGAAGAAACTGAGGCCCAGAAGGGAGAAACGACCTGTCCCAGTCAGGCAGCTGGAGAATGGAGGTGCTGGGATTTAGCTCCGGCCTGGCCTTATCCCAAAGGTGGAGAGTATGCCCTCGACACAGCGGGGACCCTGTGACTGCAAGAGGCCAGAGAGTGACAGCGCTGGAATGGCATGAGGACGCCTAGAGCACCTCCGTCTCAGGGTATCAGATTGGGAGGTGGGCCAGACATTATCTGCAGCCAGTTCTCCCCGAATCCCAGTGATGGGGGCTGGGAGACCCCATCTATTAGGGTCTCAAGGGAATAGGGGATAAGGGAAACAAGAGGTAGGGGAACTGAGGGCCCAGGGCCTGCTGGGGTCTCAGGGCTAGCCAGTGACATCAGTGCCCGCATGTGAGAAAGCCTGGGAACCTCCCCTCCCCAGCCTCCCCTGTACCCCTGCAAGAGCTCCTCCCCACTCAAGCCTCTCCCAGCGCAGTCCAGCTGCCAGCAACTCAGGACCAGGGCATTCAGAAGCAACTGGGGTCCCTTCAAGTCACCACCAGCAAGCAGGAGCCACTTGCTGGAACCCTTGTCTTTCAAGGTTCAGAGAGAAATAAAAACAGATGGGAGACCGGGAGAGTCATAGTCACCTTCCTCTGTCATTCCCACGGCTGGCTCCGCGGAGCTCCTGATCTGTCCTGCGGTCACCAGGGTGTGGGCACCTGTTCCTGGCCACGCGCAGCTTGTGGAAGTGATGGGGGCCAGCTCTCACCTTGACCAGAAGGGGGTGGGGCGTCCGGGAGGGCGCAGAGTCCTACCTGCGGGTCTAGAAAACACACTGGCCGGGCCTTTGAAGCTTCTATTGGCGACGTTGTCCCTGCTCAGCTGCCACCACTCCGAGGCACCGGGGCACTCGCTCACGCGCTCGCACGTCTGCTTACTCCTTATCGGAGGGACAACAGGGCCCGTCTCCCGCGCTTGCGTGTTTTACCGAGATTGCGGGGTTGCTGGGAATGTCAGATACGGGACTTAATACACCTAAGTCACTGGCCATCGTGGCCACTTCCGGAAGATTTGTTACCGAGGGGCTCGTCCTCATCCCTCCCGCCCGGCCACGGCGACGGATGGCGTTCTGTGTGTTGGTTGGTCCGCCTTTTTGCCACGGATGCACGGCTGCTTCCTGGGCGGGTAAGTTTCTAATTTGGGTAGGCATCCTGTTGAGGAATAACGTACCTACAGGAAGGGGCAGGGACCCTGGGCGTACGGCTTGAGGACTTTTCCAGAAGGGGACCCCCGCCTTGCCCTCTCCCAGGGTGCGCGTGTATGTTTGACAGATCTCTTTTTCTGACTCTCGCCTGGGTCTCCTGGCACCGAGGGCGTCAGGGGCAGTGTGCGGCTGTTCGGCCACCACGCCTCCGCTGTGTGCACCTGCTATGGGCTCCTTTCCTGCAGGTCTCCGCCTGCTTCCATTCCTGAATGGATCTGTCCGGTTCCGACACTGGTCCCTTTGCCCCTGGTTTCTCAGCCTTTCTGTGTCTCACTCCTTTCCTTGGACAACCTCCTGTCCCCCATCTCTCTGCTCCCCACCTGCTTCTCCCATCACACTGCTGCGTGCCTTCCCTTAATAGCTCTGTCGTAGTAGGAAACCAGCTTGATGTCACCTCCTTCCCTCTTCATAGTCTGTCCCCTTTACCTGGATGTTTTTGGGAGGTGGGGTCTGTGGCTTCCTCTTCGCCCCCGGCTCCCCAGCCCTCTGGGTGGGGCCTGGTGCACCATCAGGGCTCAGTAAATATTTGCGAAGTGGGAGAAGCGTGCACAGCCAGCTACCCTCAGAGCAGGCCCCGGCTTGTGCAGGCCCAGGTTGGCGCTAATGTGTCTCTCTGTGGATCTCTGCCTTCCTCTGCCTCGCCAGCTCCCGGAGGCCCGGAGCCAGGCCTGTCCTCAGCTCCTGCTAGATCCATCCCCCGCTCAGCCAACCTGCCTTACAGGTGTTTGGCTAACCTTGTTTCGAACCAGACACGCCGGAGAGAAATACATTTTTAAAACCACGTGCGATTTAAAGAGAATTTAATCTGCATGTCTGGGATTCATTAACACGTAGATCATCAAATTAGGGTTTGCTCACAGCTGTTTGACATTCGAAGGGCCTTCTGAGTATCTTTAATAAGTGCCTTTAAATATTATTTTTTCTCATAATTTCAGGGCTGGGTTTGGAGCTTGCTGCTCTCTGGACGGGAATGTGACCCAGGGGGCCGGGGATTGCAGGACTGGCTCCTGGCTGTGGGAACATTGGCACAGAGCCTTCCACACTCCCCTGCTCTTTTCTGTTTCCTGGCCAGGGCCACGTGTCCAAGCAGACCTCTCTCCGTGCCGGACGCCTCTTGTGTGGCTCTTTTCTCCTGGGGATTGCACTTGTGATGCTCACCCCTCCCTGGGCTCCAGGAGTCTGCAGGGAAAATCAGGCTGACCACTGAAAGCATGGCTTTCCTTGCCTGCAGTGACGGGTCTCAGTGTGGTTCCATGGCCCAATCCCTTGATCAGAGGCTATGAGACAGGAGGGGACTAGGCTGTGCAGAGAGTTCGTTCTCTTTTCTGCTGGTCCCCGAGACCCAGAGCTGAGAGCCTGGAGCTTTGGGCCACCACAGGGGACCAGAGAATGACCCAAACATGGGAAAGCAAAGCGGAGAGGTGAAGAGCCTGGACCTGAAGTCAGCCCTGTCATAGGTTGGAATGTGCCCCTCCCCCCATTCATACGTTGAAATTCTAAGCCCCAGAGCCTCAGAATGGGACCCTATTTTGGAGGTGGGGTGGTTGCAGATACAATTAGTTGAGGTCATACTTAATCCATCCAACGTGACTGGGGTCCTTATTAAAGAGGGACATTAAGGGGGTGCCTGGCTGTCTCTGTTGGTCAATCGCAGGACTCTTGATCTCGGCTTTGTGAGTTCCAGCCCCATGTTGGGTGTCGAGGTTACTTAAAAATAAAAACAACTCAAAAACGAGAGAGAGAGAGAGACGTTGGGAGATGGGCACACACAGAAGAAAGACCCATGAAGACACAGGTTGAAGAAGTTCCTCTATAAGCCAAGGAGAGAGGTCCAGACCAGGCCTCAGGGGGACCAACCCCACTAGCACTTTGAACTTGGACCTCAGGCCCCCAGAACTGTCAGAAAATACAGCCCTATTGTTTCAGCCCCAAGGAACAGGCAGTACTTTGTTAGAGCAGCCGGAGCAAAGGAATGCAAGACCCCCTTTGAGCAGATTACTTATGAGAACCAATATATCCTTCTTCCTTTTTTCCCCCTTAAGCCAGTTCGAGTTCAGCCTTTCATTATAGACAAGGGTAAAAGACTTCACATCAACACCGCTGTTCTGCTGAAAATCTTTTTAGGGACCACGCTTCAGGTATCAGTTGCTGTGTAAATACACAACACGCTGAGTGGCATAAAACAACACAATCACTTATTTTGCTTGTAAGATGCTATTTAGGCAGGACGTGCGGGGGGGGGGGGCGGGTTGGCCTGTCTCTGCTCAGCAGGACATCAGCAGGTGGCTCAGCTAAGGATGGAGTATCTGCTTTCATCATCTTTCACATGACCAGCAGGCTCTGGAGTCGTCCCCCGGCCACTCCTGGCTGGGATCCGAGAGCAGGTGCCCCGAGAAAGCCTGGTGAGTGTGTGCCATTGTCGTGATCGTCTCACAAATCACTCAGCATCCCTTACAGTGTGCCCTGTTCACTGAGGCCGTCATAAAGGTCCATTCAGATTCCAGGGGAGGGAACACAGACCGCACTGCTCTGCTGGAGGAGAGTTGACCTCCCCTGGCCAGAAGAGCATGAGGAACGGGAGAGATTTTTCCATCTCTGGAAAATGCTCTCTGCCCCTGGCCCCATCCTTGGGGATCCCATTTCTAGGAAAGTCCAGAAAAGGCAAAATGGGTGGATAGTGACAGAAGTCAGAGTCGTGTTACCTCCTTGGGGAGGTAGTGTTGGCTGGGAACAGACACACGGGGAAGCTTCTGGGTGCTGGAAACGGCCTGTGCCTGGGTGTGAGTGGACCTTTCGTGGCTACAGCTCAGTGAGACGTTGATGCAGCTGTTTACTTAAGTTCCACACCTGGATGCGTTTTATACTTCAGTTGAGAACTTTTTTGAATGACGTGATGTGGGATCTGACTTCACGAACCCAGGGCTCACGGAAAGGCTCCAAGCAGGGGTGTGACCCCACTGGGCTTCCCTTTCTGAAAGAGCAGAATCACAGAGTAGCCTCTTCTGGTTCCCACGTCTGGGACGGGCCTGGGGCAAGTCCCTGTTCCCTCATCTGTGAAATGGATCTCAAGAGTTCTGGCCTCCCAGGCTTGCTGAGGAGGATCCAGGACATGATGTCTATGAAACCTGTGGCCCCAGTGCAGCTTCCCTCCTGCCCTCCAGCCCAGGGCCCTGAGCTCTGGCAGGCCAACTTCCCAGTTCTCAGGGAGTCTCCAGCCCTTCTGGACCACAGTCACTCCCCCACTCCTCACCGGGTCCAGACTTCTGGAGCCTGTTGTGTAGGAGATGGATAGAACTCTTAATCTGCGCAGTCTAAAGGTTAATTCAAAGGGCAGCCGTGGCTGGAGATGGTGCCCTCTACTTGGCTCCAGCTCACAGATCAGGAAGGGAGTAGGGGTGAGGTCATCAGCCGCAGGCTCCTTGTCCGTGTAAACTGCTGAGCAGCTGTCCCCTTCGGTGTGATCCGTGGCCCCCTTCCCATCCCCAGCCTGGTCTCCTGCAATTTCATTCCTGTCCTGTCTGCGTCACCAGCTCACTGCATGGCCTTGGGCAGGTTTCTCCCTTATTTCAACTTCTATTTTCCCCTCTGTGTATTGGAACCATGGGGCGGAGTGATCCCTGGGAGGCTTTTGGGCTCAGACTTCTCCAAGATGCCTTTCCGCCGGGTTCAACTGCCAGGTAGGTGTTCCTGCCTTCCACCCCAGGGCCTTGCTCTGCCCTGTCTCTGGGTTTCTGCATTGGCTGCACTCCCTGGCCAGGGACCACCTCCCCTATCAACCCACATCCGGCCTTTTCTGCAAGCGTTTGCAGGAAGGTAGGCGAGCTATTGCCCTAGCTCACCTTCAGTTTGTCCGGGTGGACCCTCCATCCAGTGGCTTCCTAGGGACTGCTGTCTTAAGTCAACAGAAATCCATCTGCTCTAGAAGTATCTAGAAGTATCTTGTCTCTTTTTGAGTCTCCCCCCTAGAACTGGGGGATTTCCAAAGGCAGAGCTGTGTCTCTACCATCTGACTGATGGGTCCCCTGGGGAGGGGCTGAGTTTCTCCCTTGGACTATCTTCCCATCCAAGACCCCCTAGACCTCAGGGGACAGATCGAATCCAGCCTGCAGAAAGCTCTCCCTCAGCCAGTCGTTTTCCCCTTTTAATTGTTGAGTTAGTTGTCAACCCTTTAAAATCAGGTGATTTCACATTTAAAAAAATCTAGATTTTCATCTCTAAAAAAAAATGTTGTGAGCTGGCTGGACCAGGCTGTACTTAGTTCGGCAGGGATGGGCGGGTGCTGGTGGGCACTGCCCTGTGGGTGGGAAAGTCACTGTCCAGTTCACCGTGACCTCCCCCGGCCCCACTCGCTCCTGTTACCTGCCCCGTCCTGGAGGTGCTTGCAGTCCTGGCTTTGGGGCCTGAGGTGGCGGCACGGGTTGCTGTAGCCGTCAGTTTCACTATGGCGGAAAAGCAGTTTCAGAGAGAGATGGAGGAATGAAGGCGCCTCTCCCTGTCTCTGCCTCATTAGGATCCAAACAGGCCAGATCAATGCTTTTTAAAATCAGATACATACTGACTGTTTCTTGCGTCAGGAACAGGTTGTACCGACATAGAATGATTCTCTAATCAAAAGCTTGCCTTTGGGAAAATTGCATGGAGAAGGGATGAGGGGGGCATCATCATTCAGTAATTATTTACAGGGGTGTCTACCGTGCCAGTCACTGAGCCGGGTGCTGTGGGGATAGCCGTGGAAAAACCCACTTGTCATCGTACACAGCTCATCGTCAAGCTAACTCTCTCACTTTCCCTGAGTAGGCAGAAAAGGCCCAGAGAGGGCAAACTGCGTACCCAAGGTTACACAGCAAAGGTGGAAAGAAAAACCATATAGCTCTGTCCCTCTGTCAGTAGCACAGGTCACTCCCAGGCCCCCCGATAAAGCCCTAAACACACTGGCCTCCTCCTCCTCCTCTCTGTCTCCTCTCCAAGGTCTCTGGCTCCGTTCTCGCTTTCAATTGATGGCCAGAATTTGGGGCTCATCCAGGTGGGGTGGGGGTCTGCTCGGAGCAGAGATGTGACCCTTCTCTGGCCATGTCCCACGATGCCCTGCCTACCTCCCGAGGACGATTCTGACACCAATTACAGAGTCCAGCCGCATCCCACATGCAATCACCCCAACTGGAACATTCTACAGCAAGGGGGCAGCTCAGGTAGCTGAGGGCTCCTTTATAGTGACAGGCTTGGAACAGAGTCCTGGGCTGCCCAAACCTGGCCTTTCTGCATTGCAGGCTGAAGTGCCATTTGAGCTGCCTAGGTGGCCAAGTCAGGCTTGGTTTTCCACTGCAGCCACAGACCTTTGTTTTAAAAAAGAAGGGCTAGAATCCCATTCCCTCCCTGGCTGTTCGTCAATAATCCAGGAGCAGCGAGCTCTCCAGCACACAGCCTGCATTCTTCAGTCCAGACACTGGTCCCTGGAAGAACCAGCCGCTAGGGCTGGGTCAGAGCCTCTGGACACTTTGCAAATAACTCACAGTGAAGCTTAACCAACCCCCCCAACAAAGACTTTGAATTCAAACTTCTGGGTGTGTTGAAACCAGCCAGCCAGATTTTGGCCACCAGCGGCTGGGTCTGAAGCAGGCTGATGGTAACCGGCTCGGAAACAGCAGCTTGCCTGAATTAAGTAATAAATTATGACGGCTACTGTTTACTGAGCATTTATTATGTACCAGGCCCTTTTGTGCATTGCAACCTTGCAAGGTGGGCATCAATATCCCCATTTTACTAGGGATGAAGCAGAAGCCCAGAGAGGTCAGCTCAACAGTCCAAGGTCACACAGCTGGCCGAATGGAGAGCCCCGATTGGATCCCCATTCTCTCGGATGGCTGCCTGCTCAGCTTGCCCCTGTTCTCCCCTCTGGGAGGGGGCAGGACACCAGAGGGAGGCGCTGCACACTGGGTTTACCTGTTGCCCTCCCCCCCACCTGCTTCCTTCCCTGTGTCTCTGCACAGCCTGAAACATCCCCAGCACAGTGAGGGCGGGTAAGCTATACTTGGCTCAGGACAAGCGGGTCAGAAGGACAGCAAGACTGTCTCTGATCTAGGCTTTGATGTGCTTCAACAGAGGTAGCTGAGCTGCTTTCCCTTCACGGTTTTGATCCAAAGCCCCAAGGCGTAGCCCTGGAGGAAATGTCCCCGTTCAGAAGGTCCTTTAGCCAAGGAAGGGAAGAATTAAAACTTAACGATGATAACCCTGATAACAGATGTGGACGGAACACCTGCTACATGTCCGGGGTCTTACACACACCGTCGGGTGGCACCACGGGGGAGCCCGTAGCCTCTGAATCTTGGGTTCAAATCCTGACTTTGCTGCTGGCTAGCCATGTGCCTTGGGCAAATCACTTTACCTCCTAAGGCCTCAATCTCCTCCTCTGGAAAGTGGGCAGAATAATGGTACCTGCTTCACAGCATTATTGAAGATAGAAGAGGGATAACATAGAAACTCCACGACAGAGATGGCAGGTGTCATTTTCATAGGGTTTTAGAAATCTCCCGAGAGCCCCGTGGGGCAGGCGTTATTCCTCTCATTTTATGGATGAGGAAATAGGTTAAGAGCGGGTCGGTAGCTTGTGTAGAGTTGCACAGCTGGGGAGTCACAGGCCTGGGGTCCGAATCTGTGTTTGTTCCTTGACACCAGCACCGAAGGTAAGAATGCCCCCAGCTGAGTTCTGAGCAGGGCAGAGTGCACGCTGTCCTGCCGGGGCCGGATGCACCCAGAGGCCGCTGTCTTTGGCTGGCAGGTTTTCTTTTCTTTTCTTTTTCTTTTTTTTTTTTTTGGGGGGGGGTTGGTTTTTAACACCTCGAGGCAAAATGTAAAGACCAGCCAAGGAGCCCAGAGGAGGAGTGGGCCTGCCCTAGGACCCTGGCGGTGCTGGGACCCAGAGCTTCTCTGTGCCAAAAGCTTCCTCCGTCGTACAGAAGGGCTCCCTTCCTCCGGGGAGAGTTTGCTGGAGCAGGTGGGTGAGGAGGGAACCCATGATGGATTCTCTTGGGGACGAGCGCTGGTCACTGCCCTGTTGATTGATGGCTGAGGGCAGTCATTCTGCGGCGCCGGGCCTGGGACATCTGTCAGCTGGTGCCAAGTCACTCTTGGAACTGGGAAGCGTGGGAAAGGGGTGACGATCAGGAAAGGTGGTGCCTCCCCCACACCAAGTGTCTGTTTCTGCCGGCGAAGTCCTCTGGAGACCCAGCGGGGTTGCCCGGAAGCGGAGACGTGCTGGTGGGGCCGGCACAGGTCTGAAAGGTTCTTCGGAGGCCTCCGCTGGGCTTGGCTCTGGGCTGTCCCCTCTAGCAGTCCCTTCAGCAGCCCTGCAGGCATGTCTCAGTGCCCTCACATTTGCAGCAAGAAACAGAGGCTCAGAGATGGCAAGCCGTTTGCCTGGGGTCACACAGCTAATACGTGAGGGGGTTGCTCCTGGAGCCTGGGTCTCTCTGTCTCCTTTTTGACTCTTCATCTGTGTGCTTTCTAGTGATCACACACACACATATACACCCACACCCAACCCCCCACATGCTTGTATCACTTGTCTATTGGATTAACCATATGAAACTGCCTTTTCTTGGTAGACCAAAAACAACTGAATAACAGCAATTTTGTAAGGCTTAGCCAAACATAAATTAGAGATGTATATAGATATATATATGTTTGTCTACTTATTAAATAAACATATGCCATCTACCTTGCACATGGAATCTCCCTTATGCGTGTATGTGTGTATACATGCATTTTATATGTGCAAATATATATATAATATAAAATATGGATATAAAATCTATCTGAGGTTATAGCCAGCTAGTCAGCTTGCTATAAACCCTGCATTACAAGTAGTGTGCTGGTAAACTGGCTCTCTGGAAAAAAAAATGAGATCTGATATCTAGTGTGTATTTACATGGCGTAAATATTCCCGCTAACTCTGATTTCAAGTAACTGACGTGTCACCGAACACAGAATTCGGGAGAAATGTGTATAATTGGCTCCTTCCAGCTGGTATGAGCTGGCTCCGAGTTCCCACGATGCTTAGCCGCCTACCCGAAGGCTGTACTCTGTGTAGCTCGAAAACACACTGATGTGTGTGAAATACAAACAGGTCCATTTATAAAGGTATATAATTTATTCTCTCTCTCCGCTGGAGCTCCGACGGCTCTCTGATAGAGTGTCTATTATAATGCTCAGCTCCCAGTTTGAAGTCTACCCGTTTGGCCTCTGTCTGTCTGTCTGTCTATCCTGCTTGTCTCCCCAAACCTAGGTCCATCATGTCTACTTCTTCTCACAGCTGTACTGCACCCTTTCCCCCGGTGTAGGGTGGGCTGGGGACACTGGGCTCAGGGCTTGCCTCTTCTGCCCTCTGGGAGGGACCCCGCACCGACCTTACAATGCTAGGTTCGGAGCCCCTGGTTCTGGCTGAGCAGGCGGCAGAGTTCTCTCCTCTCTGGGCCCGTCCCAGGTGTGCTCTGGGAGTCAACCCGCAGGTCATGTGCACTTGGCTGGTGCATCTGCCAGTGACCTTCAGACTTCCCGTAAACTCTTCGGGTCCGTGGGTCACTGGGTCATTGGGTCTCGGGGTCTCAGGGACCAGCCTCCCGCCTGGGGATAGAGCCCTGGGGACAAGTCTTCTCTACTCTGCAGGCCTCAGTGTGCTCATCTATAAAAGTCTATTGCTGTCAGACAATCAGAAAAGCCCCCCATTTTTCTTAAAGTCTTGCATTTTCTCTCAAAAAGTCCTGCCTTGCGCTCTGTCATCAATCCATGTTTGTGTCCATGTAATAATGTGCCCGAGAACTTATCAGCTAAACGACTTAGCATCTATTCCCCCAAATCATCAAGCAAAATGGAAGCTCCGGGAAGAAGTGTCATTCTTTATCCTCTGGCTCTGTCAGCGGTCACTAGTTATGAGAGGACTCGGGGACCACACAGCCTGCTACTCCACGGCTGGCTCTTCCTAGACAAGGCAGTTCTCTGCTCGGAGCCTCAGTGTCCTTGACCAGGAAATGGGAGAAGAGCAGTGCCCCCATCAGGGGGCTGCGGTGTGGATGAAACGGGTTCCGGTCTTCAAGGCGCTGAACCAGTGCCTGAGGTTGAGTCGGCTTTCAGCAGCTGCTATGACACGGTTGGGTACCTTCGCCTTGGGAATCAAACTCTTGAGCCAAGAGTTTCCAAGCTCTCTCTCCTCAAAGACAAAACCCCCAGCCCCCTCCCCCTGAATCCTGGCTTCGATGTCTGAGAAGTTTGGGGGATTTGGATGACACAGGGACCTGCCTCCTTCTTTGGCACATGCTCCGTTCTTTGAAGGGGCCAAGTGTGGGTCAGCGCTGTGCTCTCTCCCTGCTAGGTCTTGGGTTGGCCCTTTTTGTGGCCAAGCTCCCCCCCACTATCCCCCAACCGGGCTGTCGCTGGTCACCTCGTCACGATGGCCCCATGCCCCTCAATCCCTCTGCCACCCCCCTACTTTATTTTTTTTGGAGCACTGCCCCCCTCCGCCCTGTTGGGAATGTTTTATATCTGTAATCACTTATATCCGGCTCGTCTTCTTCGACAGACCCTCGGCTCCCCGGAGGCAAGGGGTCCATTGTTCTGGTCGCTGTGACACCCCTGTCCCCAGAACGGAGCCTGGCTCAGACAACCTTCATAGGCCGCTAACAAATGAGGTGGTAGAAGATTGCACACTGGGACTCAGGCAGGAAAAACGCAGGGAGTGAAGACAGGGAGGAAAGGTCCGGAAGGTTCCAGGGTTCACCCCCTTTCTTCGTTATCTCGTTTCTGGACTTCGGAAGGCGTGTGTCTGAGTTTCGTGATTAGAAAGAAGGCCGAGGCCGACGCAGACACAGCTCGGCTGTAAGTCTGACCAACCTCACTCCGGCTTTGGCTGAGGCTCGTTTAGTTCTGCTCCCATGCATGCTTCTGCTCAAAATTTTAAAACAAACCCTGATCACCCCCTTAGGAGAAATTTCCACAGAAGTCAGCAACCAGCAGCTACCTTCCGCTTTGGCTTCCCTTCTTGGCCTCGATTTCTTTTTTTTTTTTTTTTAAAGATTTTATGTATTTATTTGACAGAGAGAAATCACAAGTAGATGGAGAGGCAGGCAGAGAGAGAGGGAAGCAGGCTCCCCGCCGAGCAGAAAGCCCGATGCGGGACTTGATCCCAGGACCCTGAGATCATGACCTGAGCCGAAGGCAGTGGCTTAACCCACTGAGCCACTCAGGCGCCCCTTGGCCTCGATTTCTGAAAGATCTGTCATCTTGGCTGTTCCTTGTGGGAGGTTCTCCCCACTCTGGAAGTTTCCTGGGATTCTCTCCGGAAGGCGGGCAGAGGCAGAGAGGTGGGGGGTGGTGGTGGTGGTGGTGGGGGTGGGGGTGGTGGTGGTGTGCCTCCCCCATCAGACTAGGAACACTTCAGGGCAGGCTGTGCCTCCCCCATCAGACTGGGGGCTCCCCACTGCCGGGGCTGCAGTAGAAGCTATTCCTTCCTTCTTTTCCTCCCCTTCTTTTTTCTTCTCCTTTTCTCTGTCCTTCCTTCTGGGAGCCATTCCCTGCTGTCCTGAGTGAAGGCCAGTCCTGGGCACATGAGGGTCCAGCTGTCTGCTTGGCATGAACCTCTGCAGCCTGTCTGCACAGGAAGGCCAGGTGTGGGGGGGGCCTGGCTGTCCTTGTCCGTGCCTCCCCCACCCTCCACCCCGCCCAGCCCTTCTAGGCGCTGGTGGAGCCTGGTTCGCCCTGGGTGAAATCAGCCCCAGTAGCTACGACCCCTTGAGACTCCCTGCCCTGCTCCCCCTCCCCCACAAACTGCCTTGTCCCCAGCCAGCAGGTAAATACCTCCTGGGCACGGCTCCCCAGTCATCCCACAGAGCCTTTGTGCAAGGTAAAGAGACTTTTGTGTCATTTTAAGGAGGTGCTGCACGGCTCCTGGCTCAGGAAACACGGTTGTCCTTCAAAGAAGGGCCCTCTGAGGGCCTCAGTGTTCTTTCAAGAGAAGCCTCCTGTGTGCAGAGCATTTCTGGAAACTGCTATCAGAAGCAGACAACATTCAGGCCTTAGCAATCAGGACGATGGCGATCATGGTGCTTACCATGATGGGAGCCACAGCCGACGTTTCTGAAGTGATTTCTGGAAGCCAGGCACTGTGCTTGGCATTCGGGTCACGCTGCTGGACTATTTAGAATGGTTTCCCACTGATCTCTGGGTAAAAGACTCAGCATTGTGCTTCCATGTGTTCCCTCTATCCTCTCGTGTTCCCACCTCAGGGCCTTTGCTTATGCTCTTCCTGCTGCCCAGACTGCAGTTCTCCAAGACACCCCCATGGTTTACTTCCTCCCCTCCATCAGGAGGTTATCACCTTTGCAGTGAAGACTTTTCTGACCAAACTCGATAAAATTGCTGCTTGGCCTCTCCTCCCAGCCCACAATCTGTAGTGATCATCCCTGTTTCCTTTCCTTTTTTTTTTTTTCAAAAAAAATTTTTTTTGAGAGACAGAGAGAATGAACAAGTGGGGAGGAGGGTCAGAGAGAGAGGGAGAAGCAGACTCTCTGCTGAGCAGAGAACCCAATGTGGGGCTCGATCCCAGGACTCTGAGATCAAGACCTGAGCCGAAGGCAGACCCTTAACCGACAGAGCCACCCAGGCGCCCCGATCGCCCCTGTTTTCATTCATCATTACCACGTCACATCCTCTACATCAAGCTTATTTATTTTATGTCTTGTCCGTCTTTTCCTGCTGGAAAGTGAGCTCCATGAGAGTTTAGCTGACTTTGTTCTCAGCTCTAAACCCAGGGCTAGAGTTGACTTGGGTCTACTGCACAATCGAGGCTCAATAAATATTTGTTGAATGAGTGAGTGTCTTTACGTGGTTGGACAATTAACCCCACTTTACAGATGAGGAAACTAGAGGACCAGCCCATGAGCAAACACCCAGGGTCTATTTAGTACCTGCCATGTATTCAAGTCAGGGCACAGAGAAGGAAGGCCCCCTGCCTTGGAGAACTTTCCTGGCTGTGGGGAACACAGATCACTAGACACGAATAACCCCATGGGCTGTGTGCTAAGCTGGAGACATGCATAGTGCCCCCACGGGGACACACAGCCCAGTCTGGGGCATCAGCGAGGGCTTCCCGGAGGAGGTGACACCTGAGCAGAGTCTTCAGTGATGCGTAGGAATTTGCCATGTTGAGGAGGTAGTGGCTGAAGAGTGAGGTAGTCTCCAAGCTACACGGAGCAACAGAAAGGGCAAAGTCATCCAGAAACAAGAATGTGGGGCTTTCGTTTGCCTTTATTGCCTGAGAATGGGTCCATCTGGCCAGGGTGGGGAGGGAAAGGCAGCGAGTGGGGGTGGGGGAGAGTGAGATCCATGAGGCTGGGGCATTAGGAGTGACAGGGTGGGGAGCCGGTAGGTCACCCACTACCTTGAAGTCCATGCTAAGGGAGAAGCCTGTGGAAAGGGAGAGGGTCCCTCAGGCCTGGCGTCTAAGCTGGTGACTGTGGAGAGGTCAAATGAGACTGGGGACAGGTGGGAGGCAGGTGAGCAGGGTAATGGGACAAACTTCAAAACTAGGAAGAAGGACGTTGGTGGGAACCCTGGGCACCCGGGAGGACCAGGGGCACGTTTTCCACAGCTGCAGCTCATTCTGACCCAAGGTGGCTTTTCCCAACTTGCCAGCCCTCCCGGGCCAGGAGATTTTTAGCTCCAAATGACTCTCGGATGGCTCTGAAAATCGGCGTCACACTTCCTGGAGAATGGGGATATGGGACCGTGAAGGAACAAGGTGCTAGTCCCTTGGGCTGCCCCTAAAATACAGACTGGCGTGTCCTAGGCTCTGCCAACATCACTGGGACGCGTGACGTGGCGGTCCCCGACAGGCCTGGGTCCACGTTTCTAGGTCCATCTCTGAACCCCTGCTTCCCGGGTATAAGTACACACGCTGTTTCATTGGCATAGCATGAAGACCCAATGAAGTGATGCGAGAACTACTTGGCACATGCCGGTACATAATAAGTGATCAATAAAAGATCATTTTTACCTTCACTCTCAGCTGCCACTGTTACCTACATCAGCATTTGCAGAAGGAGATTTACTTTAAAATTGTTTTTTTTAAAGATTTTATTTATTTGACACAGAGAGAGAGAGATCACAAGTACACAGAGAGGCAGGCAGAGAGAGAGGGGGAAGCAGGCTCGCCGCTGAGCAGAGAGCCCCACACGGGGCTCGATCCCAGGACCCTGAGATCGTGACCTGAGTCGAAAGCAGAGGCTTTATCCCACTGAGCCACCCAGGCGTCCCTAACATTGTTTTTTGATTAGGGAGAATTTTGCAATTTCATGGAAATGGACAGGCTGTCCAAGGACCCTCTGGGGACCCAGCCCCTAGCCCCCAGCCCCCAGTCCCCACGCACCACCAACCCCTAACCTGTCCTGCTCCACCCACACCCCATCCACTCCTGTCCCTTATTCATTTAAACCAAATCTCAAGCATCCCTTTATTCATTCATAAATATTTCAGCACTCTCCTTGTTAATAATGCATAAGGCTATGCTCATAAAGTGATGAACTCCATCCGGGTAGTGCTCTTGGATGACTGGCTTCTTCTGGTCCAGGCTCATACAGGGAACCTCCGATATCAGTGTAGACGCTGCCCCGGATCCCCTGGAACCCATGCTGGGAGGCAGGGTGCACAGGAGCGGGGAACAGATGCCAACAACTCTGAACAGCCCATGAGCAAGAAATTCGACCTCCTTTTGGACAAAGAGAAGCTCATATTCTGGAACTGGGGTGGGGGGAGGTGGTAGGTTTCAGAGAAGCTTTACATGTTTGTTAAGAAAAACAAAACCCCAGGGCCGCCTGGGTGGTATTTTGGACTGAGCATCCGACTTTAGGTTTTGGCTCAGGTCACGGTCTCAGGGTCATGGAATCGAGCCCCGCATTGGGCTTCGTGCCCAGTGTGGAGTCTGCTTGGGAGTCTCTCTGTCCCTCTCCCTCTGCCTCTCTTGCGTATGTGCACGCTCGCTCTCTACAGTAAATAAATAGATCTTTAAAAAAAAAAAAAGAAAGAAAGAAAAAGAAAACACCAACGAAACCACGAGTCCCAGAGAGCGTGGGGCAGGAGGAAAGGCATGGGGTGTGAGGTCAGAGGGGGCGCACACTGGGTTCGAGTTCCAGCTCAGCGCCCATTGGCCCTGTGGCTTGGAGCAGGTGCCAGCTCCTCTTGGTCCTCAGTTTCCTTCTCTGCCAAGCTCCCTGCCCTGGGAAGGGCTGACGGGCTCCATCCACCAAGGGGTGCTGGGAGAATCGGTTGGTATTCAGAGCCGGGCTGCCTGCTGTGACTTTAGGCAGAATAGCTGACCTGGCAAATTAAGTTGTAGCTGAACGAAAAGGAAGATGTGTCTTATGCGGCCAATTACACCAGAGATGGTTTAGGACATGGTTTGTGTAATTAAATCTATAACCAATTGTGGATCTATCGCTGCTGATGTTGCCACTGTCGTTGGAGCCCATTACCGAAGTCAGGGAGGAGGTGTGTCACTAGGCTATTGTCCACTCTGGGCAGCCTGGTGCAGCACCCGGGGCTCTGGGCCTGTTTCGTCCTAGTTGAGTCCCCAAGGGCAAGTCACTACACCTCTTTGGGCCTCAGTTTCCCCCAGATCATTCTGACTGAGCTTCTTCACGTGGCTGTGTAGGTTACTCCTGGGCATCCCCTAGAGAGCTCTGAGGGTTGATCTAGCTCAATCGTTCACCCAACAAGGATTTATTGTGGGCCCATTGTGTGCTTGGTGCTAGGTGCAGTGCTGGCTCCTGGGTACTGTGTTGAGAAGACAGATGGAGTTTTTGACCTCATGGAGTTCTCAGTCCAGGGAGGAGGGCAGGCGTAACTTGGATTAGTTCCAGGGGGAGGAGGCTTGGGAGCAGCTGCAAGACAGACCCATTTAACTTAGTCTTGGCTGTGATGCATCCCTACTCCCACTCCCCACCAAGGATCAAAGGCAGTGAGCCAGTGAGAAGAGCTGGGGGATTAGCATGTGCAAAGGTCCTGAGGCAAGAGAAAGCCTGGCTGAAGGGAGTTCCATGTATAGACAGCAAGTGGGGGAGTGACTCCGGATGAGCTTGGGAAAGGGATGCTGACCTTCTCCATGGGGTCTCGGAAACCATATTAGGGGATTCAGGGACCTCTTGACCTGGGAAGGAGCATGAATAGATTTTGTTTCCATCACACTCCTTTGACTGCTCACGGAGAATGTGTTGGGATGGGGACAGGAGGGGAAGCAGGGTGAGGAGTTGGGGTGGAGGAGTCTTTGCAGTGTCTGAGCGACTGCTGATGGTGGCTTGGGCAGACAGGTGGTTCTAGAACCTTCTGAGGTGGAGGTGGCAGGGCCAATTGGGAGCTTGGGCAGCACATGCAAAGGACACAGGGACATTGAGCACAATCCCAGGTCTCTGGACAGAGTGCTGAGTGGCAGAAGTCATCCTCAGGGCGGAGAAGCTGAAGGTGGGGGAGGAGAAGACTGTGCACCAGTCCAGATCTCCATGGCATCCAAGCCAACGAAGAAGGTTGTGGGCATAGAGCATGTGGTTCAGAAGAGGCAGCAGGCAGGGACAGAAGCCTGGAGTCATCAGTAAGCAGGTGGCATAAAGCCATGTGTGGGGGTGAAATCACCTAAGGAGAAAATGTAGCTCAGAAGACATTCCTGACTTGGTCCTGAAGGCAAAGGACCCTCCTGGCATGGAAGCTCAGAGAAGAGTGTCTCAGGGAAGGGAGCTCTGGACTCTGCTGGGGACGATGGACGCACCAGGGAGCCTACTGGACTTGGCAATGTGGGGGGCACTCAGACATGGCAGGAGTTGCTTGTTGGGATTTTGGGGGCAGAAGGCAAGAGCTGATTACAGGAGGGGCTGGGGGAAGGGCTGCAGCGGCCCCGGGCAGGTGTTCTGTGGACAGAGAGAGAGAGAGTAGAATATTCCTGAACGCAAACAGGAGAGATCTGGGAAAGTCAGAGACTTGAGATGTGGGAGAGTCATGGGGTGCGGCACAGAGGGGGTCCCTGAGGGACACAGGGTCCCAATGAGATAATGGCCTGCAGAGTGTGAGTGTGAGTGTGTGTGTGTGTGTGTGTGTGTAGGTGTGTAGGTGTGTAGGTGTGGGGGTGCTTTCTCATTCGCAGGAGGGTTTGGAGCAGGGGAAATGCCCTGGCCAGAGAAGGACTGGTGGAGAAAAGATGCGGAGTTTGGATCCGATGCTTCTATTTTTCTGGCATAAGGGGCAAGGCCACCAGCTGGCAGCGGGCAGGGAGAGCAAGCTGAGCAGAAGATGGAGAACAGAAAATAGGAAAGGTCTTTGGGGAGGAGGAGGCATCCCATAGTTGAAATAAGGTGCGCGTTTTGGGGGTACTTGATTTCCTGGGGCGTGCCACTACCATGCTGACCCTCTCATCCCGCAAAGACCAACTTGACCTGTGCCTGGAGCAGCCACGCCTTGGCTTTCAGATTTTTTCCCTAAGCAGCAAACCTTGCATTTAAGCGTCTTTAAATAAACCTGACTTGGAGCCTCAACAGAGGGGCTGATAGAAGTAGGGCGTTCTGGTGGTGGAAGCTGCCAGCCAGACTTGGCCCCTTCCTCGGGGTGACCCTTGCACACCCCTGGGAGGTCTGGGGCTCCCTTGGACCTGGCACGAAGCCCTCTGGTGGAGGTGCGGACCATGTGCTGGGGCAGAGCTCTGGACCTTGATTTCCTTGTCTGTGAAATGGGGACCATATTATGAAAGCAGAGATAGAAGCCTGGACCATATGATTGTGTGTGTGTGTGTGGAAGCTTCCACCACAACATTGTGTTTTGGTTCTCTACTTGGGAGTCACACATTTGCTATCTTAAGTTGTTCCTCAGAATCTGGACTGAAGCCTGGACTGACTCAAAAGCCTGTGCCAGGTAGATGAGACCAAGTTTTCACTTCTATCCCAGCACAGCGGGGCACGGAGCTCGTGCTAGAGCAGTCTGTTGGGACAGATGGCCGGGAGAGGACACCAAGGGTGGACTGTGCAGGTGGACAACAGCCTCACGTTGGCTGCCCACAGAAGTGGAGACAGAGTGGGTAGACCAGTTGCCTGGCATTTTCTGTCCTCCAGACTCCCTCCACAGAGCGTAGTACGGGAACAGGGCTAGGAGGAGAGTCCATCGGCTGAATTAGCCGTGATAAGGATGCGACTGCCTCTCTCCACACCTTGCTCTGAGATGGGTGCCTCTTGGCGACCATGCCGTGATGGACACATGCAGCGTGGGCTTTGGAGCCCAACAGACTTTGGTTCTCAGCTTGATTGCTTACAAGCTGTGTGAGCTTCTATGGACCTCAGTGCCTGTCTGTAAAAGGACAAGAATCACAGTACTGATGCCAGCTGGCCGGGTCCGAGGACCCAGAGGGTTCCCGCATGACCAGTCAAGAGGGTCCCTGGCTGCACACAGGATGGAAATCAAATGTGAGCCAGCAGGAGGTGAGAGCAGACTTTACTGAAGGTGTGCAGAGGGAGCAGGTGCAGCGTGTCCAGGAGACCCAGAAAGGAAAGGAGAAAGCCTCCTCTTCGCTCAGGGTCAGGGGGTGTCTACTGAAGACGGTGGTCTGGTGTCCATGACCTCACAGGCATCCAGGAACCGGTTAGAACAAAGATGAGGGCTCAGGTGTCATTGCTTGGAGCCTTGAGGTCGAGATGTGCAGTCCTGGCGACCCGCAGTGTGATGGCTTTGTCCCGTTGTTTTCACTGGTCCCTCCTTTAGGTGTTACCTGTTCTAGAGAAATTATAAACTCCTTGTCCCTCGCAAAGAGGACACACACTATTTATGTTCTGAGGCACATGTCCACTGCAGGTGAAGGTTGTAGTGTGCAGAGAAGCAGGAAAAGGAGCAAAAAGCAGGTTTGTACAGAGCCTTTCCGTTTCCGGCTGTCTCACCAGCTCAGGTGATTCTTGTAGGGATTCGAAGCAGGGAGGGAAAACTAAGGTTGCCTCTTACACCCCTGAAGCCAGCTGTAGCTACTTTTGCTTTCTCTAGGGAAGGACGGGGCACAGTTCATGTCTGGGGAGAATAAATCTTTTTTTTTTTTTTTTTTTTTTTTGAAGCTTTCCCTTTATGGAACCAGCAGGCCAGGAGCCAAGCCAAGAATTCCAAGTCCAAGGAGAAACAACCATTTCTCCTGGGGCTCTGGGCTGCTGAGGGTGAAAACTGGTGGTGGAGGTGGTGGTGGAGGTAGGTGTGAGAGGGCGGGTGCTGAGCAGTGTGCTTGAGTGAGATCTGGGGTATGTAAGGCAGGCCTGAGGGAATTCTGGGAAAGGCTGGAAAGAGACTCAGGCAGGTGACTCCAGGGACATGGAGGCCAGTGAATAAGAGGGGGGAGAAGGGGGAGAGGCAGAGAAGCTGGTGGGAGGGTTGTCGGGGACAATTGGCACTCCAGAAGGACTTCACAACAGAGCTGCCTTATTTTTCATTTTAGGGCAGTGCAGTGGTCCCCCATTACCACTCCCCAAGCTTTCAGCCCATCGGTACCCACAGGTGTCTTGTCCCAGAAGAGCTGAGGAGGAGCCAAGGCAAGGGAGGCACCATGTCCCCCCCCACCTTGGGCTGGCACACGAGGGAAGGACCACGTGAGAGGACACTTGGGCAAGACGGAGATTTTCCCATCTTGGGGACTCAGAGCGAGAGGAAGTGTTCGCCTGTGGCTGGAGTCCCTTGATTTGAATACGAAAGGACAGGCAAATCCATAAAGCTGGAAGGCTTGGCAGCACCATTCATTCCTTCCCGGACATCTATTGCACGCCTAGTACAGGTCTCGTGTGCGGCCAGGTGCACCGGAGAACAAGGTGAGCAAAACAGACGTGGCAGGTATCCAGGAAGGTAACCAGGACGACACAGGCAGAGCTCAGCACAGCATCTTCTTCAGAGGATGGGAGTCCATCCGGGGAGGAATGGTGGCCGTGGGGTCGTGTTAATTCCGTGGACAAATGTGATGACAGATCAGGCACTTGGGGGTCAGGGCTCCATGTTAATTGCATCTGTGTTTCTCCAGCCGGGGGTATCGGCTGTGATGCAATTAACACCGAGAGCTGGGTTAGAGCTGTCACTTTTCCAGCTGGCTGGCCTCGTCCCACTTACGAGGACAGCGTGACTCTGGACTTTGCACATTTCTCTTCCAATAAAAACACCTGGAAAGTGTATGACACTTTTCTTCTCACTGCGCACATGATTTGACAGTTTTTAAGATCAGATTTCACCATTGACTCCCCTGGGAGCTGAGGATGGAAGTGGCTGCTGCATCCAGGAAGACAGACAGAGAAGACAGAGAAGACCAGCAAGAGTGTGCTTGGGGTTGCTGTTCCCTGAATTCCTCCTCTGGGGACCCCAGCCTCTTTGCTGGTCCCCCAAGGGGGAAACCCTGGGTTCAAACCCCAGCTCCACCTCTTACCGGTGTGTGGTCTCTGCCAAGACACATTGCCTCTCTGAGCCATGGTGCCCTTGTCTGTCTGTTGGGTCCAATGTGGGGCTTTTTTTGGAGGGCATGAGGATCCGTGGGTGGTGCGCAGGAAGTCGCCTGCTACCCAGCACCAAGTCGGTTCTGTAAGGAGCAGCCTGGGCTGGAAGCGCATCCATGCCATCCGGAAACACTCCCAGCGCCCCCTTCTGGGCACGTGTAGGACTGCGTGTCCAACCCATCATGGTTGGGTGTAGTCCTGGACTGCGTCCAGCCAGGGAGTTGGGGAGGGACCTGGGTATCATGACTGTCCCTGTGAGTTTCCCAGGACTTTTCGCCCTTTGCTAGGATGACTCAAGCAGCCTGGGATTTAGAAAAGAAGGAGGACAAAGGGCAGACCCCCAGAGGACCCGCCATAAACAAATTAAATAGGTAAGAAATGAGAACTGAGTGTCGTGGCCTGAATCCCGACATTTGGGGATTGTCTGTTAATGCAGCGAACAGAGCTTCTCCTGCCTGATGCAGAGAATTGCTTCCTGGCTCAGGACCTCAGTTTCCTCATCTGCAAGGTCGATCTCCTCCAGGGTCCCTCCATCCCAAAGAGAACGAGGGGGGGGGTGTTGTTCTCACCAACCCTGGGGACCCTGCTTCATTTTGGAATCTCCACGCCCTCCAAGCCAACGTCCTTTCTGTAGTGTGGTAGTGCTCAGAGGAGCGGACTGGGGTGGTTCCACAGCCATTTCAAGCTCAGCAGGCCCAGAACAGAATTCCTCCTCCCACGGGCCCCTGCCTCAGGCTTCCCTCACTCAGTGGGGCCAAGGACCCATCCAGGTGCCCAGAAGAGAACCGCTGGCTCTCATCCTGGGCTCTTCTTTTCCCCACCCCCAAGCCTTTCGCTTCTACCCCTAATAACTCTCATGTCCATCCTTCCTCTCTCCCTGCCTCCCGCCACAGCTGCAACCTGACTGTTCTCTCCACCAGTGGACCCCCTCCCATCCACACGGGCCCCCGCTGGCTCTGCAGGGAGGTCTTTCTGGAAGGTCATCACTCCCTTCTGCCCTCAAAACTCACCAAGCAACTTGTTCTCCAAACACTCCGAATCAGCTAGTGCCTCTCCCCGAATCCCATGGCTGGGATAAAATCGCATGGGGTTTATCCCATGCCTGCCTGGGAAATTCTTATTCCCTGCTCAAAACGCAGCTCAGATGCCCCTCCCTATGGACAGCCTCCTTTGATGTCCGTGGGCCCTCTGAGAGCTATGTTCACACCTCTGTTATAGCACTTAAAACTAGGGGCCCAGCAGACCAGTACTACTGGCCTGTGAGCTAGAGGACACAGGGACTAAGTTATTCTGGTTTTCTCTAGGGATTCTTGGCCCAGGGTCTGGCCCTCGGGGTTCAGCCAGTGGTTCTCTCACTCGCCCACCGGCCCTCAGACCTTCTCTTGCAGCCCACAGTGTTTGAGGCTTTGGGAATGCAGCCATAACTATGATGCCTGCTTTCTACTGGCAAAAGGAGGTGTCTGCAATAAACAAGCCATAAAACAAATTCACAAGATGATTTTGGGCAGAAAGCAAGCACCATTAAACCTGCAGGTACAGAAGGGTAGCATCTGAGGGGGAACCTGAGTAATGAGGGGAGCCCTTCATGTGGGCATGTGGAGGGAAGTGTTCCAGCCAGTGGGAACATTATTGCAAGGGCCCTGAAGAGATTAGAACCCAGTGCTTACTGGATGGATGGATGGATGGTTGGTATCCACTCTCTCTTCTCCCTCTTGGTGTCTGATGCTGAATTGCTTAGGTGGCCAAAGCCAGGGGTCCCCACCTTCCAAGATGACAGTCTTCTCTCAGAGAAGATGCTGGAACCTGCTACTGCCTATTTATAGCCAGGAGAAGTCAGGAGCTTCCTCTGGCTCCTGGAAGACAACTTGTGTGATGTAGGCTGCCGGTACCCCAAGAAGACACTGGCCTGCATCTCCTGCAATCAAGGCTCTGTGGATGCTATAGGCACCTGCTTTAGCAAAAATCTCTGTTTGTTAATCCTTTGTGAATTTCTCATTGAGACCCATCTGCAGCTGGAGGGCATGCGCTTGACCAGACCAACACGGCCGAGACCTCAGCATCTTCCCTTCTTGCCTCCTCCCCGCTCACGGTTTTCCGTCTTTGGAGCTCTTTGCAGGAGCTGGCACCATTAATTTGGTATTTCAGCCTTCCTGGCCGGTCCCTACCACATACATACACACATATATTTTTCATCTCCTGGAATGGCTTTAATGAGGGAGTGCCAATTAGCGAGTTGGAGGGCAGATGTGGGACCTGCTGCCAGCCAGCCCACAGAGAGGCAGTGGCCCGCTCTCCCCACCTCCACCCGGGGAGGCCACGCTGTTGTGCATATTGGCTGAGGCTGGGCCCGAACATCTACCCCAGGCCTTCCCCCCTGTTCTTCGGCCAGCAAATGACCTGGGGCCAGTGAATTTCCCAGGGAAAGAAGAGAGACCGCTGGTATACTGGTATCAGGCGGATGGTTTCTACAGCGAGAGTTTATGGGTGTTTGGGGGTCAGGTGTGGGTGCTGGAAACCACAGCTGCCAGGCCAACCTCTGTGTTGGGAGTCAGGTGATGGCAGAGGCCCTGGAACCAGGCAGAGCTCCGCGCGGTGTGGCTCTGAACATGACATTTGCCTGATGCATGCCTCAGTCTCCTCATCCGGAAAAGGGGTCGGTGGGGCTAGTGCCCGCCTCCTGAGTTGTTGTCAGGAGGGAGAATTGCAGTGCCACCTGTCAAGTTCCTGGTGTGTAGAAGACGCTCAACGAACTTGACATTATCTTATTGAATTCGCACAGGTGCCACCTCCAATGCCAGGATAAAGTAAGGGGAGATGGAGGGGAGGTGACTGGCAAGGCAAGGACTTCTTGTACCCCCCTCCCATCTGACCTCTGACTTTGGGGGCTAGGATGCACACACTCAGAGGAGTCGAGGGAAGTGAAATCTGGCCCCATGGGCACATGGAACGAGGCGGATCCAGATGTACTAGAGGCAGCATCTCTGTGTGCTGGGGGGTTCTGCCCGCCTGAGTCCCCCTGGTCCCTGGGGGGGGGTCCCACGGACCCTCTGCAGAGGTAGTGCAGTGACCAAGGCCCCTCAGGAAAGATGACGGGGTGTGGGGGGACATCCTCTCCATTCTGGGCCCAGCAGGTGTCAGAGCTGCCTGAGCAGAGTCCTGGTAAATATTCACAGATTGAATGTCGGAGCCAGGCCTCCTGCATGGGGACACCTGTGGGGGCTCCCTTGCAAAGATCTGGAAGGCATAGCTTCTCTCCGAGGTGGGGCTCTTCTAGTAGAGTGCTGGGAAGATGTTTAATGACCAGCTTTTCAGGAAAGAACCAAAGACAAACCGATTTGTAGCATTTGCTGATTTGCATTGCATTAACATCTGTCAGGGCTGGCCTCAAGCTACTACAGAACCCCGGGAGATGTACATCAGCAACTCTTGGGAGCAGGTGTGGGCCATCTCCTGCACACCCCAACGCTTCTCCCCGGCCCTCTGGTGCTCCGAGCCAGCACCCCACCCCACCCTCCCTTCCCCTTCTCCTGTGTCCGACCCCACACTCCTGGCTCAGGAAAGCCAGTATTTGTACCACATCTCCCAGAGCGTCTGGTCTTGGGGCACTGCCTGTGTTGGCCTCTGGGGCTGGCCACAACTGGACATGTGGGAGGTGGATTGTCCCAAAGATGATACATTTTTTTTTTTTTTAAGGTTATAGACGTGCTTCGAGAATCCAAAAATGATTGAACTTTTAACCAGGGAAATTGACCAGGCCACAAGCACCTAAGGGGTTTCTCGGACGCTGAAAGCAACCGAAGGACATTCTCAGGGTCTTGGGGGCTGGGAGGCGAGGGGATGAGGGGTGAGTCTCATGTGAGGTCACTCCCCACCTTCACTGGATGTTTATGGTACAGCCATTCCCCGGGAGCGTCGCTAGCCTGACAGCCTGATTGTCCTAATTCCCGGACTAGGAATCAGAGGTCCGGAGAGCGGGGATACCGCTCAAGAGTCTTCTGTTAATAATAGTACCACCACTGCTGTCTTTCGAACACCTTCTGAGGTGGGTCTGTTGTTCTTATCTGATTGTCACTCCACAATTGTTTACTGAGCACTTACTATGTGCTAGGCACCATCCTAGGCACCTGCATGCCTCAGGGAACAAAATAAGGAAACCAGCCCCCACGGGACTTACCCCCAAAGGAAACAGAAATGCATAATTTGCCCCATTAATCTGTTGGAGAAATTCCACATGCTTTGCATAGAAATGCAAGACCTGGGCACCTGGGTGGCTCAGTAGGTTAAGCCACTGCCTTGAACTCGGGTCATGATCTCAGGGTCCTGGGATTCAGCCCCGCATCGGGCTCTCTGCTCAGCAGGGAGACTGCTTCTCCCCCACTCTGCTTGCCTCACTGCCTACTTGTGGTTTCTGTCTCTGTCAAATAAATAAATAAAATCTTAAAAAAAAAAAAAAAGAAACAAATGCAAGACCTTCCTTTCACATGGGGCTCCTAGCTCTAACACGGCTGCTGCTGGGTGTTGGAGGCTTGTGGCGCTGGCACTCTGAAGTCTGTTATATGGCAGGTGTTTTAATAAATATTTCTCACTTTTCCAACTTGGCAAAGCCAATGCATTAGTTTCCCGTGGTGGAGTCACCACAGTTGGGTGGCTTAAACCGCAGCAACGAATCACGCACGGTTGTGGAGGCTGAGGTGCAAAATCTGTATCCTTAGCCCCAAATCCTGGGGGTCAGCAGGGGTGTGCTGCCTCCAGAGGCTCCAGGGGAGAATCTCCCAGCTCCAGGGCTGGTTGGCATTCCTTGGCTTGTGGCCACATGGCTCCCAGGCCAGCTCTTCCGCCTGTGTGTCAGACCTCCCTCCGGCTTGCTCTTAGGAGGATACATGTGATGGCATTTGGGGCCACCCACCCACAGCCCATCTCAAAATCCTTCGCTCAATCCCACTGGCAAAGACCCTTTTCTGTTTGACCACATAAGATGGCATTCGCAGCTTCTGGGGGTTGGGATGTGGAAATCCTTTAAGGGTTCATTTCTCAGCCTACCATAGCTGGGGACCAGAATCCCTCTTTTCTAGAGGAAGGTAACTCACTTGTTGAATGTCCCACAGCCAGGACATGGCCTACCTGGGATTCAAACCCTGGTCTTCACGTCTACCCCTCCCCGCCCCCCACCACGGAGCAGGTGCTCCATCCGAAGGATCCGCAGATGAGGGACCAGAAGCTCCGTGAGCTGGCGAGACTGGTCGAGGTCCTGGGCCATCACGGGCTTCCCATGCCTCGAGCACTTCCCAAGGGGGCCACATTTAGGGCCTGTCTGATTCACGCTGAGTCAAGCCCGTGGACTCTGAGCTGGTACCGGGGCTCTGCTTGCCATTAGCAAACATGTGGAGAGAAGCAGCGGGGAGGGTGGGGAGGGGCGGGGGCCCGGGGGAGGGGTGAGAACCGCCTTCTGTTTCTGTAGTTACCAGATTTCAGCTTGCAAACCAAAGTCAGCCTGGAGGCTAATTTTCTGTAGCTTCC
Source organism: Mustela nivalis (assembly GCF_964662115.1). Classification (NCBI taxonomy): domain Eukaryota; kingdom Metazoa; phylum Chordata; class Mammalia; order Carnivora; family Mustelidae; genus Mustela; species Mustela nivalis. The sequence continues at coordinate 12,227,514 of NC_139029.1, read as the reverse complement.
AGTTCAGCTCCATTTATTGTGCCTGACACTGTGAAAGCTTTCACTATTGATTCTGGGCTAGATTAACTTTTCCCCCCGCTCCCCCCAGCCCCAGCCCCAGCTCTCCAGCAGTTTTTGGTCCAGCAATTAGGTATCGGCCAGGACAATGCGGGGTGGCTGCGGCTGCCTTTCATTTGCCGTCATAGTAAATACAACTCACTTTCGGCTCCCAGAGTACCCTCCGCGCTCGGGAAAAGGAGAACACCGCCTAAATGACTCCTCTCTCCGGCCTGACACTCTGCGGCGGAGCTGATCAATACCGTCTGTCACCCCGCGGGGCTCCCCCGGGACCACCCAGCTTCGCTAATTGGCTCTGGGAGCCAGTGGGCTGGTGGAGGAGTGTGAGCGCGGGTGTGAATAGAAGTGTCCCTTTGTGTGAGCATGTGTCTGTGGGCGTGAGCGTGTATACATAAGTGTGAGTGTGTCCGTGTCTCTGTGTGTGTCCCTGTCTTGTGTGAGTGTTTGTATGTGTGTACTTACGTATGGGTGAGTGTGTCTGTGTCTCTGTGTGTATTTGTGTGTAAGTGTGCTCCTGTGTGTGTCTGAGTGTGTCTGTGAGCGTGTCTGTGCGCATGTATGTGTCTGTCCCTGTGTGTGTCTGTGTGTGAGTATGTATGTGTGAGTGTGTCTCTCTGTGTGTATTCCTGTGTACATGCACGTGATTATGTCTATGTCTGTGTGAGTGTTTGCTTGTGTGAGTGTGCATATGTGAGTGTGTCTGGCGAGGGCACAGGGGATCCCTGGTTTATCTACTTTAGTCCCAACCCCCTGGTGTCTCGGGGCTGGAGGGCCCCCTTCAGCATGGCTCTGACTAGAAGAGTCTCTGGTTTTGGAAAAGGCCTTGAGGTAAGGGAATAGCGATCTGTGACTCCTCCAGATCTACACTGTCACCAAGTGAAGGCACAAGAAGAGGCATTTTAAGATTGTGGCTAAGCCCATGGAAGTGAAGTCAGACCCGTTTTCTTTCTTTCTTTCTTTCTTAATTCCTTTCTTTCTTTCTTTTTTAATATTTTATTAATTTGACAGAGAAATCACAACTAGGCAGAGAGGCGGGCAGAGAGAGAGGAGGAAGCAGGCTCCCTGATGAGCAGAGAGCCCGATGCGGGACTCGATCCCAGGACCCTGAGATCATGACCTGAGCGGAAGGCAGAGGCTTTAACCCACTGAGCCACCCAGCCACCCCCAGACCCATTCTCTGATCCTGGTTCTTTCTCCAACTTGCTGTGTGGCCTTGGGCAAGTCACTTAGCCTCTTGGAGACTTAATCCTCATCTGCAGAAACAGCTGAGTGCCCCCAACCCTAGGAGACCGGCGTCAGGGTTCAGTGAAATGACAGGGGTAATTGGCACCTCTGTGAGTGGCAGCCACGCTTCCGGTCCTCGAGGGAGCGGCCGTGGGGCTGCGTGGGTGGGGGCGGGGCGCGACCTGAGCCTGGATCCGGGACCGGCCACTAGGGCAGCCACATGACCGCCATCCAGCGAGTCACTTCTGTGTTCTGGTTTCCCCTTCTACGGCACGGGGCATAATGTCCACCGTGGTCGGCTGACGGTGTCTTCCCCAAATTCGTGTCCTCCTGGAACCTCAGACCGTGACTTTATTTGGAAACGTGAGCTGTGGTGGTGTTAAGATGAAGTCATCTTGCCTTAGGGTGGGCCCTGGATTCCGGGATTGGGGGCTTGAGGAGAGAGCTGCATGAGGACATGCGGGGAAGGCGGTCACGAGAGATGGGGGACAGATGGGGGTGATGCAGGTACAAGTCAAGGGATGCCAGGGACCGCCGACCACCCCCAGGAGCAAAGGAGGAGCTGCCACTTCCCAGGAGGAGGCCCAGCTCTCCCCCAGGCCCACAGGAGGGGCCCTTCGCCCCCTGAGGCCGTGGGGAGGCTTCTTTCTCTTTTCCTCCTGCTGCCCCAGGGCCGTGAGGTCGGCCTTGCTGGGGCAGGAGTGAGGAAGCCACAGGAGGCACCAGGGACATCTAGAACACAGGCAGAGAAGCGTGGCCTCTGCCGGGTGACCACTGAGGGGTCTAGAACGTTCTCTCCTCCCAAGTGATCTGATCCTGAGGCGGTGGGCAGCTTGGGGTGGATCGGCCTGGTGGCCCTGTGGCAGGTGGATTGAACGGTGTACTTCTGTGCTCAGGCTGTGCTATCCCAGCCCGGAGGCCGGGAGCCCACGGTGTCAGTGGGCCGGTTTCTCTGAGGTCTCTCTCCTCGCCGTGTGGGTGGCCGTCTCCTCCCTGGGTCCTCACATGGTCGTCTTTCTGTGTCTCTCTCTGTCTTCATCTCCCCCTCCCATAAAGACACCAGTTCTGTTGGGTTCAGACCGACCCTAGTGGCCTCATTGGAACGTAATCCCTTCTTTAAAGACCCCATCTCCAAATCCAGTCACATTCTGAGGCACTCGGGGTTAGGACTATGACACAAGAATTTGGGGGGTTGCAATCCAGCCCATTACAGAGCAGATGAGGCCAGAGCCCGGGAGCCTCTAAGGAGGCAGAAGAGAAAATCCCATGTGGGAGATGATGAGGCCTGAGTTCAGGTCATAATGGGGAGGAGGGAAAAGGGGGAGAAGGCGAGCCAGTGGAGCCCCTTTCCCTCATCCTGAGTGCCGCCCGAACACTGTTCTGCGGGATTCAGAGAAAAGCCATCCCTGTAGCAGTGGTCTCCATGTACGGAGCGCTCACAATGACCCGGGTGCTGTGCTAGGAGCCTGACCTGCGCTGTCCCATCGCTTCCACCAGACCTGACCAGAGAAGGATCATCTCCATGTCACAATGAGGACATGGAGGCACAGAGAGGAGAAGCCACCTGCCCAAAGTCACACCGTTAGGGAAGCAGCAGAGAGAGCTGCGCACCCAGGCCTGGATCTGACCCTCGTATGCGCACTGTCCTCAGGAGGACAGCGTGTTTTAGCACAGGGTGGCTGGCAATTATGGCTGTCATTGCTTTGTGCATTTGCTGCCCACAAGAGCCTGTGGGCAGCTCAGAGCCCAGCCCACAGTAAGTGCCAAATGAGTGTGTGTCGAGTGAGCCAAGAAAGATACGGGATTGTATCCTTGCTTCAAAGAGGAGCAGAGCAGAGAAGGTCGGCATCTTGACCGTGGCCGCACGCACAGAACACAGGGCTGGTGTGACCTCATCCCCCCGCTCGAATCCAGTGCTCCGCTGAGCTCTGTGGCAGGGAACGGAGAGGAGGTGACTTAACCAGGGTCCCAGTGTGGGGTGTGACTCTGCAGGGTCACCTGGTTAGGCAGGTGGTTCATGGGCCTCAAGCCAAGTGCATCAGTCCTCACAGGAGGCCACCTTAACCTTAGCCGCTCAGCATTCTTCCTTCTGGAGGAGCCTCCCTGCTGGCTTGGGGCTCCTGCAGGGTCTCCAGACAGAGGCCCCTCCAAGGGCACATCCCACAGTGTGACCGTTGTCAGCACACCCACCGGGAGCTCAGGAGCCCGACTGGCGGGTGCCCAGACGGCGGCTGAGGGCTCGGAGGTCCACAGGCTCTTGGGTTATCCCTTCCTGGGAGGGCACTCCTGGTGTAGAGCCTCACTGCACCGTCTTGCGGTGCTGGCCTGGGCCGCTCTAGCCTGATGATGCTGGTGATGAAGACGAGGGAAATGGGGGAGGGAGGAGGGAGAGGAGGAGGGAGGGGGCGGGGTGTTCTGCAGAGTCCAGCCCGTGTGGGGTGGTTCTTATTATGACTGGTGTCCCTCTCCTCCGCAGCCCTGGGGTGTGGGAGCTTGGTGTGGAACCTAGCACGTAGCAGCTGCCCATGAAATACTGAGCACCTATGGAATGAGAAGGCAGAAGATTGCACCCTCATTTTATTTTATTTTATTTTTTTAAAGATTTTTTATTTATTTATTTGACAGAGAGAGAGAGATCACAAGTAGACCGAGAGGCAGGCAGAGAGAGAGAGAGAGGGAAGCAGGCTCCCTGCCGAGCAGAGAGCCCGATGCGGGACTCGATCCCAGGACTCTGAGATCATGACCCAAGCCGAAGGCAGTGTCTTAACCCGCTGAGCCACCCAGGCGCCCTGCACCCTCATTTTAAAGAGGACGAGAGCGAGATGCTGAGAGACAGGGAGCCTTACCGGGGCTGTGTGGCACCACAGCCGGGACAGAGGGCCGCCGGGAGGAGGACACTAGAGACGCTGGAAACAGGAAGAGGGAAATCAAGTCAGGAGGAGGGCTGCCCCCCACCCCCTGTGGAGGTCTCCCGGCCCCTCCCCTCAGCTGGGCCAGGTTCCCAGGCTGGCCGCTCCTGGAGCAGGGGTCCCCGGGTTGGGCGAAGCTTCCGAGAGTGTCAGCCGCATACCCGCTCGGCGACCGGGCGCCAGGCGGCAAATCCTCCCGGGGCCCTGCTCGGTGTCAGCCTGGTTCTGCCACACTTATTAGGGGTGACTTGATGACAGTAGCGCCCCATGCTCCGAGCAAGATAATGAGGCCTCTCAGGGGCTGTTCAAGAAAACAGAACACAGAGCGAAAAATAATTCCGGGAATATTAGGCCAATATATCAAAGTGCGGCAGGAGCCCAGCGGGCACAGGGAGGCCGATGTGGGACACTCTCCCCACCGAGAGAAGCGAAGGCTCTGGGGTTGGCTCAGCAGGGCTCGATGTGGCAAAGAGCTGCCCCCTGCCCCCTGAGGGCTGTTGTGACCAGAGGGGCAGTGACAGGGGCTTTCTGGGTCCAGAGACCCCCACTGACCCTGGGGACTGATGGCAGGAAGGGAGGGATGGGTGCTGAGGCCAGTCTGCCTTCAGCCCCACTGTACTCGCAGCTGCTGAAATAAGACAGGGAAGAACAATGGAGCCCCAGCCTCCCAGTTGGCTCCCAGACGCTGCAGGGCATGCCCTGCTGGGCATGAGAGGACCCTACCCAGGAGGTGGAGGGAAGACGTGGCCACCCCACCTTGCCTCTGCCCTCCCTGGATCCCTCCCTCTCAGCTCACCCCTGCCTCGTTCTCCCCCATTGCAAGCTTTGAAGGGTGGACATCCCCTCCAGGGAGGGTCACTGGCCATCCCGGTCCACCTGGGACTGGGGTTCCCAGGGCAATTCCAAAGCCGGGCTAAAGGCTCTGGCTCTGCAGGGACTGTCTCCCCTCCCCCGTCTCCCCACAATGCTCCCCTGGCCACCCACCCCCTGATGCAGCCCCCACTGCCACTCTATTCCAGATCCAAATTCTTCGTTGTTAGCGTTGGTTCAGTGTGAGACCGTGGGCTTCTGGAGTATCTTAGTCCTGTAATTATCTCCAGGACCCTGCGTGGGACCTGGCGTACCCAGTGGAAGTCTGACTAAATGTCAGGTCTGCCTGCCTGATTATGAATGTGTGAGAGAGGGAAGGAATGAGTGGGGGAGTAGGTGAGGCCCTTTCTAGCTCCGTAGTTCGCAAGAGCAGAAAGTTCCGTATACTGTTCGGTGATACTTTCTTCCTCTTGCTGCCAATGCCTTGGGGATTTTCTGCTCTTAACCTTTTGGAGTGGAGTCCTGGGGTCTGTGACCGGTGCCTTCAAGGCCAGAGTGGCCCTAAGGGACTCTGAGCATACTGCGTGAAGGGCAGGGGGGCTGGGCTCTGGGAACAGCCTCTGTCCAGCCCCTAAAATGCTGCGGCTCATTCCCAGATCCGGGGGGTCAGAGGTCATCCTGCTCAATTGCCTATTTTACAGATGGACACACTGAGGCCTGCCCTGGGCTTGGGGCTGCCCAGTCTGTACCCTCCCTATGGTCCCCCCCACCCCCCTGGTCCGGTGGTCCTGCTGTCCTGTCCCTGGGGACTGTCAGACCCACCTTCCGTGGATGGGAGCCTGTCTTGCTGCTGGTCTCAGTCCTCTCTGGCTTAGACCGCCCTCCAAATTGCTGGGTCTGGTTACTGTTCCCTCCCATGTCTGTTTGCTTCTGTTCCCCCAGTGATGTGAGCCCTCTCCACACCCAGCAGACCTCTGCTTGCCAGGTCCCTAGCACTGAGTCCACTTTTCAGGGAACCTGCGGCAGCTCAGATTCACTCTTGTGTCCATCTGTCCATTCGTCCTTCAGTGAGTATTTATTATAAACTAGTAGGTGCTGGACCCTTGCAGTTTGGTGAGGAGGGGAGCAGAGCTGACAAATCCCCAGACACGGAGACAATGAGGGGGTTTCTGGGCAGAGGTGGCGGCCATCCGAGGCCGGCAGAGTGTGCTGGGCTCCAAGCCGGGAGCTGCTCCCCCGCTCTGCCCTGTTCCTGCTGCTGCTGGCTTCTCCCCAGAGGAGCCGGGGCAGGGCTGTTTCTGCTGAGTGACTGTCATGCATTTAGTCCGTGTGTCCTCCCTGCTTCCCGCACTGAAACAGCGCCCTGCGGGTGTTCACAGGAAAGCGAGCATTTACTGAGCACTTACTGTGAGAGGGTTCGAAAGGCTCGGCACTCTGTCTTCAGTAATGCTCGGAGTGCAAGATGCACAGAATATCATCTCACAGAGGAGAAGGCTGAGGCTCATGGGGGAAATATTGCCCCCCTCCCTCCCGCCGCCGCCACCACCGAGGTTGATGGCCTCCTCAGTGGCTGAGCTGGAAGAAGAGACAGGTGTGAGAGCAGTCTCTACCAGGCTGCTTCCCACAGGCTCTGCCCATCCACCAAGGGCCCAGACCAGCCCCCTCCTCCAGGCTACCCCAAACCAAAGAGACAGGTCAGAATGTGCTGAGTCTGCCGTCACTCCTTGGACACTCTGTCCAGTCAGGGCACACTTGTTCCACTGGTGAGTACCAGGGTCCCCTCTGTGTGTGTCAGGCATGTCCCAGGGCAGACTCACCTGACTAGGGGCACAGCCTCTGCCCTCAGGTGGGCTCAGGTGAGATTCTTTGGGGATGAGCTTGGGGTTCCCAGCGGTTCTTTTCCATTTATGAGCAATTCTTGATCACTGCAGGGGGTATGACTTAAGCACTTCTAATTGACATCATTACCAACTTTGTTTAATACCTAGCCCGTGGTTGACATCCTTTTCCCTGAAGCAGCAGCTGTTGAAAGAGAGGTTTTCATTACTTATTGGATCAGGTAGGATTGCATTCAGATGCAAGAGACAGAAAACCCAACAAACAGGGGTTTCTATTTCACAGCAAATGTGGAGTCCAGAATTAAGCAGTCCAGGTGCAGCTGGAGAAAGATGTCAAGAGTGCAGCCTTGTTCTGTCTTTCTGTTCTGCTGTCCATGTGACTCATCTTCTTGGTTGCAAAATGGCTGCTGCACCACCAGACCTTGCATCCACATTCCAGGTAGAGAGAATCAGGATGGGCAGTGCCTGTGTCAGGAAAGGATAAACATTTCTATAAATCCCCAGCTGACTTCTATTTGCATCTCAAGAGCCATAATTGTGTCTCATGTCCACTCTGGGCTGCGAAGAGGCTAGAGAATTAACTTGTCCTGAAGAAAATTAGTGCTCTGAGGGGAAGAGGGAAGAAAAGAATGACTATCGGATGGATGGCTCAAAGTGTCCTCCTTCACTTAAACAGCAGAATTAAAAAGTGCAACTACTAGCCTAACATCTGGCATCAGAGTCCCCTGAGGGGAGGAACACAGTCCTTGTTTTTTGGAAGATACTTTGATGATCCTTTGAGGGTGGAAAATGAGATTCAGAGAGCAATGAGGTGTCTGGAAATGGCAGATAGCTACACTAGCAGCCGATAATTTGGGAATGTGGAGGTGTGGGAAAGTTGAGAAGAGAAGAAAACAGGAAGAGGGAGAAGAGGAGGCAACTCACCAGGAGATTAAAGCTGTGGAAGAAAGGCACTGACCACAGGTATTTTTAAGAACAGAATTTCTGGCATCTAAATATAAGCCATTTGAGATCCTGTGATAGGAAAACCTCAGATACCTCCTGCAGTCCTTCGGGGAAGTCTGTTACATCACCAAAGCCTTGTCAGTTATCTGGAGGGCATCAGGGCAAGAGCCAGCTTTCAGATCTGGGAAGGGAACAGAGTGGGAGGAAAGGTGAGGGCCAGGAGGAAGGATTAGACAAGCTGGTCTGCAAAAGGGACCTGGAATTCACACAAAACCCGGCAAGGTCACGGACCTCCTGGGAACGTGGAATGGGGGGGGGGGTACCCAGGTCAGTTACCGACTGCTGCGGAACGTGCCATTTACAAATGAGGTGACTCCATACGACAAAAATCACTCATTTTGCAGCTTTTTTTTATCCACTTTGGAAGTGACATTATTTTCATCTTCAGGGGGAGAGGTTGGGGCTGAGCATGGGGTTGGCTTTCCGGATTCTCCCAAGGCAGGTGTTTGCAATCTCTCGCTCTCTCTTTGCAGGATTATGAAGTCCCACTGAATTCCTGGAACATCAGAGCCTCCATTATCCAAACAGGAGAACAAAAACAGCTTCTGGAGCCAAATATAAATGTATTTTTAATTATCTGCGCCACTGCTTCCTCCTATTAGTGTGGAAATCGAGAGACGAGTGTACAGTATTTACAATAATAATTGCAGACACAACACTTTTTTTTTTTTTTACTTTGAAAACAACTCCCCGTTTATTCCTGCATTTGAGAGGACTTGGGCTACTTCGGGTAGCCTCTTCGGTTTTTGGACAATAAGTGGAAGTTCATGGCAGAGAGCTTGCTGGAGGTAGGGAAGGGAAGAGGCGGAGACAGGCTTTGAAGGTGGGTCACCTGAGTGTTTCCCCTATGAAGGGGCGGAGCAGTATCTCCAGGACTAGAGCTGAGGGTCAGGGGTTTGGGGGACAGGGACAGCAGTAGACTTGCACCCAGCAGCCCCAGCCACTTTCTAGCCGGCACATCTTGAGCAAAGCACTTGGCCTCGCTGAGCTCAGATTCCCCTCCCCGACAGCGAAATGGGAACAGGACTGTGTCTCTTGTAGGAATGTTGTGGGGCCTGCTGTGATGTTGCACGTAACAGTACCCAGTGTGTGTCTGGTGTGTGGTGGGCCCAGTGCTGCTCTCCTGCTTTCACTTCTCCTAGCAGCCCGGCCTGGCAAGTGATGTCCACTCTGGCTTTGTCCTCTGCATGGCCTCAGGGCCTGCTCTTCTTCACAACCCTTCTGTAGGAGCAGCAGGAAAGGAAGGAAGGGACAAGAGGCAGGGCCCTGGAGCTTCCTGAACTGAGACATTAGCAAGCAGACTGCAGAGCTCGGGAGCACCGTGGTGAAGGAACCGGGGGCTTTCTGGTAACTCTTTGCTGTCCCTTGCTTAATTTTTTCCAGGGGCTGTGCTGGGGAGACTTAAACTCTGAGTAGGGTCCCCTCCTGGAGTTGGGGAAAAGCGAATGTGCCTGGATCTGCTGTGGCCTCAGAGCAAGGGGTATAGGCTGGTTAGGCTGGGGACGTGCTCCATGTGCCTGAGAGTGACTGTTCTCCTCTTGCCAGCTCCAGTGCTCTCTCGTTACTCCCAAATGACCTCAGCCACATCGGACTTTGCATTTTTGTGTGTGGGGGGGTCAACTTTCTCCCCCAAGAGAAGGTTGAGGGTGGGGATGGGTTAGCTGTGTGGCCTTGGGCAAATTACTTAACTTCTCTGAGCTCCTGTTACATTGCCTTGTGAACCTTGTATTAGGTTCCTGCAGCTGCTGTAACAAATCAGTACAGGCTCCATGGCTTGGTAAAAGCAAACCTTTATTCTCTCTGTTTTGGGGCCAGAATTCCAAAATCAGTGCCTCCTCCGGAGGCTTAAGAGAAGAATCTTCCAGCTCCAGGGGCTGCTGGCACTCCTTGGCTTGTGGCCACATGGTTCCAGTCCCAAGGCCAGCATCTCCAAATCTCTGCTCCATCCTCACACCACCTTCCTGCTAAGTGTCAGACCTCCCTCCAGCTCACTGTTATGAGGACATGTGTGATGGCATTTAGGGGCCACCTGGATAATCCAGGATAATCTCCCCATCTTGAAGTCCTTAACTTAATCACATCAGCAAAAATCCTTTTCCAAATAATGCAACACTCACAGGTTCCAGGGATTAAGCTCTGATATCCTTGGGAGACACTATTCAGCCACTGTAATCCTATAAATCATCATTCCACAATATTGCATAGTCTCAGGGGTTCAAATAAAGACTCCAAGGCCAGCCTGCTGGGCTTCCATCCTCTCAACTGGTATACAGACCTCAAAGGGGAAGGAAGGGTGTTAGGAAAGACTGAGCAAGATTTGGCTAGTGGGGGGAGGTCCGGGAAGTTCCCTTGAGGGGGCGATTGCTGGGACATCAGGAGGATGAGTAAGAGCTGACTGGGGAGAGTGGTGGCATGAGTGTCCTGGGCAGAGGGGACAGCCTGACCAGGTAGAGGAATGGAGAGGTGGCCCATAAGAGTGGAGAAGGGCCAGGTAGGGTGGGATTCAAGAGGCGGCTGGAGAAGTGGGAGGTAGGCAGGGGCAAATTTCATTCTCTGCCCTGAGGAATGCAATCTCTGTCTTCAGAGCAAAAGGAAGCCAGTGGGATTGATATGCTCTGGGGTATTTTGTGTCTTAATGCAATTGTTCTGGCTACAGAATGAAGGGCATGCTGGACAAACCAGCCATGAGGAGCTGAGATGGGAAGTTCTGGGAGTGGTCCATGCAAGAGGAGGTGGCCCACCAAGGAAGGGAGGTGAAGATGGAGGACAGAGACATGAGGGATTCAAGTTTCTAAGGCGGTAACACTGACAGTACTTGGTGGTGGAATTGTCTGGGCATGAGGCTGGGGGACAGGAATGAGGGCAACCTGTCAGGTGCCTGCCTGAGCAATGGGAGGGTGCTGTCAATCCTTGAGGGAGGAAACACAGGGAGAGGCCTGGATGGGGGATGGGGGAGACTGCTGGAGCACCATCTTGAAAACACTGAGTTTGAAGTGTCTTTGAGACACCCAAGTACCTAAGAAATTCTGAAAGAGTCTAGGCTTCAAGGAGATGTGGTGGCTGGAGATGCAAACCTCACAGAGGGAGAATTGGCCAAAGTAGATGTAGGGTGTTTTGTACAATGCTCATCACCTAAGAGGGCTTCAAAAGAGAGTAGCCCCCTCCTTCTTAGGAGTAAGAACTTCCAGAAATCCAAAGAAAGTTCTGTTGCTGGCCAGGGGGTGGCCCATGCGGGCCTTGGGGACTATTGTCTATCCACGCTCAGAGACGAGCAAGACCGCTGTCAGGGGTGGGGAACTGTGAGGACCACTGATGAGGGTAGAGACTCAACTAAGCTGGTTCAGGTGTGACCCCACTGGAGCTCAAGGGGGAATAGAGACCAAAGGGCTGGGTTTGCAAGGCTCAAGAGGGTGAGCATCCACCTTTCCCCTCTACCTGTCCTGCCTACTCAGGAAGAATGGCCTGGGGCAGGGCCAACCTAAATCAGTCTTTTCAGCAACATCAGGTCCTGATTTAGGATTGTCCCTATCCAGCTGAAGATATGGGGTTATGCTCGGGCCAGATCAGGTTGAGTTTGGGCTTCCCCAGCACCCCTCTGAGACCTTGACCAAATCCAATGCATGCTCAATGAGTACCTCTCAGGACCCCTCAGAAACACTACACCTCCTCTTCCTCATCCCCCCCTCCTTCTTTTTCCTCTTTCTCTGAGCAACTGTTTTGTTTCTCCTTCATGGGCCCAGAAGTCTAGTGGACGAGTGCATTTGCCCTTCTTGCTTTGGCCATTAGGCTGCTCAATTTTAGGAAGCAAACCCAACTCAAGCAAACTATATGGGACATGACATTTCATAACTTAATAAACCTTCTTTTTAAATTATATGTCCTACTCCCACTTTTCCTTCATCCTGACTCCACATTCTATATATTGTATCTGGTTATATGCATTTTGAAAACAGCCTCAAGCCTTTTCCCCCCTCTTTTTGTGGGATGAGATGGTATATATAAACAAACCAGCAAAATCAATAGAACAAGCATTTGCAGATTGATTTTAAAATAGAATGTTTCTGTATTGCACTGGCATCAAAAAGAAGTTTGCTGTTTAGAGAGTTTTGTGGTTAGTCCTCCTGCAAGGGAAACAGTTGTCCCATAATTGATCTGCTGAGTGAGTCTGGATTTTGGGCCAGTACTGAGCAAACCAGCCAGATGTGGTCTGAGGACATACATTAAAAGATCCCATAAAGCACATACATAAATTGGACAAATGCATATGGACACCAGACCAGGTAGGGGTCGGAGCTGTGAGTGAAGAATGGGCAGGGATCCTGCCTGGTGGGTTGGATGGTCTGCACTCTCCTAATTCACTGGGGGAAAGTTTTATAGAGGCTGGGGCCAAGATTTAGGCTGGAATTGGCATCAGGACTGAGTCTTTGGGGATTGGGTCTCAGAACCCAGCTGTCAGCTAGGATTTGGAGAGAACTGACCGTGCTTTTACCCTGGCGGAATGACTGGATTGCTGCCATACTGTCCAAGAGCTGTCTCAGTGAACAAATGCTCTCTCTGCTGATCTTGCCCATCTCACCATGATGGGCTGTTCCCAGGTGGGCCCTGCTACGGGGACCTGGCCCTTTGCACACGCTGCCTGTCTCAGGGAGCCCTCTACAGCATGGTATGGAGGTGGAGAGCCCAGAAGCCAGAACCAGATTCTGACTGTCATCTACTATCTTCTATGATCATGGGCAAGTTCTTTAGTTTCTTTGTGCCCCCGATTCCTCTCTGAAAAATGTGTTTGGCAGGTGCACCTGCCTGACTGGGTTATTTTTGAGTCCTGGTGAGTGACCTTTGGTAGTATTTAGAAAAGTGCTTGCCACTGTGTTTGCTAGTGTTATTATTATTCCTCCCGCTACCTGGCTGGTCTCTGTCCTTCTGCAGGTGCTCAGTGTCCCCCTGAAGACATCTCTGATCACCCCTTCTCCAAGCTGGGTAAGAGACCTCCCTTTGGGCTTTTGCAGAACATCTTAAAGCATCTGTCTTTGTTGGCTGTTTCTGCACCCTCCTGTAGACTTTCAGCCCTTTGAGGACTAAGGTTGAGTCTCTGTGTGTGTCAGGTGTGCAGCCCAGAGCTTGATGTAACAAGGTGCTAGGAAGGGAGGGAGGATCTCACAGCATGGTCTAGGGAGACAGGACACCAACAACAATAGAGAAGCAATACTTCCAAGAGCCAAATGTACCACGGGACCACTCAGGCTCACACCATTGTAGTCATAGCCCCCTGGAGGTGCAGAATGGAATGTCCCTCCTCTGAGGGGTGGGTGGGGGGCAAGGGTGGGACAATGCCACTGGCTCTCCTCTTAGTGCAAGTCCTTCCCAATCAAATTTCATCTGGATATCCTCTGGGTGAACAAGTGAAATCTGCCATATGGAAACCATGGGCAGCAAAGATGTTTTGAATACTGTCTAGAGAGGCAATTAGAGGTAGTGAGAACTTGGGCTCCAAAGCCAGGGGCTAGGGTTCAAGTCTGTAACCTCCATGTGCCTCAGTTTCTTCAATTAAAGAACAGAGTTCATAGTAGTACCTCTCTATTAGGATTTCTATGAGTTAATATTTGTAAAGCTCTGGCATAGTGCCAGATACATGGTAATCACTCAGTAAAGGATAGCTATTGTTATGGTTCTATATATTTTTAAAGATTTATTTATTTATTTTAGAGAGAAAGAGACAGAGGCAAGGGCAGAGGGAGAGAGGGAGACTCTCAAGCAGACTCCCTGCTGAGCAGAGAGCCCAACACGGGACTCGATCCCAGGACCCTGAGACCATGACCTGAGCTGAAACCGAGAGTCAGAAGCTTAACTGACTGAGGCACCTAGGCACCCCATCATTCTATATTTTTTTCATGGTGGCCTCCTGAAGGAATCTGAATGATGAGGACCCCTGTGGCCCTTTCTCCCCAGCAGGGAGACCCGAGCCATTTGTTGCAATGCCATGTGGAAACGCGGTGATGAGCACGTAGGTGTATCAGCCACCCCCCCCCCCCCAGCCCCATATTCATGCTGTCTTCACGCCATCATCATCCGTGCTCCCTCACTGAATGCCAATGTGTCCCGGGCCTATTATGTGTTATCTCATTAAGTCTTCATGGCCACCTCACAATGACAAAAGTGAAGTGCAGAGAGGTGAATTGACTTGCCCAGGGTCACACAGCTTGAAAATGGTGGCATTCAAAGACCATTTGGTCTAGCTCCAAAGCCCACACTGTTTCCACCAGGCCATGCTGGTTCATCGCCTGCTATGGCATGAGATACACAGCAGGCACTTGGAAAACAGATGTGTGTTGAACGAACAGATTTACTGTGTTAGACACTGAGAATAGAAAGAGGGAGGGGATGTGGATCAGTGTCTCACAGTCCAGCAGGTTTGAATGTATTGGCCATTCAGACGCTCACAGAGTCTGGAGACGGCACACTGTTGCAGTTGCTCGCCTCAAAGCTATCACTGTCTTTTTTCTTTGAGAGCAGAACTTCCCTGCTTGTCTAGTTCTGGCTAGTGAGATGGAAAGGGAAAGCTGAATGCTGCTGGGAGGAGGGAGCTTCCTCTTTGACAAGAGAAGAAAGCTCTGCTTCCCACCTGTCCCCATGTGCTGCCTTTAACATGGTCATGGGGGTGAGGAAGGGCTTGTGCCTGAGCTGTGTCTGCCACCTTGTGATCCCCCAAGCAAGGTCAAGGAATTGCAGTGGCTCCCTGTGCCCTGATCATTGGCAAACCCCTGACCCTATCCCACAACACCTCACCTCCTAACTTTGGAGGAAATGGGAGAACTCAAGTGACATATATCTCTGTGGGTTTTGGCCACTGTTAGTTGGGTATTCCGTTCCTTGCAGCCAAAAGTATTCTCAATAGATACAGAAGCCAAGGAAGTGGGAAGAGCAGAGAACCTGGCACCGAGAGACCTGGCTGCATGTTCAATTCCGTTATGCAGCCAGCATATGGACCAGTTACTTAAGTGATGTGCATGTCAGTTTCGTGATATGTAAACTCTGGCTTGTGGTGAGGCTGGAGTGATGCCAGTACCCCCTTCCTACACACAGATGTACCCTCTGGTTGTGCTCTGATGAGTACCTCCTATGGACAGACAGCTCGTCAAATGTTTAAGGTGAGGTACGTAAAGGCGCTCTTAAAAATGAGAGACTCGTGAGCACCAGAGGTGGGGCTGTCCCCTGGTAGGGCAGTTCTGGAGCAGGAGAATCATAGCCAGAGGGCTGCAGGTGGCATGGCTGCACTGGGGTTCGGAGGAATCAAGGGCTTGGGTGGGAAGACAAAGTCAAAAGTCAACTTAGGAGAAATGCCAGGAGAGCAGAAATGGAAGCATTTGGAGGACAGTCACGAAGGTCAGAAGCAGAACAGGGGAAGGTTGGAAGAAAGGAATAGACAGTGGTTCTGAATGTGGGCTCAGCACCAGCAGCTGTGGCATCACCTGGGGAGCTGCTAGGAATGCAGGTTCTCCAACCCCACCCCAGTACTACTGAGACCCAAAGCTGGGTCCTACAACCTATTTTTTAACACGCCTCCAGGTGATTCTGTTGTAGTTTGAGACCAACTAGGTTGGTTCAAGGCTTGGGCTTGATCGACAGGTAGGTCCCCACATGCCCCCTTGGCCAAGTACCTGGCTCTGCTGGAGGGACAGCAGGGAGAGACGTAGGGAAGTCATCGCAGGATGTCTGCGGAGGGTATTACGTTATTTTGTGGAATGGGACCACAGGAAGCCCTGACTTCTTTCTGCTGTGTAGGAAGTTGAGCCCGAGCTTTTGTAGAATGTGAAACAGTGATTGCTGATCCAGCTTTCTAAGAAAGGATAGGAGGAAAGTGTGTGTGTGTGTGTGTGTGTGTGTGTGTGTGTGTGTGTAGAGGTAGCTGGAGACACCCACTGACATCCTGCCACAGCTTGAGGCAGCCCCTAATTAGGATCCATTTCTCTTTCTCCCCAGCTGCTGGCTCAGCTCAGTGGAAGTGACACACTGACAAGCAGCCGGCGTCTGGACGGTATCCCCCCTCTGCTTTAGGCATGGGCTCTACATGGGGCATCGATGCCAGCTGGGCAGGCTGCCCACTGATGGATGAAGCTGTAAGGAACATCCTGATTGGAGGCCGGCTCTCTGCCCCTGCCTAGACCTGGAGATCAGGAATGCCTGTGTCTCCGTTCTGGCATGGGGAGCTCTCCCGGGAGCTCATTTAACAGCCACGTGCTTGGAAGAGAGCAAGCTCCTAAATCTGACTGTTCTGGATGCCAGTTCCCGAGTGGGGAGGTCCCATTGGAGGGATGAGGAAGTAGCTCCATTTAGGCTGCAAACGGCTCCAATTAGCTTCCTTCTCTTTGTCTTCATTTATATTGCATGAGGTACTGGAGGCAGAGAGGAGTATGGAGGGTGGGCAGAGGCACTTCTCTGGCTGCTGGGCCTCTGCTCCTTCCCCAGCTCCTTATCCTTCCATGAGGATTGTCTGTGTTCACTCCAATCCGGGCTCCCCAACACCTTTCTCACCTCCCCCAGCTCTCCTTCACCATGGTAACTGTATCAGTATCCACCCCAGTGACTGTTGTGATGCCTCCTGCATGGTCTCCTTGTGTCTCCTCCCCACTGGCTGACTTCTCCATTAGGCACATTAAGCATAGTGCCTAGAGCTCACAATACTTTTAAGGGGCCCATGAAGATACTTTAATTTCTTTCAAAACTCAGAAGAAAAATATAAAATTTAGGTCAAAGAAAATGTTTTCATATAAAATAGGAAATAGAATTTTTACTGTTTTTTATGGAAGAAGGAGCTCATGAAGGTGAGTATGCCTAAGGCCCATGAAGTCGTAATGTGGCTCTGGCTCCTTCACCCAATCCATCTTTTATTTGATGTTAGGCTTTAAAAATTCTAGCCTGTCCACATCCTTTTGTTGCTTATTGGGTGATGAATAGAATGACCCAAGGCGATCCTGGCTATCAATTCTGGGCTTGTTGAACAGTAAATCAGAGGGGACTTAATATGTCACACCCAACTCTTCCCAGTGGGGGTTTGCATCCAAGCTAGGTTTCCCATGGGACTGGGGACTTTCTCCTGGTTAGAGGGACTGAAACACCCCTGGGCACTGAGGTATGTCCACTTCACTGGACAGTTAGCATTCCCAGGAAACTCCTACATACTGCTGCCTGCCCCCAATATCTGGTTACCAAGTGGTCAGTTGTATCCCTCACTGATATGGTTGCTCTAAAGCTGGCATTTCAAGAAAGGAGAGTGACAAGAGGGAGGGTCTTTCCACTGGACCCACCTTAACCCATTCCAAGTGGCGTGAATTTGTTCTAAACTTTGGTACATGCCAGGCAGAGGCTGAAAGGCCTCTGGCAGGACACTTGAACCCCGAGTCCCCAGTCTCCAGTCTGAGACCCTCAGCCTGTCTCACCAATGTCTCTATGCTCTGGACCTGGTGACTACTGCTTCCCACTCCCCCCAACCCCCTTCTTCCTTGCCCATTTTGCTTATCGTACCTGAATACGCAGGCTCCTTCAGGTTCTTGAACTCTTCTCCCTGCCTGGAATGGCCCTCCTCCACCTTTGTCTTTGATCCACATGGGGGAACTTGTATTCATCCACCAAAAGGCCATTAAAGTATTGCCTCATCATGAAGACTTTCTGGAGTCTCGTCATAACCCTTACTCCAAGATATATGAAAGAGAAGGAGTTCAGGAGAAATAGATTAATTTTAGCTTTTCATTCTCCCCCTCTTCCCCACCTCAAGAAAGGACAAGCCAGTGTATTTGTTTAGTATTAGAAAGGAAAGATAGGAGGGAGGGAAGGAAGAGACTCCCATCCACCTACCTCCCCAAATTCATGACTGTCAACATTTGTCCTATTTCATATGCATCCTTTTGCAGAATAAGAACATTTAATGACTGAAAAAGCTGAGTTCCTTTGTCCTCTCCTCGCCCAATTTCCTTCCTTATTCCTCAGAGGCAAGCGTGATCACGAATTTGTTTTAGTCCTTGCTGTTCATGTTTTAAATTCTTCCTCTCTGCGTTTGTACTTACAAATGATATGTAGTGATTTTGGTCTGTTTAAACATTTTGCATAAATGATACATTGTATCTAACATCCTGAAGTTGGCTTGATTCACCCAGTGCCATGTGTGAGAGTTCTACCTATGCCATCACAGGTCCAGTTCATTCATTTTCTAGTCCATCATAGGTATATAACACATTAAAAAAACGCTTCCCTTTTGAAGATCATTTGGGTTTTCTTTTGTTTGCAATTACAGTCAATGCCATGCATGGGTTTCGCTAAGTCTAGATATACCTAGAAGTACAAGTGCGGGGTCACGGAAGAGCTGCATATTGACCTTTCCTAGATACTACAAAACTGTTTCCTGGGCTGATTGCCCCCATCACGGTCCCAATACCATGAGAGATCCTGTGGGGATAAGAAGGGTGAGACTCAATTTTTATCAGTCATTGTGATCTTTATGCAATAGAGCTCAGTTTTTGTTGTTGTTGTTGTTGTTTTAAATGTTATTTTCCAGATTATAATGAAGTTGCATTTTTAGCAATTTTGTGTCAGACCTTTGAGATTTCTTCTGTATTCCCTTCTTATGTTTCTTTTGTATCTCCTTTTATTCTGTTTTTAAAATCAGGTTGTTTGTTTTTTTATTTTTGTGTTACAGGAGTATTGTGTGTTCTGAATATTATTACCATACAGTTGTGACTAACTTTTTTCAAATGTGTGGTTTATTCTTTAACTTTGTTTTGCCATGGTTTTAGTATACAGAAATTTGAGATTTATATTTGTCAAATATAATTTTTTTTCTATTGCAATTTGTATCTTTTGCTATTTGTTTAGGAAAGCTTTCCTTAACTGTGTCATGAAGATATCCAACTATATTTCCTTAGAGTAGATTAAAATTTTTTTTAATCTGCCTGATATTTATGTATTGAGTGGGGCAGGAATCTAATAAAAAATATCCCCCATAGAGGTATCCATTTCCCAACACCATTTATTGAATAATCCTCCTTTCCTCACTGATGCCTACAGCCACCTCTGACATATACCAAGTCTTCATAAATACTTGGAACTACTTCTGAGCTCTCTGGTCTGTTCCACTGACAGATATGTCTACCCTGCATCCCTCTCCCACTATTTTAAATTCACATGGCTTTTCAGTTGGCCTTTATAGCTAGTTGGGAAAGCCCCCTCTCAAAATTCTTTTATCTCCCCTCTTCTTTGCCCTCAGCCATTTTATATTAATGTTAGACTCAGTTTGTCAAGCTCTGTGAAAAGCTCCACTGGGATTTGGATTGGAATTGCAATGAATTTATTGATTAACTTTGGGGGAGAACTGACATCTGTATAATACTGAACCTTCCCATGCATGAACATGTTATAGTTCTTCATTTTTTCCAGATCTTTTCTTATGTTCTCCAGTAACTTTTATACTTTTTTCCATAAAGGTCTCTCCCATCTTTTGTTAGATTTATTCTCAAGTAACGGAGTTTTTCCTGCGTTTATGACTGAGAACTTTCTTTCAGTTACACTTTCTAATTCATCATTGTGGGCTTATAAGGATGCTATGGAGTTTTGTATCCAGAAACTTCTGCTGACTATCCTGTTTGTTCTAATTGTTTGTAGATTAACTTGGATTTCCTAAATAATCATACCACTCACCAATGATTATTCCTGTCTTCCCTCCTATTCCTTATCTGAGTTTTTTCTTGCTTTATATTGCTAGCGAGGATCTCTAGTACATTGCTGCTTAAGCTGGTATAACAAGCATACCTATTTTATTCTTCACTTTAGTTATAATATCTTTATAGTTTTGCAATTACATATATGATGTTTATTTTAGGGTAAATATCATAGACCATAGGTAGAACTATTTTACCAACTTAAGAAATTTTTCTCTTTCTAGCTTACTATTTTTAAATAACAGTTTTCTTGTGATAAAATTAATATACTTAAAATCCACCATTTTATTTATTTATTTTTTAAATACATTTCTTTTTAGGGTTGCCTGGGTGGCTTAGTTGTTAAGCACCTGCCTTTGGCTAGGGGCACGATCCCAGGGTCCTGGGATCAAGCCCTGCATCAGGCTTCCTTCTTGGCGGGGAAGACTGCTTCTCCCTCTCCCACTCCCCTTGCTTGTATTCCTGCTCTCACTGTCTCTCTCTGTCAAATAAATTTAAAAAATATTAAAAAAATAAATTTCTTTTTAAAAAAGTTTATTTATTTACTTTTTAGTAATCTCTATGTCCAGCGTGGGTCTCAAACCCATGACCATAGATATATCATTTTTGGTTTATCCATTCACCTGTTGATGGACATTGAATTGTTTCCACTTTTGGGGTGTTGTGAATGCCGTTGCCATGAACATTTGTGTGTAAGCATTTGTGTAAACATTTATTTTCTATATTAACTTTCTGAGGAACTGCTGAACCATTTTCCAAGATGACCATACCATTTTACACTCCCGCCAGCAGTGCATGAGGGCTCCAATGTCTCTACATCCTTGCCAATACTTGTTGTTATCTTAAAAAAAAAAAAAAATAGAGCCCTCCTAGTGGTATTTCATTGTAGTTTTGATTTGCATTTTCCTGATGACCAATGACGTTGAACATCTTTTTGTGTCCTTCTTGGCCACTCTATATTTATTTGGAAGAAATGTCTATTCAAATATTTTCCCATTAAAAAAAATTGGTCACCTATTTTTTTATTTTTGAGTAGTGAGTGTTCTTTGTGTAGTTTGCATGTAAGTCCCTTGTTAGACATATGACTTGCAAATATTATCTCCTAGTCTGAGGGTTATCTTTTCACTTTCTGATGGTGTCCTTTACTGCACAAAACTTTTAATTTTGATAAGGTCCTTTTATCTAATGTTTTTCTTGCTCTTTAGGCATAATGTATAAGAAACCATTGCCTAATCAAGGTCATGAAGTTTGACACCTGTTTCCTCCCAAGAGTTGTATAGATCTAGCTTTACATTGGGACCTTTGATTAATTTTGAATTAATTTTGTATATGGTGTGAGTCCAATTTTTTTTTTTTTTTTGTATTTGGGTGGACCAGTTATCCCAGAACCATTTTTGGTGAAAAGACTGTTACTCCCCTTTGAATTATCTTGACATCCTCACTGAAAATCAATTGACTATGCATGTTTATTTCTAGATTCTCAGTTCTATTCAATTATCTATTTATCTATTATGCCAACGCTACCCAGTCTTGATGACTGTAGCTTTGTAATAAGTGCTGAAATTGGAAAATATGTCTTCCAACTTTGTTCTTTATCAAGACCGCTTTGGCTATTTTCTTAAAGATTTTATTTCTAAGTAATCTCTACTCCCAATATGGGGCTCAACTCATAATCCCAAGATCAAGGGTCCCATGCTCCACTGACTGAACCAGCCAGGTGTCCCAGTACCCTTTTATTTTAGCCCAAAACACTCTCTTTAGTATTTCCTTGGTCTGCTAGAGACAAATGCTCTCACTTTTAATTTATCTAGGATTTCTCTTTCATTTTTTTTTTTTTTTGAAAAACACTTTTTCTGGATATCAAATTCTTGGTTGACAGTCTTTTCCTGTCAGCATTTTAGATATGTCATCCCACTGCCTTCTGGCCTTCATGGTTTCTGATGAGAAGTCAGCTGTTAATCTTGTGGAGGCTCCCTTGTCTGTGAAGGGTCCCTTCTCTCTAGCTGCTTTCACAGTTTTTGGTCTTTGTCTTTTAATAGTTTGACCATGTTGTGTGCCTAGGTGTGAATATCCGAATTAATCTTGCTTGCAATTGCTGAACTTCTTAGATGTGTAGATAACTGGGGTTTTGATTTTTTGGAAGTCAAATCAGGGAGGTTTTCTGCCAGTATTTTTGTAAATACTCTTCCTGTTCCTTTCTTTCTCCTCTCTTTTTGGACTCCCATTATTCATATGTTGGTGTAATTAATGGTGTCTCATAGGTCTCTGACATTCTGCTTATTTATCTTCATTTTTCCTTTTTGTTCCACAAACAGAATATATTCAATTAACTGATTTCAAGTTTGTGGATTCTTTCTTCTGTCACTGCAAATCTTCTATTGAGCCCTCAATTAAATCCTTCCTTTCAGTTCTAATTCTCAACTTCAGAATTTCTATTTATTTCCATTTTATAATTTCTACCTCTTCCTTGATATTTTGTGTTTCATGCAACAATTCTCACACTTTAATTTTTTTACATGATTTTATTTATTTGAACATATTTATAAGAGCTGATTTAAAGGTTTTATTTTTTATTTTTATTTTTAGTAAATCTAACATCTAGATATCTTTAGGAAAATCTATTTATTTTCCCTCCAGTGTATGTCTCTTTGTATGTTAAGTTGTTCATTGAATGCTGGACATTTTTAATAATAAAATGTGGCAACTCTGGAACTGACTCTCTTTCCTCCTGAGTCAATTGTTGCTGTCCCCCCACCCCCAGTATTTGTTTAGCAACATTTCTGGGCTAATGATGTAAAATTCCCTGTCATACGTAGCCACTGAAGTCTGCTTGTTCTGCCTCATGGTCAGATATACTTTTTTAATTTATTGGGCATATATTTTCTTAAATACCTTGAACCAAGAAATCATCTGTCTTTTGCTAAAGGACTCAGTGTGCGCATCCAATGCTCTGACAATTTCCAGCTCTGCTTTAGCCTTCACTTTCTGTTTGTTTAGGGTCTCAAGGTCATCCAAAGGTGAGATATCAGGATCTTCTCTATTGTTTTTCTGGGCATGTGCACAGCATGCACTTGTGTGTGGTCTCCTGGATTCCCAGGATTATATTGTAGGTTTTCAAAACCCTTTGTGGGCATCACATTCCTCAGATTTTCCTTATAAGATTTTTGGCCAGACTCTTCTTTGTTTCAATTGGTGTCACCACCTCAGGCAGCTGTGATGTTGAACAATTGCCACTAATTTGTTTTTGCCTTTTTTTTTTTTTTTTTAACAAATGCTCTGGCTTGGGGCTTTTTCCACTGAACAGGCTCTGAGTCAGATCAAATAATGACAAGCCTTGCAAATAGGGCTTTTCCTGGGAGCTGCCAAAAGTCAAATAGTGACACTTCTCTGGGGATGAAGCTGTTTGAGGAGCTCCAAACCCAATCTGTCCCCTTCAGTGACTGTTTTTCACAGCTTCTACAGTTCTCTGGATGTTAGTTTTCAAGGATATGGAGCTAGGAAGAAAAGAATGAGAATAGAGAAAACTAAAATAGCACAAACTTCACTGATCTTCCCCAAATTCAGCTCTATTTTTTTGACAAATGCTCTTTGGATTATTGTTAGCCATTGGTTACATTACAGTTCTGAAAAAGTTGATCAAGATGAATTTTACCAGTGTTCTCATTGCTTTTATGGAGGAGAGGTAGATCCTCAGAGGTCAGAACTATGGCTTTCTAAAAATCATGAATGAAATATAAAATCTTTAAGGTTATTTTTTTATCTTTTAGAATAAGAAAAATGATTATTCTACTTAAACAGTTACTGTGATAGATCATTTGATAGATTTTTGATGTTGAAGTGCCCACCTGAGTTCCTAGGGTGAGTTACTTAACATCTCTGTATTTTAATTTCCTCATTTTCAAAATTGAGAATATCAGCATATACTCTCATTGATTCTAAGTATTAGAAAGCAATTTAGAACAGTTTCTGGCATGTAGTGAACCTTTGATGAAGGTCAGCTTTTATTATTGTCTCTACATCCCAGGGATAAAGCCTACTTAGTCATGGTATATTGTTATTTTAAATATACTGCAAGATTACAATTGCCAATGTTTTATTTAGAATTTTTGTTTCCATAATCATAAATGTGAGATTGATTTAAAATTTCTATGTTGTAACATCCTTGTCCAGTTTTGGTGTCAGGGGTATTCTGGCCTCAGAAAACCAAGTTAGGTACATTATATTCCTAATACCCAATTATGGGGAAGTTACTACAGTGTTGGGGATGGATGGGCCTTAGAGGAGGTGGGAGTGGCCCCAGGGAAGAAGACTTAGAAACCTCTCTCTGGGCTGGGAACGGCACAGAGGTCATTGTGGAGTCCCACGAATTGAGGAGCAGAACCCTAAGCTCTTACAGTCACCCCAGCAAAATGGAAGACATGTAGAATGTGACTACATGGATGGAGCATGAGTCTTACTTGCTTTATCAAAGCCACCATATCCAAGTTTGGCTTGGAAACAGTGCAGCCACCTGACTTCAAAGGACACTATGGGCTTGGACAGGAATATATATATGCAACTGGTTGCCTTCCTTAACATTTTGGGCTGTTAAGACCCTGGGACATTGACTCAATCCTTGGGGACAAATAAGGGAGTCTCAGTATTAGTTGACATTGTATTTCCTTCTTATCCAGCAGGGTAGAGACTTGAAAAAGGCAGTCTGATTTATAAAGACATAAGAACTATAGAATGTCGTACAACCCATGACATAGAGTCAACTTCATTCCCACTGCCTCTGCTCTATGCCTTCCCCAGCTTATCCTCTGTTTCTCTGTGTTCCTCTTTAGGCTGTGAACTCCGTGAGAGCTGAAGCCTGGCTTTATTCATCTCCATGCCTGCAGCTCTTAGCATGGGGGCTGGCACTGAACAGGTTCTCTCTTGGCCCTTGGTGGAACTGAATAAAGACGGAGATAAAAGTTCCCTCAATGAGTTGAAAGTGTATTTCTGAGCATGGCTTTCAGGAAAAGAATTATTTAGATCTGAAGAAATTGGCTATGCAGTGGATGCTATAAATGTGCTTGTTCAACATCTGTTCTGACCTCTTTCTACTGTGCCTTCCTGTACTATGGAGGTTGGAAAAGTAAAAATTAATTTCCCAGCCTCGTTTGCAACCAATGTTTCAGACATGCCATAGGTTCCATCAGTCAAAAACCCCCTGCACAAGATTTGGAACTGATAATGAAAACAAGTAGGGCACAAGTCATCCCTGTTTTGCTGGCATGGGTCATGAAGAGACAGCGTATTTAAGCAGCTTCTCAAATTGTTGGTTTCTTTGACAAAATGAGAGGGACTTTCTGATCACAGCAAAGACAGAAGGATTCTGGACACTGGACATTTTCCCTCAGCTCGAAGCCCGTTTCTCTTGCTCTTCCAATGTCCCATAAGCTTCCTAATTCTTGATGGTAGGTCCCCTTCTGCCTAACTTCTGGCTACTATCTGTAACTGAATCTTAACATGTTGTAGACTAAGATTTTCAAGAAAACAGAAATCCATGGTTGATCATCTGGTCTGGTTGTATTTCAAGGCAGTGAGAATCCTGTTGGCAGAGAAGGTAGGATCTAGCATGAATCCTTTATCAGAGGCCAGTCTTGGCAGGCCAGTCATCTTCTGTGATAATCTACTCATGCAAGAACGAAAATAAAAGCACTGAAGGGTTTGTTGATATTTCTAACTGTACCTTAGAGTTTAAGAAAGAACACAACGAGCTCAGGGTTTTAAATTCGTGTCTTCTGATCTCATAAGAGGACCATGGAACTTCTATGACTTCCTTAAAAGTTATTTTTCATCTTTGTTGACTACAGGTCTAACAGTTGAAAATCAATTATATTACTTGAAACTACAGGTTGCTGAATTTATAAGATAGGTTGAATTCATAGCCTCAATAGTTTTCTTAAGTGAGAGCTTGTGCATGCATTAGAAGAATGGGACTTTGAGTCTTGGAATTGAGGTTTTTGGTGGTTTTTAATGACTAAGGTACCACGAATCCCCAAATTTGCTGATCATCCCCTGTCAGCAAATCCTATCTTGTCTGGAAATCCTGTGATGACCTCCACCTTACAATAGGAAACCAGGTTATCTTCAGATCACTTCCACTACACCACTGCCTCTAGGTCTGTGACTCTAGTCAGATCCAAGCATCTCATGCATCTAAAGAATGGTAATTTTTTGCTAATTCATATTAGCAGAAAGTGAGATGGGTGAGCATGGATTCTGAAGGCATTAAACCAGGGAGGGAAAAATGTAATTTTAAATCACAATTCTGATTTAATCCTGGATGGATGCATCAGGGTGAATTTACCAGAGAATTGGTATTCAGTGTGTCAGCCTGGGAGGCTGGAAGTTTTTACTGTTTGTTTGCATGGTCAATGTTCTTTGAAGGTGGCCACCATGACTACCATTCCTCACATTGATACTCCTGTATAATCTCATCCCATACTGGATTGGGGTCAGCCCAGTGACTCATTTTAGCCAGTAGAGTGGAGCAGAAGTGAAGGCCAGGAAGCTTCCATTTTTATATTCTTGTGAACCTCAAGCAGCCTTGTAAGACATCCAACTAACCTTTTGGAGAAAGAAGTCATGCCAAGGATCATGAGACACCACATATATGTATGATTAGGCCAGCTGGGATCTTACAACCCATCCTGCTGCCACTGCCCAATCCCGAGACTTCTTTCCCAAGAGGTACAATTTGGAGGTCTGGGTTTTGTTTGATGGAAGGATGAAGTCTGTCCTTACACAAGATGTACCATTGCTCAGACCCTGCAGAGAAAAGCTATGGAAGGGCTGGATTCTGAAGGTTGGACCAAAGGATTCAGAACTCCATGTGCCCATCAGAGGCCATCTGTCTATGTATAGTCCATACCCACATAAAGCACGGGAAAGAAGAAGAGCAGTTTCTCCTAGCCTCCTGGGAGTCTGTGCTCTGAGTGTTAATCTCGATTACCCACCATGGTGCAGGGGAGCTTTGGAGACAAAGTCACGAGGAACACATGCCACTCAAGTGCCTGATGGGGATTATCAAATCATCAGCATGGACAGCAGAGACAGAAAGCTGGAGCTTCCTTTCTCACCACATCTGTTCTGAGGTGGTGCAGAGAGTATAAAAGGGATGAGAACTTGGAGATGGGAAGAGATGGGAGTTTGTTTCTAGTTTGGCCCCTTTCTAGCCAGGGCAGTTTGTGGTTGACTCCCCAGGGTCCATTCTTCCACCATACTTCAAGTGAATTTTCAAGTTAAGGGATGAACCCCTTCAAACCTCAAGAGAGCTAGATATGGGGTAGGGTGGTCAGAACCCCCTGGGATAGTTACCCCCACAGAGGTGCACAAATAATCAGTTTTTGTGGGGGGGAGCATCTGCTTCTAACATTCATGATCATTGCTGTCCCCTCACTATCAGTTGATTAGGGATGGATGTATAGTTCAATCTTGGCCAAGGAGGAGTGAGAGGAAAACTCCTGGGGAAGGGAAGGAGCTTCCAGGGAAAGTCTTCTGTTTTCTAGAAAGGGCACGCAGACAGAGATAGCCCTTTCCTTCCTCTAATGTTATGACATGTCTGTGCATGATGCCTTGGACAAAACACTTAATCTCTATAATCCCTACCTGTGGTGGGAACAGACATGGTACATGTAAATCAATTGTGCATAGCATTCACTCAATAATTAGCTATCATTATTTTTACTACTCTAATGAAATAATACTATGTAAACCCAAGTTTTCTATAATTTATGCTTGAGAAGTATAGGACTTGGCTTCTGGTCTCGGAGACGGCTGTCATGAATTCCTCCCCTCCCGGTACATACAAGCTTTCTCTTGCATTGAAAGGTGGAGCTTATTTCTTTTCTCTTTGAAGGCAGGCTGAACCTGTGACTGCTCTGATCAGTAGAATGTGGTAGACAGGATGTTCTGGGACTTCTGAGCCCAGGTCTTAAGAAAACTGGCAGCTTCTCTTTTCTCTCTTTGGTAATGCCTAGCCCTTGAGGTCCTCGTTTTCAGAAGCCAGCTGCTCAGCTGTGACAAGCCCAAGCCACGGAGAGGAGCACCAAGGCTCTCCAGCTGTGATCTCAGCCAACAGACATCATCATCTGTCAATAGGGAGTGCGCCATCTTGGGTGTTTCTGCCTTATCTACCCCCGCCATGGATTGCAACCTAGTTAACACTGCCTGGAGTAGAACTACCTACATCTTCTCAGCTTCCAGGATTGCGAGATAACGTAAAATGGTTGTTATTTTTGAACCACTTAATTTTGGGGTGGCTTGCTATGTAGCAAGAGATAACAAAGCCAATTTCTTTAAGTGTATTTTAGAATTCTGGCTTTTCCCTGTGTTCTTATCTCTTCCTATCTCCCCTTGTGGGCTGACGTCATTGGTCACAGAGGCCCACTCTGTCACAGGTCCCTGTCTCTTGAGCTCCTTTCTTGATAAATTCCATGTACTGGGATCTCCGTCAACGTACTAAGCTTCTCTCTGTACTCTGTGAAGCGCTTGCAAGGCAACACGTAAGTCACAGGAAGAACATCAGATGGGTGGTTTCAAGGCCTATATTCAAGACCTGGTTTTCTCCCTCACCAAATGTGGAACCTCAGGCAAGGAAAACAGGGTCTCTTTTTTTTTTTTTCCCATATGTACACTGAGAGCAATAAAAGTAACTTCCTCACTGAGCAGTGGAATGGTCCAAGCAGATAATACATGTGAAAGTCCTTTGAAAAGGTATTCTTTACACGTGGTAATTACCATTATTATGCCTCATTGTACGGTGATCTCCAGTACATGGGCACATCAGCCAAGAGCTCCTCTTTTTGTCATGTAGTTGAGTTCTTCCCACTCTGGGAAACAAGATCACTGTGGGGGAAGTAAGTGTACCATTACTACCATCTTCATCATCGCTACCATCATCCTCTTCATCATCATCAGCAACAGCAGCAGTGTCATTGTCAATGTCACAGTGTTAATCATCACTTACTGCTTCTTGAGTACCTATCCGAGCTACATCCCTGCCATAGATTCTCACAACGATCCTTCAGGATGTGTGTGTTAGTAATCTTCTTTTACAAGAAATCAAGGCTCGCCCAGGTTAATCTCCTTGCTCACGACCATACAGAGGTAAACTTGGCTCACTGGAAATTTAAAAACCAGATAAAAAGGATGTTTGTTGTCGTGTCCATGTTTTTTCTTTCCCCATCAACCTCAGAGAACTAATGATTCTTCTTAACCGGCTCTGGGGATATTTGGGATGTCAACAGCATTATTAAACTGCACTCCAAATGCCATGATGCAAATGGCACTTTTGGGGGGAAAAACACCCTCTGGCATTAGAATAGAGGCTGAGTCTGAAGCTGTCGACATCCTGAAAGTTCACGGGCTGGAGCTAAGGGAAACTGAGCATCCCTGCTTATTTGCCATGTGCAGCCATCTCTCGGAAGCTGGGCAGGCACTAATTAGATAGCCCCTCACAAAGATATTGTCGCTAACTGGAAGACATCCAAATGGCCCTCTTTGTTCCAGAAGCTTCGGAAGAGGACGCCCCCCTCCCCAACTCTCCTCAAACCCCACCCTCACTTGCCAAACCTCAAGGAACACAAATACAGTTAATTGTGTCAGCTTGGCTTGGCATTGGTTTTCCAGATAGCATCTTTCATTAACATTGACCTTCTGGCTGACTGGCTGCTATACCTCTGGGGGTTGTGGGTGATGTGTTGGTTGCCTGGATGACATAGGAAAGAAGCGGGGGGGAGCTGTGGACAATATCTCAAATAGGTCCCCAAATTATGTCTCTTCTTCCTTTCATGTCTCCTGTGCTTCCATAAGATAGAACTAAGCGCCCTGGGGATGCCAGGGAAGAATCTGATATCATCTATTATTTGTCTCAGCTTGGAGTATCGTAAAGACAACTCATGGTCTCCAGAGATGAGTTTTGGAGGACAGTGTCTACATTTTATTTATTATCCCTGTACCTCATCCCCTACCAGACAGAGAGACACATACACACTGCCCACCCAGCCTTAGATATGGAGGCTCTTAGTCAGTGTATATGTCAGAATATAGTCAGAATTTGTATCACTTATGCCTGAGTGGTGTGGACCAAAGGCAGGGGCATGGTGGCCAATCCCCTTGTGAACAAACTGTTTGCGAATTCCTCAATGTAGCACTCAAGCCAAGCTCTAAGCCCAGGAGCCATGCTAACTGGACTAGGCTACTATGATTTTGAGAGGGGTCTTGCCTACCAAGTTCTTAAAGTGGGGATATGAGATAAAAGCTCTACACAGCGTATATAGAAACAAGCATGACATCATTTTCTAGACTTTCTTTTTTACTTTTAAGCAGATAAGCCTTTGTCCTTTGCCAGGCACATCCATACCTCAGCCATTAATGGTTCTCAAACAAGCCCCAAATCAGCCAGTTGTGCAGCTGGTCAAAGAAATGGCCAAGAGGCTTATGTGTGCGCCAGCCCCTTGATGATCTAAGACATGTCCTGGCCAGCAGGAGAGAGAATAATGATCACTCTTCTTTCTTCTATCTCTAACTTCCAAAAATTTTTTTTTCTTGGTCCAACCAATGCTACAAGGAGAAAGCGACTGCAAACTTTCTGCCTTTCTGCCTTTTTTTTTTTTTTTTTTTTGGCCAGGAGTTGTGAAACAACCAGTACCCCCAACATCATTTACCTTTACCTTCCTGCTAATCAGACTTTTGGGGAAGGAGGAACCTGTCACCAACCCAGACTAGCCAATGGGGTGAGGGGCAGTTGTCTGAAATGCTCATCTCCACAGGGAGCCATAAAATAAATCTTCATTCACGAAGACAGTGTGTTAATGTTGAGAAAAAGATTTGGAATTAAGATCGAGACTCCCCCAAACCAGCCAAGTGTGGGATCCAGTGCTGACCCTGGCGAAATACCCAGGCCTGAAGGCAGACTATTTCCTGCAGACAAGAGAAAAAACATTCCTTTTTCATTT
This sequence comes from Mustela nivalis, assembly GCF_964662115.1. Classification (NCBI taxonomy): domain Eukaryota; kingdom Metazoa; phylum Chordata; class Mammalia; order Carnivora; family Mustelidae; genus Mustela; species Mustela nivalis. The sequence goes on along the minus strand of NC_139029.1, from coordinate 12,196,978 downwards.
CTAGCCCAGGAGATTCGGCCAGTGAGCTGGCTGGTCGTGCTCCTCAGAAATCAGATCAGATATAGATTTTCCCCTCTCCTTGTTTGCACGAGTTCCTTGCAGGAAACGGCCAGCCCAACAGTCAGCCAGATGAGTTTCCCTTCCCTTATTCAATCAGAGAAAGTGTTCAGAGTCCATGTAGGAACTAATTCGTGTGCTGGGCGCCCAAGAGAAACTTGAATTTGTTTGTCTTTTTATATAAACGGTGCTGAGAGGCTGAAGACAGAGGTCCCGCTGAGGTCTCATCTGATGACAGGCGCTTGGACACATCAGCAATAAAGCCCCACAGCCTTGTGACCGGTGTGGACGGACCGTTCCAGCTTCTACAATAGCTAATATTCAGTAAGTGGTTTTCATGGGCTAGACACTGGGCTGAGTGCTTCACACCCACTGTCTCATTTAATCTTACAACAACCTTGTGAGGGGGCTGAAGTCATCTTCATTTATGTTCCAAGCAAATCTCCAAGGCCAAGAGAGAGAATGAGAAAGAGAGAGAGAGAGACTTTCAGCTGAAGTCACAAAGCCGGTGAATAGGGAAGTCAAGATTTGAATCCAAGTGTTCTCTGACTCCTCCTGTACTATACTGATTATTCTAGGAATTAAGGGTTAAGTGTCAGGTACCTGGGTGGCTCAGTCGTTAAGCATCTGCCTTCGGCTCAGGTCATGATCCCGGGTTCCTGAGATCGAGCCCCACATTGGGCTCCCTGCTCCGCGGGAAGCCTGCTTCTCCCTTTCCCACTCCCTCTGCTGTGTTCCCTCTCTCCCTGTGTCTCTGTCTGTCAAATAAATAAATTAAATCTTTTTTTTTTTTTAAAGTGTTGATCTAAAGGATCAAGGCTCATATTATCCTTATCTGGCTGAGACTTAACTTCTGACCTATCTTCTGGTAGGATTTTAGGGTCAATGAACCAGGCAGCCTGGCTCAACTCAAGACAATGGCAGGGGGCAAGCCCCACCAGGCCAGGTCAGTGGACCCAGAATGCCTTAGTTGTGAATGCCTGCGGTCCCTCTTGCAATAGCATGCTTGTTTGTTAAAAACTGATCTCCCCTCCATAATCCCCTTATTTTAATGACACGGAAGTAGGCGTTGTTACTATCATTTGGGGTAGCTCTATAAAGAGGAATTCCTCTGAACAAGGAAGAAGTCATGTAAGCAGACACTGCTCAAACAGGACTGATGGTAGGTGAGAAGGCATAGGGGGGTTAGGTATGGCTGGAGCCAAAGGTATGCCCGACCTCCAGGGGTGTTCCCTTAGGCCAGGCAGAAGCTTGGACCATACCCAGACAATGGCTACAGTTACCAGTGACATGATCAGATTGGCATAGGAGAAAGATTACCAAATGAGAACTGTCATTGCTGATTGCCTAGAAACCAGGCTTTCCCGGATCCTATTATTCTAACCGATCAGATAGAGACACGAGCATGTCCTGAGCAGGCTAATAGTTCTGTGACCCTTTAAAGGCGATTATTCCTGTAACTGTCCAATCTTTCTTTCAAAGAGAATTTGAACTCTGGCGGTAGGCAGAGGAAGATTCCTGATGGTGGCCCTGAGTCTTTGTTCTGAGGCATCTGCTCAGAGCCTCAAATTTGCACACCCCCTTCGACAAAGCAAGACTCAGCAGTGAGCAGAACTCACCCCTCAAAGTTGGTGAGTGCCCAGCTCACTGGCCAGTATCGGCTTCTTGGGTCCTCATTTGCCAACCTAAACAGCTTACTGTGGTGGTTTTAAAAAATGTTTGTATTCTGCTTCTGGCCATAACGAAGAAGCAGGGACCAGAGTCCCTAACCCTTCTCATCTGAAACAGCGGGAAAATTTGACAAAATTCATGGCAGCAATGTTTTTTTGAGCCCCTGAAAACAGGCAGCACAGATCCCTTGAGAGAAGGGAAATCAGGGAGGTGAGTCTTAAGGTGTCTGCAATGGAAAATAACACTAGATAGGATTAAGAGCAGATTAGATAATGGAAGAAAAGCTTAATGACTGTGAACACAGAGCAATTGAAACTATTTATAAGAAAATACACCGAGGGGCATCTGGGTGGCTCAGTGGGTTAAAGCCTCTGCCTTTGGCTCGGGTCTTGATCCCAGGATCCTGGGATGGAGCCCCGCGTCGGGCTCTCTGCTCAGCGGGGAGCCTGCTTCCCCCTCTCTCTCTGCCAGCCTCTCTGCCTACTTGTGGTCTCTGTCAAATAAATGAATAGAGTCTTAAAAAAAAGAAAGAAAGAAAGAAAGTAAGTACACCGAGAAAGACTTAAGAGGAGAAAAATTGAGAACTAGTGACCTCTATAGGAAAGTGACCTAACATATGAGACCCAGGAGGAAGGGAAGAGGGTGCAAAAAACTTAAAGAAATAGAGCCAAAAGGCTTTCAGATTGGATGAGGACTAGAAACCCAGAGATCCAGGAAACTCAACGAACTTTCCCCAAAAGAATGCACATTCCCTTGATGATTAATGATACCGAGCATCATTTCATGGGCTTGTGGGTCATTTGCATATGTTCTTTGGAGAAATGTCTGTCCAAACCCTTTGCCCATCTTTAATTGGGTTGCCTTTTTCTTGTTGAGTTATAAGAGTTATTTACATAGTCTGGATCCTAAACCCTTATCAGATATAAGATTTGGTCCCATTCGGCAGATTGTCTCTTCACTGTCCTGACTGTGTCACAGTTCCCCAGAGAGACACAAGCGATAAAAAAGAAATGTATTTTAAGAAATTGGTTCACACAAATGTGGGGGCTGGCAAGCCTGACATTCATAGAGTGGGCAACAGGCTGGGAACTCAGACAGAACTGATGATGTATTCTTGGGATAGACTTTCTTCTTTCCCAGAAACCTCAGGCTTTGCTTTTATGGCTTTCAACTGATTAGATGAGGCTCACCTTACACTGTGGAAGGTAATGTCCTTTGCTTACAGTCAACTGAATATAGATGTTAAGTACATCTAAAAATACTATCACAACAACATCTAGGCCAGTGTTTGCTAAGATAACTGGATACCATAGCCTAGCCATATTGACACACAAAGTTAACCATTATAGTGTCACTTAACACAAAAAGTATTAAGTTTTGATAAAATCTGATTTACCGTTTTTTTTCCTTTGAGTGCTTGTGTTTTAGGTGTCACATATATGGAACCATTGCTTACTCCAAGGTCACAAAGATTTTCATCTATGATTTCCTAGGAGATTTTAATAGTTTTAGCTCTTAAATTTCAGTCTTTGATCCCTTTTGAGTCAGATTTTGTATATGGTGTGAGTCAGGGGTCCAATGTATTCTTTTGCATATGATGTTGTCACCTTCATAAGCCACTCAATTTAATTTTCTCCATCATCTTCCTATTCTGGTAATTTCAGGCCTGTTAAAGAGTTTGCCCCTTAATCTGGTTCCAGATCCCAAACTTTAGAAAATTTAGAACACTTGATTTCATTTCCTCAAGTCACTTTCTGTTTGGTGGTCCTGCTTAGGCCTTGAGAAACAGTGGGAAGGGCCATAATGGGGTAACCTTGGTGTTTTAGAGAGAGCATTCAGCAACCGGTCACCACAAAGTATTTGAATTTGTTCGGATGCACAGCCTGGAGGGAGAGGCCGTAGAAATTCATGCACTTATCCCCGTTGACCAAATATGGGCTTTTGCCTATTTTTGTAGATATAGTTTTGTAGGAACCCAACTACACCCGTTCACCTACATACTGCCCATGCCCACCTGAGAGCTCTAAGAACAGAGGTAAGTAGTTGTGATTGAAACTATATGGCCTTCAAACCTAAAATATTTATGATTTGGTCCTTTGGAGAAAACTCAGTTAATCCTGGACACATAGTCCTAGAGTGCACAGAATGGAAATATTTGCTCTCTTCATAAAAAGAAGAAATGGGTGAGTAGCAAAGCCTGCTGGCATCCCACCGGATCTCCTTTTGCAATTAGGTTGCCCACCCCCAGGTCCTGTGCTGCGTCTGTGAATGGATCCAACCACAGCTTTCTCTTCCCTTGCATGGCTTTTTTTTTTTTTTTTTAAGATTTTATTTATTTATTTAACAGAGAGAAATCACAAGTAGATGGAGAGGCAGGCAGAGAGAGAGAGAGAGAGGGAAGCAGGCTCCCTACCGAGCAGAGAGCCCGATGCGGGACTCAATCCCAGGACCCTGAGATCATGACCTGAGCCGAAGGCAGCGGCTTAACCCACTGAGCCACCCAGGCGCCCCCTTGCATGGCTTTTTATCTTTCATCCATTCTGCATCCTTTACCCTCTTGCAAATTTCTCCTGGGACACCTCCTCAATAACTTACATACATACGTATTCTGCTTGCAGGTTCTACTTCTCAAGAATCCAACTTAGGGCAGAACGCATTGTCAGAATTAGGATTCCAATTTGCAGCTTCCTTCTTACCCATCATCATTCTTGAATGATGTAATCCCGAATCCATCAGGTTGGCACAGACAAGGTGTCTGCAAGGGAGAGAGGGGTTCGTGGTCCTACAGCTGGTGGGAGGTGTTGGAGCCTGAGCAGAGAAGGTGTTTGCCTGGGGGAGGAGATTGTGGGGGCTTGACCTGGGGTGACAGCCCTGGTAGGATGGCGGGAGTGACGGCATGCATGAGCACCAGTGGTAACGGGAGATCGTTGTGTACAGGAGAATTGACCCAGGCATTGAATATATTGAGGATAATGGGAGGTTTATCACTGTCTGAGCAGTTATAAATATGGAGAGGGAGAAAAGTTAGGATAGACTCTCTGACATTGGATTGGAATCAGAGATATCCATGTAACTTGTGTTTTCATCACAGAGATAGGTAGATAAGTATAGAATTAAATGCATCTGGTCACTGAGGGCCTGGCAGCCCCAGCATCCCAAAAGCAATGAGCACCCTAGTACCCAGATCTTGGTTTCAAAATGCCTTTCTCCACTAAAAGGAATAAGGGATCTTTGGAGAAATGGCTGATTTCAAAGGTAAGGCTGGAAAAGGGCGAGATGAGCTGGAACATCTTTTTGTGCTAGAAAGTAAGGACATGCTTCAAATATGAGGCAAAAATGTCAAAAAGGACACAGAAGCCAGCTTGACAGGGCCACGACTGGTCAGATCTGGGACCTTTTGAGTATCAAAATAAATGATGTTAGTAGCAGATTAAAATGCATTGACTTAAATAGGAATCGCTGAGTCTATATTGATAAAAATAAATGCATGAATAAATCACTGAGAAGAGAAGGGTCATACAGAAGAAATCCAATTAATAAATGGAGAAGGGATGATGGAATTAGAACCTTCATCGTAATAACTAATTCTGCCCCAAGTATCAATGTGGGTATTTGAGGAGTGAAGACAGAGAGAGGAATGTTTTCCGTCTGGGTTCACATTTCACTCCATGGTCAAGAGAGAGAGGCTCAGCAGGAGGACTCTTTGGACCAGATTTTCTCAGTTAGTAAAACTCTGTGGTGAGTCCTTGGCCTTGAAGAAGATTGGAATATGTCACCCCCAAACATGCCACTTTGAGTAAGGATTATTTTGAGCTGAAGGCAATCGAGAATCCACAGATGAGGGAAGAGTTTTCTGCCCTCACCTTATCTGCCTGAAAGCAGGACAGAAATTTCCCTGTGAGGAAGGCATCCCCTGCCCTCCACCCCCTCACCTCAAGTACAGGGGAGAGAAGAGGAACTCTTATCATCAAACACTGGGAATGGACATTGAGATCAATTTGCATAAACAGACCTTATTAAAATAGCCCTTATCTTCTGTTAGCTTCTCCTGTGTATGTCTTCATCACTTACCCACAATTTGTTGTCCCTGGAAGTCCAAGCCCCATCTTCCTTTGTTAAAAGAATACATAAACCCTTGAGTTTAAGTGCTTCTTTGATTTTCTGTTCTGTTCTGTGAACTCCCAGCGCGAACTCCCAGCGCGTATCCATTAGTAACAATTCTGTTCTTTTCCTCCAGCTAATATGTCTTTTGCTAGTTTAATTTGCAGGACCCCGACACACCCCTAAGAAGGTGGAGGAAAAGTTCTTCCTCCCGAATGGAATCGAAGTGAGTGAAGAAAATCATTTTCAAGAAGAGTTCAAAACCACACGGCTGATTCACCCATCTCATTTGCTGGAAGGAGGGAAGGTTGGCTCCAAGTTGCCTGGATAGTTCGTAGCAGAGCCCAGGCAAAGGCTAGTTGCTGTTTTTTATGAAAACAGTGGTTGCTAGCTCATCCTCAGTGGGCTGCCTGGTAGCCCCCAGCAGTAGCTGAGCCCAGAATCTGTCCTCATTTGACCAAATTTGGGGGACGGCCAGAGTACATTTAGCTGCCATTTATGGGCATGAACACATTCATTAACTCTTCACAACAGCTCTCTGAGATGGGTATTACCCCATTTTATAGATGCTGGCATTAAGACCTATCGAGAATTACTGAGAATTACTTAGAAATCTGAATATAGGGGATTGCTTTCAGTGAATTGCAACATTATTCCTTTCAGAACATGTGGCGATACTAACTAACCGTTGGCAAAGTGTTGCCAAGTACCAGTCCTGCTGGATCCTCCTTCAAAGCAGAAGTAAGGCTTATCTGCAATTAGCTCATTCATTGTGTGCAAACGGTACTAATTGCTTGAAAATAGTGTGTTCTCTTAAGTAGGTTAAACATTCCCTTCTGAAATCTTGTTTATACTATTAATTTGGGCAACAAACTCTTCCTTTATGGAGTTAGGCAACTGCAGCCAGGCTAGGCTGGGAGAAGGATTACCAATCTTCCCTTGTTTGAGTTGGGGTATGGGTGTCAGTTAAAATGTTCCCACCAACTTCACTCATGCGAGCCCATTGAAGGGAGGGTCCGCCAAATTCTGCAGCCACCTGATTATTAAATATTTGATGGGAAGTGAAAATGCCTTCTTTCCTACTACCGGAGAGCCTCGAACTTTCTGCCAACAAAATCTTGCCAACTGGAGGTCCTGCTGGGCTTTACTTTAAGGAATAGATAAGACTTGATTTTAATTAGCACACTAATTGTTTCCATGCAAATGAACGTGGGGAAAGAACTTGCAAACAGTTTATTTTCTTAAGTGGGTTACCAAGGTGCCCCCTGAAGCTTGCTTGAGGGCATTCCATTACACAGCCAACTGTTGGGTTCACTGAATAGCGCAAATCCAGCTCAACAAGAGCGTTTTCTGAGCCTGGCCCTTTGTGCTGGCCTCTGGGCTAAAGCTGGGAGGCAGGGGAGGTAAAATGAATCAGCTCCAGACCCTATCTTTTAGGATTCCACCATTGAGGTCAGTGGTGAGGTTGCTAAACTCTATTGGTTAGGATTCCTGGTTGTAAGCAACAGAAATCAATTCAGGGTTAGGTGGAGGGAAAGGGATTGTATTAGAGGGGTCCAGGGATGGTACAGGGGGCCAAGGAGGGCTGGACAGAGGGATAGGCTGGTGGGTCGATGGCCAAGCAAGAACTCATCTCTAGCTGACCTTGTGTCCTTGTGTTGCTCAGATCTGTTGCCTCTGTCAGGATAGAAAAACCTCTTAGTCTCAGTACCTGGGAGCATGCAAATTAAATGGACAAAGAACAGATCAACAGCAGGAAAAAACCTAAAATTTATTCATGTGTAGAACAGGAGCTTCCAGGAAAAGGAGCTCACTAAGTGGCTGGATAGGGAAGGGAGAGAAGAGGCTTCTATGGGGAAAAAAACAAATGGATTTCTAAGGGAATAAACAGGAGATAAGGAAATATGTGATAATGTTTGTTTATGCAGGTGTGAGTGGTCTTTTCCATCTTTTTCATGACCATAAAGCTCCCCCAGAGGAAGGAATTTATGATAGTTTCACTCCCAGAAGTTTCTACTTTTAGTGAGATAAAGAAAGCTCTCCAAGAAGGTTTCTTTCTGTATCTGTTAATCTCAGACGTCTTCAATTTAAAATAATTTTCATGTCAACTCCGAGTGTCCAAGTGGGTACCCACAGCTTTCACCTGAATAACCATGATACCTCCTAGCTGGTATCCCCAATTCCTCTCTGGCTTCCTACCACTATGTTCCCTGCCCCCATTCCCCCCAAGCAGCCGGAGGGATGTCTTTATTTTTTATTTTTTTATTTTAAAAAAAGATTTTATTTATTTATTTGTCAGAGAGAGAGAGAGAGAGAACACAAGCAGGCAGAGCTCAGGCAGAGGCAGAGAGAGAAGCAGGCTCCCCACTGAGCAAGGATCCCGATGTGGGACTCAATCCCAGGACCCTGGGATCATGACCTGAGCCTAAGGCAACGGCTTCACCAACGAGCCACCCAGGTGTCCCCGGAGGGATGTCTTTAAACTGAAATCAGATAATGTCACCTTTGTGCTTAGACACCTCTGCAGACCCGGTGCCCAGATCTCGGTTCTGAATACTGTTCTCTAATAAAAGGAGCTAGGACTCCTTAGAGAAAATGTGGGTTTTAGGACTGGGCAGGGAACCTATAGATGAGCCTGGAAGGTCTTGCACTGCCGGAGAATACCAAAGGGCTCAGAAACAAAATGGTGGAGCTATGTCTCAAAGGGACACAGGAGTCAACTGAAAGAGGTCCTAGTGGCCGAAGCTGGGATAATTTAAGCAACAAAAGAAACAATATAGCATTAGAATATAACACAAAGTACAACGTCAGTATCGATGAGTCTATGCTGACATCAGCAGATAATTTTGGGGGTAATTATTAAGATAAATGGGGAAGAAGAGACCAATCTCCTGTACAGAAGAATTCCAAATAAGTCATGAAGATAGTCCCCCATCAAGGCAGTAGAGCAGAGCTTCCTGTCCCTTAACGGTGGGCAGCACATGGAGACTCCTTCTGACGGACAGAACATGGGAAGAGGGAAAAGAGGGCTATGTTACCACAGAAAGTCGGACAAATGTTACCTCAGCCTATTGATCAAGGTTAAAGCCAACAGTTGATAAGTCATGTATCCTTGCTACGATGTGAGGAGAGGAGCACTGTATGTTCATGGTCTTTCTTCCAAAAATCCCAGTTGAGTAACTCATAAGCCATGAGAAAAAAACCGAAGACAAAACCAAACTGAAGGACATAGTACCTGACCAGGAATCCTCAAAACTGTCAAGGTCATCCAAAACAAGGAAAGTGTGGGAAACGATCACCGCCAAGCGGAGCTTCTGGAGATAGGACTTCTAAAAGGAATGTGGCGTCTTGGATGGAATCCAAGGATAGAAATGGATTCCATGGACAGAAAAAGGACATTGGGTAAAAATTAAGGAAATCTGAATAAAGTATGGACTTTAGTTAAGATGATGTGTCTGTGTTGGTTCCTTAGTTGTGACAAATGTATCACATTAACATAAGATGTTAATAACGGGGGCACGGGGTGTGTGGTCTCTGGGGACTCTCTATCATGTCGCAACTCTTCTGTGCATTTAAAGCTCTTCTGAAAGAAAAGATTTATTAGCAGAGGAGGCATAACAAAATCCTCTGAGAGCTTTTCACTGGGCTGAGGATAAAACCCAAATTTCTTATCCTAGTGGACCATTGACATTGCCCTACATGACCTGGCTGGTCCCCACGTCACACTACCTTTCTTGTCATTCTGGCCTTCTTTTGGGCAAGGACACAGGACCTTGGTTCCTGCATCCCCTTCTCACAGAACGCTCTCTCTCTCCCCACCGCTTCCCTCTCTGTCTTTCTTCCTCCCCCCTCCCTAGCCACCCCCCTACTTCTCTTTCTTCCCCTCTCTCCTATCCTCTGGTCAAATCCTTCTCATCTTTCATATCACAGCTTAGATGCCGTGTCCCCCAAAAAGCCACCTTGAGAACTATGACATGTGTCCCCCATCTCCATCACAGGACATTTGTTTCCTGTTCTGAGCTTATGTCAATCTGCCATTATTTTATTTACCTGCTTACCAGCATACTCCCGGCTTCCTCAGGAGAATGTGCCCAACCCACTTACAGTCATAATGTAGCTGCCTCTCAGGGAGCAGGAGTTTAATAAACCCCTGATGAGTGAAGGCAGAACTCATGGCTGTCAGTCTGTGCTGACTTGCTGGTCTTGTCACTCCGTGCCCTGACCTCCCTATGTCCAGGAAGGGAGACCTTCCTTTACCGACCGCCAGCCCTGGTCTTCCAACCTTCTATACTCCTTGTCCTCATACCCTGTGTACCTGCAGCTTCAGATCCCTTAAACACAGCCCTGTCCAGGGTGTGCACACCCTGCGGGGATCATTACTATGCAATTAATGCGACTCAGTTGCGCCTTCCTGTAAGTGCCTGTAATTGCACAATTAGGACCCATAATGTAACATAATCATTAACGTGGTTTATACCTTGGCCTTTTCCAAACTATATTTTTGTTAAAGCCCCAAAAAGTAATTAGTTTAGCGTGAGGATGGTGGAAGTTTATAGAGAACAGAGAAAAGGTTTCCCCTTTTGTCTTTCCCTGTGGTAATGAGGAGGAAATTCCTGGCTTCTTTGAGAAGGAGGCCATTGATTCTTCAGCCCCAAAGCATCCTGCTGAGCCGGACTTTGGGTTCTTTCCTGCATTTTCCAGAGTGAATGAAAACCAGTGTGTTTTTGTTCTTAAGGCACATTCCCAATTATCTGTGCTGATGGAGCAGAGAACTTCCTCATCCTTGGGAGGGATATTTTCCGAAGTTAGAGGCAACTTTTACTTCTGGGGTGGGGGCTGGGAACCAGGGGAGAGGGAAATGGGGAGTTGGTGTTTAGTGGGTACAGAGCTTCAGTTGGGAGGAGGAGCAAGTCCAGGAGATGGATGGTGGTGTCTTATTCATATAACAACGCGGATGTACATATTGCCTCTGAATTGTACACTTAAAAATGGTTAAAATGGTAACTTTTATGTTGTGTATGTTTACCACAATAAATAATATGGACTGATATATCTTACTGGAAAGTAGTTACAATATTCTGATAGGAGAAAAGGCAGGCTAGGCAGTAAGAACAGAGGAAGATGCCATTAAAAAAAAAAAGTTAAAATTATGAAGAATAAATAAGAGGCTGGAAATTTAAAAAAAAGTCAAAGCCATAATTGATCATTTCTGAGTGGGAGTGATTGCTACTTTCTTCTTTGAGCTTCTGTGTATTTCTCCAGTTGGATAATCTACAATTAATGTTTGTGTATCCTTTGCAGTCAGATAAAGCTGGACACATAGCGTCATGAATGTACTTAATAGCACTGGGTTATATAATTTAAAGTGGCTATGACGGTCACGTTTGTGTTATATACTTTTTAACACATAAAAATATGCTTAAGAAGGCAAAGACAGGGGCGCCTGGGTGGCTCAGTGGGTTAAGCCTCTGCCTTCGGCTCAGGTCATGATCCCAGGGTCTTGGGATTGAGCCCCGCATCCCATGGGGCTCTCTGCTCAGTGGGAGCTTGCTTCCCGCCTCCCCCCACCCCCCGGGGCCGCTCGCGCCTGCCTCTCTGCCTACTTGTGATCTCTGTCAAATAAATAAATAAATAAATAGAAGGCAAAGACAACTTGTACTAAAGACATTACCTTCCTGGGGTTTCTTGGAGTTGATCCTGTCTGAATTTGTCCTCAGCCCCTGGCCCTGCCCCACAGCATGATCCAGGGGAGAGAGACCAGGCTTGGGAGGTAAAATTGAGTAGTTAGAAAGATACCAGGCATGGATTTAAATGTTTCTAGGTACAATCCAAGATTTTTGGCTCCTCCAGATCAAATGAGAAGCATTCTGTAACAGGAAGCTGGTTTTTTTGAGAGTTCACTTGGAATTTATTATGATTCAAATTGAGGCCAGGTTAAAGCTAGCCTGCCTATTTTCTACAAAGCAAAGATTTTTGACTGTGATAGCATGAACATGACTGCAGGAAAAACAATCACAAATCTTTGGAGGATAAAGTGTTTTCAGGAGCACAAAGATACCACACTGCTTTGACACTCATTACAAACAAAGATGCATTGTATGTGGGTGATGTTTTTAACCTTCCAAAGTGTATTTGTGGTTCTTATTTATTGTGCTATCAGGAAAATCATGTGAAAGTAGCTCTTCTGTTAAGATGGGAGATGTCAGAGCCCATTTGTATGCTGCTTAGAGCCACCCAGGGGATAGGGGCAGGTGGTTGGTGCCAGACCCGAGCAGTCTCCTGTGTGAAGTCCTAAAGGAGGTGAGAGCAAATAGGTCTGAGGGGAAAGGAGGGTCTGCCTCCTCCACAGTCTCTGGAAGGAAGGAGGAGCAGATGGAAAGATAGGCAGGAAGACTGGAGAGACTCAGTTAAAGCCATATCCTGAAGCTCTTATCTATAGAGGGCGAGGGAGCTGGGGTATTTATACTCTAATTCCTGCTAGCCGGGCTCCTCTATGGGAGCTAGCATGAATGCCAGAAGCCTCCTAGGTGGTGAAAGCAGGTGTGCTCAGCACTGCAGGGACTGGAGGACTCTCTGTACCCCAATATTGTGTGGGGGTGTTTGAGGAGAAGGCAGAAGGCATAAAACAGTCTCCCTTGGAGACAGGGAGAGCAACCCAGCTGGGCAGTCACAAACACCCCATTGCAGTACTTGAAGGTGCATTTTGAATAAGGACACAGCCCAGCTGCACCTGCCTCTGGGCCATGCTGCATAGCTGCTCTGTGCCTGCACACATGCCAGAAGCAGACAAGACTTCCTTGCGGCCCACAGAGACTCACGGTGGAGCCAGTACACCTGCAAACTGAGGGGTGAGATGTGGGGGACTTATGTGTGCAGCATGGGGTGCCCTGATGGAGGAGTAGGTAATGTCAATGGTCGGAAGCTGATGCCACACTTTCAAGACGTTGAAGGATGAGTACTGACGTCACCGCTGTGAGATCTCTCTGAGCCTCACTTGTTTCATCTGTGAAATGGGATGATGGGAGATCTGAAATCTCTGTATAAACATCTCAGGAAATGCAAGTGTTGGGTAATGCCAATGAGCAGAGCCATGGCTTTTGGCAAGTGGCCTCAGGATTTTGGATTGCCAGCCCTCACCCCCAGGGGCCAAACTCGGGCCAGGATGCTCGAGGGCACCCTCAAAATCACCAGTGGGGGATCCAAGCAGCCTGGAAGCCGGCAGCCTCAGAGAGAGGTCCGGCCCTGCCCTTGCTCATGCACTTGGATGAACAAATGCCTAGCAAGCAAGGTAGGCAAGGCCAGTGGCCTCTGACCCCAGTGTCCTGGTGGGTGGGTGTTGCGGGGGGCTCAGGAAGCAAAGGTCTCCCTGTTTTCATCGCTAATTCATTCTCCCAACAGCTCTGGAACAGCCCGGGGCTTCATGAGTTCAATCACCCATTGGCTGTGCAACCGTGGGCTGGTTACCTAGCCTCTCTGTGCCTCAGCTTTCTCATCTGTGAAATGGTAAAGTATCATACACACCAGGTTGTTTTTAGAATGAAAGAATTCCTGGCAGTCAGGTGTTTAGAGCACGTCCTGACCCTTAGGTGGTATTTGTGACTATTTTTCAAGGAGCTGATCTGATTGTTTAGCTAGTAATGGGGGACATACTACTCACCACCCAGCAGGCTAACCTGGGCTTGCTCGAATGGTGACGGTCGCAGGGCTTCTCAGAGTCCCAGGAGAGTAAACCCAATGCCCAAGCGATTTGTAGAAAGTCCCACGGCCAGATTCAAGGGGTAGAGGAACTGATGGAAGGGGAGAATCCGCCTAGTGCTACCATCGACTAGGTTGGGACTTTTGGATTTTGTTTTGGTTTTTATTTTTTTCCCAATATTTTATTTATTTATTTGTCAGAGAGAGAGAGAGAGAGAGAGAGAGAGCATGGCAGAAGCTCAGGGAGGGGCAGAAGCAGAGAGAGAAGCAGGGAGCCTGATGCAGGAGTGTGTCCCAGGACCCTGGGATCAGGACCTTGAGCCAAAGGCAGCTGCTTAGCCGACGGAGCCACCCAGGCATCCCTCCTAGGTTGTTTGAGGATAAACAAGATTATTCGAATCTAGCACCTGTTAGCATTATGAACGCTCAATAAACGTATTAATAGAGATTAGATTTCTGTCTTCTGCTTTTTTATTTTTAAAGTAAACTCTGGGCCTAATGTGGGGCTTGAACTCATGACCCAAAGATCAAGAGCTGTGTGTCCTTCAAATGCCTTGTCTTCGTTTCCTCCCCTAGGTGATGAGGATCGTCACTTTCAGGCAGTGATGTCTCCGTAAGGCTTCGACGAGGGTGGGAAGGATGGTGGCGTTATTAGCCTATTACCCATGGGAGAGCCGTCTCCACTTCCCCTTCGCACACCACAAAAGGCCAGCCAGACTTGATCGCTTTTTCATTTTTGTTCATATTTTGACTCACATCCCATTTTCCAAAAGAGCTCTTTGTAGAGACTGCCCTCGAGCTGTCCTTTCTTCTGGCTGCTGTAGCCTCCTGCCTAATCCCCCACTCCCCGAGGGCACCTTCTCCCTTGTGTTCCGTCCCTTTCCTCTGCCTGAGCCTCACCTTCACGTAGGTCTAGCCACGGCTTCAGGGGATCGCCGGGCAGCCCTGGGGCCACACGGCTCTTCCAGGCAAGGATGACAAAGGCAGGAAGGGGGAGGCACCTATCACAGCTCTAACTACCTGCAGGCCAGACACAGGGCAGAGAAAGGAGCCCCTTCCCCCTTGCACCTTCTCAAGGTTTCCAGGGAGCTCTGAGGAGCTCCTAAAGTTCTTCTGTGCTGCCCGACACCCTGGGGAGATGCTGAACACCTTGAGCCTGGGGAGACGCCCACCAGCAAGTCATCGACTGCAGAAGAGGAGGGCACAGGCTCAGAGTCTCAAAACCTGAATGGTATAAAATACAGATAACGTGAGTGCTGCCCTACTCCTCCCCCAAAGCCCCCAATCTTGTCAAACCAGACAGGGCTCCTGCAGCTCAAATGTGAGACAACCTTCCTCTGGATCTGGGATGCAGAGAAAGGGGAGTGGGAGTACCAGCAGACCCTCCCCGCACCTGGCCCGTGCAGAGGCTGATGGTACTTAAAAGACCTACTTTGGAGCATCCCTGGGCCGGGTGCTTTGCACGCATTTGCTTGTTACGTTGTCTTGAGGCTGGAGGTGGCAAACCCATTTTGTGGATGCAGACATGGAGGACGGGAGAATTCAAGAATATTTTCTTTGAGGGGGGCCTGGGTGGCTCAGGTGGTTAAGCATCCGACTCTTGATATCAGCTCAGGTCTGAGCTCAGGGTCGTGAGATCCAGCCCCGTATGGGGCTCCATGCTTGGTGTGGAGCCTGCTTGAGACTCTCTCTCCCTCTCCTTCCGCCCCTCCCCTGCTCTCATGTAAATAAATAAATCTTTAAAAAAAAAAAAAAGAGGAATATTGTCTTTGAGTTCAAAGTTCAAGGATACAAGATCACTGTGAGTGGGGGAGGGGCTGGGAGAGGCCCAGTGGATGGCTGATCCCAAGTCCTTGGCCCCAGGGCTTCATGATAGGGGATTGGAAGGACCGAGAGTAGGCAGGCCAGCTTCCAGAGTGTTTTGAAGAGACCTGAAGGTCTTTGAACTTTGCCATGAAGGTGAGTTTCCTTGAACTCTATAAGCCTCAGTTTTGTTCCCTGTAAAATGGGGTTATTGTGGGGCTCAGTGAAGTGATCGCAGAAAGCATCTAGTCCAGTGCTTGGTCTACGCCGGGAAGGGGCTCTGGACACCTGGCCCGTACCTTACATTCCAGCCCCAGCAACGCCACAGGGCACCTGGGACAGACCCTCCGGGAGGCCTTGCCTTCTTGGCGGGGCGTTTCCAAGAGCAGCCCCGTACCCCTCACTCGGAGTGGGGCCCAAGGCAGATGCCGCGGCTTCTGGGCTTGCCTCAGCAACCCTGTATTCCAGACCAGCCCTGGACTGGGCTTCTCTTGTAAATACTGATGGAGGCCCCAGACAGAGAGGAACAGGAAAACAAAGGAAGGTTTATTTATGATGGAAAAAGAAACCAACAGGGGAAAAAAAAACAAAAAAAAACTAGAGGCCCGACAGGAGGGGGGACTGTTTAAATAAACCGTGGTACAGTCACTGGATGGAACATCGCAATGTACTGAAATGGTGTTTACCGAGGGTTTGTAGCAACACGGAAAATGCAGATTCTAAAAAGCTAAGTGAAAAAAGGAAGCAGCTGAATTGTGCATTCAGCAAAATCACGCATTGGCAAAAATCAAGGCAAGGAAAAGGAGACACAGGCCGGAGGGGTGCGCACCGCAGGGGGGTGGTCTTTGGGGGGCGAAGCTGGGGAGGTTTTTTTGTACTTCTGCATCTTCCAATTTTCTTTCCTACAAAGCCATGGTTGGCCCCACGTGGAAAGCAACCCAAACTGAAGGGTGGTTTTTGTTTTGTCTTAAAGAGGCAACTCTTTAGGGGCAAGCAGGACGGGTGACCCCCGGGAGAGGCCAAGTGACACACAGGCTGCCGTGAGGCTGAAGGGCTCGAGGTGGCCGGACAAGGCTATCCCACAAGGTCACGTGGAAGTCCTAGACTCTGACCCCGCAAAGGATCATGGGCGGGCTGACACCCGGACACGCACTCAGGCATGGCGGGCGTGTGCGATCTGGGCTCTTCCCTTAAATGCGTGCCCTCTGCTTCTCTCCGGGAAATGTAGCTTACTGTTGTGCAAGGAACCTCTTTCCTGAACAATCCCTCACGTGAATGGTTAGAGCAGCATGGCTCTAACTCCGAGGTGGAGTTCCTTGTAGGCAGCTCTGTCCTCCCCTGTCGGGGTGATGAGGTCCCCACTGGTGCCCTGAGCACCAGCCCTGGTCTATGCATTTCCCAGATTTCCATCCAGGGCTCTGCTCACTGTCTCCTGATCAGGGAGGCTGATCACACGATACTACTTCTTTGCCTCCTCTGCCTTCCTCGCACGTATGCAGCACGGGTTCCGTTCATTTGATTACGCATTTGTTTATAAAAGTTGCCCGTTTTCCTCCAACAGAACGTGAGCTCTGTTAGGGCAGGGACCTGCTGCATTCCCAGGGCCTGGACTGTTCCAAGCCCATATGTTCTGAGAACACCCAGGTGGTCTTTGCAGGCTCCCTGAATGGCCCTGCTCTACCAGGATGGTCTTGACCACTTAATTCCCTCAGGCTAGCTCTGGAGACCCAGGCTGGTGATGAGAAATGCACCAGCTCTCGTCGATCAGGGATAACAGCCTAGAGCCCGGTGTTGACCCCTTTCTGGGGCTCAATAGGATAAGGCGATCAATTAGTGATGTCTGCACAGGTAGATGAGAAGGGCCCCTTTTATTTCCCATCTCAGCTCTCCCTTCATCATGAAGACTGCACCAGCTCTCGGTCCAGCAGTGGGTCAGGAAAAAATTTTTGTTTCCCTAGTCCTGACCATGAGAACATGCCCCACGGCAATAGGGCTCTGAAATGTTCCTAGTCCAAGCTCCACCCTGGGCTTGGAGCTCTCCCCCGTGGTCTCCTTGCTTGGTTGTGGTCTAGTCGTTGCCCGGCTTCTTGGTGGAAGCCTACCCTTGGGGGCTGGATCTGGCTCCATATGCCCCTAGCTCCCAGATGGGGTTCGCCTTCCAAGCAACCCCCAGCCTGCCATCATGATGCCCATGCACGGCCCAGTCATGTCACTGAGTTAGCCCCACTCCCTCTCCACCCCGGGGGTCCTTTGGATAATCATGTTTGAGTGTTGGCTCTGAGCTTGAGCATGGCCTTGGCAGGGAATGGGGGAGGTCACCAGACTCCAAGTTAGGAATAGACGAGGCAGCCTCACCTTCCAGGCCCTCGAATGGGGATGGTGGCTTTGAGGGGCCTACTTCTCATCTCCATACCAGCCTCCCTGTTATTCCTTGTTCTATCGTGCATTTCCCAGGAAGACCCTGGTTGATCCCTAGCAGCTGCAGTGAACACGAGCTCCTGTCCAGACCCCGAGGGGAATTTCGGGTGGCCTTTCTCCGGGAGTTTTCATTTCTCTTGCAGAGAAGGCCCTGAACTATCCTTCCCATTTTCAACGTGGGAACGCTGAAATCCAAAGCATCCTCAGGTCCCCACTTGTCAGGCCTGCCCTGCTGCATCCCCATCTCTTCCTCTTTTCTCTAGGCTGCTTGTCACTTTAGAAGGGATTCCTGCTGCCCTGGCTTCCGGCTGGCCCCGGGAGCATCACTGCCTTTCCCTCTGTGTATGCATCATCCTCAGCGAGAGAATGGGCCTGCCACAATAGATTGGACCCCTCCCCTCCAAGGAGGAATGGGCAACTTCCTAAGGTTGGAGGGTCTCTGCGCTGTCCACATTTACCGACCCTGATGTGAGAGGATTTCCCAGGGTCCTGATGTGACATTAGACTTTTCTAGTTCCTCAGCGCCATCATGGACCCGCCCCTCCCTCCTCTCCTGCCTGACCAGGCAGACCAGGTGACCACGAGCACAGGGAGGAGAAATTATGCCAAAATCTCTCAACAGTCCAGGAGGGGTGCCTGGCAGTGGCTGTCCCCGCTCCCTGAGGTGAGGGCTGTGTTGTTTGGACAGCTGTATCGTGCAGGCTCTGAGCTGTGGGGAATGGTCAGTGGTCAGTTAGCAATGGGCCCAAGCAATGTCCCAGGCAGACAGGTGCTGACAGATCACATCTTCTCTTCTCCCTCCTGAGACCTCAGATGTGGGACCACTGGCATCCTTAGTGGACCACTACAGGATGAAGGTTTTTGAATGGCTCCTAATTGGAGGCTTCTCCTCCTAGTATGCTAGGATTCTAGGTAATGAGAAAAAGTGCAGCGGGTAATGGTCAGTTTTCTCTGGAGGCAAGAGTCCCATGGGCAGCTCTGACTGTCGCTGATCTACTTCTCCAACCATCTCTCCTCTGGCCAAGCCCCAGCGGGCTCCCCAGGGCTTCCCGCACAGCCCAAACCACCTTCCTGTGTGCCCCAGGAGTTTCTGGGAGCCCCTGGAGGTAGGGGCTCAGTGGCCCATGTTTAGGAAGGGACTCTGGTTTCTCATAGCGAGCTGGGCCATGTCCAGCAAGGTCGGCTTCAGGGGCTATTGGGGGTCAACCACAGGAGCTCGTGGTTGGGATGAGGCTATGCCCCTGAACTTTGGCAGGGTCCTGACATCCCTTCCGCCAAGAATTCAGATTTGAAGCAGAGCGGCACTCGTCCCTGCACACGTGGCTGCCCGGTCCCTGATTCTAGCTCAGCATCCCACTGCCAGCAAAGCCGCATCCCAGGGCCCCCCACAGCCAGCAGAGCAGGGTGGCTTAGAATCCACCCCTCGCTGGCCAAATGCCCGAGCTGCCTGCACTCCCAGAAATGGCTCACAGAGTGGCGGGTAGGGAGTGCTTGTCGCTTCCCAGTTTTGCAGCAGTCTGGTAGAGGGGTAGCTAGACCCTGGTCTGAGGCACCTCGGGGATAGGCAGGGTCAGGACGGTGGGCAGGAGGGTGCCCCGCGGCGAGGGGAAGCTCTGCAGCTCCTTGGGCACAAACCTGGGCGAGATGTGGTCAGCTAGGAAGCACAGCATGCGCCGGCGGCCCACGCAGTAGACGAGGTCGCCCACCACGGCGCATTGGAAGGCATCCGGGTAGGGTGTCCGGTACGCGGCACACTCGTACCAGAGGCGGGCGCTGGCACTGCAGCGGTACACGTTGATGCCCAGGCTGCGATTGAGGTCAAAACGGTAGAGGAAGCCGTTGACTGCCACCATCTCGGCTGTGCGGTCCTTGCCGCCCCCCGTGGCGCCCGCCTGCCAGCGCTGCTCCCGGGCCGAGAAGCGGAGCAGCAGGTAGCGCAGGGTGCCGCCCGTGACGAAGATGTCCCCCGCGCATGCCGTGGCGGTGTGTGCCAGGGCAAAGGTGTCGTTGGGGAGCGGGGGGACGAAGGTCCAGCGGTCCAGGCGGGGGTCGTAGCGTTCCACCGTGTTCAGACACTCCCCCCCGATGGCGTACAGGTGGCCGTCCAGGGCCACCAGCCGGCAGTGTGGCCGGGGCTGGTTGAGTGGGCACACCTCACTCCAGATCGCTGTCAGCGGGTTGTAGCAGAAGACGCGGTTGGAGGGCTGGCTCCCGGACCCCTGGCAGCCGGACACCACGAAGAGGTAATTGAAGAGACTGCAGAGGGCACAGCCTCGGGACACGGCCTCGGGGGGCAGACAGGCCAGAGGGTGCCAGACATCCCGCTCGTCATCATAGCAACGGAGACTGCCAGAGCCCTCCTGGGGGCACACATCGGCGACCACCAGGTGCTTGCGGCCCCGCAGCCGGCGCCCGAGGATCAGCTCCCGCTCAGTGCCGTTCAGGCACCCGTAGACGTCTGGGCTGCGCAGGACCTGGAGATAGTTGTCACTCATCACCTTGTAGGCTGCCTCCTGCAGCGCCTCTAGCTTCTGCCTCTTGGCCAAGGTCAGTACCTGGTAGCAGTTGCCCAGATCCAGGTGGACGTCGGGGGTGGAGCCAGGGGCCAGCGGGAGGTGGACGAAATTGGTCCTCGCCACCAGCTGCACGTGGGGCTCCCCACCGCTTCCGGCTGAGTCGGACCCCGGAGAAGCCCGGGGTAGGGGGAGGCTGGGCAAGGCTCTCCTGTCAGGGCAGGATGGAGTGGGGGCCCCAAAACCACTGAGCTGCAGCTGGAGCTCTGGGTTCTCCAGGATCTGGAGGAGGCTGTCTTTCCTGCTGAAGCCTTGCATAGAGGGCGGCGGCGCGGGCTGGGAGGACCCGGGTGATTCTGCTCCACCTTCCCGGTCAGCGGCATGGCCCGCTGAAGCTGTCCCTGCTCCCGGGGGTCCTGGTAGTGGCATGAGGGGTGGGGCCTCAGCCAGGGCAGCTGTTCTGCTGGCCAGCCTGCCCTTGGAGATGGCCTGCGAGGTGGATTCCACATAGTAATCATACACCTTGCCCTTCAGCCTGGGCCCGACCCCCTCCACCTTCTCCTGCAGGAAATTCTCCTCCACACGCACCCGGGCCACCGACGCGTAGGTGTAGGACGCGCTGGTGTTTCCCTCTTGCTGATGCACGGTCAGGCCCATGTCTGCAGCGGCCTGGAGGGCCCTGGCCTCCTCCCTGTGGTGCCACACTCCCGAGGCTCGGGGGAACACCCAGCTCTTGCTCGTGTAACTCTGGCCTTCCACGTGGGCTATCCAGGTGGTGGGGGTGGCTTCCTGCTCCAGGGGATGCCCCGGGGGCCTACCATCCAGCCACAGGGCAGGCTCACTGCCCACACCGCCCCCATCCCCCGTGGTGAGGCCAGGGCGGGAGCTTTGGGACTCGCTGCCCAGATGGGGGTGGGGGGGCAGCTCAGGCTCACCGCCAGCAGCTGTTCCGGCTTCCCGGCCACTGTGGCGAGGAGGCCCCAGCTCAGAGTCCGGGCGCTGCCCACCGCCTTCCTCACCAGCGCCTTTCTCCTCGGGCTCCTGAGCCTCGTGGGCTTCTGAGTCTTCTGGAGAGGGTTCTGTGGCCAGGACTTGGGAGTCCCCCTGATTCTCCCAGCCACGGCCTGGCTCCTCTCTGGTCCCCTTGCTTCCCCTCCGGTGTCTCAGCGCCCAGTGCGGTGCCCTGGGAGCAGACTTCTGGACCGCAGGCTGCCCGGAGCCCTCGGCTTCCTCATTGGCCTCGGCCTTGGCGTTCCTGCCCCTCAGTGGGGCCTGGCTGGGCCTTGACTTGTACAGCCGGTAGGCCACGGTCAGCAGGAGCAGGGCAGCGGCGGACAGCACCACCTTGCCTGCCAGCTGCATGTCCAAATGCCAGTCCTGGGCCTCCGCTCCTCCTCTTCCGGGGAGCATGCTTCCCAAAGCCGACCTGGGGCTGGAGAATGTCAAGAATCCGATTAATGATTGCCCAATAGGGGCCGGTTCCTGCTTCCAGCAGGGTGAGCTGGAGGGGGGTTCTGGGCTGGCTCTGACCAGCCAGCGGCCGGTCAGCGGGGGAGAGTGGGAGCCAAGGTGACCTTGAGCTGGCAGACCGTGGCCACAGGGGCTCAGGGCCAGCAGATCTCGGCGCTGGCCTCCTTGGATCCTTCGACGCTTTTCCTGGGGGTGGGAGTGGGGGTTGTGCCCCAGGGCTGAGCTTGTGATCAGCCACCCGAGCCAGCAGCCGCTGGAGGATGTTAGGAGTGTCCCGCTCTCACACAAAGAGGGAGGAAGCTCTCTTGACCAAAGAGTCACCCGATGCCAGGAAACGCACGGGGTTGGTTATTACATGTGTGTGTTTTATTTTCTCTTTTGCAAATCCACCGGGCTAGGAGGGTTGGGTGTGGTGAGTTGGGAGACAGGTGGAGCCGTGGCAGGTGTGGCCCGAGAGCCTCCCTGTCTGCTTCCTTCCTGACGGGGTCTGCCGGTCCCGGAGGTGAGGTCTGCAAGTAGCTGCGGGGAAGGCTGAGCCCGGGACTGTAGCCAAGCCAAGCCACCCGACCCAGCTTTGAATGCCTCTGCCCTCCTTCTGGGGCCCCTGAGGGCAGATGGGGAAAGCACCGGGAGTTAGTGCCCAGATCAGGGAGAGACGCGAGGCTGGCCCATCCTTGCCCTCGACAACAGACAATGTTCTCCGGTGAGAGGCCAAGTGAGAGTCACCGGCCCCCATCTCACCAGGGCTGTGGGTTCCAGATCCAGACTGGCAACCTATCTCTGCCCCTTGCCAGCTGTGTGACCATAGGCAAGTGACTTCCCCTCTCTGAGCATGAATCTCTTTAACTGAAGACGGGGGTGGGGCTGGGGAATAGCATATATACTTCGTAAGGCTGTGACTGATGTATGGACAGCCCACAGTGCTGAGCTCCACCTTGTGAAAGCTCATGAACTGTCAGCCATTCTTCTCCCTCTCCTCCTCCTCCTCCTCGGGGTCATTACCACTCATATGAATCGTCACCAGCTGAACCTGAAGCCCAGATCTAATTCGGGCCCTCCCCAGACCAAGGTCCTCTCAGGGCACCCAGAGGCCAGGGCAGGACTCTCAGACTCGTGCTGCCGTCCGGGCCAGCAGGATCAGTGGCTGACCTGCCCAGCAGGTTGGGAGTGAGCTTCCCGCTCTCTCCCAGGCTCGAATCCCAGCCTGCAGGGGGAACGCCGCACTCCCACAAGCTGGCTTCGAGCTCTCAAAATTACCGCTCCCTCCTCCGCCCCAAACCCAGTCTGTTTGGAAAAAGTGAAATGAACAAATGAAGACAGGAGCGAAATTAAAAGATAATTGGAAGTCTGTATCAGGCTTCTGGGAGGGTGCGTGCGTGCCGCCGGTTTGGGCTCTCGGTGCCGGCAGGACAAAAATTGAGAAGTCTGGGGGGTAAACAGTCGAAGCTGAATGCGTGCCATGCAAATAATCAGGCCCATCTTCCAGGGACTGGCTTTGAATTCGGTGGGGTTTGTCCCTCCCCTGGTCTGCTCAGCACCAAGGGTCAGCGTTTCCCAAGGAGGACATCAACCCCAGGTGAGGCCCTGAGTTGGGGGGCCCGAGGCGGGGAGGAGGTGGATGCAGGGAGGACTGTGGCCTCTCATACGCACACAGATAGGCACGCACTCCCCCGTGTGCACACACCCCCAAGGGCATGGCGGTGTGCACATGTGCACACACACGAGGGAGAGGGTAGAGCTTCTGAGTCCGGAAGAGTCAGCGATAAAAGGATCCTGGTTTGATAGATGCGGAGGCCAAGGCCTAGGGAGGGAAAGTCTGTGCAGCTGGGCCTGGAACACAGGGCATCTGACTGGGCCCCTGGGGGTGGACGAGGTGGTCAGGGACACAGTCCTACTCATCCAGAGGCACACGGTCAGTATTCGGTAGTGCAAGGATGGTTCTTCACGTGTACCAGGGGCCTTCCCTCCACAAACTCTCCTTGACACACAACGGGCTTCCTTACACTCGGCACCCCCAGGCCGTCCCCTCCCCCACAATCGGCTGGCGTGGACTGACCGCCACGTCCACACGGCTTGTTTAATGCTGCAATATTTCCATTCTGCCTGGGGAATAGCCACTCTCCCAACCCCACCAGCCTGGCTACCATCCCCCCAGGACCCCCTCCGTCCACTCTGCTGTTCGTGGACTAGAGGCTTAGTATCACAAGGGTCCTCAAGCCGTGTGACAGTGCCCTGCCTTACAAAGCTGTAAAATTTAGAATATTCCCCTGGGCATTGCTGCCCCCTGGGCCCATGTTGAGCTCCATCTAGGGATGTTGGCACCATAGTTAAGGGACGGAGGCTACCATCTTGGTCAGGAATCTGAGACAGTCCAGGTGAGGCCCCACCGGGCCCCTGGTGATCCCGCCAGGATGAATGCCACCGGCCGAGGCTCCAGTGCCCGGTCGCCCGTCCCATCCAGCCTTCTACTCACGTGACCACCACAAAGCACTCTTGTGGTTGTTATAGGCACAGCCTGTGACCCACCCTTCTGATTCTTCTGCCCTGTGTGGTCGGCACCGTCACCCTTACTTTACAGGTGAGGGCAGCCGAGCTCCCAAGAGGTGAGGTGACCTTGCCTGGGTCCCCTGGCCAGTGAGTAGAATGCAGGTGGGGCTCAGGTCCGTCTGCTCCTTGACGTTGGCCCTGCACCGGCAGCCTACCCTGCTGTCTGCGACCAAAGTTGACCTCCACAGAAACCCGGGGAAGCGACCATTGTTTTCCAAAGAGACAAGTCCCTGCTGTTCCCTTCCGTTGTGGGACAAGGGGAGGCCAGGGCTGGGTGCTGCCAGGGTTTAGGAGATGGCACGGTGTGCCGTAGTCACCAGGAAAGGGAGTTTCAAAGAGTCAGGAATGCCAAGGGCATAAAGAAATGTCCTACTTACAATTCCACTGCATAGACCATTAGGAAGTGGAATAATGGCCTTTGAAACGTGCCTGTGAACTTGATGGGGAAATTGAACGTGAAACGATTCATGGGTGCCGCTGGAGATGGCAGCGTGCGTCCTGATTTCTGCTCCCGGGGCGGGATGAGCAGAGGCAGGGGGGAACATCCTGGTGTTGGAATACGCGGCATACCCACTGCCTGCGTGCAGCAATAGAGGGCCCAGAGCTGGTAATAACAGTAGAAGTACTAAGAGTCAATATTTCCCGGGTGCCCATTCCATGCCCGGCCCTGGGCACTGCTGAGGCTGCAGGCACTGTCTCCTTCCACCTGGTTACCCGCACTCTAGCGGGCGTAAGACCCATTCTAGAGGTGAGTACACCGAGGCCCAGTTTCTTGCCCAAGGCTAAGTCTGTTCTACCCCAAAGCCATTTTCCAGAAACCCTTGTTAGCGTGCAGGACCTCAGCCCCCTCCCCAACCTAGAATCTTCCTGCTAATCAGATCCCTGCAGGGAAGCACTGTAAGTACTTGGATCGGTACCCTGCCCACCTATAGTCCCAACTGCACGACCTTGAATAGCCTCAAGACAATGTGGGTTCTCCCACCCCAGGTCAGAGAGAGGTCCCATGTGTGTCACTGCCCTGTGGCACCTGAGCTCTTGTGATAACCTTAATAGACATCACCATGGTTTCTGATTGTCCAAATCTCTGTGACTCTGCTTCCTTCTCTCTCCAATGGGTGTGACACCATTGGGACTATTGTCAGAAAACACATTAGGACGCCTAGGAGGACACCTGCTGCAGGGACGTAGTGGGGAGCTCTAAATGTTTATAGAATATATTGGCAGATCAGAAGAGAAGCCATCATGGTTGAGGGCTGGAGGTGTGCCTTGCTCTGAAGTGTTTCAGAGACAGGTTCTCATCTAAGCAAATGTCTGTAACCTTCCCAAGCAGGTGGGGGTTATCCCTGTTTTACAAGGAAGGAGCCCAGAGGGGTTAAGTTATTTTCCCAAAGCCATACAGCTAGGAAATGATAGACCCGAGCTTCCAACCAGGCAACTTTATGTCTAAGGGCCTTGCTTCCGGCCAGGCTGTCTTGCTCTCCTGTCATTGTTCCTACCTCCTCCTCCTGTGGGATTCCTAACAGTTACTAGTCTGGCATGTCCTACCGGGGGCAGTGAGACCTCTGGGCCCCGCTGTCCCCAGAACCCCATCCTAGCAGCTCATGGCTCCCCTCCGCTCTCTCACGTGCAGTCTCCAGGATGTCCTGTGGCTCCCTACAGCCTCCCCTATCAAATCTAAATGCCTCAGCCTGTTCTCCAAGGTCCCTTTGACGGCCCAACCTCATTTGTCACTGTGCCCAAACACCCGTTCTGCTCCAGCCAAGCTCATCCGTTTACTGTCCCCTCGTCCCTGCTGTCGCACGGGCCATTTCTCCCACTCACGGCGTGCTTGCCCACACCTCTGCCGTTCTGCTCACTTTTGCAAAACCCCAGATCGAAACTGGGCCTTCTCCATGGGGACTCAAGCCAGAGTAACAGTTTTTCCACTCTCTCTGGATCGCAGGTTCCTCTGAGGCACCCCTGGAAGTTACAGACCCATGTTTAAGAAATACATATACAAATGCCTGGGTGGCTCAGTGGGTTAAGCCTCTCTGTCTTTGGCTCAGATCATGGTCTCAGGGTCCTGGGATTGAGCCCCACATTGGGCACTCTGCTCAGCAGGGAACCTGTTTCCTCCTCTATCTCTGCCTGCCTGATCTCTCACTCTCTGTCAAACAAATAAATAAAATCTTAAAAAAAAAAAAAAAAAGAAATGCTTATACTTGTACTATTTCACTTGCAAATTCTGGAAGTCCCCTGGCCCTGGTTAGGAGATCTCCGAGTCAGGGAAAGGTGCCTCCTGAGCTTATGGGAGTATGTGTCAGATGGGTTTTGGGGGTAAGAAGTAACACCAGCTCAAGGCGGTGTATTTTGAAATAAATGTGTGTTTTGGTTTTCTCCATGCAAAAGAAAGAAAAAAGTTTCCTGGGCAGATAAGCGTAGAAAGCTCCGCTTTGTGACCCCGGAGCTCAATTTCCTCATTTGTAAAATGGGGCCAATAAAACCCGCTACTATGTAAATTGTCACGGTGATGAGGTGACTGACAGTGCTTCGAGGGTCACATTTTCTTTGAGCCCCACGTCCTGTGCTCTTCTACAGAGACCACCAGGAAGGAGAGAGGCAGAGATCGTCTCCCCTGTAGGCCCAGTGGAGGGTGGAGCTGGAGGAGCCTGAGCCGGCAGGGGGTCTGGGGGAGGGCCGCAGGGCTGCCTCGGGTCTGTCCCGGAGACGAGAGAGCCGGGGCTGGCCCCTGAGAGGTAGGACACGTTTGTGTTCCACAGCCCTGAGCCTCTAAATGGAGCTAACTCAGCGCAGCCTGGGGCCTCACCGGCCCATTAGAGCTGCTGAGGCCGATTGCAAATCAGCGCTCTGCAGAGAGACAGCTGCCCAGGTGCAGAAGGTGGAGAGAGTGGTCCCCGCCAAGCCCGGGAGAGCCGGGGGGGCAGGTGGGGTGATGCTGCAGGGAGAGCAGCCGGGGAAGCCGGGCTAGGGGTCAGAAGCCCTGCCCAAGCGTCCAGAGGGGGCTAAGGACCAGACCCAGGCCTGGTTCTGGGGAGTGAGAAACAAATGGAGAAGAGACAGCTTCACTGCGCACCTACTATGTGCCAGCCAGCGAGCAAAGAACTCCATATTCGTCATGACTTAATCTTCATACAAGCCGATGGCTGGGACAAGGCTACGTGTTCCACCAAATCCGGGTTCTTTTCTTCTTCCTGGGCACCCAAGAAAGGGACATTTCCCAGAACCACCCCCCCCTGCAGTGGGGGTGGGGGCATTTGATGGAGCGTGGCCACGGAAGGGCAAGCTGAGCTGACCTGAGTGGCTGCTGGGTTGAGTCGGGGAAGAACCCGTGTGCTACCTCCCCTCCTTCCCCCCCTGCAGTGGTGACCTCGGAGGCCCAGGTGTCCCAGCCCACCTCTCCCCCAGCCCATATGCAACTGGGACAGTGAACTGGTATTCCACGGAGCTGCTGCAGTTTGCTGGTTACAGAGGCCAGGTATCAGCTTCCTGGGCTACTGTGGAGGAATTGTTTCCAGTCTGCAGATATGCAAACGGAAGTCCAAAGAGGCCCAAACTCCCCAGCTAGCAGGCTCAGCCTCACCCCAAGATATGTCCTCCTGTCTGTCCTTTTAGGCCCGCCTTGGCCCTCCAGAAGCTCGCAGGGGAGCGGGAGAGATCATATCAGAGCAAATCGTGGGTGCTGTGAAAACAAGGAGGAAAGAGCCAGGCTTCAGGGGAGCAGGGCTTTCCAGAGCTGAGTCTTCAGGGATTTGACAGGTTAAACGAGGTAGGGAAAGGCCAGTTGATGCAGAGGGCCCATGAGGTGCAAAGGTCCTGAGGCTGGGGGCCATAATCAAGAGTTCAGGCACAGGGATGGTTCTAAGCATTTGAAAAGTGTATGGGGCATTGCAGTGGTCCACCGGATGGCAATGCCATGGGGACCAAATGAGTCTGGCCCTTAAAGCCAGAAAGATTGAGATAGGAACCAAGGCAGGACTTCCCTTGATGGGAGCGTTCTAGATAATGCAAGGTCTGGGGATCGCTCCCATCAGCAGTCACCAAGAATGGCGGAACGGAGAGGGGTTAGTTTCAATTTGGAGAAGGGGGAACCTACATTGTGTTTCCTTGTCCATGTCCCCCCGGGTGTGCCCCCATTGTCACCACTTCCCAGGAGCACGGTGCTTTTCTGTTCTGCCTTCTAATTTCCCAGGTGCCGTGATTCAAAGACTGCGTCCCAGCCCCGTGCTCTGAGTTCTTTGATGCTGGATGGTGGGGTCTCTTGCTGGAGGGTTTTGCTTCACATTCCTCTGGTTGGTGCTGGAAATAGGTGAACGCTGCGTATCTTATCCTCCCTCTTCGAAAGTGTTGTGTTTTCATTTCCATCGCTGCCTGAGCGCCCGGATGGGGGCGGGGGAAGACGAAGCACAAACCTCTCCGGGCAGAGACTCCAAGTCCAGAGCCTCAAAGTCCACGGTCTCTAGGCAGCAGGCTCCCATTGCCAGGAAACGGAGCTTCCCAGAGCTGAAAGCCACCTTGGAGGCCCATAGTCCAATCCTCTTGTGCTACCCAGAGACCGCCTACCAGAAGGAGGAGATACCCCAAATCCATGCAGAGGGACCAACGTGCCAGTGCCATGTCTCTGAGCACTGGGGTGAGATCAGGGACCCCCACCCCTTGCAATAGTCCTCCCCCGCCCCGTATGTTTGCAGACTCCTTCCCCATTCCACAGCAAACCCATGAGTGAGGAGCCCCGAGTGCTGTTTCACAAAAGAGAAACTGAGGCCCAGAAGGGAGGTGATCCTGCCCAAATCCCTCAGCTCAAAGGTGGCAGAGCTGGGATTGTCGTCCTCCAAACCCCATGGCTGCCCAGGACAGGGATACCACGATGGGTCAGGAAACTCCAGCGGCCTCATATCCAAGCAATCAGTAGAGCGGGGATGAGACCTTTTCCTGGCTGGCCAGGGGCCCCGCTGGGAAGGCATCGGGAGACAAAGATGGGGCCCCTGTGCAGCCCCCGGTGACGCTCAGCACCTAACAATGCTGGGGAGGTTCCGTGGGACTCCCTCTTCACAGGAGGCGCACACCTGGAGGGCAGGCTGTGCACGCGGGGAGGGTCTGGCTTGGTAATCTATAAACTTTTGTTGAATACAAATGAATAAACAAGGACAGGTGAGCTGCCGTGTTGACAAGAGCAAATGAATACAGCTCAGATTGAGCCTTTCTTTGGTTTAAATACTGAGAGGTGAAGCGCTGGTACCTTCGGGGCCAACAGCCATCAGGGAAGGCTGGAAAGGGCTGCATCTGGAAGGAGGGGACGTGGCTTCCCAAAAAGATTGTTGAAGAAAGGCATTCTGGGAGGCAGAAGAGCTTGTGCAAAGGTCCGGTGGTAGGAACAAGCAGCTGGCTTGGGATGAAAGTACATGATTGGGGCCAGAGCGGGGGGCTAGGTCAGGGTGACATGGGTGCCTCAGGGGAGTGGGTCTGGCTGCCATCTCTGAGCTCGGCCATCCGTTCTTTCTTGGAGGTCTTCTCAGGACTACAGGGACAAGTCAATTGTGTTGAGTGGATGGTGGCTAAGGCTTGGAAATAAAGCAAAAGAAAAAATAAACTGTTCCTAAGAGAGCTGAGTAAAAGGTTTGGGTCATTCAAAAGTCTGGCTGCTCTGGGTCCTGGCATCATTGTGAAATCTTTATGCATTCTTCGGCAGGTGGCTCTTGTTCTCTGGGTCTCAGTTTCCCCATCTGTAACATGGGCGGGGAGTTGGAAAACTACCCCCGTCATCAAGATCCTGAAAGTTCATTTCCCCGGTGCAGGGGCAGCTGATGGAAAATCTGGGATTCCCTGTGTTCTGGGGGTTGTGGGGGTTTCCAGTCAGGGCCCCAACCTCCGCTTCCTCTCTGGCTTGGCTTCTGCCCCTGTGCCGTTCCCCTAGGGGAGATGTTCTGGTCCTTTGCCAGCCCAGCGCTACCTCCTGGTCTCCAGGATCCAGCCTAAGCATTGGCTTCTTTGTGTATCACAATTAACCATCACTAATGGTTCCAAAGAAAGTTGTTATATTTATTTTGCTTTCACCAAGTGCCATGCACGAATCCCGGACAGCAGCCACCCTGAGAGGTAGGTACTATGACCATTCCTGGGTAGGGAAACTGAGGCTCGGAGGGGACAAATGACGGGGAGTGGAAGCCAGAGGTGTCTGGTGGGCGCACTGCCGCTTTGCAGCACGAGGCCTGAACCCCAGGCTTGGCCCAGTTCCCCCAGCCTGAGCAACCAACCGCTGTGGAGGTCAAGTCAGGGCAGGAGGGTGGCCTCTAGAACTGGTTTTTCTTGCTCTGGGTCTGGGCTGGAGGTCACCACTGTGCCAAGTCTGGGCGCTGAGGACTCAGAAACTGCTCTTTCAGGATCTTCTGGCCACATGAGCTTCTTTGTTCCTGTGGGCTAGGTGAGGGTCAAGGGAGGCTGGAGTCTGACATCTGGGACCAACTGCAGAGAGCGTGTGTGAGCAAGGGGGCCTCGGGGCAGAGAGCACGGGACTGGGGTTGGGCTGGAGTGCTGGCTCTCTCTGCTGAGTGGCTTTCGGTCACGCTCTATTTCAGCCTCAGTTTCCCCATCTGTGAAACGAGGATCTTGGGTGGATCCTAACCAGCCCAGATATCAAGAACCCAACCGTGGTCAAGGTTGACATTGTGTGTGTGATGACAGAGAGAGGTGCGTGGTTGTGTATACATGTGTGTGCAGGTGGGGCTGGGGAGGAGCTGGTCTCCTCAGGTCAGAGGGATTAGCATGTGGAAGAAAGAGTGTTGTGGGGAGGAGCCCCCGGTGGACAGTCGGGGGACCAGGTCCTCATCCTGGATACAGCACTGCCTTGCTGTGTGTCCCTGAGAACATTGCAATCCCTCTCTGGGCACATGCATGTCCATCAGATAAGAGCCTCTGGCCCATAATCTTTAGTGTTCCTGTGGCTCTGAGTTGTTTGGATACTAGAGGAATGATGCAGAGATTGGAGAAGTGAGCTGGGTCCTGGAGTCAGGGGAACCCCAGGCATGAGCCCTGCCTCTGCCTCTTGCTGGCCATGTGACCCTTTCGCCGGCACCGTGGGCACAGCGCTGAGAGCCTATGGCACTCTTTGGGCCCCATGCAGTGTTTTAATTTCTTTTTAAAATCCGAAATAAAAGAACAAAGTAAATTACCCTGGTTATGCTCATGTCTATAAACATGCTTTTAAAGCCTTTTCTATGACAGAAGGCACAAGTGCCTCAGGCCCCCAAAACTCATAGGTGGCCTGGCTCTACAGGGTCACAACCTCAGGAAGAGGCGTAATGTCCCTGACCTCCCACGGCTGTCAGGAGGAAGACACGAGATAACTGTGTGAAGCTGCCTGCCCCCCCAGGGAGGGCCCCCCAGTAGTGACTGGGTCTGGGTGAGAGGTGGTAACAGCAGAGTAACGGCCCCTCGAGACACACACATCCTGGAACCAGTGACCAGCGTTTACGCGGCAGAGGGGTATTAAGTCTGCCGATGGAATAAAAATTGTGGATCAGCTCACCTCAAAGCAGAGATATTCCCCGGGGTTATCTGGGTGGGCCCAAGGTGATCCCAAGAGTCCCTACAGGAGGAACCCCCCAGGAGGCCGAGGACCAGGATCAGAATGATGAGCCGAGAGACTCAGCTGGCCACTGCCGGCTTTGCAGGTGGAGGAAGGGGCAGCCAGCCAAGGAAGGAAGCAGCCCCTCAAATCTGGAGAAGTACGAGGAAGCAGATTCCCCCTGGTGCCTGCAGACATCTCGCCTTTAGCCCAGCAAGCCCGTGTCAGATCGCTGAGCTCGAGGTCCGCAGATCTTTTCCATTCATGCTATTAAAACCACTTTGTCCTCTGTGATTTGGGACAGCAGCAGAAGATGTGAACACAGGAGTGTGAGAGGACTGGGGCCCTCACCGAGGCTCCCACCTCTCTGTGAGTGGCTCCCACCTCGCAAAGGCACCCCAACAGGGCATGGCACCCCTCCCGGGGCAGAGCTGCCTCTGGGCCTGGCATGGAAGGGAGAAGCAAGTCGTGTGGGCTGTGAGGTCAGGGGAGGCACCAGGCTAAGCTGTTCAAGTTTGGTTTCTCCTGGTTTTACCGTGTCCCTCTGTGTCCCAGCTCAGTTTGTCTAGGAAAGCCAAGATTTGGTGATGCCAACGCCTGTCTCCATGTGCCTGGTTCCCGCAGGCCCCAGCCCCGTTCCATTCAGCGGAAAAGTTGATTCTCCTGCAGCTGCTTAGAGTCTGGGAAACTGGGCTCATGTCTCGCCACCCGAACATGTAAAGAAATGTAGCATGAGGAGCTTTGTAGGACCTGGCACGCCCGTGGGGACAGAACGTGACCTGTCACCTAGGCTTTCCCGAGAGCCCTTCTCCTGCCCTCTTGGCTGCTCCAAATCCCTGCCCAAGAGCCGGCTCTCCCCCTGCATGCTCCGGGATTTGCTGGTTGTCACCAACAAAGGCAGGCTTTCGTGCCAAGAAATGTCAGGGAAGCCGTGTTCTTCGGGGCCGTTCTGGGGTGCTGTGCTCCTGATGGGCTGTCATGTACTCTGGAACAGAGGATGGTGAGCCTGGACAGCTCCATGGAGAGGGGAGCAGGGACCACAGCAGCGCCTCCCATCCGCACTGTTCAGCGTGGCAACGTCCATACCCACCAGCAAGTGCTTGAGGCCGAGCAATTTTGCTTTTATTATTGGACAAGCAACTTGACCTCTCTATCCTCCATTTTTCCCTCTGTAAAATGGAACTAATAGCACCTGCTCCCTGAGAACTCTCTGTGATCACACCTGCTACAGAGGAGGACTTGGGGGTCAGGCAGGGGGTGGCTAGTTGGCCTGAGTTACTGCTCATCTACTCGCTTCCGGCACGGCACACACTCTCTGGGAGTCCCTGGTGAAAGGCCCTCAGGTTGGGGTTAGAAATGAATAAGACAAACTCTGCCCTCAGGAGGCTCACAGTTTCGTAGGAAGAAAAAGCCACAATACCTTCCTGTAAGGCACAGCCAGTGGTTTGAACACACAGTGGGTGGGCAGAGGAGAGAGCCCAACATGTGCCCTGGAGGGGACGGTAGAGGAGGGCTTGTCTACTCAAGACCTTGAAGGTTCTGCAGATGTTTCCAGCAGACGGAGGAAGAAAGAAAGCTGTCTTGGGAAGAAGGAATGAATGAACAAGGTACGGGGCAGGAGCACATGTGGGTATTTGGGGACAGTAATTGTCTTGCTCACACGGGAGTGGGCGTGTGAGGGGGCGTGGCTGGCGAACACGCAGGAAATTGGTCGGTTTCAATCCAGTGAGCACAGTGGTGACTTCCGGGGCTGGGCCCTTGCCTGCGCACTGGGGATGCAGAGATGAAAAGACAGTCTCTGTGCCCGGGGCTCACGTATGTAGCAGAAGCAGGCAGACATTCATTTGTTCATAAATATGTACCAAGTGCTAAGTGCTGGGCAGCAGGGATGAGGCATGAGCAAAATACACCTCAGCCCAGCCTGATGGAGCTCTCCGTCGAGAGGAAACAGACCATCAGGTAGTTCTACATCCCAAGGATGTGGCCTAGAGGTGGGATCCGTGGCAATGTGGGAGGGTAAGAGCAAGGAGGGAGGCCACTGGTGTAATGGTTTAGTGTTCCGTCTCTGTGACCGGAGAACCTGGGTTCCAATCCTGATCCTCCTGCTTCAGATGTCTTATTCTCAGACACAGAGTCTCGGACTTGGAGGGATGTGCAAAGGCCCTGAGGCAGGGATGTAACTCAGGAAGCCGGGAAAGCTGGAGTGGCTGGAGGGTGGAAAGAAAGAAGTGGGCTTAAAGCTGAGGACAGAAGGTAAAACAAACTTTAAAATGGTCATGATAAGCTTTAAAGCAGGACGATGGATAAAGAAGAGGAGATATGGACACAAAGTGGGAATTATTTTGTCTGGTTTGGTTGGAGGAAGAGGGAGGTTTTGTCAAGATCAACCTCAGGAAGAGGTCATCAGTAGAACAATAATATGATCTAGAGCTTACCATATGTGCTGGGCACCAATCCGAGCACGTAATTCTCTCAAGAATCCTTGTGTTGGGGATTCCATGGTCAGCAGTCTGCAGAAAAAATTGCGGATTACAGGAATTGAGCTTCTTGTGAAACGGTATACAGCTAGTAAGTGGTCAGGCTAGAGTTCGAACTCAGGCAGTGTGGATCTAGGACCCTCACAGTTAGCTGCTCAGCAGGGGGCCCATCAAGCGAAGATGGCAGCCTGGGAGAGAGCCTTGGCACCCCCCAGCCATGCTTATTGTCCACCTCCAGTGGCAAGGCGCCGTGTGAGGAGCCTTAGGAAGGGCCCCAGTGATCCCCAAAACCCCGTCTGGGGGATTCAGGAACACAGCAGCCCCTGCAGAGGGCTCAGAGAGCACCTGCTGCTGTGCAAAAGCAATTCTGGATGTCTGTGCACCTCGAGGAGCTGAGTCCAACGAGCCTCTGGAGGTGATGGAGTTGTGGCTACTTTAGCCTGGTGTGCTGAACC
Organism: Mustela nivalis; assembly: GCF_964662115.1. Taxonomy (NCBI): domain Eukaryota; kingdom Metazoa; phylum Chordata; class Mammalia; order Carnivora; family Mustelidae; genus Mustela; species Mustela nivalis. Next base: position 12,162,210 of record NC_139029.1, on the reverse strand, counting down.
CCCTACTGGGCTTCTAGTCTCAGATGAAGAAGCAGTGGAAGAAAGGGGCCAGCGGTTGGCGTGTGTATGCTCCAGTGCATGTGTGTGTATTCATTCATCACACACGTGTGCACAGTATTCATGCGCCTGTGCATGTGTGTGCATGAAGACATGTATATGTGCATGTGTGTGCGTGTGTGTGTAGTACGTGTGTGTGTGTCAAGGCGGGTCTGTGTGTGTGCATATGCATGTGTGCATGAGTGTCTGTGTCTGTGTGTGGAGGCAGAGGCTGGAGGGACTCCAGAAAACTGGACCCAGTGTAGATAGCAGCATGATTCCATCAACACCTGCCCAGCCTCCCAGGGGACAACATCCCATTGAGCTGGGGTTAGTAAGTCAGAGGCAGGACTGTAAGTCTGCTTCACATCCCAGATCCACCACACACAGGGTGTGCTACTTTGGGTACCAAGCTAGGACTGTTGCTTGGTCTTGTGATCTACAACACAGCAGAGTGTGGAGAGGGCAACATCTGCCCCGCAGGGTGGTTCTGATGACCTGATGGGGGGCACATCACACGGGGCTTGGATTGGGTTCTACCCAATGGGAGTGCCTTGGGGGTTTGGAGCAGAAGAGGGGCGTGATCTGAATGTTTGGATTCTGTAGTGCTCGGTGTCATCGCAGCTGGTCACCACCAGACCTGTAAGAGAATAAATGCTTGGTTGGAAAAAAATAGGAGTCACCTTTGATTCTCCTTGGCTCTATATATTCCACAACCAGCTCATCTCAGCAAGTCCTGCTGACTCTCCCTCTGAAACACAGCCCGTGCTGACCACATCTCACCTTCTACCCCAGCACAAGCGTTTGCCCGAGTCATCCTTGTCATATGACAGCATGCCGACCACGTTAGCCCTAGACTCACAGGATTCCTGCCTCTGGAGCGCGTTCATGTTTCGCACCATGCTCTCCATTATCCGGCCCGAGCGCCTCTCCAGGCTCATGTTTCCACCAAGCCACTCCTTGCTTCCTCCATTCCAGCCCCTGTCGCCTTCTTGGTCTCCCTCCAACGCCCAAACTTACTCGTGACTCTTGCAATCACTGTTGACTCTACTACAGAACGCTCTTCCCCTGGAACCTTGCATGGCTCCCTCCTTCACTTCACTTGTGTTTTCACTCCACTGCTGCCCCCTCAGAGGAGCCTTCCCTGACCACCCATGACAGATGGTTTGATCTCCTCCAATATCTTCTGTCCCCAGCTGGACACCTGGCTGGGCACCAGAATAAAGAATTCTATTTCCTAGTTCCCTTCCCTGTCCCAGGTAGGCGTAGCCATGTGACTAAGCGCTGGTGGATGGAATGGGAGGGCAAGGTGTGTGAGCAACTTTCAGGCATTTCCTGGAGGGAGGGGGTGTGCCCCTTCTCCTCGCTTCCTCTTGTGGCAGCATGCAGTGTGCACGAGGAGGTGAGCCACTGCAGATGGTTTGGAGGAGGGCTCTGCTCTAGGGCCGGCATAGCCACAATGTAGAGGAGTTGGGGTGCCTGGTTGACCTTGAGGAGTGGAGCCCTCCAACGGCCTTGGTGATGAGTGAGAGACAAGAAACGTATTTTGCCTAAGCACTGTTATGTTGGACCATGGATGATGCACTGAGATAAACCTGTATTCTACCTAATAACCACTTTATCAGAGAAGGCGCCCGATCAGTCCTGACCACCCTTTGTTCCCTTACCTTGCCCCTCACCTGTCATTTCTTACTCCCTGACTTTACATTAGATGTTTATTCTATGAACTCGCTTATTGCTGGTTTCCCTCTCTGGGATGTGAGTTCCAAGTGGGCAGGGACTTGCCTGTCTGCCTTGTCCCTGCCCTACACCGGCTTCAGCACTGTGCTCAGCACAAAGCTGGGATCAGGAAATACTTTTGAGGGAATAGAAGAGGAGCCCTTACTCCGTGTCGATGTTTTGTTTGCATTACTGCAGCTGGTGCGTCATGGCCCTTCAAGAGTGTTATTACTGTTCTGCCACAGAAGAGATTGAAACAGAGGGAATGAAGGCACTTGTCTGAAATCCCAAATCGTGAAAGTGGCGGAGCCCAGATTAAACTCGGATCTGTTTTCCCACCAGCTAAGCTCCTCTCTTCCTCTCTCTGAAGCAGTTATTAGAATGTGGCTTTAATAGAAACAAAACAGACTCTCACAACCTCGCAACAAGAAAACAACGCAATTAAAAATGGGCGAGAGGGGGGCACCTGGGTGGCTCAGTGGGCTAAGCCTCTGCCTTCGGCTCTGGTCATGATCTCAGGGTCCTGGGATCAAGTCCCGCATCGGGCTCTCTGCTCAGCAGGGAGCCTGCTTGCCCCTCTCTCTCTGCCTGCCTCTCTGGCTACCTGTGACCTCTCTCTCTCTCTCTCGCTCTGTCAAATAAATAAATAAAATCTTTAAAAAAAAATGGGCAAGAGGTTTTAATAGACATTTCACCAAAGAAGATATAGAAATGGCCAGTAAGTATGAGAAAAATGTAACGTCATCCGTCATTAAAGAAAGGGAAATGAAAACCACAACAAAATACCACTTCACTCCCAGGAGATTGGCTCTAACAAGAAAACCTCCCCAAACCACAAAAACACGTAATACCAAGTGCTGGCGAGGTTGCAGAGAACCTGGAGCCTTATTCTCTCCCGGCAGGAATGCGCAACGGGGCAGCCGCTTCGGAAAATAGCTTGTCGGTTTCTAAAAAGGTGATGTGCAACTTTACCGTTTGACCTAAAAATTCTATTCTTAGGAATCTCCCCATGAGAAATGAAAGCTTACATTTACTCCAAGACTTGCATGTGAACACTGACAGCAGCATCATTACTCATGATTGCCCCAAGCTGGAGACAACCCGCGTGTCCATCAAGTGGACAGAGAAGCAAAATGTGGTCTACGCACCGGTGGCATCCTACCTGTCGGTGAGAAGGACCAAAGTGCCAGCACGAGGAGGGACCTCAAAACGCTGAGATCGTGAAGGAAGCTGGACACAGAGGACTGTATGTCTTATGATTCCATTTGTAGGAAGTGTCCCAAAAAGGTAAACCGATAGGGACGGGAAGAAGATGAGTGGCTGTTTGGGGCCGGTAGTGGGAACAGTTAGCGACCAATAATGAGCACATGGCTTTTTTTTTTTTTTTTTTTTTTAGAATGACAGAGGTATTCTAAAATCAGATAGGGTGATTGTTGAACAAACCTCTAAAATTTACTAAAAAACCATTGAATTCTGTACTTAAAGTAGGGGAGTGTCATGATATGTCAATTACACTTCAATAAAGTTGTTGAAAAAATAAATATACTTTTAGCCCACAGTCTTCAAAGGGAAATCATTAAGAAATTCTTAAGCAAGAGTGCCCAGGCCTCTCAGGGAGGTAGCAGACAGGAATGCCGAGAAGCCCAATCTTAGAGCCATGGGACCCTGACTGAGTCCCCATTCTGCCACTTGGTTGGCAAGCCATTTAAGCTCTCCAAGACTTGGTGTTCTCATCTGTACAATGGGGGCAATAACATCTACCTCCTAAGGCACTCTGGGGAATTAAATTAAAAGGGGTAATAAAATGATTAGCCGGTGCCTAGCAGAGATACACTGTCATAGACTCTGATCCCTTCTAGGGGAGCCACAGCTAAGCTTGGGGAGATACTAGGTCTGGAGGGGAGGGAATGGGATTAACTACCTCATCAAACATCTCTCGACACTTATCCGCTGCCAGATCTGACCTCAGGTACAGGAATGTGAAGGTGAACCAGGCTCAGTCCTTGCCCTCCAGGAGCTCAGGGTATATGGAGATGACAGTCATTTGCAAGGCATTTATGCTACTGAGGATGTAGAATAGAACTGAGAGGGACTCCATCCAACCCAGTCAGCAGGGAGCTTAGGGAAGACTTCTAGACCAACAAAGGCTCAGGCAGGCTCTGGTCACATTACCTCCCAGAGAATGTGACGAAAGTGAGAAAGGCATCTCAGACCCTTGGTTCAGAAGGGACCTTTCAAGGTCACCTTGTCCAATTGCCCTGTTTGTTGGGGTCTGGAGTTCAAAGCTCTAGCGAAGGAAACTGCTGTTCCTCGACCTTGCGTTGAAGATGAAGCTGGTAACAGCAACCCCCCAGGACTTTCCCAGAGCGCTGTAATGCAGGTTCAGGCACCAAGGGCCTTGGGGAAGTGCTCATGATGCAAGCACAGGCTCCGTGCTGGTGGGAAGTAAACACGGGCAAGAGAAAACTCTGCACCGACCCCCAGCCAGAGGCCTCTACAGCAGCTGCCAGGGTCCTGATCTGGGTGGTGGGCAACTCCCACCCCAGAAATACCCACAGGATGTAGAGAAGGAAAAGCATTAACATCTATAGAGCTCTGGCTGTAGGCATCTCCTCTGTGCCAAAGATCTTGCTAGGTGGCTTAGGCAGGTCTGTGGGGAGGGGGGAATTCTCATCTTTAATGATGCATGCACATCCCAGAGCTCCAAGAAGTTCAACGACTAGCCCAAGATCATACATTTAGAAAGACATCTGGAAGGGTCAAGTTCAGCTCTGCCTTTCCAGTGGCGCCTGCTGCTTCCCATTCCATGCCTCATTTGTCAAACACCATCCAGCATCGAACAGCTGCATTTGGGACACATTGATGTATTTGACACCTATGGAAATGCCACATTCACATTTAAAAAAAAAATTCTTTATTTTTTAAAAAGTTAATCCCTACACCCAATGTGGGGCTTGAACCCACACCTCCAAGTTCAAGAATTGCATGCTCCACCCACGGAACCGGCCAGGTGCCCCCACATTCACATCTCCAAAGAAAGGGATACTTCACTCATTGTAATTTGTTGTATTCTAAAATATGAAATTAAACACCAGAAAAATTGAAAGTGCAACACATAATAAACCCGAAACAAAACACAATGTAAAGAAAAGGATAATGATTCATCCGAAGACCCATAGCGTGTGTTTCCTGGGGGCCACAGAACCCCTGTGTTTGCCGAGCTGATACCATCTTGCATATACCATATTGTGCCCTGATTTTTTCTTCTCGAAATTGTATCATAAACATCTCCTTTGCTGCTTCAGCTTCCGTGGAGACATTTGGCAGCACAATCTTCATCAATCTGAATGAGTTTACTTAACCCATCTCCTGTTCTTGGATATGTAAACTTGTTCCCATTTTATTCTTTCCATACAGCATTTCAAATATCCCCCAGTAGGTAAGGTGGCTGCATCAGCTCTCTCCGGGTTTCTAATGATGCACACCAACGCATCTGCCTCTAGCCAAATGGGCCACCAGACAGGGAGGGGAAAGGCAGAAGATGCAGCCACACACGTGCTACGATCTCCCCCCACATTTTCCCATTGGTCCTCTCAATGATCTTGGGATATAGAATCTTCTCTCCATTTTATGGGGGGGGGGTGGTGAACCAAGGCTCAGGACGTTGAGGGTCAGGAGGACAGTCTTAGAGCTGAGCAGAGCCAGGACTTGAAGACAGACCTAACTCTCTAGCTCTTCCCCTCATGGCTCCCTCCTGAGTGTGGCCAGAGGACCACTGTTCTCTCAGATGAGATGACTGTTGCCTTCTTCTCTCAGCCGGTCCCATTAAAAACATTGCTGCTCTGTGAGGGCATTTGACTGGAAACTTCAGCTGTGGTTTCCAGGCTGTTTGGGAGGGTTCAGATTCCCAAGGGAAAAACACTCTCCCTGAGACTGTTGCCCTTCTGGGGTTAAACTTGAGCTTACTCTAATTCATATGTTCTTTAGCAGAGCAGTTAGCTCGTAAATATTTACACCCTGCCTTTTGTTAGTAGCTAATAGCTCGGGGAAACCTGCCCATGCGTGGGTGTGTCCCAGGACACAGGTTGAGAACCAGGATGGGGCATTACAAAAGATTTTGGAGCTGACTTACATAGCCCTTGAAATCCCCCCCCACACTGAAGATCCTGCATCAGGATCAGAAGAGAGACCCTTAGCAGATCTGGTTTTCAACTCCCCTTCCTGGACATACAGAAGGCTATAATTCCCAGCGTCCTTTGTAGTAAACCAGGGTCACATGACTGGTTCCAGCCAATTGAATATAAGTAGATGTGCCATTGCGGGCCAGTCCATTTAAAAGCAGGTGTCGTTTCTCCACACTGTCTCTTAGCTTACCATGGAGACCCTGGAAGCCACGTGTTGGGATAGCAGCATCACCAAGTAGTGGCACCTCCAGCCTGGGTTCCTGCATGACTCTGGAGCAGAGAGCCACCTGCTAGCCTGTATTAGACACAGAACAATGGAGAGAAAGAAACTTGTGTTGTGTTGAGACTCTGGGAGTGCAAGGATATTTATAACCACAGCACAACTTAGACTATGCCTGACAACAAGTCCCTAGCACAGGACCTGGCCTGTGGCAGTGCTCATATTTTTCCCTTGTCCCCTCCTTTAGTGGCTCAGATGAACATAAACCACATGCCACTAGAAAGGACAGGTGTGGGGTAGAAAGATTTCACCGACCTTCAAAAAATGCCATTGCCTTAAGACAGAGTCTTCTGAAAATCATAAGGGCCGTCCATTGCCAAGTTCTGGATTAAATAAGAAGAAATTGTTCTTGGTTGATCGTCAGTATCAGATCACCTTAACAAAACATCCTGAGGGGGTCCTATGGACGTGGTTGTCTAAACTGTCCTACTAGAAATGCTCCTTCCTCACTTCTGTTGAAGGGACTTATGTGGACCCTTATTACCTTGTCCACTGCCCAGCTAAAGACGCTGTCCCGAGAATGTAGAATCAAAGACTTTGAACCCCAGACTCAGTGCTGAACGTTTGCTTAGCGATAATTCATGGGGGTGGGAAATAGAGTTTGTGGATAAGTGTTACAGTCAACTTGGCGGGGCTATGGTGCCCAGTTGTTTGGCCACACACCAGTCTAGATGTTGCTCTGAGTGTATTTTATAGGTGTGATTAACATCTCCAATCAGTTATCTTCAAGTAAAAGAGATTACTTTCAATAATGGGGTAATTGCACCGTGCAATCCGTTAAAGGCCCTAGGAGGGAAAGATTGGACGCGTACTCTGCTTCAGGATCGTAACATTAAAACCCTGCCTGGGTTTGCAGCCTGCTGACCTGCCCTACAAATTCTACATGCGCGAGCCTCTGCAACTGCATGAGCCAATTCCTAAAAATAACTCTCTCTATAAATCTGTGTCTGTATCTATATCTGTACCTATATCTTATTTGTTCTGTTTCCCTGGAGAACCCTGACCGATACGGAGCTCATCTCTCAAGCTAATCTGATTGTTTAGTGGCTGCCTTGAAGGCTGTGTTGAGAGGGAGTCAGAGACCACTCTAGGCTCCATGAATAAGAATAAAGTGAATACAAGCTCTGTTACAGCCGAGAAGGGCTCTGTCTTATAAATTATCGTATCTCCAGTCAGTGCCCAGGACACCACCTAGGACGTAGGTGGTGTCCTGGGATGATAAATACATCTGTTGAGTGAATGAATTAGCAATGTCTGCCATGGACACAGCCGTGGAGAAGCATACCAGTGCTGATGCATTTCACCAGAGAGGGAATCTGGGCCCCAAGAGGACTTTGCTCAAGGTCACAGAGCTAACTAACAGGTGGCATATTCAAGTGTTAAACACCCATCTTCTGATTTTTCTCATCGCAAGCCCTCCATTATCCCGAGTAGGGATTTGAGAGAGTAGCGAGTGCCCAGGACCAGAGAATCATGTGCTGGAAAGAAGAGACTCTGTTCCTTGTTTGTTCCTTTAGAGACAGTGTTTGTTTCTCTCGCCTCTGTGCACTGAACCCTCCACACTCCAGGAGGCTTCCCTGCCTGGCTGCATTCTACAGGTCAGCCTTGTGCCCTGGTGTGCTGCAGGTTCCCTCCTAGGAGGACACTGGTGAGTGGCAATGAGGGGCTCCCCACTGAAGGTCATTATGTCCATGTCCCTCACACACCTCTGGCTTTGCCCAGGTCAGAGGGAGGGGGGAGTGGTCAGGGAGGTCCAACGGGCCCCTGGAGAGTGTTGCCGACGTGGGGCTGTCTGGGTTGTAGTAATGGGCAAATGACAGGGGACTGTCAGGGGGCCCTACTTTGGATCCTGGCATGCAGTAGGGCTCCAAAGGAAGTTTGTGGAATGACCGAAGGAGTGTTGGAGGCAGACGGAGATGGAAATCACGGGCAGGCAGAGATAACCCATACCTGTCTAGGGTCAGTACGATTCCTCCTTCCTGTCAGGGTCACGTGTTCACTCGGCACTGCATCTCCCAGCTGGCCTAAGCAGCTGACTGCTTTCTTTCCAAAGGACAAGGTTGGCTTCCTTGCCAGCGGATGGCTCCTTGTTCCTCTCTCCATGTCCCTCTGTCTGCACCACACTACGGGCCATGGGAATGGCAGTGTTCCGCCGTAGGCTGGGACCCAGCTGGGTTTGAGTCCTGGCTCTGGAAGATACAGGACTTCTCAGTAAGGCTTTACGTCTGCCTTTGTAGAAAGAGAATGGGAACAATAATACTTGCTTTAGAAATTAGGATAAGGATTTGGCTTGTTAATATATATAAAGTTCTACCAACAGAGGCGAATACGTAGTAAGAGCTCAATTAACCGTAGCTACCATTATGGTGGCAGGGGGACTGTTGCCCATGGTTCAGAGGACAATAAGGCTCAGAGAGGGTAAGTGACGTACTTCAGGTGAACCAGCTAGTAACAGGTAAAAATGTGCCTCTGATTCCTTTCCTTCTTCGACTCAGAAGGAATGAATATTGGCCAGAGAAAATATTGGCCAGCGGCCAGAGAAAAGGATGGGTGGTGGGGTGAGTGGGATGTCCCATTCCTCCTGGAAGTGCGAGGAATTCTGCCCTCAGCCAGGGTTCTGAGGAGTTCTTCCACGTACATGAGAAGTGATTTTGACTTTTTCCTGGGAAACTCTGGTCTGGCATGTGTGTGTATGGGTGTGTGTGTATGTGTTGGGCCTGCACACGTGTGTGCAGGGGCACCCGTGGATGATCGCGGTGACAGGGAGCGGCTGTTCTTTGTCTCTCTGGAGACAGGGCTGCTCAGCCAGAGAGGGTCCAGTGGGAGACCGCTGGGCAGGGGCCCCGCCGACCTGAGGACCCCTGCAAGCTTTTTCAGGGTCTGCATCTGCGTTGCTGTGCCCCCTGGGTCCCTGGATCCCGACAGGGCCTGGCACTTTGTGTTGGTCAAATTCAAACCTGAAGCTGTTCAAACTGCACCCTGGGGTCAGGTTCCCAGTATGCGCCATGGCAAGGGAAGCTCATTTCAAAATTAGTTGAAGTAAAAAGAGGATTTTTTAAAAAGTGAAATATGGGGGTGCCTGGGTGGTTCAGTGGGTTAAGCCTCTGCCTTCACCTCAGGTCATGATCTCAGGGTCCTGGGACTGAGCTTTCTGCTCAGCAGAGAGCCTGCTTCCCTCTCTCTCTCTCTCTGCCTGCCTCTGCCTACTTGTGATCTCTGTCTGTCAAATAAATAAATAAAATCTTAAAAAAAAAAAAAGTGAAGTCTGTGGTAGGGGAAAAACTAAGTTCATCAAATGCACTTTGAAGCCAAATAAAAATGACTTTTTTGGATCCTCTGCTAGTTTCGGATTATCTTTGTCTGGATTCCTGCCTGTCTACATGGATTATTTGTATCCGTGTGAAGGGTGTGTGTGATTCCTGGGAGGCCTGGGGAGGGTGGGGCTGTGACACCAGACCTGGCTTCCCCGCCAGGGCAGGGCCCAGTGGGCAGGGTGGGTCAAGCCCTGTTGGCAGCCGACATATGTCTGATGGGTTCAGGTGGCAGGAGGGAAGTCAGGGTCCTTTGATGAAGGTCTAGGTGGAGCAGCAAAGAGGGCTGATTGGAAGGGAGAGGCACCTGTTGTGAAAGGCAGGCTGGGGAGAAGAGAAAGTCTAATCAGACTATGAATGTTAAACCCAAGGCAGGAGCTCACCAGGGAGCAGGCTGGAGAGGGGACAGGAACTTCTCCAAGCAGAAGGAAATCCTTGCCACCACTGTGGTGAATCCCCCCGCCCCCCGCCATGGCTCAGTGAATCACAGGGTGTGGAGAATCATTGCTTGCTTTGTTCTTCCTACGTTCTCTTTCTTCCGAGTGTCTACTCATTTCTGACAATGTGGCAGGCAATGTGTGAGGCACTGAAGATACAAAAGTAAGCAAGAGAGACAAGGTCATCTCTGCTCTCAGGGATAATAGAGGAAACAGTTACCTCGGTGTTAAGAGTGAAGGGGTTCTTACCTCACTTACCCTTACAGGGCAGGGCACGTACCTCTGACCTGGGAGAGAGAGTCAGAGAGGGCTTGCCAGAAGGCATAGTGTTCAAATTCAGACCTAAGGCAGGTCCATCAGTTAAGCATCCAAATCTTAATTTTGGCTCAGCTCATGAACTCAAGATCATGAGTTGGAGCCCTGAGTTGGACTCTGTGCTAGGCGTGGAGTCTGCTTAAGATTCTCTCTCGCCCTCTGCCTGCCCCTCCCTGACCCCCACTCCCTGCTCATGTATATGCCTGTTCTCTCTCTAAAACAACAACAACAACAACAACAACAATAAACACAAAAACCTCTCAGACCTAAAGGATGATATGGATAATAATGATCATAACAGCAAAGTTTCCATGAGCACTTACTATGTACCAGACAGGATTCTAAGTACTCTACATACATTTTCTCCTGTAACTTCCAAAATGATTCTATTGTTATCTTGGCTTCTCAGACAAGAAAACTGAAGGTGAGAGAGGTAATTTGCTGGGGTTGCAAACTGAGAAGTGAGAGATGCTGAAGGAGAGGTGAAGGTTGGGAAAAGGGGTGGGAGAAGCTGGGACATGGTGCTTCAAGCAGGGAGAATGGCTTGTGCCAAGTCGTGGAGGTGAGAGGGAGCAGAATGGAACAGAGAGTGCAAGGAGAAGTGAACGGTGAACAGAGAGGCTGGGACAGATCCCTAACATTCCCACCTTGAAGCGATGACAGTCTGGGAGAGGCAGAGTCCCAGAGATGAATTTTATTTAAGGAAGACAGTAGTCTAGGAACATGGAGTTGGGGGCATCCTCAGGCCTGAGCTGACTGTGAATGTCCCTGGAACCTGGGGACCTGGCCTGGACCTCCAGGGAAGGGGAGGACTTAGAGCAACTGAAAAGATGAGGGAGAACCCCATTTCCCCAGGCAGGGGCATGATGGCCAAGATGGCAGAGTCAAGACTCCTAGTACTGTTGTAACATTAGAAGGTCCTGCTACTTCACTGCTCCCAATAATGGAAAACATTAGATGCATCCTTGTCCTGGGATCTAAGCAGGCTGAGAAGGCTCACAGCCTGGTCACTAGTAGCCCTGGTGTTAGAGAGGTCCAGGGTCCAAGCTCAGTTTCCCCATACATGAGATCTATGATCTTGGGCACACAACCTAACCTCACTGGGCAGATGCTGTAACATCTGTGACAGGGGGATGATAATGCTGTGGTAGATCTTGTTGGCTGCCTTCCCAGAATCTGCTCCCCATTCCTCCATCTTGAGGACACTTCCTAAGACACTCCTGTTTTGTTCAACCATTCACCCTTCCCTAATGAAACCCATTTCTAAAGGGGAATAGAGCCTATCCCCAGGGCTAGGTATACTTGGCCCTGTTAGAGCCATCAGACACAGTGAAGGTTTCCAATAATGGGTTAGGAGCCTAGGCTTAAGCTGAACAGCACATGGCATTGCAGTGGGTGGTCCTGGCAGACTGGAGGAACCGTATCATTGGCGGGGTGGGGGTAGAAAGCCTCTATTTCTTTCTCTCCTACTGGGTGGGAACAGGGAATCCCTCTTGCTCCCAGTGCTGTGGGCAGCCATAGAATGCCAATGAGAGAAGAGAGTCCCACACTTGGAAAGGGGCCGGGTTGAGGTAACGACAGAGAAATTGAACCAGAGCCCTGATGATGCTGTACCTGGAACCCACCCAAACTCTGGATCCCATTATGTGAAATAGGAATGTCATCATTGTTTAAGCCAGGCTGAGTCTGTTTTCTGTTATTGCAGCCAAAAAAGAGAGCAGATGCCTTTTGTCCAGGTTGTTCATTTGTGTTTTCATTTGTTCAGTTCGCAAGCACTTGTTGAGCATCTAGTAAGAACCAGACAACGCACCAGGCACTGGGAGACAGCGTTCAGTGAGACGGGAGATGAAGAAGGAGACAAGAAAATATGAGGTCCATAAAGCAGGGTGACATACAGAAGACTGAGAGGGGCGTTGAGGCAAGGGGACCACCACCCTCAGAGACAATTAATTACCAGAGCAGGGTCTCCAAGGAAGCAGCTTCCAAGTTGAAGAAGAAGGAGCTGGCCGGCTGGAATCGAATCATGGAAAATCTTGGAGACCGTGCTGAGGGGTTTGGATTCCTTCTGGGGACATGGGAGGCATTGAAACATTCTGAACAGAGGAATGGCATGCTCCGAGTTGGATTTGTCAGCAGACACCTCCGGCTGCTGTGGGGAGAACTGACACTCCCTGAGGGGAGCCAGTAGAAGCGGGGGGGGCCAGTCAGGGGGGTCACTGCAGGATCTGACAGCACCACAGAGGAGACATCAGGTTGTGCTTGGAGCACAAACACCACATTTCCTCGTGGACTGAATGTAGGAGGTGGGACAAGAGATGAACTGAGTTCTCAGCGGGGAGGTGGGGACGCGGTGGAAGGAGAGGTCAGCTGAGAAGATACGAAGATGTCCTATCTGTGGGACAAGGCAGAAATGACCACGTGCTGTAGGCTTTCAGTCTGGCAGAGAATTTTGGCTGTGCCTCTTTGGGCTGCTTGAAGCTCCAGCTCTGAGGTGGGCTCAGAGGGGGCCAGACCAATTCCTTGGGCTTCTGTGACATGGAAGGAGAAGAAAGACGAGGAGGAAGAGCCCGAAGTTCAGGGCTCTTCTTGAGGACTTTGAAGACACAGCGGGAGAAGCCACACCAGGAATCCTTCAGGGGGTGAGGACAGTGGAGGAGGAGTTCAGGGCTGCTGCCGTGGTCCACGTGTCCTGATGATGGAGAAATGCAAAGAGCTTGAATTCTTTTGAAGTTACTTTCTTGTTTTTGGGTTGGGTTCCTCCGGTCATGGCCTTGTGTGATGAGACTGGACCACAGAGGTTGTGATTTTATTAGGGTTATAGCCATAAGCCAGGGCCAAGGGGTGGCTGACGGGGGGCTCTCTAGGGGCTCTTCCCAGCCTCAAAATGGGGGGAAACATGGAACAAACTCCCCTGAAGGCCACACCCGCTGACCCTTGGAGGTGGGTGGAGTTCTAGGCTGACCACTCTGCAGGGGAGTCCGTCCAGTTCTGCAATGCCCTGACTTCCCCTCCCAGGCTTGTGTGTGCACGTGTGTGTGCACGCACACGTACACACACACACACACAAACACACACACACAAAACAAAGCCTTTGGGGCTCCTGGGTGGCTCATTCAGTTAAGTGTCCAACTCTTGATTTCGGCACAGGTTGTGATCTCGGGGTTGTGAGATCGAGCCTCACTTTCGGCTCTGTGCCCCGTGCGGAGTCTGCTTGAGATGCTCTCTTCCTCTGTCCCTCCCCCTGCTCACACACGTGCATGTGCTTGCTCTCTCTCTTTAAAATAAATAAAATATAATCTTAAAAAAAAGCCCTAAACCTTAGCTTTTCATGTATATTAAGAGGTTGTCACCAGGACATTGCTTCCTTCACTGTAGGTTGAGATGAGGAGCCCAGACCAAGGTCGGGGGAACAGGGTTGGGAGAGGAGGGCAGCCTGGGGGTGCGTGTGTGTGATGGGCAGGGCGGGGACTGGGGTGAGGCGAGGAAGGCATCCAGGCTCTGAAGCGTCAGCAAGGTGCCCACTCTGGGGGGCCCGAACCTGGGGTGATTGTCTCTCTGAGGTTTGCATCCTGGATGCCTTACACGCTCCAACCTAGTCCCCGTGCTGCCGCTGGGAGAGGGGAGGCACAGCAGCTCTACTGGTTTCTCATCACCTGACCCGGGGGAGGACACACGCCTCTCAGGACTTTGGTTTATTCATCTGCAGAATGCGGGTGCTGATGCCTATCTCGTAGGGTCCTTGTAACAGTTTCCAACCAGTGGGGGACCCAGGCTTCAATGGAGAAAAACGCAAGGATGGAATTACTTTCCTATTTTTACGGTTGGGGAAACTGAGGCAGAGAGCTGCTAGCTGACTGGCCCGGGCATGCACAGCCTGGGGGTGGCATGGCTGGGCCTTAAATGCACACTCTTAGCAACTATGGCCTGAGACTTCTCTCCTTGAGGCAGAGGTAAGAAGGTAAGTTTCTGCCAGGCAGGAAGGGGCTCTGGAGGTGGTCAGGGAGGGGACCCCCAGCGAGAGATGTGGGATATTGTAGGTGCCCTCTGAGTGGGCCACCCCTTCCCGAAGGCAGGCTGGAGCACTGTATTTTAAACGTAGGATTTATTGCTATTCAGGGGTGGTGAGGCCAACAGATCAGGGGGTGGCTGCCGCTGGAGGACACGGTCACAGTTCCCCAGAGGAAGGAGCGCGGCTTGCAAGACCACAAGAGGAAGCACCAGGGTCAGTTGGGGGACAGACAGGCAAGGGGAAACCATGGGCCAGAGGCTTTATCATGGTCAGGAAAGAATGGGTGAGGCAGGCCAGGCAGGCTAAGCAGGTTTAGCATTGGCTAGTGGGAATAATTTCAGCAGATGATGGGGCATAAGGAATGCCCTTGCTTGCCTGGTACCTGGCCCAGGGTGACTGGGGCAGAGGGTGACACGTGAGAGCCCCAGGGAGGAGGCAGCTGGGGGTCTGGCTCTGGGTTGGTGGGTGTACATATGAAAGACACACTTGAAGAAGGGGAGTTGTTTGCTCTGTGTAGGCGTCGGCTGGATCTGGGAGGGCCCGCCTCGCCACTGCCAGCACTGACATTTGACCAGGATGTCAAACCATCAAGAAAAGAAGAAAACTGGAGCGAGTAGTAAAACACTGTTGATGCACATTTCTGAGCTGGGAAGCGCTTGCTCTCCTGGACAGTTTGAGAAGGAAAGAAGAGAAATGTTAGCGCTCTAGAAACATCTGTCAAACAAGGCACGTCGAGTGTGTGGGGAGAGAGGCAGTCAGCACGGGTACTGCCTGGGTTCCATCCTCACCTCAACCATTCATTAGCTTGGTGACCTTGAGCGAGTTGCTAAACCTCTCCGTGCCTCGGTTTCCTCATCTGTAAGATGGGGATAACAACAGCATCGGTCTAATAGGTGGTTGTAACGATCACGTAAGTTAACACGCACAAGGCAGTGCGTGTAAAGGCCACAGGGACACACACCTATGTTGGCGGGAGTCGTTATCAGCGGGGCAGTTGGCTATGGCTGAATTGAACACCCACGGTGATGCCACAGGACGGGGGGCGAGCAAGACTCCAATGCGGTAACCCATCCAGCCAGGCCAGAACAAGCATTCGGTCCATGGTCACTAATTTTATTGTTATCATGCCGACACTTGCCAATTACTGTGGCCAAAGCTATCATTCCAGGGGCTTCTCTCCCTCAGTCACCCAGAGCCGGGGACCAAAGAGGAAGCTAAGAGCAGAGCCGCGGATGCGAGAAAGGCTCCGTGGATGATGCCCTTGTCTTTCCTACCAGCAGGAACCCCGGCGGGAACGGCTCTCAGCCCCCTGAGAGCACAGTCGGAAAGTACGGGCCACTCAGTTGCTTCTTCCTGGTCGTCATGTCCTTGGTTAGTGTAGGACATTGCAGGTCCTTGGATTCTCTTCGGTAAATGAGATCGGAACGCCGAGCTGGCCAGGGAACAGTGAGGATTTAGGAGAGACAGAGGAGAGAACGCACAGCCCAGCCCCTGGCATAGAAGAGCCTCCATGAATGTTCTGAAGGAGGGAGGGAAGGAAGGAAGGAAGGAAGGAAGGAAGGAAGGAAGGAAGGAAGGAAGGAAGGGGAACAAGGGTTCTCTGCCAAGAGGGGGGATTGCTGCCAAGCGAGTGGAGGGCCGCCGTGGAGTCCGTGCTGGGAGGTGTGGAAACCACCAGTCCCGGACATTTGGCTCTGGTTCGGTGCAGTGGGCTGTAGCCGGGCTGGGTTGCTGGGGAGATGAGACTCAGGAGGAGGTACAGTTGGGGCAGTGGGGCTGGGGTGCCCACCATCTTGCCGAAGATGGAAGGCCGCTGCCAGGCAGCCGCAGTGGGCTCCGGGTGAAGACTCCACCGTCCAGGACCCAAGAGTCAGGGTGATGCTGGGGCCCATACAGTTGAGCATCCTGAGGCTGGACAGGTGGATGTGGTCGCTCCCGGGATGGGGACAGCGCCTCGCTGGGACGGCACTGCTGGGACGGTGGGCTCAGAATGGGAACCAGTGCGGGGTCCATCATAGTTCCAACACGGACAGGTGCCTGGAAGGTGACGGTGAGCAGACAGGACCCCTGCCCCATGACCTGGAGGAAGATCCTCTGTCTGCCCCGTCCCGGGTATGCTGGAGAGAGAAGAGACCGGAGTCCGGGAGGCCAGCCAGCGAGGGCGAGGGCCTGGGCAGCGGGGACGGAGGGAACGGAGGGAAGAGGCCAGAACGAGAGGACTCCAGGGACGCAGAACCAATCAGCACTGGGTGCGGAAGGAGAGAATTGGAAGATGCCCAGGTTCGCGGCTTGGGCGAGGCGGAAGGAGAGCTGACCCTGGGGCAGAGGGTAGAGGGCACAGGGCAGTAGGGTGGGGGGAATGCGGGAGATGAGTAGGTCGGAGACCCCATGGAGCTGTGGCTTGGACAGGACAGTGAGGAGAGAGGGGTCCCCGGAAGGCCCCTGCTGCTGGCCGAGCGGCCAGGGCAGAGCCGCGTGGCTTGGGCTGGGCTGGAACCTGGGCGAGCAGGCGGGTAGGAGGCGGGAGGGACTTCAGGGTTGAGTCCAATGAACTTAGACCAGCCCATGAGAGCACCCAGGTGGAGATGGCGGCTCCCGAAAGCCACCGCCTCCCTGGAACTTTGGGGGCTTCCTCAGCCCGCCGGGTGGTCCTGGGAATCTCTTGATAGAAATCAGAACAAAAATGCCCCAGGTGGGAGGTGGGAGAAATACCGGGCTGCGCACTTCCCCGCGCACGGCTGAGAGCCCCACACTGTCAGCCAGCGCCCCTGGGACCTTCTGGAAGGAAGAAGAATTCTTTCTTGGGGGGAAGTAAAGTGAGGAGGGGCTGGGGGGCTTTCATGGAGGAGAGATTTGAGGGGAAAGGGGCACAGCTGGAGTGGGCAATGAGCGAGTGGGAGCGATAGGAGAAGGGAGGCTCAGAAGCTCGGGGGTAGAATTTTGGGGCGACCTTGAATCTACCTTGAGAGACTCCAGGAAATCGTACAATTACTTTTCATTATCGCTGCCTGCTAACGTGAGTTTTGGCGATTCAGCGTGGCTCGATTAGGCTGCGGAGGTAACAGGACTAAGCCCAGGGCCATAGCAATTACAACCACTCCTATTTTTTGAGGGTTTTTGAGCATGTGGCCTCTGGGACCAGATTGCCTTGGGCTTAGTCCCGGTGATGCCTCAGTTTCTCAACTAGGAACGGAGGTGACAATACTACGGTTCTGATCACCTACCGTTGTCTGCTGTGTAGTCATCACCCCATGACCTTGTGGCACTGACACCCACTGTGCTTATGGGCTCTTTAGGTCAGGAATTTGGATAGGGCGGAGAGGGGATGACTTGCCTTTGGGATCGTGGCTGGGAAGACATGAATGGCTGGAGGCTGACGGCTCTGGCTGGGGGCACCCCCATTCGGCTTCTCCCTGTGGCCTGAGATTTCCTGGCAGCCTGGGCGGCCTCGGGGGACTACACTTCCCACGAGGAGACCCCAAGCTCCAGGAGCCCGTGTTCCCACCCACAAGGCAGAAGCTGCATATCTGTGGTGGGGGACTCTGTGCAGCTTCCTTCAGCCTGAAGGTCTGGTGCTCAGGGTTTCCCTCTGGTTGCTCCCTAGGATGCACCCGTGGTGTCTCTCACCTTCGTCTGCCCCAAGGCAAAGATGCTCTGGGAACCACTCCCGGCTAATGTTCTCAGTTCCAGGAGCGCCCTCAGATCCGCAGCATCGTTGCTCCTAATTTCACCTCATTAAAACCCAGCCATTACCAGCGACTCCTCAAGCAGGTGGATGAGGCCGCTCCAATTCCAGCAACTGAAGTTTTCTTTCCATGGGCTCTTCTTGGAGGAGGGACTTCAGTCACTTGTCTTGGACCTCTCTGGCCCAGGGATGGGGTGCTGGGACCCTGGCTGAGCCCTGTTGCTGGGGTCTGGGCGGCGGAGCCTCCCAGCTGGAGCACTCAAGTCCCGGACAGTGGCCGGCGGCTCTACCGTGTGTCCCTCTCACTCAGGTGTGCGGGAGCCTGGACAGGTTCTTAGTCTCTCTAAACCTCGGTTTCCCCAGCTGTGAAAGGGAAAAAACATTGATTTCAGTGTGGGGGATTTTGCTAAAAATGCAGATTTCCTGGTTCCTACCTTATACCAACAGAGTCAGCCTCCTCTTGTCCTAGGAGGTGAGGGGGTGAGGCCAAGGGTGGAGAAAGAAGCAAGTTATCACCCCCCACCCCTTAGCCTCCGCCTCATCTGTGTGCCTGGGCTTGTGCATAAAACCCACCATGGGGTTGTTGTAAAAACTAAAAACATACGAAAGTTCATAGCTCAGTGTCAGGCACAAGGTCAATGTTCTATACATGTTAGCTGGACCCTCCGCTGTCTTCAGGAGGCACTGGGTGGGTTCTGGGAAGGAAGGGAACTTTCTGGGGGGTGAAGACGTGAGGGACAAGGGACCAGGAATCTGAGCTCTAGGATCTAGACAACAGACACGAAGGGGCTGGAGAAGTGCCGGAAACCTGGAGGACAGGAGCCCATGGGAAGAAAGGGGCCTCTCTTTCTATAAATCTCGCTTCGGTTCATTTGAAAACTTGAATGGTGGCTGCCAGCTAGCTACGCAGCCAGGGTAGGTCCCCTCTTCCCTTGGGCTCTCACGTCCATTGGAGCCCTGGTGGCTGCCCTCAAAGTGGGTCAATCATCTTACATCTCTGGCAAGACTGGCTCCTCCCCAGCACCCTCACCCTCCTCCCTGCCCTCCTCCACACACGGCAGAGCAGGGAATGTCACAGTGTGGGACGGCCTCGGCGTGAACCCCAGCTCTGCCACCTCTTTAGGCTGTGTGCGCCTCTCTGAGCCTCGGTTTTGGTGGTGGTCAGGGGGCGATGGTCCTTCCTGGACCCCAGCTCCTTGGGTGGCCGTGGGCCCATTGGACAACGGATGCAGGCTTGCTTAGCAAACCGGCAAGCCCCACGAAGCAAGGTGAGGGGCCTCCAAGCAGGGGCTGCTCAGCAAACTGACAAGGAGCAGAAGCATCACTTCCTACTCCCCAGGCGGCTCCTCCTGCCTCACGGTCCTAGTGGATGTCACCCCGAGGAACCCTGGATGGCGGGGTTAGCCCCGGCTCCTAGGCCGGCACTCCTGGCTCTTTCCCAGGATCACTACACACCACCCCCCTAATGATCCTCATTAGCCTGGCAGGTGGGGTCCTGGAGAGGCCTGAGTGATCTCCCAAGAGCCTGATGAAGAGGGAAGGAGAACCTAGAAAGTTCTGGACTCTCAGAGCAGGGGTCAGGGAGCAGAGGGAACACAGTCCCCCCAGAGAACTCCTTAGAACCTCAGAGGAGCCCTCACGGCACCCAGCACCCCCGTGCCGGTATGCTCCCATGTAAACGCGGACATTACAGAGATATGGACGAGCTCACCCCTCCTTGGCCTGAAACTTCCCCTGGTTTAATTGAATGTCATGTGGCCCAGGCAAACCAGAGAGCCGGTGAACCTAACATTACTGCACCCTGGGTTAAAGCACAGCTCAGAAGCCAGACTCCCTGGTTTTGAGTCCCAGCTCTGCTGCCTGTTAACCATGGGACTGGAACAAGTTACTCATTCCTTCTGTGTCTTAATGTCCTTATCTGGAGGGTGAGGTAACGCGCCCTACCACGTGGGGACGCCATGTGTTGTCTAGACCACACACAGAGAGGACACTTAGCACGGGGTCTGGTGTCCAGTGCCTGCCAGGAAATGCCAGCCACGGTTCTCTTTCAAGTCCTCCTGTGTCCAGGGAGATGATGGGGGTATGGACTCACTCCCCTTGCTCAGCACCTGTGGGCCAGGCTGGTGGGGCCCAGAGACAAGGATACCCTGGTCCCACCCTAGGCAGGGAACTGAGCATTGTAAGTGAATCATGGCTACAGCTAGAAATCAATACCCGTCAGCTCGGGGTATAAAAACAAAGGCTTGATCTTTGAATCATTCACTTAGAACAGGTGAATTTTATGGCATGTAAATTATACCTCAGTAAAGCTCTGAAAATAAAACCAAACCCAAACCAATAAACAAAGGCTCTGGGCCTTTTAGAACAGGAGGCACTGGTTATGACCGGGGAGGCAGTGATCATGGAAGGCTCCCAGGAAGAGGTGATATTTGAACTGGCCCTCCGGGAATGGGGAGAGTCTGGATGCTGGAGATGATGAGGGGCAGGGACACTGGGCCAGCATGAAAGCCCGGGTTTCTATCCATATGTTGCCACTTTCAAGCTATGTGATCTTGGGCAAGTGACTTTACATCTCTGAGCCCCCACATGCCTTATCTGTAAAAAGGGAAGCATCTTGGGGCATACCCAGGACAGCCCCACGGAGCATCTGACCCAAAGGTGACCATTGCTCTGGAACGGCATAGTCAGAGGCGCCCATGTGGGAGGTTTTTTTGTTCAGGCAACAAGCTTTTATGCTGTGTGCTTAGCTGTGCTAGCCCCCAGAACCTACATTCTAGGGCTTGTCCACCAAAGAGGACCAAATGGAGAAGGGCAGGCATAGAAGGAATAATGTTGGGGAGAAGCTGGATTCAGTGGAGGGTCTTCAAAGCCTTGCTACAGAGCTTTGATTTCTCTGTGTTGGCACAAGGGAAGCAGCAAAGGATTTGGAGTACAGGAAGGGCTGTCCTCAGCTCAAGGTAGACCGCCTCCCTCCCTGCTTTCCCTCCTTCCTTCCTAGAATGTTCCTGCGCCAGCCCCGGGTTTCCCAGACACAATCTGTCTTCACGATGCCCACACCTAACTTTGTGAATTTTGTGAAATTGCAGCTCTGAATGACAATAAGAGGAGAGGGGTCTGATGCTGGGAGAACCAGAGCAGCGTCTAGAGCAGAGAAAGGGGTCTCAGGGGAAAGTTCTAGCAGACATGGCCACGGGGCAGGATCTGAAGGATGGACATGAACTCCAGAGCAAAGGAAGCTGGGAAAGGACTCCGGGCAGCAGGCAAGCATGGGCAAAGGCTCTGTGGCAGGATGGTCTTGGGAACACCAGCCTCTGGAGGTTGGGTCCATCACAAAAGATAGGGCTGTAGGAGTCAGAGGTTTTGGGCTCTTGGAGCCCACTTTGGGGGGTTGGCTTTTATCTTGAGAGTCCCGGGAAATCTTGGAGGGTTTAAGTAGAAAGACGACTAGACGTGGGTTTGTAAAGATCATGAATAGAGTGAGGAGAACAGAGCGGAGGGGTTCAGAGCGGGAGCTTGGGATGGCTCAAAAGCAGAGTCAGGGTAAGGACTTGGGGGCAGGGAGTTTATCTGGGCATGAACCCTGGGAACAGGAGTGACCAACCCAGGAGAACAGGACAGCCATTGTTAGGACGCTGCTCGAGGTAACAGGAATCCATCCTCTTGAGAAGGAAACCTCAGGCCTCTAGAATCGCCCATCTACCCCGTAGGGGCCCTGACATTCCTACACTTCCATTCTGTGCATGAACGCAGACACCCCAATGTGAGAGGCGCCCAGGACCCACCAGCAAGACACTTTGGGCGCACAGGGTATCAGAGTGCGGCGTCTCAGACCCTGCAAGCTCCCTCCGCTCCACTCGCTGAGATCAGAGGATGGGAAGAGTCTGCTACCTGTAGGAGATACTTACATCATCCAGGTGAGGGAGGCAGGTCTAGGGGCTTTGGGGAGGGGGTGGAGGGTGGGGGGGGTGGTTGTGGATAAGGAGGAAAGTGACCAATTTTCCAATGCTCAGAAGTTAAGTCAACAGGTCATGGTGATGGCTCTGGGTGAGACTGCTGCCCTTCATGAACAGAATCCGGGGCGGACCAGGTCTGCGCGGACGGAGGGCAGGGGGACGGCTGGGAGGCTATGTTGATTTGGAGGTGCCTTTGTGATAGCCCCGAGAAGATGTTGAGAAGGCTGCTGAATATATGGATGGGGAGCTCTGGGGAGAGGTCCTGGCCAGAGCCATAAATGTGTGAGTCATCAGAGTCTGGGTGGTAATTGAAGCCATGGGTGAGCATGAGATCACCTGGAGAGAACAGGGCGGAAGGAGCCTCCGTGGGCGGTGGAGAGTCAGGCCTGGCTCCCTAGTTAACCCCAACTCAGGACCCCTGCAGCCCCGCCTCCCCTCTCCCGTCCCCCTCTTATCCCCTACTGTCCTCCAAACCCTCACCCAGGCCTTCCTTCCAACCCGCCCTCCCCCCAAACCCACCAGCAACTCCTTCCTCCCCGCCCCCACGCCTACCTGCAGCCCCCCATCCCAAGCCCACCTACAGCCTCCCCCCCCCCCCCCCCCCCCCGCCATGGTGCACCTGCAGCTCAACCCCCCCACCCCCAAACCCCCTCAATCCCTCCCCCCACCGCCGCTGCCCCCCAGGAGGGAGGGACATTTCAGCACTTGTGATTCTAATTGAATTTAATTGTCTCCTCCAAGTTGAGCTAAAACCTTTTCAAAGTCCCCTGAAATTAGGGAACATCGATAACACCCACTCCTTGGGGTTTTAATCTGTGTCCTCCCTGAGAACGGTGATTAATTTTTTACAAGCTAATCATATCTCTTAGGCAGGCTGTCAGCAGAGGACCCGTCATCTCTCATCAATAATGAAGCGATCCCAGCTCCCGCTCCTCCCGCAGCCTCCTGCATAATTCACCAGGAGGGCTTCAAACAAAAAGCCAAGGGACTGGGTCCTCTTCATCCGTGTCCTTGGTAATTAGGCAAAGGTGCTGGGAGGGCCAGGCGGGGGAGGGGTTGGGGAAAGGACAGGGGGTGTAAGAGCTGATTTACAGGCTCCCCATCTGGCTCCCCTTTTCACCCCTGCTCTCCCTGCCTCCATCCAGACCTTTCTGCCCAGGTAGCCCCCTCCTAGGCCTACCTCACCCCTACTCCTCTCACTGATCCCTGCCCCTCACCGTCCCCTCCTTTTTTCTTGTCTGTGATGCTCCGGCACATCCAGGCTTTATCCTTTGACTGCCTAACCAAAGTCCCGTGAGACGCTATGAGCCCATTTGATAGATAAGTTAACTGAGGCTCAAAGAGAAGCAACTTGGTTAAGGTCCCAGAGCAAATCAGGGGCAGTCAGAGAACTAGACCTATAGTCCTATAGTTTGGGGTCTCCTGGACCTGTGCTCTGTCCCCCCAGACCTTAGACCAAATGAGTTGATGGGCCATCCCCATCCCTCCCCCAGGGCCGTGTCTATATTGGATATATTGGATGCTCAGGCCTCTCTTGGGGGATAGACGGCCCAGCGTGCACAGCTGGCCCTGGCTTCTGTCACTCTCGTGGTCCATCTCTGGGGCCCAAGGTCAGAAGCAAACAGTGGCTAGAGACAGAAACAGAAACAGAAATCACTCGCCCTTTCTCCTCTTTGGCGCCATTGACTAGGACTGCAGGCACTGGCCCATGGGACAGATTCCAGAAACAAGGGGGAGGCTTGCTGCCTGAAAATCCCCCATGAGAGCATGATGTCTTGCATCTAAGTCCTGAGCGAAAGCCCATAGCCAGTGGCTAAGATGTTATCCAGAAAAAGAAGGGTCTTCCCGGACCCCCACTTAGCACGCACGCTCTTCCTGTGCCACCTGTCTGCTGGGAAAGAACCCTTCTGATGAAGTCCCAGAACCTAAGTCAGGTTCGGTGGGGTGAGGAGGTTCGGAGCCGACAACTAAAGAAAGAATTCTTAAGACGTCGTTGGTGCAAAATGGTGGTTTATTAAAGCACGGGGACAGGACCCGTGGGCAGGAAGAGCTGCTGCCCCGGGTTGTGAAGGTGGGCATGTTATATACCCCACGGTTGGGGGGAGGTGGTGAAGGGATGGGAGGTTTCAACAGAGTTCTCACATGTTAGGGAGGGCCTACAAGGTGCCGGGGGGGAGTCTTTGCCCTTATGGCTTGATCAATGTCGTCTTTAGGTCAAGCACTAACATCAAGATAATGGGGGATTCTTGGTGGGGCATTATGATTTGGCTATCATTTACATTCCTTTCTACCCCAGTCTCCTCCAGTTTATGGTGGGAGGGGGACATTAGGGCTTCAGGAACCAAGAGTTATTTGCCTCTGGAAATTTGTGCTATTGATAAGGTAACCTCCCTGTTTAGGTCTCTAGGACATCTTGTAGAGCAAGGGAGATTCCTGTTCTGCAGGATTGCGATCCCTGCAAGTTAACTATTTATCGTTTTATGGCGATCAGGGGTGCCTGAGGAATGCTACACATATGGAGGGGAGCGGGTGAAGAGGGGGTGCAAGGCGCCAGCTTTTGCTTTGTCCTAATCCAGCCTCCTGCTCCCTCATCACTTCCTTGGGATGGATTCCTCTCTCGGCATGGTTCAGCAGCTGAGCAGATCCCAAGGGCGCCTCTGTTCTCTACAAATGACCCCCAAATCTGGGCCTCTGACCCGACCCAACTCAACACATCAAAAACTTGGCCCATCCCTCTCCCAGCTCCCTACCTGCTGTCCCATTTTTAGACCATCACTAGGGTAACCAGATGTTCTGGTTTGCTCTAGATGAGAGAGTTTGCAGGGACACAGGACTTCGTTTTAAAACTAGGAAAGTCTAGAGCAAACCAGAATGAATCGGTCCCCCTACTATTCCCTTTGTTCCCAGGCACCTGCGCTGGTAATGTCAGTGTCAGAGAGCCGTGCTGGGAGTGGGATGGGCACATCCTCCCCGTGTTGGCCGCGGGACCTCTCCTAGCCTGGTGACCTTGTTGTGGTCCCTAACGCCTCTGAGCCACAGCTGACTCACCTGAAACATGAGTAATAGTCATAAAACCCAAGAAGGTGGCTTGGAGGAAGGATATGGCCCCAGCTCAGCACAGCACCTGGCAGGCAACAGGTGCTCAGTGAACAGCGGTCCCTCATGCCCTCCCCTCCTCCTGCGCTTCACGTCTGCACGTCTGGGGCCAAATCCTGCTAAACCATCAGGGCTTCTGCTGCCTGCAAAATACCATCCCCATGTTCCTAGTTGGGCACTCAAGGCCCTCACAGCCTGCGCAGCTGACCTTTGCACCCTCCTGCTCCCTTCCTCCGTGGGTGCCGTCCAGAGCTGGCCTCAAAGGACAATTGTCTGCTCCCTGCCTCTGTCTCACACTCTCCAGCTGTTTCCACCCCTGCCTCCCT
This sequence comes from Mustela nivalis, assembly GCF_964662115.1. Taxonomy (NCBI): domain Eukaryota; kingdom Metazoa; phylum Chordata; class Mammalia; order Carnivora; family Mustelidae; genus Mustela; species Mustela nivalis. The sequence goes on along the minus strand of NC_139029.1, from coordinate 12,136,859 downwards.
CCCTGCCCTCCTCTCGATGGCTTGATGCTAGGGCTGCCTCTTCCAAGACGCTGTCCCAGATTTTATCACCAGGGGGTCAAATCTGGGTCCCCTTGAGACCTCCTACCCCCCCACCCATTGTATAGTCTGTATATCTCAGGGCACATAGCACCTTCTGAGTGTGGAGGAACTACTAGTATCTGTCGCTAATACTTACTAAGTTCTTTCTCTGCACTGGACACCATTCCCAGTTCTTTGACTTAGGTTAACTCCATTAATCCTGGGATCCAAGACCCTAAGAGGTGGGTGTGATTATTATACCCCGTCGAGATGCAGAAGCAGAAGCCCAGAGAGGTCAAGTCACTTGCCGAAGGTGACACAGGAGCTGAGTGGCAGAGCCTGGAGAAGTGCGTAAGAGTGTGGACCTGGGGTCAGGTAAACTTGAGTTCAGCATCCCACGCTGGTGCCTTCTCCATGAATGACCTCGCAGGCTCTTCACCCCCTTGACTCTGAGGCTCTCCCTTAAAATGAGGATCCTTAGACTTACTTCACGGGGCCTTGGAAGGATGAAATGCTTTACTCTCTGCCTGGCACATAGTAGGTGCCCAGGAAAACGGACCCTATTGCTATGAGCTTGCCTTGCGTGGTAGGTTCTCACTTGCTTTCAGCTCGGGGACTCTTCCCAGGTGCTCACCGTGGGCCCTGTCCCCTAGCCTGCCCTGGTCTGGGTGCCCCTGGCCCTGGGGGAGGGCAGGGAAATAGGTGGGATTAAATGCTTACCCCAGGTGGCCCAGCCTAGCCCAAGCTATGGGCCACGGTGACTCTATTGCCTTCAGATCTTTGGTTCCGGGGGAGGACGCTGCATTTGCATTTAAATGGAGGTTTGGAAGTCTGTAAATCTCCATTTCCCTACCGCAGAGGCCTAATGGTTGTTTAATCATGTTTAGATGAACCCCTGAAGCACTGGGGGTTGGTGCATCTTAAATCCTTAAGCACAAAGACAAAGATCAAATGAGGGGTGTTCAGGAAGCAAGATCTTCAGCGCCAGTGGGCCTAGTGGGTCAGCACTGCAGGCAGGGGAGGGAGGCAGTGGGTGCTCTTCCTGGGCCTAGGCGGGCCCTGACCCCACCCCTTCCCGGAAAGCCTCCCGGATTGAGCCCATGTAGCTGTCACCCCAAATTCCTGCAGCATTCCTTTTACACCACCAAGAAGAGAGACCATGGCTGAGATGTGGCTGCCAAGAGACCTGGATCGGAAGCCTAACCTGCCTGGGCAGGTAAAGGGTGGCTGACTGTGGGCAAGTCGCTCAACTGTTCTGGGCATCCCCGTTCCTATCCAGAACCTGAGGGGGGTGTCCTTCCACATCACCGAGGCAAAGCACCTGGCATCCTGTAGGGGCTTTGCAAGCGGTAGGCAACATCACTTCCAATTGCCCTGGACCTTGAGAAGAATTGGCCTTTGGGGGACTGCCTCATGGCTGGGATTCTCCAGCTTTCAGGTGAGTTGCTGGGGAGCTTGTCTGCTCTGCCCCCCACCCCCAGTCCACACTGATTCAGTCCCAGTTTTGAGTGAAAGTTAATAACACGTGTGTGGCCAGCATTCTCTGTGCGCCTGTCTCTGCCAGGGTACCAGCTACAATGACCACTCCTGCTGTGTGCGTGGAAATTCAGGTGGCACCTCCCGTGACCCAGTGTGATGTATAAAGCCCCATACCGTTCACACAACACAGCCACACCCACCTTGTTCTAGCGAGAGCCTTACAGGAACCCCACTCTACTCCTATCATTACCCCTTCTTTGTGGAGGAAGACCCGGGCTCAGAGAGGGAGAGCCACTTTCTCAAGATCCCACCGCTGGGGAGTGAGTGGAGCTCCAACCTGATGGATTTACCACCATCCCCCGCCCCCCACCCCCACCCAGGGCAGCTTTCTGGGTCCTGCGCCACCTCACCCAGCAGCTCCTCCAGGAAGGAGCTTTCTCCTTCAAAATCTGTTTCTTTTTCAGGTGACTTGTGACTTCCTAGCATTCTCTTTGTGCCTATTTCTGCAGCTCCTACCTGGAGCTTTCGGGTGGGGTGAGGGAGGGCTCAGCCAGGGGGAGGCTCCTGGGCTCCCACCCCCGGTTCCTACAGACAGCTCTGCTTCGGCCTGTTCTAAATTTGGGGATTTGGCTTTGGTGTCTGCTTTTCTCTTTCCTTCCCTTCTCCCTCTCTCCGGCTCTCCCTCCTTCCTTCCTTGACTTTGGCATTTTTTAGAGCAGTTTGAGGTTCACAGCAAAATCAAGAAGGTACACAGAATCCCTATATTCTCCCTGCCTGGACACATGCCCAGCTCCCCTACAGGAGAGGCATGTTTGTCCTGATCGATGACCCCCCACGGACATAGCATCATCACCCGACATCCACGTTTCCAAGAGCGTGTCACTCAGGGCTCGTTCTGTGAGTTTTTACAAATGTGGAATGACCCGCACCCACAGTTCCAGTATCCTACCACTGATCTTTGCACGGTCTCCACAGCCTGCCTTTTCTAGAATGTTGCAGAGTCAGAGTCCTACAACTCTTCCGACCGGCTTCTTGCACACAGTCCTGTGCATTTCAGTTTCCTCTGTGACTTTTTGTGCCTTGAGAGCTCATGCCTCCTGAGCGCTGAGCAATACTCCCGCCTCTGGATGGACCCCTGCTTGTTTATCCATTTACCTGCCGGAGGGCGTCTTGGTTGCTTCAAATTCTGGTGATGATGAAGAAAGCTGCTATAAACGCCCATGTGCAGGTTTGTGTGTGGACGCACGTTTTCAGCTCCTTTGGGTAAATGCCAAGAGGTGTGATTGCTGGATCCAGCAGTTAAGACTTAGTTTTGGGAGAAACTGCCAAACTGCCTTCCAGAGCCGCTGTGCCCTTGTGCCTTATCACAAGCGATGGGCGAAACTTCTTGATGCTCCCTGGACTCACCAGCAGCTGGGGCTCTGGATTTGGCCATTCTGCTGGGTACGCAGTGGTATCTCTTTGTTTGGCCTCTGTTTATTTTGTAATTATTTTTTAAAGATTTATTTATTAATTTTGGGGGGAGGGGCAGAGAGAGAGAGAGAGAAAATCTTTTTTTTTTTTTTTTAAGATTTTATTTATTTATTTGACAGAGAGAGATTATAAGTAGCAGAGAGGCAGGCAGAGAGAGAGAGGAGGAAGCAGGCTCCCTGCTGAGCAGAGAGCCCGATGCGGGGCTCGATCCCAGGACCCTGAAATCATGACCTGAGCCGAAGGCAGCGGCTTAACCCACTGAGCCACCCAGGCACCCGAGAGAGAGAAAATCTTAAGACGACTCCCCTGCTGAGTGTGGAGCCCGACACGGGGCTCGATCTCAGGACCTTGAGATCATAAACTGAGCTGACATCAAGAGTCAAATTCTCAACTGACTGAGCCACCCAGGCGCCCCCGGGTTTTGTTTTTTTTTGTTTTGTTTTTTAATCTGAATTTACGGGTCTGAGTGGTTCCCCAGGTCCCTTCTGTCCGGGAATTATGTGGTCAGAGTCTCTAGGCGGCGTGGGGTCCTGACAGCCAGGGACCAACTCCTCTCTCCCATCCTCAGCAGCTTCTCGTGCCCAGCCTGGGACCGTGAGTGTTTGCCAAATTGGATTGACTCGATTCTGTTATTCCTGACATGGTCCCCATGAAGGGCAGAAAGCGCTCAGAGGAGCTGGAACCCCGAGGATTTTTCCTGAACAAGAAAGAAAGACTCCTCTGTCCCCCTTTCCGCAAGTCAAGCCAGGCCCCCACTGCAGACCAGAGCTACTGGGCAGCAGGAAGCCTTTGGACCCGTGTTTGGCAGACTGGGGTTTGAATCCTGGCTCCGCCACCCAGTAATTGAGAGATCACAGGCAAGTTTCTGCCAGTCCATGCCTCAGTTTCCCCATCTGTAAAATGGGAATACTGATAATATGAGACTTGGTGAGGAGACTCCCATGGAGCACTTAGCACGGAGCCCAGCACCTGTCCCGGTAAGTGCTCAGTCAGTGGCACCTGTGAATATTATGATCATTGCCATTGTCCTGTCCAAGGCCCCCTGTGCAAGGTGAACCCTCCCTGTGGCCGCCCCCACTTCAGCACTCACAGAAATGTTTCCTGAAGGACTTGTCACTGGATAGCTAATCCCAGGGTTGTCCCATGGGCCAGACACCTGACCAGCTTCTGGAAGAGATGTGTGCAGTGCTTCCCAAGCTTCCTTGGCCGTGGGACCTGCCTGTTCTGGGACACCTCATCAACCCAGATGGGTCTCGGAGGAGGCGGGCGCTGGGGACCGGGAGCGGGCCTTGCACTGGCAGGTAAGGCCCATCCTCATGTGACTCCTGCCGCCCTTCCAACCATAGTCTCCCCATCCTCCCCCATGGGCTCCTGTGTCCTGGCCACCACAGGCTGCTTGACTGATTGAGGACAAGCTAGTGACACCCCAAGGCCTTCTGTATGTGCTCTGTCAGCCTTGTTCCTGCCTGTCTGGTGACATCTGACTCCGTGCAAATGTGGCCTCTTCTGCAAAGCCTGTCTTAACATCTGCAGGCAGAATTAGGTGCTGCCTGGGCTCACACCCTACCTTGTTCATCTTGTCAAGCCCTTATCACTATAAGATTTTACGTGTTTGTCCTTCTCATGAGGTCATAGGCTTCTCAAGGGCAGGGACCATCACTAATTCCTAGCTCAGCATGTAGGCCTGGGGGCCTGGCACGGAATGAGTACCCGATAAACAGGAGTTGTCGCTCAGACCTGTGCAGTAGTATTCAGGAACATTATCTAGCTTAGTAGTTAAAGGTCCACATATTGGCATCAGTCACACCTGGGTTTGAAACCCAGCCTTACCCCTTATTAATTAGGTGAACACAGAATAGGGAAGTAACTTCTTTTAGTCCGGTTCCCTCATCTGTGAAATAGGGGAAGATTCTACCGACTACATACGGTTGCTATGAGCCATCGTATAGAGAAGCAGCTGACCCGGACTGAGGGCTCAGTACACAGGGGTTTGTTGACTACATAGGCCCTTGGTCTCGGAGTAGAAGCTCAATCCCTTTTCCTTATGTCTTCAGCAAATTTAATACCTGCTTCCATTTTCTCATCTGAAAATAGCAGATGGTGATATGATCACAGGATCCTCGCGCCGATTCAATAGTTCATTCACGTAGAGCTCTCAGTCCCGCGCCCAGGGCAGAGGAAGTGGTCAGTAAATGCGAGATACTGTGATTCTCGCTGGTGTTGTTAGAGATCCTGCTGAGAACTTGGGCACCCAGCTCCCCCCACCCCAGTGGTACAGAACTCCCTGCCTTGCCTCTTCCTCCCCTCCGGGGGCTGGGGGGCTGGTACCCCGAGTCTCTAGCACCTCCTTCTCTACCTCCTGCCTCCCTCCTCCCCCCCCAGGTCAGAGTCCACTGCTCCTGCTTCCTGTTCCCCGCTCTCCGCTCTCCGTTCTGCTCCGCAGCCCTGACACAGCTGATTGGAAATGTGTTGGATTTCTGTGCCTGCCCCCTCCCTCTCTCCCCACTGAAAAAGCAATGAAACGTGTGTTTACCAGAGTGGGCGGCCGTAATCTGTCGTTCGCCCATCTTATCCTGCCGAGCTGCCCCGCTTCCAGCCTGCTCCGCCTAGGCCAGGATCGGAGATTTGCATAATCAGTAAAAATGGATTCAGGAAAGGGGGAGGATGTGTCGGTCTCAGGCTAGCAGATTGTGAGCGCCGCTCAGGGGACCCTGATGGACCTGGGAAGGCTGGTGGGCAGGGTGGGAGGTCTCCTCCAACTGGAGCTCCCTTTGCAGGGTCTTGTCCTTCCTGTCCTTATTGGGCGGGGCAGGTCTCCATTTTTGAACCGACTTGGTCCATCGCTAAGAGCCAGGCCAGGACTCAGAGGGGCCATAGTTGTCTGCTGAGCACCCTGCTCTCTGCATATGGCTTTCAATGGCTCCGCAGTGACCCTGAACCTTGTTTCTACCTCATCCTGTCCTCTCCCCCTTCATCCCTCCAAGGGACCAGCATGGCAGAATTGAACACATACTTGGGATCCCAACTCCTGGCAACGCCATGGTCCCCGACCTTGAGATAAGGACTTGGTTGCAGGTAGTTTATCGAAGAGGGGATTTCAGGAAGCTCAGTGAGGCAGTGGGGAGAGTGAGCCAGGGAAGAGAGAAAAGTCTAGAAAAGACACTTAAGGCGGTGGGCTAAGGGCAACTGGGCTCAGAACCTCTGGGGACTCTCTGAGAGCCTGCAGAGAACACACGAACTGGCCCACCCCTGGCCGAGGGAGCTGGTGTGCTTACCCACTGGGGTCGATTGCTACTTAATGCCACCCCCATGACTCTCGCCCCCTGTGTCCACAATCTGGCAGAAGCCTCGTCCACCCTGACACGTGGCTTAATTAGCACCTGCCCACTAGGGCTGCCCCGCGGACACAGCCACGCCCATACATACAAGCAGCCTGGGGCTGGTCTTGACCAAGAGGCCTGGGGCACCCCCATGCCCAGCTGCACCCTCTGCCAGACATCTGGGGCCATCCTGTCCAGGGCATCAACCCGACGACCGTGACTGCATGGGTGACCCCAGGCGGCACAGGCAGGAGAGCCTTTCAGCTCAGCCGCAGGATCATCAACAAATAAATGACTATGTGAAGCTTCCAAGTTTGGGCTCAGTTCTCACTCCGCCATAGAGATTCAATCTACCCTCCAGTTCCCATCCACAGGGGGCTGCGTTCCCAACACCTAGAACAGCGCCAAGAAATCCCAAAAATATTTGCTGGGCGGATGAACGGAGGAAGTGTGAGCCGAGTAGAACTTGACCAGGCGCAGAGGGGACGCAGGAGATTTCCCGGCAGGAAGAGCAGCACCTTCCCCGGGCCGGTGTGGCTGGAGTCGAGGCGGAGCGTGGGGTAGGAGGTGAGACAGGCAAGCCCAGGCGGGACCTCGGAGACCCCAGGCGGCTCCCCGGAGGGGGGCCTCATCAGAGTTGCTTTACGGAAGGTCTTGAGGGCCGCTGTGTGTGGAAAAGTCCTGGATCTGTCCAGGCGGAGACGCTCAGACGTACAGGCAGCCGGATCCCAGAGCCACTGCGGAGGGGACATCATCGGCAGGCCTGGATCAAAGTAGTAGGTGCTCCACGAAGGGTTGTTTGGGAGCTGCCAGCCCCCTCTTTGTCCCTGCCGGCTCTTCTTCCACATTTATCTTCCACAGCATCTCACTGGGAAGGCTTTACCAGCAACCACCCCAGGCGCCGGTCATTCTGGGCCCCGGGGTGTTTGGTTTCCACGTCATCTATGCCACATGCCATGGTCGGCTGGTGGGAGCAGCCCAGCATAGATGGCCTTCCTTTGCTCTCTCTGCTCGTCCTGTTCCCCTTCCCCGCCTGCCCTCCCTCTTCATTCCTCCTCCTTTTCTCTTTCTCCCTTCTCTCTCTCCCCTTTCTTCCTTCTTTCCGTTTTCCCTTCTTCCTCCTCCTTCCTTTCCTCCCTCGTGCCTGCCCCATCTCCACATTTCCTCTGCATTCACTGAACCCCACTGCCCCCAACACCCACCCATATTAACACCCATCCCCCATAGCAAAAAAAGGTGGGGAAGGGGCGAAAAAAGAGTATTCGGGTCCAGAAGAGTCTGAGTTTGGACCCAGCCCTGCCACACGTCCTCGTTGTGACTTCCTGTCGGCCCGAGCCTCCGTCCGTTTCCACCCTGCAGAATGGTACGCGCACCTTACAGGACCCGCAGAAGGAGAGGCCATCGCGGGAGATCTTCAGCAAGAGAAGCCTGCTCTGGTCCTCGCCTAGAGGCAGATTCGGTGGGATGGGGAGGAAGCGGCCTTCCGCCTCTGTCCCCTCGGAATGCCTGTGGGCTGCTTTCCTGAGCTGGCGGAGCCTCCCCTTTTTAAATGAGGAGCTGCTGTGCGTCCCCTTTTTAAATGAGGAGCTGGGCCGAGTCGGCTGTCCTCCTGGCCTGGCTTCTGTCCCATTTTCCCTCTCTCGTTTGTGAAGCCAGTTAAGAGAAGGTCTTTTTTTTTTTTTTTTAATTTAATTGGAAAAGTTCTGCAGGAATCTTTGAAATGTTCAGATCGGTGGCTTTTTAAAATAAAAGGGAAGATAAAGGAAGCTGTCCCAGTCCTTGGGTCACCCAGGAATTGCGTGGCCCCAAACATTGTTTGAAACGACAACCGTTGCCGCCATCCAGGGACCGGCTTTGTTGTAGAGAGAATCCTAGGGTTTGTTATAAGGGGTTTGCTCCCCGAGCCCTCTCCGGAGAGCACTTCCAAGGAGCTGTGCATTTTATATCCATTAGAGTTTCGCTTGTCAGATCAGGGATGTAATAAAAGTGGTCTCCGATGCTTCACAGAGAGCGTTATGTGAGGATGATAAGATGAAGTTAAAAGTGTCCTACAAATGGGAGGTATTATTAGTGGTGGCTGGGGTGCCCCAAGAGGGGACTGATGTTCCCAAGGTCACAGAGCAAGCTGGTGGAGGAGCCGGAGGCAGCAGCAGAGCCGCCTCTTCATCCTGAGGGTCAGAACCTTGCGTCCTTTTATTCACGTGGTATCCACAGAGCTCAGCACATGTCCCGGCACACATGATGCCTCCTGAAGCTTGTTCAGTGGGCCAGTGAGTGAAGGAAGGAAGGAATCTCTCACGGTCCTGAGAGCATAAAGGATCGCTGTGACCCATCCCTCCAGAACCCTCCAATCCCACAGCGAGCATCCTGGACTGGACTTCATGGTCAGCTTCTTCCTCTGGCCTCCTGCACCCTCCCTGAGGACTACCTGTGGGATGCTGTGATTTAATCCCACTGCTTCAGCATCTCCTATATCTGTGTCCTTTGCCGTGTGACCTTGTAGTTTGTTGCATTAAAAGGCGGAGGTTATCGCCTGCCTCCTGGCTTGAGTTGGGCGTAATGACAACTTGTTTTGGTGGATAGAATGAGGCAGAACAGACAGTGAGCCTTACTCTGAGTTTAGGTCTTAGATTCTGTTTGCCCCCTTGGTCCTCTGCCAAAGCCTCAAGGGAAACACGGCCGAGCTAGCCTACTGACCCCAGGAGGAGGATGAGAGACATGGGGAGCAGAGCTATCCCAGTCAGACCATCCCTTTGATCAAAAAGTTTAATCAATGCTTTTTGTTGTTCATCGTTGAAAATGGGGGGTTGTTTGTTATGCAGCATAAGCGAGGCCATAGTTAACTTACACACCACCCAAATCCTCCAAGTCTTCTCCGGCCTGACTCTGTAGTTACCTCTTCCAGGAAGCCTTCCCTGATCTCCCCAACTGCTTACCTTCATTAATATATTCATTCATTCACTAAATGCCACTGTCAAGCCCAATGCTGGAAGCTGGGCATATAAAGAGGTAGAATACAGTCCCCCGGGGATCTCCAGACTAGAGGGGGAGATGCACGCCAACAGATGTCTCTGTTATTACTCTGATTATTAATGTTCTTAATATATTAGCTACCATTTGTTGAACATTTCCTGTACGAGGCCCTCTGTATGCATTAGTTCCTGTAATCTTCTCAAGAATTCCAAAAGACTATTTTATACTCATTTTACAGCCAAAGATCCCAAAGCTCAGAGATATTAACTTACTTGCTCCGGCAGTACGTCAGGAGAGGAGCAGGGATTCCAGCCAGCGTCCGCCTGGCTCCCGAGTCTGTTCTGCTTCCACAGTGAATGTTTGCCGGTGTGCCCCCGGGGTGGTGGCTGAGGCAGGGAGGGCCCGGCCTGGAAAGGTGTGAAGGAGACAGCCAGGCAGTGAAGGGAAAATCTTGCAGATGCAAAGGTCTGGGGCTGTGAGATCAAGTGATCCAGACCTGGGGGGCGTGAGGTGGGGACAAGAAGGACTGCCTGCCTCCATCACCTGCGAACCTGGAGGTGCGTGGGTTCCTGGGCCCCTCTCCAGGACAGTTTAGGGGACAGACACTGGACATCTGCAGCTCTGGGGAGCTCCCCAGGTGAGCTACCATTCCTTCCAATTAAAAAGCCTTCCAGCCCTCTCTATGTGAGGCCCGCAGGTGCACCCTGCCCCCTTCCTCTGATTTGCACTTTGTCCCATTAAAAGGTGGAGGTTATCATCTGCCTTCTGGCTTGAGTTGGGCGTGATGACAGCTAGTTTTGGTGAATAGAATGAGGCAGAATGGACAGTGAGCCTTACTCTGAGGTTAGGTCTTAGGTTCTGTTTTTGCCTTTGGTCCTCTGCCAAATTCCTTGTCATCGTCCCCTAGCTTGGCATGGATTTGCTCCCTGAATGTGTCCCACGAGCGTCTTATCTGTGGCCAGACTGTGGGTCCTGGAGGGCAGGCCTGGGAGAATTGTACTCATTTCAACCCCAAAGTCTCTGCATCTAGCCACATTCGTCAGTGGTCACAGTGGTCGCGTCCCTGTTGCTTTAAGTGCATTTTCCATTTTATTCGTGACTTCATTTCTTCCTTGCAGCAACCCTAGGAAGGAGGTAGTACTTTCCCCATCTTTGAAATGGGGATGACCGTCACTTGCCACCATCTCAGATGGAGCTGGGAAGCCAAAGACCAGGGTCCCTTATCCTCTGTAACTTCCCTCTTTGACAGGGGCCTTGGAGTTGGGGGCTCCAAAGCAAGGAGCCTTTCTGAGAAGCATTGGACTCAGGCGCAATCAGCCACCAGACACCCCTTGTCAGAGCAGTGGGTTGCAGGAAAGGCACTGAGACAAGGTCAGAGCCTTGAGTTACAGCCCTGCCCCTGTCATGAAGCTGCCAGGGGATCTTGACAAGCTCCTCCCTGTTCCCTGCCTTGGTTCTAGAACCTGGGATAAAGAAGTTGATGATTCCATTCTCCATGTTGACCTTGCAAAGTTCAATGACCTTGTGACGTTCACACTTTCCAGAACCACATGGCAATCAGAGAAGTCTACATACTGTCCCATTACTGGGCTGGGGTGCCTTCCCCTGGTCTATCCAGGTCCCTGGTCTTGCCAGCTCAGTGTGGGGGACACCACCTGCTTGTATCCCCCATCCCACTCAGCTGGCCACTCTGCCAAGGGCATCAGCCCCACCCATCTACCGGGCTCACTTCAGCCCTTTGAAAGACAGGGGCTAAGGCTCATGGGGAGACAGGTAACAACTTACCTGTGTTGTGACATTAGCCTCTGGGTGGGTCCCGCAGACAAGGATCATCCTGGGCTCTCTTTGCAAAACGCGGGGCAGAGGCAAATTATTGTGGACTTGTTGCCACTGTCACCCCTACTCTCTGAGCTCCTTTGCAGGCACTGACGCAGTTTACCTCTAGGCACGATCACTTTTGCCTTCTAGGCTTCTGCTGGGGAGACTTCCTACAGGTTGTCTGTCTTCCCTGACTTGATTTTCAGGCCACGCCCAGGACCCCTGAAGCTCAGTTCTCTCTCTCAGATCAGAGGCAGTGGAGACCTCACCCATCACCCCAATTCCATGGCACTATATCCGCCTTCTGGGCTCCACCTTTCACCAGAGAAAATGTTCCTTTGTGAGAACTGGTTTCACGGGGTTGGGAACGTTTGCCTGTTTTGCTCGCTGCTCATCCCCAGAATCTACAACAGGGCCTGGCACGTGGCAGGGACTCAGGGAGTACTCCTTGAATGAATCAAGGCATCGACGTGGCTCTGAAGTTACAAGTAAAAAAGGTGTTGGTGCTGGTGCCCACTGGCCCAAGACTCACTCAGAAGACAGCTGCAGCTGGGGAAGGGAGAGAGCTGGGAGGAATGGGGGTTCCTATAAGAGGACAGACCGCCATCCGGTGCAGACACGAAAGCTGATTTTAACCTGCCTGTCTTGGGACACTTTCTTTTAGTAGGTCAGTCATCAGCACCTTGAGAAGGATGCGCATTTTGCCCGAGATGACCTTTGATGGGCCCATGCCTCCAGCCCAGGCAGCAGAGTGGTGCCTCCTCCGGAGGCTGTGTCTGAGAGCCTTCTCTTGTGGTCAGGTTTCCTTGGCAGCAATTAGACCCTCTCCCCTGCGCCTCTTCATCTGACAGCTTCCAGGTGCGATTAGGGAAGGAAATCCTCCTGCTAGCCTTGATGACGGGTAGCCAGGACGCCGCGGCAGCCAGGACGCCGCAGCAGCCGCATTAAAGTGGCTTCAGGTCCAGGCTCTGGGCTCTCACTCAGAAGAGAAAGAAAGTAGAAAATGGGGCTGTGGGCCACCCTTTCTCCATGAAGTGTCTACCATAGAACAAGTTAAGGGTGTTTCTCAAAACAAAGTGGGCAGACCCCTGTCCCAGAACCACCCAGAATGGGTGCAAACCTGCAGATCCCCAAGCCTCCTCCCAGATGCACTGGATCAGAATTCATGCGGCAGGTGGCCCAGAATCTGTGTGGCAATGCCTCCTCGGGTTGGGGGGGTCCCAAGGCCACCTCCAGGTGGCTGAGTCATTAAAAGGACTCACAGGATTCAGCATACAGTCGTACTCATGGTTTTTGAGGGATAGTGAAAGGATATTAAGCAAGATCGGCAAAGGGAACAGGAAAGTCCCAGGAAAACCCAATGCAAGCTTTTAAGAGCCCTCTTCCTGGGGAATCACTCAGGCTGTGCTGAATTCCTCCAACAACATGTGATGACCCAGCTTTATCTGGTGGATAAATCTGGGTCAATCTATTCCATCCCCAGTTACTGTGTGACTCATGATAAGTTACTTGATCACCTTGAACCTGAAGTCCTGCTTTGCACTAGAGAGGATATGCTTCCGCCCAGGAGCTTACATCCAAATCTTAGAGAACTTCAGAGTTCTGAGAGTTCTCTGGTATTGTCTACCAGGGAAACTCGTCAGAGACTCAGCTCACCAGAGACTAGTTTTTACAGGGGCTGGTCATGCCAGCACCGTCTGTCTGGCTCGTTCCCAGATTCCAGGCTTCCAGAAGAAAAGCAGGGGTTCAGCACAAAACACACTGTTTGCCCAAACTGTCCAGATGCAGCAAGCTGCTCTTACCAGCCAGGGAGCTGGGTGCCCTCCCCCAAACCCATGTTCCCAGATGCCCCCCAAGGACCAACCTGGCAAGGACAAGGACAGCACTCTCAGCAGGCTATGCAAACACCCGCCTGCACCACCCACTTCCTCCCAAGGGATTCTTATGCAGATCCGAGTGTGAGACTCACTGGTCTGGGAGATAAAGCTGGGTCAATGTATTCCATCTCCAGTTACTGTGTGACTCATGATCAGTTACTAGATCACCTTGAACCTGAAGTCCTGCTTTGCACCAGAGAGGATATGCTTCCTCTCAGGAGCTTACAACCAAATCTCAGAGAACTTCTTCCTCAACTAAGCGGAAAGGAGAAGACTCCTGATTAAAGGCATCCTGCCATACCTAGGCTGCTGGGGTAGGATTTGACCTTGGCAGGGATGGAGTGAAGGAAGAGAAGAGAAGTAGCAGGGAGGGGCAGTCCCGAAGACATAAGAGGATTTGGATCCCCAATCACATCTCTAGGGCTCTCCCTGGAGGACAGGCTCCCCTCTGCATGGCTTGGGCACTTGGAGTGATGGGGCCACTGAACCGAGCAAGACTCAGATGCCACCCTTGAGGGCGGGGCCAGAACCATGGATGGAGAGCTGGGCAGGGGTCAGCTCAGACACTGATAGGCACTGAGACCTTAGACAAAACACACTACCTTGTTGAAGCCCAGTCACCTCTTTATATTTTTATATATTTATTTCAAGATTTTATGTATTTATTTGTCAGAGAGAGTGAGCACAGGCAGACAGAGTGGCAAGTAGAGGCAGAGGGAGAAGCAGGTTCCCCGCTGAGCAAGGAGCCAGATGTGGGACTCGATCCCAGGATGCTGGGATCATGACCTGAGCCGAAGGCAGCCGCCTAACCAACTGAGCCACCCAGGAGTCCCCAGTCACCTCTTTTTAAAGATGGCTCTCGCCTATGATCTAAAGAAAGATTGTAAAGATTAAAAAGAATAATGACCAACATTTGAAAAAAAAATCATAAAGCATCGTTTTGAAAGAGTTTTATAAGTGTTCCATGCAAGTCATAAAATGACGTGTCCCTGCTGGTTCATCCTGCCGCACTTGGTAGACAGTGTGGACATTATGTCTTTACCACCATGGAATCCCTGGAAATCATCTGGCAGATTTCCACCCACCTGACCTCCGCCCTGAGCAGAGGAAAGACCACCTTGTTGACATTCAGGACTCTGTCGCTAATTTTTCTGCTGACCTGGCAAGTCTCACCTCATCTCTGGGCCTCAGTTTTCTCCAGCGGCAGGACAGGAACAGTAATGCTCCTACCTATCACCTTACCACCTGTCTATCACCCCCTATCACCACCTTAGGACCTTTCCTTTTTCATCTTGTCCCAGAACTGCCCGAGACACATCTGTGGTCAAGGACTTGGACTGGCATCTCTCTGAAGAACATTCCAAAGTAGGGTGGAAAACATTGTCTTGGATGGGCCCTTCTTGGAGCTTTGTGGGGTACGTTAGCATCATAAGGTCTCTGACAAGTCCTGCAGGAAGGGAATGGTCTCAAGCTTGTAAGCTCACAGACCTCCTTTGAGCAGTATATCTGTCAGCACCCTAAAGAATAGTCTATGGCTTTCCCTTGGTGGCTTGGGCAAGGAGGACTCAAATAAGCTGAACCCCAGTTATGTTCACCACACACAGCCTTCCCGGGTGGGTGGCATGCCATCTTTGCCCCTGGCCTCAGTCCTCCTTGGGAGGTGACCTTGAGGCTGGAATCACAGTCTGAGCTCCAGCCTCTCCCGCTCTGCTTTCGTTCCCAGATGCCTGAGAGTGTTGCCAGAGCCCAGATTCAGAAGACCTGATGAGCCTGGTTCATTTTGGGGCCATGGCAACAGGCAGGAGTCTTCCCTAGTGGGTTGCTTGGATAAACGAGTTAATTATGTCCAAGCTCTAAGAACTTTGTCTTGAGAACTTTGGTGCCGAGGGTATACATATGTGTTGGAGGTGGGGGGAGGTATGGGCACAGCATGGAATGTGCTCTGGGGTCTGCAGGGACCCAGGAAAGGGGGAGCTGCTTACAGAGCATTGCAATGATGCTGCTCATAGAAGTGCAGGGGTCAGCGCCTGGGTGGCTCAGTGGGTTAAAGCTTCTGCCTTTGGCTCAGGTCATGATCCCAGGGTCCTGTGATCAAGCCCTGTGTCAGGCTCTCTGCTCTGCAGGGAGCCCGCTTTCTCTTCTCTCTCTGCCTGCCTCTCTGCCTACTTGTGATCTCTGTCAAATAAATAAATAAAATATTAAAAAAAAAAAAAAAAAGAAGTACAGGGGTCCATCCCAGCCAGGGAACTTGACAGATGGGACAATGTTCCTTGGAAAAGCCCGTATCCGCAGCTTTGCCAGTGGGAGCCAGGAGATGGGCTGATTAGAGGCCTTGGTGCCCCATCCCAAGGCTGAGCAAGGCAGTCCAGGGCAGCGGAGGTGGGAGAGGTGTCCTGAGGGACCTAAGCACGGGCACAGACATGAGCAAGGTTTCTGAGGCAGACTGCATCAGCGTTGAGCCTTGGCTGAGCCCTGAATGAGTTGTGTGTCATTGCCCAGACCACTTAGCCTCTCTGAGCCTCAGTTCCTTCATCTGCAAATGGACACAATAATCTCTCTCACTCTCTGAGTAACGAGGGGGATGAGTTGGGCAAAGCGCCCAGAAATATCTGACATATAACAGGTCCTTCATGAATTCCACTAGTCTCCTCATCCTGTGGGTAAGCTTGAGACTGGCAGAGGTCTTTTTTTTTTTTTTTAAACTTTCAATTGAAGTATAACATGCACATGGCAAAGTGCATACATCTTTATTGTTTGTTTTCTTTAATTTAAAATTTATTTCAACTCTTCTGGGGCTGGCAATGGAAAATCTTAAAATAAGTCGAGAATGTCTTGCCTTTACTGTTTTTTTTTAAATAGCATTAAAAATTATTTTGAAATAATTTAAGACTCGCAAAAGTTGCAAAAATAGCGCGGCGTTACCATGGACCAGCTTTTCCCAGCGACATCTTACATGAACGCAGAACGTCATCCAAACCAGAAAGTCGACATCAGTACCGCATGATTAACATAAAATAGTGTGCATATCTTAATGTATACAGCTCAGTGGGTTATCACAGCCCTGAAACCAGCAGCCAGATTCAGAACAAGAGCGTGAATGACCAGCACCCCAGAAGGGTCCCCTGTGTGTCCTCCAGTCCTGTCCCTCCTCCTCCAAGGTCACTGCGTGGGTCCCGACTTGTTAGAGCATAGATTTGCTTTACAGGTGTTTGAGCCTCTGTGTCCCTCTCCTGCTCCCCTTCGTGTCTGGGTGCTCTGCTCCCATGGTGGGGTGCGTGCGGAGCTGCCTCTAGGCAGGCAGCGTTGAAGAAAGGGGACAACCTTGTGTGACTGTGAGACAGAGCCCACCCTCCGTCTGCAGCGAGGTCCTTTGCTGCCCCACTCCACGGGAGCCAGACGAGTTAGCCATATGGCCTCTTGGTCCAAAGGGTGTTATTTCAGGCTGAGTGGTGTTCCGTGCCCCCTGGAATTCATGTTTAAGTCCTAACTCCCAGGGCCTGAGAAGGTGACTGGATTTCGAGATAGTCTTTAAAGAGGTAATTAAGTTACAATGAGGTCATTAGGATGGGCCCTGACACAGTGGGACTGGTGTCCTTGGAAGGAGAGACTAGGGCACAGACACACACGAAGATGGTCGTGTGAACACGCAGGGAGAAGGTGACCGCTGCCCAGCCCAGGAGAGAGGCTGGCGCCCCTGCCAACACCGTGGACTTCCCTCCTGCAGACTGGGAGTGCAGAACCTGGTGGTCGAGCCCCCTGGTGTGTGGTGCTGTTGGGACAGCCCAAGCATGCCGACCGGACGTCCACTTCCTGGTGTCTTCTCCCCTTGTGTAACCCTTGAGCTGCTGGGCTGGTGCCCACAGATGACAGGGACAAGGGCCTCCCAGGCCTCACGCCACAGGGCCTGGTGGAGGCAGCAGCAGCTCTTTTATCCAAAGTCTCAGCTCAGGGGCAGGGGTGGGAGGAGTGGCAGCTGCTCTAATGTTCCCTGGTACGTCAGTCAGCTACTGCTGTGTAACAAACCAGCCTGAACCTCAGTGGCATTTAGCAAGAAGCATGCGTTCCTTACTCACGGTCTATGGGGTTTTGGCTGATCGGCGCAGGCCATGGCTGGCCGTGGCTCCCAACTGAGAGCTGGGCCCAGGTCTGCTGCAGGCATCTCTCCCACTCTCCAGACTCGGCTCCCCAAGGCTCATTCTCATGGTGACGGCAGATGTGCTAGTGAACGAGCCTCGTGGATGAGCACATGTGGAGCCCCGCATCGTGGCGTGTTTGCAGGC
The DNA here is from genome assembly GCF_964662115.1 of Mustela nivalis. Classification (NCBI taxonomy): domain Eukaryota; kingdom Metazoa; phylum Chordata; class Mammalia; order Carnivora; family Mustelidae; genus Mustela; species Mustela nivalis. The sequence continues at coordinate 12,119,600 of NC_139029.1, read as the reverse complement.
ATCCTGTTGGCCAGAGTGAGGCCTGGGGCCATGTCCCACAGCAGCAGGGCACCAAAAGGGGAGTCTACATCTTTGTGGGGCTGGTGGGGAGGGAGAGAATATTTGCTGCACAATAATCTGATCTGCTACATTATCTAAGCTTTTGAGCAAGAGAAGCAATGTTTTCCTCTTAAAGACTCAAAAACTGGGGATGATGGCATTCAGCAAATCTTTCTGGAAAATCATCTTAGGGTCCTCAGCCTGCGCCTGGAGTGTGGATGCCTTCCCACACAGCCTGCACCAGAGTAGCAGGCTCCCCACTCTCTCACTTCCTCCCCCTGCTGGCAGAGGAGGGCTCTGGCCAGGTCTGACCCCAAGGATGGACCTCATCCATTCTCGTCATAAGTTGTTAACAGAGAGAGAGAGAGAGAGAGACTTTTTAAAAAGCCACCAGGGCTCAAATGCTGCTTCTGCTACTTAGTGGCTATGTGGCCTTGAGAATGTCCTTTGGCCTCTTCAAGCCTCAGGTTCACTGTGTATAAAATGGGCACAACATTAGAGCTTTTCTCTTGAAGTTCTCATGTGGAGGAAGTTTGAGCAGGAAGGTAAAGCCTATCGTCTCCTGGTAAGAGCCCAGGAAATGTCTGCTAGGTGTGAGGGCACAGCAGTCACGTCCTCACACGAGACCCACCATGCCCTTAAGGGTAAGTCCTGTAACGCTAGCACTCAGCTGCCGCGCTCCCCGACTCTCGGGGGCTGTCCAAACCATTCCCTGCCCTCCCCTTAGCCCAGAGCCCTGACCCCAGGGCACCCTGACTGCCTCGTCCTGGGTTCTGGCCACCCGTCCCGGGACAGAGTCTTGAATGTCATGTCCACTTTCAAAGCTGCCCCTCTCTGTGGGCATGGACCATCTGGTCCCAGTTTAGGATCAGAAAAGCTGCCCAACGCCGGCCTGGCACGCACCTGGGCATTGTAGGCAACGTGGCCCTCATGCTGACATGGGCAGCAAACCCATGTGTCCGGCCCGGCGCGGCTCAAATGTGCTGGTGCACAGCAGTGTAACCGCCTTCGACTTAATATATGCTAATTAGATTTTAATGGAATTCAGATTTCCAACAGTAGTGCAGTGTTCACCATGGTAAGTTATAATCATATCTAATTGGTAATTCTAACATAACAAATTTCTTGGATAAATTATTCTTAGTTAATAGTCCCCCAGGAACAACCTCAACACGGATGCGTGCGCACACACACGCACCCGCGTGTGCACGTGTGCACACATACATGCATATATTTAAGGGAAAATTGAGAAAAAATAACAAGGTGGGAGCAGGCTTGCAGTGAGGCAATGTTGTTACCTAAAACCTGGACTGCTTCGGGACCTCAGCCAGAGCCTCCAACAAAAGCCTTTGGGGTTGTTAGAAACCCCAATAATAAGAGCATTGGGAGGTCGGGCATGATGCCGTGTTCCAAAGTCAAGGCTATTGTCTTTGAGGGTAGGTAGCCCTTCTGGTAGGCGGCCCCATGCCCAGGAGGTGGTGGCAAAAGGGGTCACTGGGTTCCGGCCTCAGGCCCTACTGGGGGCAGGGATGCCACTTCCGGGGACACCTGACCAGGCTGCAGAAGCTCCTTCCCCAGCCCCCACCAGCAAGACTGGTCCGCCCTGGAATTCTTTCCTGGTACAGATTCCGAGATGGCAAAAGGAGCGAAAGGGGGGCCCGGAGGAAATAGCTCAGCTGAGTGTAATTCCAGAAAAAAGGAATAGGGGCAGCGGTGGGGCAACCCAGGTTCCGGGCTTCACTTTGCTGTTAACTTGTAGGAAGCTTCCCAGGGGAGCTGTGCAGGACCTCAATTTTCCCAGCTGTCATATGGGCTGCAACTCAACATGCCCTTGTGCTTTAGCTGGAACAAAGAAGCCTTTTCTCTGGTGCTGGGGTGAGGGGCGGACCTTATGTAGCACCTAGAGAGTCTGCCCTGGGCATCCACAGAGAATGTTCTCTCCTATTTCTTTCCAGTTGTCCCTGGCCACAGGAGAGTGTGGCCCTCGCCCCCCGCTGGCAGCGGTTTACGTCTTATGCCGCGGAGGGTTGGGGGTGCGGTGGCCACGTCACCCCACTGAGTGGAAGCAGAAAAGGGAGAGAGAGAGTGACCGCTTACCCATCGCTTACCCGTCGCTGTGTTCATGTCTCGTTCCGCTTATTACATGGGTCCAAGTAGTGCTTGCGTGACTGTTGTGCGGTCTGATGGGCACAACCTTGTAAAGCATGTGAGTTGGTAAGGGTGAGTTTCTCTCCCCACTCTTTTCCTTCTCCATTCCCCTTCCCTGATGCTGGGATTGACCTTGGGGGAGAGGAAGGAGCCCCACAAGATCTTTAATCTGGCCCTACAACCTGGAGACTCATGTTAGCATCTGGGGCCAAGTGACTAATGACAGGTGTTATTTACTGAACACATACTATACACCAGACAGCTTTCTAATTACCTCATAAACATGCTTACATTCAGCCCTAAGAAGAGGGAACAGTTATTCCCATTATGTAGAGAGATAGGACACTAAAACACAGAGAGGGTGTGTGAATAGCCCCAGGTCACACAGCTAGTTGAAAGCCAAGCCAGAATCTGAACCCAGAGGAGTCTGGCTGTAGAGCTAACCTCCTTCACCACCACACGGTACTGCCGCTTGTGCCAACCAGCCTGAGATCATTAGAATATCTGGAAGAATGATCTGCCTTGGTGGGGCTTCGAGGAAAAGGAACTGAATTCTTGCTCTACACCTGGCACGATGCTTCTCACCTGCAGAGGCAAAAATGACCTGGTGCAGATCTAGCTCCTGGGCTTATTTGCTGTGTGAACCTAAGCAAGGGGTATAACCTCTCCGAGCCTCTGTTTCCTTGCTTGTAGAATAGAAAAAACGCTTCCTCTGCTGTGCAGTTCAAAGGCGCCGACGCTGACGGCACTCTCGGCATGGTGCCCGGTGCAGAGAGAAAGCAGAACCGTGGTAAATTCTTAAATATGGGAATGTTGATGTTTATGTAAATTCTTGCCTATGGAAGTGTTGGTATTTCATTTATCCCGCACATCCCGTAAGTTAAGTGTGATCATCTCCATTTCCTCGTTGGAAAAACCGAGTTCAGGGAGGCTGAGCAATCTCACGGTGGGAACGTGGCCAAGCTGCAGCAGGAGCCCTCCAAGCTTTCTACCCCAATGTCTTTTTCCAAACCCTGGTCCTCACTGTGGATGGGGTGAGCCTGAGCGCCTGGGGGTGGGGGAGCCACGTGCAGTTACAAGCCTCTGGCTCACTTGCGCTTGCGCTTGTAGCATCTGCTCCTCTCTGCAGGGCACACCTCTGGCCGCAGGGGTGAGCTCCGCCCTCCTCCCTCCTCCGTGGGGCAGCCAGAGGTGTGGGGTTTAATGCTGCAGCGATCGGTGCAGAACCATTCCAGCTTCTTTGCCTCTTAGCGGGGCCAGTCTGAATCTCAAGGATGCGTGAAGAATCTCAAGACTCCCCTTGGAGTGAAGACCCCATTGCCCAGCTGGGAACTCGCCCAGGAACCACCTAGAAGGGCTCTCCTTTCTTCCCCATCCCAGCTGTCTGACTCTCACTGTGCTTCCTGGGTCTCCTCCCCAACAAACCACTTGCATCCAATGCTTGTCTCAGGGTCTGCTTTTGGGGGAACCCAAATCCAAACACCCCCCTGCCCCGGCCACTGCAAGCATGGATTATCCTTGGCTTAGTGCAACGGCAAGAAGCTAAGCTCTTGATCCCGGCAGATGGAGGCTTCGATCTCAGAGCTGTGCCTCTGGGCTGTGTGTGACGTTAAGCAAATGACTCAACCTCTGAACCTCTACGTGCTTATCTGTAGTATAGGGAATATCTATCCATAGAACCAGTGTGATGGAGCACTGGCAGATGGTCGGGGCTTAATCCATGTTTGTTGTTCTCAAGACAGATGATCCCAGATGGGCTCTTGAGCCCCAGATCTGCTGGACGTCGCCACACGCCCGCGTCAAACTTGTCGCTGTCCTGTGTTCTCATCCCTGGGTCTTTATTCCACCTCTGAGTGTGCATGCCAAGGACCTCTGGCTCGTTACCACTGCTCCCTCGTCCTCACCGACCACCATTCCCGGAGGCCTGGGGGCTCTCCCCTGAGCCTGACCCTTCTCCAGCCCCACTACCCTGTTCTGCCCCTGCGATCAGACCTGGCGGCTTGATCAGACCCGGGACCAGACCTGGGTACTGCTCTACATGGTATGTTGGTGCCTGGCAGGTCGCGTAGCCCCTCTGAGCTTTGTCTCCGAATTCAGAAAGGACGGTAGCATTGTTTTATGGTTAAAGCATCCAACCCAATGTGCGGTAAATAATCAAGGCTTGACACATCTCTCCTCTCTACTCGGCGCCGATGACCTTCACGGACTCTCTCCCCTGAACGGCTTATGTAACCCCCGCCACTGGTCTCTCTGTGCCAAGAGCAGGCTTCTCAAACTTGACCTGGCACACAGGCACCTGGGATCTTGTTAAAATACGGATTCCGGTTCGGCGGTTCCAGGGTGGGGCCTGAGCTTCTGTGTTCCTATCAGATTCCCGGGAGATGCTGACACTGCTGGTCTGGGGCCCTCATTGAGTAGCGAGGACCTCGAACTTCCCGCCACCAGTACTCTCCTCTCTGCTTCTGAGCACTGTCCATGATTCTGATGCTCTCACCCTTGGCTCGAAAGCTGTGACCGGGTCCCTATTCCACTGTGAGGATGACAAAGCTAAGGCTCATGGCATACTTTGGGCGTGCCAAATTCTGCGCTAAGGAAGAACTTCCCAATCGTCATCCATTGAACTCTCTGAGATGAAGACTACGAACACCCATTTTACAGAAGAGGAAATAGAGGCACAGAGAGGTAAAGCCAAGCGGCCACGTCACACGGATCATAACAAGGCTGGACTTTGCACTCAGGTCTGTGCACCTGACCGCTCTGAGCACCACCTCCCCCCACACCCTTTACGGAGTCCCATCTCCTCAGGCTGGGATTTAAGGACTTTCCCTGTGGTCAGAGAAGGACGTTCCCTGCAGCAGGTGGAGTTCAAGGCGGTGGGTCAGGGACACCAGCTTAGGAAAGGACTCCTCCAGAACGCTTCCTCTCTGGGGCCCAGGAAACTCCGGGGTCAGTGGATGCCAGGTGGGAGGGAGTGAGAGCTTGGGTGGGAGGCAAGGGCGGAGGGGGAAGGGCAGGGGCGGGGCACAGGCCAGGCAGCGGCCAGGAAGCCCCGCCCACCCCGAGGTCCGAGGTCCGTGCAGCTGGCCGCTGGGGCTCCGCTCTGTGTGCTGACATTTAAGCCTGGCGCTGACAGTTGAGCCCATTTGATAAAAATGCATGTATTTTGCACATCTATTTCCTTCCACCCATCACTCAAGGCTGTCGTTCCCCGAGGAGGCCAAGGGCATAATTGCTGACATAACAGCTTAAGTGCTTTTTGGAAAACTCACTCCGGCTCTGGTCTGTGGCTCCTCCTCCCTGGCTGGGCTGCGGGGCCAGGCTCTCTCCCTCCATCTCTGTCTCTGTCTCTTGTTTTCCTTACCGTGTCTCTCTGTCTCCCCCTCTTTGTATCCGTGTCCAGACTGGCTTCTCATCCCCCCTCTCCCTTTCTCTCTGTCGCTCCTCCCCTGCCCGCCGGTGCCCTCGGTCTGCCGCTCCCTGTGTCTGTCTCTCTGCCTCTCCTCTAGCTCGGCTCTTTCCCACCCGCGCCCTGCTGCTTCAGCTTTCCCCTCGTCTCACTCAGTCCTGCTGTTGGTCTGTTTCTGTTTTGCAGCTGCCTAACTGGACTGGAGGTTTATCTTCCAGAGTCTTCCCCAAGGGACCCCTTCTTGGTCCTCTCCATCCCTCACCTCCAAGACCCTCTGAAGAGCCTCCTGTCTCCCCAGGATCTCTGATCCCAGGGTGAGTCTGACTCACAGCATCCCAAGCAGCTTTCCTGGGTCACCGCCCCTTTCTCCACCCCCCACCCCATCGCCCACCCATCGCAGCCCACTTTGCTTCTCACCAGCAGCCAGGGCTCCTGGGGGAGTCTTCCCCGAGTCAGCCACCCATCCATGCTGCCCTGGGAAAGTAGAGACACGCATCCGGGTTTGGGGGTTTGCCTGGGGCTGTCAGCTCCCCCACGGGGACAGAGCCCAGGGACCCTTGGTTTTGGTTTTGTTTTCTCAGCTCTGTGTACACAGGTGCATTCCATAAAACTGATGGTTTTTCTGAGTTCAGGATGGAGACTCGGAAAACCCTGGGTCCCTGTCTTGGTGTGACCCCAGAGCCCTGAGCAGGGGCCCAGTTCACTGCTCTGCATCTCCGGGTGGACAAGGTATCTGTGACCCTGGGCAGAGATGCGTGTGGTGGAGGTGGGTCTCCAGATCTGTCCTGCTTGGGCGATAGCCCAGCCCAGGGTGGAGCAGGAACGGGGAAGGTCTCCAGTCTACACAGGCAAGTAGGGCAGAAGAGCCATGTGAGGTGCTGTGGCGGGTCGGTACCCCAGGGCTGAGGAGCAGGTGGTGACAAGGGGCCACCCACAGAACTGGCACAGACCCTCCTTTCTGGAAGGGGCAGCACTGGGGTGAAAGTCATGGGCCTCCCCCACTTCCTATGACCTGAGGGATGGGGGAAGGGACCTGAGCTGTTCCCAGCTTGAGAACCCAGGCCAGAGAACGGTGGTCCCACTCGAGACAGGCAGCCGTGACCCTTCCTAGTGACAAGCCCAGCTCTGAGAGCCCCAGCAGGAGGAGGTGGACTGCCTGCTTAGCCCATAGGTTGGGGATGGGGGATGGGAGTGCCCCCGCCTTGAGGCCCAGCGGGTGGTCTTCCGGGCCCAGGGATCAGTGGGCATCATGGGCACAGGGCTGGGGAAACAGTCGACCAGCCTGAGGGTCCTCTGTAAAACCGGAGCACCATGGGGCCGGGGGGGGGGGGGGAACGCCTGGGGACAGTGCACGGGGATCAGAACTCATTTGTGGCTGGGAAGAGCGGTGGGGGCTTCCAGGGGTCGGAAATCTGTGGTCAGGCCCTGATCCGCAGCCATATGTCTGCTGTGGTCTTGCCCTTTCTAAGACAGATGCGCTCAGGAGACACAAAGCCACCTTGCAGCCTTCTGCTTCCCAACGACCTGTCCCGTTTGGTGCTTGAGAAACAGCTCAGGGGTCCGGAAGGACCGGGGGCTAAACTGAAGTTTGCAGAATGGACTTCTTATCCTTCGAAGCCTGGCTGCAATGTCACCACCTCCTAGAGGCCTCCCCTGACCTTCCCCAGTGAGAACGATCTGTCCCCTCCTCTGACCCCACCGTGCTCTCTCACCTATTTATTCCGACACGTACTACGTGGCGCGGCTGTCCTTTCCCCTCAGTCTGTCATTCCAGATGGACTGGGAGCTCTTCGATGGCACGATCTGCATCTCCCCCCGGCCTGGCATCGGCCCAGGCCAGGGGGATGCTCAGATCTGTCAAATGAATGATGAGAGGAGCAGATAAAGAAATGAAGCCCCATCTGCCCTCTGAGGCTGGGCTCTGCCCTATACATCCCTCCTTCCCTCTCTTCAATCCCAGGCTGAACAAAGCACTATTTCCAGTCTGCTCAGGGCCACCGAGTCCTCAGATTCAGAGTCCAGAGCGGGCGGCCAGCCCCTCCCCCAGGACACTCAGCTGGCTTTCTTCGGGCGTGTCCCCGGCCACTTTATGTACTTCATCCACTTGCTGCTGAGATATTAATGCACTTCAGGGGTCAGTGGAGCCCAACGACCGCACCGTTAATAGGGCAAAGCAATTCCAATTTCATGCCTACACGGGCTTCCCTCTATTAAGGCAAAGAGAGGGAACAAATCTTTTTTTCTTATTCCTTCCAGAAAACAGGCAAAGGCATTGTGTGACAGAAGCTTAGGTAAATTGCTGGCAGGTAGCAGAGGGAGGCCGGTGGCTCCAGTGAGACAGAACAGAGCTTTGGAGAAGAAGGAAGTAGGATGAGGAGGCTGGTGGCACTGTGTGGTTGTTGCCTGCTGATCTGGCCCGGATGTTTATACTGATGAACATCTGAGAGCCCCCAACACTTGAAAATCATCTGCTTCGACATCACTATCCACCTGCAACATGCAGGCATGCAAATATTTATTGAATGAATGGATCACATAGGTGGCCAAAATAGTTCTAACTCTGCCTCCTCACTTATGTCCATACATTATGCAATGTGACTTCACAATTTTCAGCTCAGGGTCATGGGGTGGAGCTCTGAATCAGGCTCTGAGCTTGGCGTGGTGTCTGCATGAGATTCTCTCCCCCTCCCTCTGCATGTGCACTCTCTCTTCCTAAACAACTAAACAGGTAAAATCTTAAAAAAAAAGAAAATGTCCACCTATTTCTCTACCCCTTAAAGCTGGGATGGCCTTACGACTTCCACTGGTGAACAAAATCAGTAGAAGGAACAGGAGTATAGGTTCCCCTGGGCCCCAAGGGGCCTGTACGCTTTGGCTCTCTCTTGCTCCTCTGCCTTCCATGGGCTGGACTGCTGGAGGATGATGAATGAGATGAGGCAGAGCTGAGTCATCCCAGGGAAGGTGACCCTAGTCCAGACAGCCTTCAGCTGACTGCAGATGCGAAAGGGAGCCCAGCCTTAATCAGCTGGCTCAGACCAGCTGCATAATGGAAATAATAAAAAGCTGCCACTGTTGGTGGTTTGGGGATGTTTGTTATGCAGCAGCATTGTGGCAACTGACAACTACCAGAGCCACACAACTGTGTTCCTCATTAACCTGCAGTGTTCGTCATGCTCCTTGACCCATGGCACCTGCTTCATAAATTTTTGTTGAATGAATTAATGTACTTTGGGAAGCACTGATATAACTTCTTGTCTATCCCTGCAGGACATGGTAAATTGTCCTCCCTCTAAGCTTTTGCTCATCCCGTTCCCTCTGTCTAGAATGTTCTCCTCCATTCTCTGCCTGGCCAACCTCTCTTTTGGCTTCTGGCGTCTATCTGGCATCTGTTCTCTTTGGCTTCCTCTGACCTGCCTCCCTTACCCCAACGGGATGAATCTCTCCCAAGTCAGTGCTCCACAACCCTGGGTGGGGGGCGGTCTGCCGAATGTTCATCCCACTGACTTACCTTGGCTGGTTGGGTAAATGTTTTCCCCCCACTGGATCATGAGCTCCTTCAGGGTAAGAGCACATTTTGCCTGTCTCTGCAGCCTGGATGACTAGCACAGGACTAGTCCCACAGCTGGGCCTTTGAGAGGTGCTGGTCCACTCACTCCCACATGCAACGCACCTGCCATGAGCCAACTAGATCAGTGGAATAGCTTCATCCTGAACCTGATCATAATAATCATAAATGTGCATTGTTGCCTACCACTGAGGTTTGGGTTGGTTTGGTATACAGCACTATTGCAACTGCTGACTGTTACTCTTGGCCCCAAGGAGGCTTGGCTTTTCTGGTAGTTTCCGGCTACTTCCCGCATCTGTCAGCCAAGCCTGGGGGAAGGTAATGAGGTACAGCTCTGCTCCCCTTCCTGGGAGGAGCGTCTCTTCCGTGTGCTCCTCACCCCTCCCCAGTGCCCGTCCCAACAGCTGCGGTCACCCAATAAATGAAGAATTCAGAGCCACAGACGAAGGTGGGGAAAATTGTTCTGTTTTAATTAAACTGACTGAAGAAGCCAAGACACAGACAGAAAGAGACTAAGAACAGACTGGAAATAGTTTAGAAAAGAAATGAAAACCGATCGCAGAGATGTCAGTGCTGGGTGGAGTAGCCGGAGTGGGGGCCAAGCCTTCACGTCAGCTCCAGGACCACTGTCAGGGCGAGCACCAAGGTGAGCCGGACGCCGGGAGGGCCAGAAGCGGAACCTGGGTTGGGCGGCATGGAGGAGGGTCAAGGTCAAGGTCAGGTCCACCGACCCGGGTGGGTGTGCAGGGTGTGGATCCCGGAATGGCAGAGCTTCAAAGGGCCCCCGCACAGAGTCTGGATTCAGCAACAGGATGTACTGGGTTCAAATCCCAGTTCTGCCACCTGTCGCACCAAAATGGGTGTGATCTTTTCTCTGTCCCGGGGCTGCTGGGCTGAGCCTGGTGGCCATGGGATCATCCAGTGGGGACCAGGTGCAGGGACTTCCATTGTGAAATGTGCAGTGGGCTCAGTGTGAGGAGGAGAGGGCTGGTGGGCTGGGGGGCAGGGTCTGGGTGCCGTGGGGTGGCAGCTCCAGGACGACAGTATCAAAGTCTCCAGCCGGGGCACCTGACTGTCCTATGGAGTGGTCCTGAGCCCGGTGGGGGAGCAGGCACAACCCTATGGTCAATTCTGGACACATCCTCTTGGGGCCAGGACACTAAGTTCTCTGAGCTAAGAGAGCTGGAGTTCATTGTGGATAACAGTGTTGGGGAGGAAAGGGGGCACATTAGGTCCCTGGAAATCCCCACTGGCTGGTTTGGGTTTCTGAGTGCCCCCTTATTGCCTCAGCACCCACTCCTGACCGCCTCTGACCCAGACTGCTGAACTGGAGGACAGGTGCCTGCCTGAGGCTCCAGGGAACGGCAAGGGGATGCGATGGGGCAGCTGGGGAACCAGGGCGTCCTGGAGCCTTGCAACTCACTTGCTTTCAGGCAAACAGCTCTGAGAGTGAGGACTTACCATTGGAGTCCTCTGTTCCTCTTGCAATATTTGGGTTTTCTGTTAGAAAGAACAGGAAGAGAAGCGGATGGGGGCAGCATTCAGAACTTGGTAAAAGAGCTCCCCGGTACCCAGCCCCCACCGTGTGAGCTCTCAGTACAACGGAAAGCCTCAGTGGGTTCTACGGATGCAGAAACTGAGGGAGGTTAGGCAGCTTGCCCACGGTTGCCCAGATAGGAAGTGCTGGGTCTGGGATTCAAACCCAGAGCTCTCTGGTTTCCAGCACGGAACTCTAGTATTTCACATAGGGCATCCTCTCGGGCCCAATTTAGGGGATCCCCAGCGTCCCTTGATGCTCCCTCCTCCCTGAGACAGCTCAAGCCAGGGCCGCCCCTGGTCGTCCTTCCGATCCCCAGTCAGGACGGCGTACCAAAAACAATGAGCCGGGTGTGTGTGTCGGTGGAGCCCAGGGGGTTCTGGGCGGTGCAGCGGTACATGGAGCCGTTGAGCTCAGCGGGAACCCGCTCCAACACCAGCTCCTTCCCATCAAACTCGGTGCTGCCATCCAGGAGGCGGCTTCCAACCCGTGTCCATGTGAACATGGGCTCCGGGAAGACTTCATTCTGTATGGGTCAGGACGGGGCGGGAGTCAGGTCACAGGAGGACCCAGTGCAGGAAGGGGGTCAGAAGCCTGGCATGGCCAGGGCTGGAAACACAAGGCCATCCCATGGGTTGGGAGTGGCTGCCCCGGGACACCAGGGAGAGAAGGACTCTAAGACTCAACAGACGGTCAGGGTCCAGGAGCTGTGTCTGCTGTGAGCTCCGGATGGGAGAGCAAAATGCACGCACATCTTGCCATTCCTCATCAAGCCCAATTTTGCCCCACAGGCCATGACCCTGGGGCCTGCTGCAAGTGCTGAAGGTCAAGGGAAGGCTCTTGGAGATGCCGCCTGGGATGCCTGTGCCCCCTGGCGCCCGTACCCCCTCCCACCAGCCTCCCGGATGCTCAGGGAGCGGCCGACCTGAAATCCATGGACCAGAATCCTCACTGTGTCCCCAACCCGGGCTCTGCTGGGCGTCATCATGATTTTGGGTCCTTTGGGGGCAACTGTAGGGAGAAGAAGGCCAGGTCAGAGAGCTGTACGTAGGTACGGGGAAGGGGAGACTGAGCAAGGAAAGGAGGCTCAGGGAAAATGGAAGAGGAAGTTCTAGTCCAGTGGTGAGTGTCCTTGGGATCAGCTGCCACAGAACCAGGAGCTCTGGGGGTGCCGGTCCATTCATTCGCACCTGCACTCGTTCATACTCCGTTCCTGCGTCCCTGCAGTCAGCCAGAGCCTGTCCGAGAGCTGGGTATTCAGGGGTGCCCAGAAAACCACGTCTTGTGGGGTTCATTCTCAGTAGGGATGAAAGACAGACACAAGCCAGTGTGACCAGGGTCAAGGCAGAGAAGCCCAGTGGACAGTGGAGTCAGGGATGTCTCAAAAGAAGTCTACCGCAGAAATGACTCAGCCGCTAATGGGGGGGGGGGGCGACTATTTCCACAGCCTTGACCGCTTGAGGCACCCCAAACTCCCACCTGCACTAAACCCTGGTGAGGCGGGACTCTGCTGTTCCTGTCCCCTGCCCAGCTGGGTTCACTACGCCCAGAGAGAGCAAGTGACTTGCCAAAGGTCACACAGTGAGGAGGAGCCAGGACAGAGCTCAGCTCTTCTCCCCTCTGCTCCAGGGCTCCTTCTACTAGGTAATCTGCCCAGTGGGGTTTTCTGAAATCCCTAGGTTGGAAGTGGCAGGGGAGGCAGACAGGTGTGGAGGGAACATTCCCTTCCGTGGGCCTTTGTCTTCCCTTTCTCCTCCCATTCTTGTTTCTCTTCTTTCAAGGCCCTTTAGAGCTTGAGCCTGACAGCACGACACCCAGGGTCCTTGCTATCCGATACACAAGAGAAAAGCAGGGCTAAGAGAGCTGCTGGGGCAACCAGTGGGGCCTCAGAGCCTGTCCCCTTGGGTTCAGATTGGGAAACCGAGGCACATAGGTTTTAAAAGAGGCTTATCCAAGGTCACCCATGGAGCTAATCCTCATGCTTCCTGGGGTTCTTTCTTCCAGATTCATGCCTTCAGTTGTTCAACAGGTCATTCCTGAGCCACTCCCGTGCCTGACTCTGGGTGGAGCTGGGAGCACCTGCTGGCCAGGGCCATACGCTTCTGTAGGGCAGACAGTCCGTGTGCAAACAAGCACGTAGACGGAAGGCACGAAAACATGAGAGTCCTGCAGTCGCACCGAGGGTGAGTGGTGGCCAGAGGCCCTTCCCAGGAGCTGACATTTCAGTGAAGACACGAAACTCAGGAGGAGGGTTCTGGGGAAGGAACAGCCAGAACCTGGGGCCGAGGCCGAAGTTCAGGGGCTGTGGGGGCTGGGGCTTCCTGGGCTGAAGGAAGGGCGCAGAAGACCACCCTCCACTCCGTGCCTTCTTGGTGAACATCTTCCAAGGGAGGGAGCAGGAGAAAAGCTTTGTCCCAGGCCCTGGGGCTGGCCTGGGATCGCCCCCACCTGGCCTTGCCTCGTCCCCAGCCTCTCCCTCCCACTGGGCTCTCCTCGAAGAAATCCAAGCAGCCAGCCAATGTGGGTGGTCCCCCAGGCACTCCCAAGTTCATTCTGCAAGAACGAAACTAAAGGACTATTAATTAAATCATGAGCCAGGAATCTAAAGTGCCACATGGGGCTGAGGGAAGCATGGGTGGGAAGAGGGGGAGCGCAGGGAAGGCTTCAGCTACCATCTCCGCCCATGGAGGGGAGAAAGGAGCCCTGGCTCTTGGGATCCCAGGGCAGGTTCTGGTCTAGGGCGTGTGGCCTTGGGCCAGTCACTGCACCTGCTTTTCGCAGGTGCACAATGACAACAATAAGAGCAACCTTTGCACACACTCTCACAGCCACCCGCCCCACTGTGCTGGTGGTCTGGGAGGCGGTGGTGTGCAGGGCTGACATTGGCCTTGGCCTGAAGTCTACTGCGCACCACACCTTGTGCAGCACCTCCTAGAACTTCCCGACCTCTGGATTGTCCCTGTAAGGAAACCAAGGCCTGGCAGGGCCTGGGACGGGGGTCAAGAAGCTTCCTCCCGTTCTTTTTTGACCCTCAAGGGCTGTGAAGTGAGTTTGTGGGTGCAAGCCCCGCACAGGGAAAAGTGGCCCTGAGTTATTTCTTCTGCTCTTTTTGTCCCTCTGGGATGGCACTGTCTGGCTGCAGCCAGCAGAGGGCGCACAAGGGCACCCCGCCTGAGGAGGTGTGAACCCCTTTCCTGTGCAGGTCAGTTTGCTCACTGTCCTGTGTGCCACCTGACCCTTCATGCCGAGGCCTAGGCCTAGTGACAGAGAGGAGAGGGAGCCTAAGATGCACAAGACCCCATTTCAGGCCTATCACCCATCCTGGTGCTTATGAGGTTGGGTACCAGGAAACCCATTCTGCAGGCCTTAAACCTGGCCCTCAGGAGGGTCGTGGCTTGCCAGAGGTCTGGCCTTGCCATAGGCAAGGGGGTGACAGGAGCAGGGCTTGGTGGCACACAGGTCTGTGGAGGGAGGCCCGGAGGTGGGGAGGATGGGAAAAGCAGAGGCTGGCTTCCCCTGGGGCTTCTGAGCTGCCTGCTCCCAAGGACTCCCATTCAGAGCTGACCCAAAGGGACAGTGGGGGACAGGAGAGAGGTCTGGTCCCCCCTCCCTCTGAGCTCCATCCTGACAGCCATTGCAACTACCAGTGCCTTTGCAGCAGGTGGGCCTCTGCAACAGCCCCTCTCCCCAATCCCCACTACCTATAGAATGCTGCTTCCACAGGCCAGGCTCGCTGCTGCTTCCCTCCCCCCTCCTCCCAACCCTGAAAGTCACCAGAAGCTCCTGGAAACTGAATCCTGCCCACCACCACCTGCTCCTAAAACACAGCATTGAGTAGGTCCAAAAGGAATGTTCTCAGCCCCTGGACTTTTCCTGATCTCCAGAAAGAGGAGGGGTCCAGAGACCCAAGGTTGGGGCCTGGGCTTCTGCTCTCTGATGGCCTGACTTGGATGTGTTAGTTCGTGTTAGTTCAAATTGCTGGGCCTCAGTCTCCTTACCTGTGAGCGGGGAGAATAGATATTACACTATTTGAGGAGTTGCTCTGAAAATAATAGTGGGGGACAGATAGGAGGCTATGATATGAAATGTGAAGTGGCATGCATCTGCCCAGAGGAGGGCAAGAGAGCCTGATTATGTAAGCTGCCCTCCTAACCTCTCCAGAGCATTACAGCAGCCTCGTGAAATCTCTTGGAAAAGCCCCTGTAGGCTTTTCCAGGAATTCTGGGTGTTCACTAAAACATCCATCCATCCACCCACCCACCTACCCACTCATCCATCTGTCCACCTACCCATTCATCCATCCACCCATTCATACACTCACCCATCCATCCATGCATGCACCCATCTATCCACCATTCATCCATCCATCCACCCATCCATTCATCCATCCATCTGTCAACCCACCCACCCACTTATCCATCCAACCATCCATCCATCCAACCATCCATCCATCCAACCATCCATCCTTCCATCCATCCATCCACTCACCTACCCACTCATCCATCCATTCACCTAACCATTCATCCATCCATCCATCCACTCACCATCCATTCATCCATCGATCCACTCATCCATCCATCCATCCATCCACCCACTCATCTATCCATCCATCCACCCACCCACTCAACCATCCACCCATCTAGCCCCCCATCCATCCACCCAATCATCCATCCACCCATTCATCCACCCACCTACCCATCCAACCATTGATCTACCTACCTACCCACTCACTCACACACCCATCCAGCCATCTAGCCCATCTACTCATCCACTCATCCATCTATCACTTATCCATCCATCCAATCATCACAAACCTACCCATAAACCTACCATTCCACTCACCCACCCATTCACTCATCTGCTCTCTACATATAGTTCTTTACTCTACACCGAATCTGTGTCAATTACTATGCAGGGCAATGTAGGGGATACAATGATGAATAATAACAGTAGCTGATATTGACTGAGTACTTACCCTGTCACTATGCTAAGCACTTTGTGTGTATTTGCCTTATTTAATTATCCCAACAACCCAGAAAAGTATGAATTAATTATTAAACAGGTGCTTACTATGTAACATGTTAGGGATTGTTTTGAGCCTTGCACCATGCGAACAACGCAGGTATAGACCCTGCCCACATGGACTTTAAATTCCAGAGGGGAATCCAGCGAATAATGAAACACATAATACACCTGTAGCTTGAGATAAATGTGATACCAGGAAATAATGCCACGCAAGGAGTTGATGGGACCAGGAGGAAAAGGCTGTTTGAGATTGGGTGTGCAAGGAAAGATCTTCTGAGCAGAGGGCTTGAGACTATCTGGGGCAAGAATATGCTAGGCAGAAAGGAAAGCCAGTGCAAAGTCACAGAGGTGGGCCTGAGCTGGGCGTGTTCACAGGAGAGGGAAGGGGACCTCGTGGCTGGATAGATGGAGCAGAGGGGGGGAGTGATAGGTGAACACCGCTGAGATTTGGTTTTAAATATAGTGGCAGTCTTATGGGGCAATACACTCTTCTTAAGAACACAGTGTGATGAATCTTAACGTGAACACCTAAGTATCCACCATCCCAAACTCTAGAATGTTCTCATCCCTCCAGAAGTTTCTTTTATGCCTCCTTCCATCTCCCACAGGGAAACTGTTTTGATTTCTATCACCAGAGATTTTATGTCCCAGACATTTATTACAGAAGTGGAATCATGCAGTATGTACTCTTCTGTCTGGCTTGTTTCGCTCGGGATAATGTTTTTGAGTTCTGTCCCCATTATTGCCTATAACAGGGTTTCATTTGTATCGACCAGAAGTAGTTCATGGTGCAAATATACCACAAACTGGTTCACCCATCTTCCTAATTATGGATGTTTGGTTTACTTCTGGTTTTTATGGTTGCCATTGTGATGAATAAAGTGGCTGCAAACATTCATGTCTGAATCTTTGTGGATATACGTTTCCATTTCTCTTGGGTAAACACTTAGGAGTGGGACTACTGGGTCATAAAGTAGGGGTGTTCTTTTTTTTTTTTTTTATCTTGGTAAGCAACTACTAAGAGTCTAATGTCATGGTACTCTTTTATATTCCCAGCAGCAAAGCATGACGGTTCTGCCTGTTCTGTGCCTGCGCTGGCCAGGGAGGTTCGAATTCGAGAAAGAAGAGTAGGAACTTGCCGGCATTCGCTGTCACTGGCTTTTCCAACACTAGCCATTCTTGTCGCTGTGACATAGTGTATCTCACTGAGGCCTTAGTCTTCATTTTCCTGGTGATTAATGATATTATACACCTTTTAATATGCTTATTGGTCCTCTGCATGTGTTCTTTTTTAAATTTTTTTTTATTTTTTTAATGTATTCTTTTTTTAATTGAGCTGTCTTGTCATAACTGATCTTAATAGTTCTTCATATATTCTGGATGCCAGTCCTTTGTCATTTATCTGTTTTGAGAGTATTTTCTCCTGGTCTGCTGTTTGCCTTTTCATGCTTCTAAAGGTGCCTTTTTATGAGCAGAAGCTCTGAATTTTGATTCAGGCTAATTTAGTCATTTTCAATTTTTCATTTGGTGCCTCTTGTGACCTTTTAAAGAAATCCCTGCCTACCTCAACCTCACGAAGCTATATTTCCATGTTTTGCTTTTTAAAACCTTTCTGTTGTTGGGTTTCACATTTAGGCCTGGGATTCATCTCAAATTAATTCTCTCATGCATGCGAGGTAGGGGCCTGGGGTCATTTTGTCCTTAAGCTTCTCCGGTGGTTCAGGGCTGTCTGTTAAAAAGATTTCTCTTTCCCTATTCAACAACCTGGGGACTTTGGTCAAAAATCAATGGACTCTCTTTATGTGGGTCTATTTCTGGACTCTATTCTGTTCTATCAATCTATCTGTCCACTATTGGAGGGTCAGGGGTGGGTGTGTATCTGTGCCATGATCTGATTTATATTTTAAGTAGATCAATCAGGACAAAGAACAGAAAAGGACAAGAGTGGGAGCAGAAAGACCAGTCTGGGGGCTACTGTAAGAATGCGGACGGGGACTGATGGTGCTTGGGTTGGGTGGTTGGAGAGGAAACCGTGAGAAGTGGCAGATGTGGGACAAGTTCTCTGGTGGGACTGCCAGGGCTTGGTACTGGCTTGGACGTGGGGTAGGAGAAAAGAGCGGGAGAAGCGGGTGACTACAAGGGTTCTGGCTCCATTGATGGGAAGAAGGTAGTTGCCACCTACTGAGATGGGTTCTGGGACCACCACGCATGTCTTCTTGTGGGCAGTGGCATTTGAGCTGGGGAGGACGTTCCAGCAGAGGGAACAGGAAGGCTCATGGAGAAGCATGGTCTGATCTTTGCTGGCCTGACCTTCAAAGTCCCAATCAGATGGTTGGATTCTCTGCCCCAAGGTCATCTCCTTGCCCCTTCCACTGTCTTCCAGCCAAGGTCAGAAGGCAGAGGGCCCTCTGCTCCCTTGGGACCCCTCTGGTTCAGAGCTTTCTGCACAGGTTACACCTACTGGCTTTGAGGATCCTCACCACAGGCCCAGCAGGTGGGCAGTAGAGGGCAGCAGTGAAGGTGAGCCTGAGATCAGACCCGGCTGGGTGACATAAGGGAGGTACTCCAAGGCTGGTTCCCCTCACTTATGACATGGGAACGAGGATGCCATCTCTTACTGTCCTAGAGGCCCACTGCACAGGCGCAAGGAGACCTTGTGCAGAAATCATCTTGTATAGACCCGGGCCCCTGTCATTTATGAGGTCCCAATTACTCGCTGCATTCAATAGGTCAGAAAACTGATGCTCAGGATCATGAGGCCTGAGGTCACCCCAACAGGCAGCAGTTAAGGGTTGATGGGAAGCCAGCCAGGGAATTCTACTCATCCACTGTACCTTGTGGCCCTGTTGTGTCCCCCACTCCCCACTTCCCTGGGGGGCACAGCCATGCCCGTGCATGCCCCTTGTCTGTCGGTGGGCCTCGGCCTTGCTCTGATGATGGAGGTGGGGGGTGCTCCCATCAAGAGAACCGTGTGGGATCAAGGACAGGGCAGGTGAGTGCTTTAATCGGGCGTGGGGTGCAGGTGGGAAGGGGGTGGGGCAGGCCCGCAGCAGCACCCCCTCCTCACCATCACGGAGGTGGGAGATATGAACTGCAAGCTCATCCCTTCGGCTGCTCTGGAGTCCTTGGCTGGGCTTTCTCGCTCTCGGTGGGGATGGGGCAGGGCACTGTCTCGGGAAGTCAATGCTTGGGCAAGAGGACCTGGGGAAGGCTTTCTTGGGAAAAGCTGCCCAAGAAAGAGTTACAGCTGCTGTGCTTCCCTGCCCAGGGCAGGTTCTGTCTGGAGGGCAGGGAGGATCGAATGCGAGAAAGAACAGTGGGAAGCACAGAGGGTCCAGAGAGAGCAGTGGGGGTGGGCTCCAGGCTGACAAGGTCCCAGCGTCTAGCACCGGGGCTGTCCTGTAGGGGCTGCTCATGAAGTCTCCATGGAATGACAAGCGAACAGGGCTCAGGACGGTGGCCCACCCCAGTGGGTGCGTGAGGAGGCACAGTGAGAGGCTATAAGCGAGACTACGGGGCCACAATGTCCACCTTCCAATCCTCATCTGCTTACTTTGAGCAATCACAGGTTCAGCAAACTTCTCTGACTCTCCATATTCTTGATCCTGATGGACCAAATTCCCCCGACCTCTTGCGTTCCCGCAAACTTCCCTGATTTCCCTGGGACCCCTCCCCATGTTCCCCAATCCAGCCCAGGAACTTCTGAAGATTCTGGAGGCATCTGGGTGGCTCAGTCGGTTAAGCGTCTGCCTTCAGCTCAGGTCATGATCCTGGGATCCTGGGATGGAGCCCCGCATGGGGCTCCCTGCTCAGTGGGGAGTCTGCGTCTCCCCGCCACCCCATCTTGCTCACTCATGCTCTCTCTCAAATAAATAAATAAATAATCTTCAGAACCCCAGCTCTGATCTGTGCCTGCCTCCTGTTTGCTCCACCTCCCCCCAACATCCCGCCAGCCAAGGACCCTGCGTCCAGGCTCCCCGCCACCCAGTTCCGCTGGGGGTGGGGGCGGCGGCAGCACGTCACCCACCAAGTCTTACCCAGCGTGACCTCTGCCTGCATGGGCATCGACAGCGCTGGGTGCTTGACCTCACAGCTGAAGAGGGCCTCGTTGTCGATCTGCGGGTTCAGCGCCCAGGTGAGCAGGGCGCGCACCTCCACGGTGCCGTCGCTGCCGGGGGCGTGGCTGTGGCGCAGGAAGTAGATGGGCTCGTTGCTGTGGACCCAGCGCGGGAACTCGCGGCTCACCACCGTCTCTGGGACGTTCTCCGTGGTGGGCTGGAAGAGGATGCTGGGGTCCGGGGTCAGGCTGCGGGCGGGGCGCTCTGTGTAGGGACGCCCGCCCCGGTTCTCGGCGTCCAGCAGGGACAGTGACCTCTGCATCTTGGTGTCATCCAGGTCGCGGTGCAGGAGGCTGCGGAAGGGCCTGCTGTCCTGGAGGGGACCAGAGCTTGCAGCAGGCGGCTCGGACAGGGGCACAGCCTCTATGGGTTCCCCATCGCGTTTGAAATAAACCTGAAATTGCAAGGAGTGTGTGGGAGAGACTGGGTGGGAATGACCTCGACCTCCCCATGGCTTCTCAGAGGAACCAGCCAGAGAATGCCACTTCCTTCGAGACCTCCTCCTCCAGTTCCCTCCGGCACCCCCAGCACGAGTCAGCTCAGGTCCACGGGGACCCACAGCCCCTGGCGGCAGAGGTTGAGGGCATCTTCTTTACCAGCAGGTGAGCTTCTCCGAGCCCCCGTTTCCTCGCTTGTAAAGGGGAATAAGAGCACAGACTCCTTGGTCGGGGCTGTTGGATGCTTAAGTGACATGGTGTCCCCAAACAGGGGCCCGCAGCAGCCACCTGGGCTCCAGGCAGCCCGCCCCTGCCCACCTGGGGACAGCCTGCGGAAGAGGGAGAAAGTGGGCGGCCACCAGAGAGGAAAGGAGCCTTCGGATTAAGAATGAAGAGGAAAGGATCTCAGCGTGGGCGCCTTTTAGAGGTTTGGACCGGAAGGAAGGAAACAGGTGCGAGTGTGTGGGAGGGCGCGGCGTGCGGGGATGAGACTAAAGCCCGAGTCTGCTCGCTTTCTCTGCTAATGGGGAATTCAAGTTCAGAGAGGCGGCATTTAATTTAATTTGCTGTCTTTTTATTTTGGTACAGGCGCCCAGAGGCCTGTGGGGATTGGGTGTATTTCTTTAATAAATCAGATAAATAAATCGATGGGAGACAGGGAGACAGGAGAGCAGGAAGCAGCTTTCTGGGGATGCTGGTGCAGGTGAGGGGAGGGAGGAGGATGCTGAGAAACAGAGAGGGGGGTTGGGGGGAGGGAGAGGGGAGGGGGACTGCGGTAGAGGCAGGAAGAAGTGGGGGGTTAGGGGTGAGGAGGGAAGGAGAAGTGGGGGGGGGCTGTGGCTGAGGGGAAAGGGAGTGGGTCGTGGGCAGGAGGAGGAGGGAGTGGTGGGGAATGAAATGGGGGACAGGGAGAACCTCTCAGCGTTTATAGCTCCAACAAAGAATCCCATATGCACGTAAAAACCTGCTTTGGATTTTTCTTTCTTTCTTTCTTTCTTTTTGAAAAGTGCTTCAAAAGCAGATTTGTAATTTATACCAAAGAATTCTTTTAAGTTCTGACATCCCAGGCACATGTGCGATGCCTGGAATGTGGGGAATTAAGGATCCTATGTGTGTGTGTGTGTGTGTGTGTGTGTGTGTCTGTGTGGAGAGAGAGAAAGATGCCTTTAACATCTATATCTGTATTCAACTACATAGATATGTGAAATTGAGTATTTTATTGCCGTATCTTAAATGGCAGGCGCAGGCAGGGGCTGGGGGTGGGGAGTCTTCCCGCAGCCCCGAGGCTGTAAGGAACCTTTCTTTGTATCTTCTGGAAAAGAAGTTGTTCTTTGGAGAAAAAGACCAGCTTGTCTGATTATAGGAAGGCCAGACCTCTTTGGGGTTCCAAAGGGGGAAACTTGGGGGCCAAATCCTGCTCTCACCAATCAGTGGGTTTAAAATGCCTTTTTTTTTTTTTTTAATCTGTTTCCTTGGGACTACAAGGTGGCAGCATATGGGCGCCACCAAAGGCTTGTCTCCCCATCCCTGCCTACTGCTCTACCTGTGCCTGGGTGCACCTGCCTCTTTCCCTGTCTTGGGTCTCTCTGCACCTCTTTCCTGCCCTGCCCTAAGAAGCTGGGTCTATCTGCACCCAGGTCCTGGAGTCAAGTTAGCCTGGGCCCCCGGGTCACCCCATTACATCATACCTGTGAGACAGATCGGGCTCTAGAATGCCTTGTCTCCCCACCTTGAACTCTAACCCTACCCATCCTCCACTCCAGCCTTGGCCCCTCATTGATCCTAGTGATGTATGAAACTCACAGGGGCAGGACTGTTATACAATTCTCTTGGAGGAAGGGCAACTTGCCCTTCCTTCACTTTTAAACGTTTTATACATGAGGCTTCCTGTATCTCATTGAGGCCAAATAGGTCCTGTTGCTTCTAAAAATCTCAAAATCTGGTGGCTCCTGGGGGGCTCAGTCCAGTTCAGTTCAAGAGCCTAGGGTCTTGAGATCAAGCCCCATGTTGGGCTCTGTACTCAGCTGGGAGTCTCTCTCCCCTTCTTCCTTTGCCCTGCTCACCAACACCCTCTCTCTCAAATAAATAAATAAATAAATAAATAAATATTTTTTAAAGCTGAAAATTTTAATGTTATCCCCTTCCTAAACCTCCTTGCAGAACCTGAGGGGCAGAGGTTTCTGCTCAAGGTCATTCAGTGCATGTGGCAGGGCCGGGGCTAGAACCCAGTTCTCCAGCTTAGTGCCTCCCACCCCTCGGAGTGGCCATGACAATGACTCGTGAGCTGGGGTGAAAGATCTTGAAGCAGTTAGGTTGAGTCTAATACAGAGTTGGACCAAAAAGGGATTCTCTCTCGTCTTCCTTCTGTCCTTTCTTCCCTCCTTCTGTCGTTCCTCCTGCCCCTCTTTCTCCACAGTGGACTTGGAGCTGGAGTGGGTGACTCGGGACATGTCCTTTCCCCTCTCTGGGTCTCATTTGTCTCCATCCTGCTCAGTAACTGGGGCAGGAGTGTGCTTGATGCCGAGCTCCTCTAAAGATGCATGTGTAGTTCTGGAACTCGAGGGTCCAGAAAAAATGGGGCTGTCTGTGCCGGGATCTTGGGAGCAAGGCAGACACATGGACACCTAGGGCAAGGGGGTCAGATGAGTGGATGGGTTCAGACCTGGGCAGATGGCGCTGAGTTAACTTATGGAGACCACACCCTCTCCCTTTATTCTGCAAAGTGGGCACTGCGGTGACATGGCCAGCTGGACAAGTCACCGAGAAGGGTGGTCCAGCAGGGGCTGGGGAGGGACTGGGCACTCCACGGTACTCACTGTGGGCGCTGGTTTCCCTCCGGACACGATGCAGACCAGCGTGAAGTTCTGGGCTTGGTAGCGGCTGAAGGGGGCTGGCATGTCCGCGGCCACCACTTCGATGGAGGTGGGGGGAGCTACCCAAGAGGGAAGCACAGCGAGACAGAGGTTTAATGAAAGATTTGGGAAGAGTTTGCAGATGACCTATGATGGGCCAGGTCCCGGGGTGGGGGCTGGGAGCAGGAAGTGGAGGAAGTTGCTCGACTCCAGCGGTGCCATTGGCATCAACTCTAGTGGGAACGATGTCCGGGCTGGGCACACAGGCAAGGGCTCTGCCTCCTGGGGCAGACAACCTGCTTGCGAAGGTTAAATGTGGACCATGCAGTTAAATGTGCAAAGTGCATCAGCGACCGGGAGGTAGAACAGCTATAGAGAGGTTCCTGCCCGAGCCTGAGGGAGTGACATGATGCTGTGATCTGAGGAAGCAAGAGCAGCTGGAGGACAAGTGTGGCAGGTGGAGGGAACCGCACATGCAAAGGTCTGCAGCATGTTGGCCCAGGGCAGGGGGTGGTGGGAGGCAGCCCGGGGCAGCGGCTGGGGTGCCGTGCAAGGAGTTGGGGACCAGAGGATGTGGTGTCCAGGGGGCCTGAGAGATGTGCAGGGTGGGGGACAGCACCGCTGATGGTCGGTTAGTGCTTGCAGTGCTGTGCTGGGGCTGGGTCCTACCAGCTCATGAGACCTCACTGTGCCATTTTCAGGACTGATGTCAAGCAGTTGTTGGACTGCTGGTCCCTGAAATTGGCCACAGCAGGTGTCTTTACACCACGGAAATTGGCAGCCACTACAAATAAGGCTTTTTGTGTGTTTCCTTCCCCTGCCCCAGCTCCCAGAAAGAGGGTTTCCCAGCACACCACTGGTTATGAGTTTTTTCCTTTGTCCTGAGAGCAGTGGGGAGCCATGGAAGGGTTTTAGGCAGGAGCAGTGACATGATCTGAATTGCATCTCGAAGACTGAAAACACAGACGGTGATTCAGGCTAGACAGGCTGGCCATTTAGAGCAGGCTGATGACAGCAGAGAGTACATGACTTGGAGAGACATTTAAGGCCAAGCTGCTGCTTTCCTTTCCTTTTGGAAGTTGGCTTATCTTGGCTGGTCCCATCTCCCACCGGCTCTGCTCTGCCTGCCGGCCACCACTGGCTGGTATGACAAAGCCAGAGCTCCAGGGCACTGTGCGCTCCACAGCTGGAGCCATCGGGAGCTCCTGGGTCTGAATCCCAGATGTCACCCCACCTCCATGTCCTTGGGCAAGTTACCCAAACTGTAAGCCTCAGTTCCGCAATTTGCAAAACAGGAGTCAGACTGGGCAGACGTCCGTGAAGGATGAGTGAGTTACTAGATGTGTAAAGGGCTCAGCACAGGGTCGGGAACTGCTCTTCTTAGGATTCCCACAATGGTTTCCCCAACCCCTTATGTTCAGCCAGGGTAGGGGCTAGAATCTGAGAACTTCAGTTGGTCAAGCCTATCCACGTTGTCTTATCCATCCTTGGGTCAAGAGCAGCGGCGGGGGGAAGCAGAGAGAAGGAATTGCCATAGGTCTTTCCTTCCTGCACTTCCTGCAGGGGCTTTTCACTCTAGTTAAGTTTAATTAAGTTTGATAAACATTTCCGGATACCTACTCGGTGCTGGGCATGGTGCCAGGCACCTGCTGTGGGCGCACAGTGATGAAACACAGTGACAAGAAGCCCACAGGCTGGGGCTGGGGGAGGGGGCTGGTGACAGCCGCCTGGCAACTCTATTTTAAGGTCTAGTGAAATGAAGCCAGGTAGGAGCCATCCATTCATTCAGGCAGCCGCCACGCAGCCGCCACGTGCTGCTCTATTGGCAAGGGAAGCGGAATGAACGAACGGGAAACAATGGGAGAACAATAGATACAGAATTGTAATTAAGTGTAAGATTGTAGGAAACAGATGGTGAGTGGGATAGGAATTCGGAGAGGGGAAACGCACACCGGAACACATCCATTAGCCAGAAGTCCCAGATTCTGCAATCTAACTTCTCAAACTCCAGCAAAACACCTGGGTCCCCACAGCAAGAACCGACGACTGGCCAACACGATGAGCCAGGAGCTGCTCTCAGCCCTTAGCGTGGGTGAATTCATTCCACCCTCCCCATCAGCCTAAGAGGCGGGTTTATTTAATTCCCATTTTATAGATGGCAAACTTAAGAGTTGAAGGAAATTGCTCAGGGGTTCACAGAGCCAGGATCTGAATACAAGCGCCCCAGCTCTGACATGAGGTTGTGCCACCCTGGTCTTTGGAAAGAAGAAAGGAGTTTGTATCTACCTTTAGCCCAAAGTATGCCCATCTGAGCCACCAGGAATGCTCATTTAGTGGCACAGCTCAGCCTTCATAGATGCTTTGTGATGCAGATCCCTCGGGAGCGCTCCCGTGGGTGGCTCTACTTACATCAGCTACCCCTGTGACAAAGGGACCGTGCCAGTTAGAACTGTGGCATGAACCTCTGGCAGCACTCAGGGTGTTTGTGCAGGTGTTAAGTGTACCCTGCAAGACTCCTACAGGCTCAGAAATGGCATGGCCACCTTCAGTGTCACTCATTCTTTCTCACTTTCATCCACACCCTTAGAACCTTCCTTATAGGACCGCTTTGAGGAGGAGACGGCAGGATGCTTCCAGGATGCCTGGCCGTGCACTGTAGCGGAGTTCATTATGATCTGTATCGCCGTTACCCGGGAGGTGGCGCAGGGCAGGGGTTAAAAGCATGGGCTGTAAATCAGACTACCCAGAGTTCAAGAAGCAGCTGTACCACGTACGTGCTGTGTGATCTCGAGTGAGTGGTTTGACCTCTCTGAACTTCAATGTCCTTATCCGTGAAATGGAATTACAGGGTACCTGTGATGATTGGATGGAAGGTGTTTTGAAAGGGCAACCAATATACGTCAGGGGCGCTGATTAGCAGTTGTAATTTACTAATGTACTTTCCTGAGGCTCCTTGCTACTGGCCCGGAGAATGAAAGGTCTCTGCCTTTGGGGTGTTCACAGTTCAGTGAGAAGACCAGAAGTTACCCCGGCTGCACACCTTCCAACATAGCAGTCAGCTCACCCCATGTGGCTGTTGAGCCCTTGAAATTTGGGATTTTTGAGTTCTTCTGTGTAAGCGTAAAATACGCACTAAATCTGGAAGCCCATTGTCAAAAGAATGTTAAATGCATCACTAATGTTTTATATTGAAATATAAATTTCAGTATACATTTGATATGCTGAAACTATGTTTGGGCTCTACTGGACTTAATAAATAGGTTATTAAATTTAATTCACCTTTAAACGCTTTTCTCCGTGTGGTGATTAGAAAACTTACATATGTGGCTTGTATGTTTCTACTGGATCACACCCATCTAGACCTTCCATTTTACGGTCAGTAGACTGAGGTCAAAGAGAGGGAGAGGTTTGCCTACAGTCACACTGTAAGTCAGTAGCAGAGCCTAGACTGGCACTTGGAACTTCTGAATGCTGGCCAAGGTTCTTTCCAGAGCATAGGTATCCCCCTGCCCCCCAACATGCACGTGCACACACACGCATGCACACGCACTTATCACCACTCTGGAGATCTGCACCCACGTCACGCAGGCCGCCCACACAGACAGACCCTGATTGGGAGATGTGTTCCTGTCCCTCGTTATTTTTCTGAGCAGGTCTTAGCAAAATGTACAGCTAATCAAGCTCGTAAGACAATAACAGATCTCAGTTGTATGGACAATGACACAGCAGAGCTGCTAATATCCGTGTGGACAGCCCCGGCTTCCCACACTCGCCCCACCAACATAGTCCTCAGTCGCTGTGTCCCAGGAAAATGTCACTCTGCATCTCGCCTCCTGTCTCCTGGTGGAGGGCTCCGAGCGAGCGCAGGCAGCCAGGGAGCTGTCTACACCTGGGAGCCCCTGGCTGTTTACAGATGCTTCCTTCCACACATCACATCATCCTCTCCTTCCTCCCTCCTCCCCTTCCTGTCTCCAGCCCTCCTGCCTCCGGCTGCCTCCTCTTCCCCGCCCCCCCTCCACCCCCACCCCATTGCCACATCTGCTCCCACACCCGTGTGCGCCCCTTCCCATCTTCATGTCCGTCCTCACTCTGTCTCCCCAACCCCATCTCCATACTCATCCCCATACCCAGCCTTCTTACATTCTCTGACCAAGGTCAAAGCAAGCACCCCGCTCTGTTCCCCATGCCTGTTATGGATGTGTGGCCCCCGGAACAGGGTCCAATCCAAGGCAAGTGGCCAGCTGCTGGCACAGGTGTAAATTTCATGCAACGTCCTAGATGAGAACAATCCCAAGGTCCAAGCTGGGCTCCAGAAACAGCAGGATAAAGCAGGCCACTGGGCTGTGAGCCATGGGGCATAGAATGGCAAAGAATCTACACACACCCCTGCCTTGTGGGTGTCCCTCTCCCCCACTCTTCTGCAACATGTCCAGTGCCCCCATCACGAGTGTCCCGTTGCTGTGAACCCTGGGAATGTCTCTTCAGATGCTGGTGCAATGCTCTCCTGGGTGGCGAGGAGGGGGTGCCCACCAGCAATATTTCCCTGAAAGGACCATCCTCAGGGGATGAACCACGGAGCAGGCATCATTGGATCGGGAGGGGATGGGTCCATGGGGCTGAGAATCTAGCCTTGAGCAGAGCTTCAGAACTGACAAGGCACTTCCAGACACACGGCCAGCCCTGGACCAGCAGAACCTCCCCGGCTCTACATGTCCATGATCAGAGACCACCCCCCAGAAAACGCCTCTGAATCCCCGGACCCCACATCAAGTCAGCCAACTTCCCAGTTTTGTTTGACTTGGTCTTAAGCACAGAAGACTGCAGCGAGAAGTTCCCTGGACAGATTGTGTCTAGCATCAGGAAAAGTAAGGCAGCTTCCCGGCTGCCTCATCTGCAGCCATGGCCACGGCCACAGCTACCCTCTGCTGCCCCGTTCCTTGGGCCGCCGGGGGAGGGAGGGTCTGCGGTTATTTTATTCTTGACAGTTCACATCGACACAGCGAGGTAATGGTCGGGTGATCGGTTTTATGAAATTAACTCTGAAATATTGCCTGTCTTTTATCTCAAAAGCAGGACTTTGTTTCGGTCATCGTAACTCACTTTGAAGGTAATATGATGGTTCTTGGCTCTGTAAATCACTCTGTGGCCTTTGGAATTTGGGAACACGAACCTGTTCTTACACAAACCCCAGCAGGCCCCTGTCGAACTGCAGCTACTGGAGGCAAGTCCTCCCCCCATCCGTGAGGTCCTCCCCGGCCCCTGCCGGAGGACCGGCTCAGACAGAGTCACACCCAGGGTCCAGCGCAGGCTCTGGACCAACAGCCCATGGAATCATGGGTAAATCCGCTGACCCACCAGGCGCCAGTCTTCCTACCTGTCAAGTGGGTTCCATAAAACATACCCTGCTAACTTTTCCACTTCCAGAAGAGAGAAGCAAAAGAGAATATGGACATAAACCTTCCATAAGAACATCAACATTCTGTACAAACGGAAAGGATTATGTATATGATCCTCCTACTGCCTACACCCCTCCCTGGGCTGAGGGAGCTTCTTTCTCTTCCAGGAGGGGCCAGTGTCTAGAGGAGGGGAATCAACTCTCCTATTCCCTGGGTCCCACAGTGTGACGGTTCTGAACACACTCCAGCTCTGACTACCATTTATCATGGGGCGGTAACCAATTAGATTTGGGGAGGGATGGGGGAGGAAAAAGACAAGTTCAAAATTATATTATTTGCAA
This sequence comes from Mustela nivalis, assembly GCF_964662115.1. NCBI lineage: Eukaryota > Metazoa > Chordata > Mammalia > Carnivora > Mustelidae > Mustela > Mustela nivalis. Next base: position 12,090,736 of record NC_139029.1, on the reverse strand, counting down.
AAATCCATTCTTTGCTCTCAGCATGCCTGCTCTATTGACTGCCTTCCTTTCAATCAGCAACCAGTCATTATGAAAGAGAGAGAGAGAAAAAAAAAGAGCCACCCACAACATAGATATGTCTGTGCCCGAGTCCCTCTAGGTTCCCTGTTTTAAATTCTTCCCTTTTTTGGAGGGGGTCCCCCATTTCAGTTTCTTTCCATCCTCTCTACCACATCTATAAGGTGCCGCTCAAAAGAGCACCTCCTCCAGGTAGCCCTCTAGGAAGCTACCCTGCTTGAGCCACACTGAGCTGCCCAAGGTTCCTCCTGCACCTCACTCCCCTCCCCTGTGCCCTGCACAAACCAGTCCTTCTGTGGGTTAACTCTGCTTCTTCCTTTAGAACTGTCCTCAGGTGCTGCCTCCTCCAGGCAGTCTTCTAGGACTTTGCAAGACTGGGTTAGGGCTTATCCTCTGGACAGCCAGAGCATTCTCCTTTTGTCATTCACACTGGTGCTTGTCATTCTGTCCTGGGTCCACATCTGTTTCTCCACGAGACTGTGCTCCCTGAAGTGTGGAGCTTTGTTCTTCCATCTAACCTCAGCTAGTGCAGGCCTGACACACGTGAGTTCAAGTTTAATTCCTGTCTCCTTCTTTCCTTCTTTTGTCTCAGCATGGGCAAGCGCACAGCCTGTTTGTGGAAAGGAATCCCATGAGACCTTATAATACTATGGACCCTGCCTTGCCTTGACCAAGGCCACCTTCTCTGTTACCATGCTCCAAGCACACTGAGAATCTGGTCCATGAACATCCTAAGCTCCTTCAAACCCCAGGGCCTTTGCATATGTTGCCGCTTTCTGCTGAGCTTTTTGCATGGTTGGGTCTTGCTCATCTATCAACTATCAGCTCAAGTGTCACCTCCTGATCTAAGGTGGACTCCCCCCATTTATTCTCTGTCACAGCTCTTTGCTATTTCTTCACAAAGCCTGTCATAATGTTCAATTATTTCATATACTGGTTTGTATCTGGTCTTTTTCTCCGACACCCCCACTAGAATATGAGCACCAGGAGGGAAGGGGAGCCTCCTGTCCATGGTCCATCCCAAGCACCGGACACACAAGGATTCACTCAGTAAATATGTGCCATGTGAATGAGTGAATGCATGGGGGATGGACCCAAGCACGGTGCCCTCCAATCCCTGCCCCATTTGGAAGGGGCTGAACTCTCTGCCCCCTCCAAGATCCTCCCTCCTAGCAGAAACCCCAGGAGGAAGCAGACCCCACCCACAGGAGGGGGACTTCAGCAAGAAAAAGAGAGGGGAAAAGCACAACACTTTGGTTTATGGGAAAATTAAATATTGAACTGAGTAGTAACAGCAGCCAAGGGAAAAAAAAACCTGACAAAAAGCCCCCAAATGGAGCCACCATCAGTGACAAGAGAGATAAACGCAGCGTCTGTGCTTATATGGGCTGCAAAAGGCCCTGCTATGCGGCAGCTGCTGAGCCCACCCACCGCCCCCTCCAACTTGACAGTGGGTGGGAGTCCGTGGGCTGATGCGGTGGTGATGGACCTGGGTCTAGGTCATTGCCCGTGTGGGCAGGTACTGCCTGGGATTCTCCCTGCCCGGAGTTGGCTCGGGGGTGGGGGTGCTTCTGAGTGGACAGGGTCACGGGGGAACTTCCGGCGGCTGCAGGCACCATCCATCGACCCGCCTTCCCTTGGGCGGGAGCTGGCTGGCAGCGCCCGGTTCACCTGCCTCGCCCCTCCCCTGCCAGCTGTTGTGTTTTCGCAGCGGTGGAAGATAAAATTAACAACCCCAACTGGAGGCTCTGGCTGACTGCTCTGGGGGAGCAGAGCGGGGGGGGGCGTGCCGAAGGGGGGTGCAGCATGTGAAGCAGAGAATCGGCGAGGCTGGGCAGAGCGGGATCTGACACCGGTGACTGCTGATAGAGAAATAAAATCCTGCGTGTGCGCGCTCGCACGCACGCACACTCGCACACTCAAAGTGGGTGGTGGGGAGGCCAGGCCACAGGTTTTAGTGTCGGACCTGGATGTGTATTCTGGTGCAAAATGATAGACTATACATTTCCCCTGGTGGCTCTCAGCGTGGACCAGCAACATCGGCCTTACCCGGAGCTTGTGCAAATTCCCGAGCTCGCTTCCAGACCTGCTGCATCAGAACTGGGGGTGGCGGAGGGGGTGGAGGGGTGGGGGCGAAGGGGGGAGGGTCCAGCCATCTGAAGCCTTCAGGGAGATTCTAATGCAGGCTCCACGTGAGAACAGCTCTTTTTGACTTTTGTGAGCCTCCGTCTGTTCATGCCGAAGTTAGGGGTAATAAGACCCACTCGGTGGTGGTCGTCTGTGCATCGAGGACTTGGTCCACAGTAGGTGCTCAGTGAACGCTGGAGATTATTACTGGCAGGGAGAGCAAGACCCAGGGGAATTAGTGAGGCTCAATCTGGTTGCTCCAGGCCCCAGAAGACAGACCAAGGGTAGAACTCTCTGGATGGAGATTATGGCTCTCTGCGCTGAGTCAAAGGACATCAAATCCCCAAATCCGCACCACCCCCTACTTCCAAGCAGTTCAACTTTGGGTTCATGCCTTGATTGGCTGCTTCTCAGCGGCTCCAGCTTTCTGATTGGCCTCCTAGGCCGTCAGTCCCCTTGGGGCTCTCCTCCCTGTGCCTGGGGTTTCTTGGCCGGAGGAGGAGGCAGCGTGCTGGGTCGCCTCTCCGCAGCCGCTGTGGGAGGCAGGCTCAGCCCCTCCACGCCGTTGTAGTTTATGTGGCAATAGAGCAAATGTGTTCAGGCCCATGATAGGTGCCATTTCTGCGGAGATGAAATCTATGGGGTGTGACATGAATCCGTTTTAAATAGCAGCAAGGCTGGCTATTTGGAGGATGTTTTCAATGTATCCCAGAGGTATATATTACACACATGGGCGATTTCACCAGGTGCCGTATTTGTAGCTTTATGAAAGACGCCTGCGGAAGCCTGCGGAAGCCTGGGGAGGCCCTAGTAAGCAGGGGAGCACACTCAAGATCTGGCCAGGGGCAGCGGCACCCAGCTCAAGTTCTTACTGCTCAAGTTCAAGTTCAGCCCATTCTGTTTCTCCCCCACTCCACGCCCACCAGAGAGCACTGAGCTGGAGCTTGGAGACCTCCCCTTTCCCCCTAGCAAGACCTCTGTCCTTTCCAGCAGAACTGAACCCCCAAACACCTGGGCCTTTGTGTTCTGGGACTTGGAACTGGGCTCATCCTTGACCTTGGGCAGCTGGCCCTGAAGTCACCACCCTCCTGTCCACAGTCACTGTCGCCCTTAGGCAGCTGCTAGTTTCCTGGTCTCATCCATAGAGCAAGGATGATATTGGTGTAATTGGTCCACGGAGGGCACTTGTGGGGACTGAAGAACATAGCAGGTGCCCCCCCCCACAGCCAAGCTCCCAACAGAACCCCAGCTCCCGACCCGCGCCAACCCCCAGCTCAGAGCCCTCTCTTCCAGTAGAAGATTTCCCGGGGGGCCCCTGCGGCTGAGTCTCCCTACTCTCTCAGCATTTTAGGATTGATTTCCTGAGTCAGAGGCCACTTGCTTCTCATAAAGCCAATTCCGGGGCGGGGATGGGGTGGGTGGGAGGAGAAAAGGCAGGAATGGAGCAGAGGAGCTGTGCAGAAGGGGCATTTGGTGGGATGGGGATTGTGCATGTTTTCTCCCCAACATTGTACGATGAAAATTTCCAAGCCCAAGAAGTTCAAATAACTGTCCAAGGACCTCTCCTGCCCCCACTGCCCAGGTTCTAGGATGAACATTTAACTGCACTTGTTCTGTTGCCCATCTATGAGACTGTGGGAGAGGCAGAGCCAAGCTTCATTGCCAACAGGATGGACCCTTGGCTGGGATAGAGGGGCTCGATCCTGGGGAGGTGGCCTCAGAGATCCGGCATAGGTGGCCTGTCCCTCTGGCCTTGCTGGGGCCCCATCTCTGAGCGCTCTAACCTCGTCCTTCCCCAGGTTCTGCCCTGCCTCTGTCCTTTCCTCTGTAAAATGGGGATTGCAAGCAACAGTCCTTAGTCATATGTGCTAGCACCTAGTCACAGGACCAGTGAGTCACAGGGCCATTGTGAGGACGGCCTGAGCTCCTATCTGTGAAGTGCCTAGCAGGACACCTCATGCGGGCGAGCCCATATTCCCACTGGCCATTCCGTTTGTGAACAGCATCTTCCATCCCTGGCCTGGAACAGCATCTGGCCTCTGCCTACACCGCTCACTCTGGCCGCAGGCCTGGGAGCTCCTTGCGCTAGGGATGCGAGTTCATTCTGCTGGCCGGGGCCTGAGCGCGGGGAGCACAGGGCAGTTCCCAGCAAGAGTGCTCTGAGTTGATGTTTGCAGGGGTGACTGGAGGGGAGGCAGATTTGCTCAGTGAGCATCCCCTTCTGCACCTGAAGTGGAAGGCCCACTGAGTCCCCAGGCACACACAATGGGTGGGGTGAGGGGTGGGGAGGGCCCTTGATCATCATCTATGTTCATGGTGGTCATTCTGTGACAGGGTCCATGATAAATGCTTTTCTGCATTAGAGCCTCACATAACCCAGGAAGTAGGGATTATTATGCCTATTATATGGAGACAGAAACTGAGATGTTCAAAGGCAATGATCCACAGCTCTTCGGCCAGCAAAGACCAAGGCTAGCTCTTGAACCATATCTGGCTTAAGTCCCCAGTCCAGGATCACAACCCTGCACCGCCTGGCCCTCCATCTCACCAGCTCTGGGCTTTCTCTCAAAGCGTTGCTCTCCTCTGCGATGCAGTGACAGGGCTGGACCACGTCACTGCTCACACGCGAGGCTCGGAGGGGGGCCGGTCTGGAGGGAAGCGACAGCAGGAGGGGTCAAGGTGACCAGCTGTGAGGCAGTGGGACCGCTCAGCAGAGAAGGGCCAGCCCCTCCCTCACGGGGATCCTCAGGAGCTGGGGGTTCCCTTCCGATGGGCCTGGGGGCCACAGGGGAATCAGTGGGGAGGGTATGGCTGGACCCAGCGTGCTGGGTGAATACCTTCTCTACCCTAAATTCCCCTCCCAAATCCCAGGCCCTTCCAGCTCCCATGACATCCCTGGACACAGGTTCCTGGATTCGGGGGCCTGATCTGGCTTCACCTTTCCTCTCTGCCTGTGGCCCAACCTAGTAGACAGAGGGCAGATGGGGCCTGCGGCAGCCTGGCACGAGAGAGGAGCACCTTCCCTCCGGCTTCCGCCAAGACTGGCTTGACGCAGGCTCAGGAGCCAGGCTGCCGTATCCTGGCTCTGCCACCTCTTAGCTGGGTGACCTTGGCAGGTCCCTGAGTCCTGCTGTACCTGTTTCCTCATCTGTAGTGTAGGGATCGTCCTATCTCCGGGATAGGGTTCGAAAGTAAAGTTTTAGACCCTGGTCTGGCACCTGGCAAGCTCTGAATAAATGTCATTGTCCCCAATGTGGCTGTGATTACTCTCAGGGTCACTGCCCACTCCTCACCCATGCCTGGGGTCCTGCCATGCGGGAGTGCTCCCCACTCTGCCAGACTTTCCTGCTCCTACACTGTTGCCTATAGGGTTCCTTCTGCCTGAAATGTCCCTGTGGGTCTGCCCCCATCCTACGGGGCCCAGCCATACACCTCCTCCTCCGTGAAGCCTTCCTGATTGCCTCCCCCTGAAGGAGACCCTCCCCTGGGAACTCCCCCGTCCCTCAGCTTGCACTCTCGTCTCCCCCCACCCCGCCCCCTTATTTTCCTCCTGCTGGATTCTGGAAACCTGTGCTCTTCTCTGGCTCCCTCATCCTTCAGGGTTTCCTGCAGGACAGACAGTAGGTCTCATATACTTCCATTGTCCCCAGAGCCTAGAGGTCAGGCTCGGGATGCAGAGACAGGGGCTGGGGATCTCCATGTGCCATTCACTAGCCACAGGATCACAGGGAAGTTGTTTCTCTCTCTGAGACTCAGGCTCCTCATCTGTAAAATGGGCATAACTACAGCCACTGTCTCAGCGGCACGCGGGAGCATCAAACAGGAGCGTACTCACGAGGACAATGCCTGGCACGGTGCTGCTTGCTGCTGCCGTGAAGATTATTGTGATTACTAGGTTTATTGGTTTTTAAGATGATTGCTCCCAGGGACTGAGTGAGGTAAACCCACCCTCCTCCAGAGGGGGAAACTGAGTCCAGGGATGCTCTGCCACCCGGCAGACGAGACAGGATGGCTGACTCCTAGGCCAAACCAACCTGGCACGTGGAGTTGGCCTCAGTTTCCCCTTCTGTACAGGAGGCGGTGGGATTCCTTCGCTCTCCCCAGGAGAGGCGGCAGGCAGCAGACCCTGCTCCAGGGGCCGGCTCACAGTTGCCCTGCCCTCCCTCCCAGCTCCGATACAGCTCTGTTAACACCTGCACCCTCACATTCCAGCCTGCTCCTTAAATCACGGGCCCGAGGCACTGCAGTTTCAACGGCCACATATCACCTGTAATTAAGGGGCCTGTCCCAGGGAGGGGAAGTTTTTCTGCTGGAGACACTAAATCCAGCTCCCGGTGGTGAAGGGGATAAAGCATCACACTGACCTAACACTTGTCAAGGCTTAATGACGCCCCCGTGGGCCAGCTCCGGGGGGGGGGGCATGTGGTGGGAGGTTGGGGCCGAGAGGAGCTGGGAGTAGGTGGAGGGAGACAACCGTGGGATGGATACGGAGCCCCTGGTCTGGGGGACACCGCAGGAGCACCACGCAGGAGCAGGTGACGGCATCTGGGGGGCAGGGGGCAGCCCCCCTGCCTGCACAGTGCCAGGGAGCAGATGGGTCTCTCCAGCTTGGCTCAAGGGGGCACAGTGGGCCCCTCTGTGAGAAGCTACACGGGGGCTCCTTAGCAAGGCGGCCTGGGTTTGAACGCAAGCTCTGCCACTCGCTTGCTGGGCAACCTTGAGCAAGTTACTTAACATCTCTGGGCCGGGTTTCCCATCAGAATGGGAACGACAAGGCACCTGTCTCCTAGAATGGTGAGGATTAAATGAATTAATATATTTCATATCCTGGAGCCAGTCTTGGCCCCTGTGGCTGCAAAATTCACCTTTATTCTGGCATACCTCCCACATGACAGCTGTTCCCCCAAAGCGAGAACACACTCATCAGGTCTCAAAATGCTGGTCGGAGCAGGACTTGTACAAGTGAGGGATGAATGGGCGAACGGTCTGCTTCCCTCACAGGACGGCTGGTGACACCAGCCCTGTGGCCCCAGGAACAAGCCGCACAAAGCAGTACGCGGCTCGACGAAGCTGCCTCCTTCCAGCCTCCCTTCCCCGTCGGAAAGGTCACGCAGCTTGTCCGTCTCACACCCGGAGTGCCCTCCGGAGGCCGGGTCTCCACCCGGGCTCAGGCCCTCGGGTCCCCACAAAGGAAGACACCAGAGAACTTTTGGGTTCATACTCTAAGCTTCCCTTCATGAGCAGACTCGGTCTTCTCTTCTGTAAAAGGGGGACACTGATCTTCCTGACTTCCCAGAAGGCTGAGCTGACGGGGCAGCCCAATTATTCCACACTGTCCCTGTTGAGAGGAGCTCTGGTCTCTGGCCTAGGCCCATACGGCTGTCATATTGTCCCCCACTCAGAGAGGAGCAGTGTCCCTCCGTCTCCCTGGCAGCCTCACACAGAGGGAAAACTGGGGGCTCTTCCTTGCAGCATCCCTGAGCTCAGATCCCAGCCCACTCAGTGCTGTGGGATGTTCGGTAAGTTCCCTACCCTCTCTGTGCCGTGCCCAGTGCCCACTGAAATGGAGGCAGCATAGGGGCCAGCCTGCGGTGGGGAGACTAGGGTCTGGACCGGGTTTTGGAATGTGCTGGGCCTGTGGCTGAGTGCACAGTAAGCTGCTGTCAAGGGCATGCCTCCTTTGCAGGCCCAGGGTTCAGACAGGGAGGGATGGAGGATTCCAGAAGCCTGTGCAGGAGGTGGTCAGCAGGCTTGGGCCTTTGGGGCTGAAGCTGGGAAGTGACTGTCCTTGGTCGATGACCCAGTTAGCTCCAAAGTGCTCCTCCGAGCCCCAAACCCATCTGTCTGGCCCCTGTCTGACCTGGCTCTTAGCTGGTGACCTGAGCTAGCGGGAGGCCTGAGGACGGGCGGGCAGTATCTTTTCTCCGGGTCCCTGGCCAGGTGGACGCTCTCCAGGCACTTAAGTGTGCCATCTCTGAACATGCTCTCACATCCCTCCTGGAAGACCCTGGCCGCCCTGGCCCCAGTCCTCCGGGCTGTAGACCCCTCCAGCAGCCGAGCCCTGCCAGCTGTCTCAGGTCCCCGAGGCCCATCGAGCCGTCCCCTCAGAGTCTCCCACGAGCAGTAAGGGGGCTTGCAGATGTCCTTAGGACCACAGCCTTGCCTTTCCACCCCAAAGCCCATCTCTTGCAGTCACCGTCTGCTGAGCGAGACCACAGGTCTCACCGGTGCCTTCTTAAGGACCATCTCCGTCCAGGGCTGGGTCCCGCCACGTCCTCCCCATCTGGTCCTATCTTTCCGATCGGTCCCCATGTCCTGTGGCTTCTGTCTGGAAACGCCTCACACGTCCAGCCTCTACGGCCCCCGCCCTGGGCTGGGCTGGGGCTGTCTCTCCCCCTCCCGCTGCCTGCCCTGTCCTCAGAAGCCGCTGGCAGACCCAGGCCTTCAGCTCTCTCTAGCCCCCGCCCTCAACAGCCCCGTTTCCAGATGATGTAACTGACGCTGGGGAGGGAAGCAGTGTCTCACAGCGGGACTATTGGGAGGGGGCCGGTGAGGCTGCTCTTTCCTGGTGTCTTCTGCAGGGCAGTACGGGACCCCATAGTCCTCACTGCCTGGCTGGGAGAGCTCCCCTCGGCTGCCATCACTTCCTGCGGCCCTGACCCCACTCCCCGGCCCCGCGGACACTTCCAGGGTAGAGATCAGGACAAGGTGACAGTAAACACATCGCCCTTTTTGAGAGCACTCACAGTTACCTATGACACAGGACATTTCCTGTCCCAACTGGGGGAGGGGACTGGTGCTGCTGTAACCCCCATTTAGCAGACGGGAAAACTGAGGCTCAGGAGATGAAACAAATCACTTGCCAGTGTAGGGCAGTGGCTCTGCTGAGGGCTTGAAGCCAGGCTGCCTGGCTGAATCCAGCTCTTCCCTTGATGAAACAAATCACTTGCCAGTGTAGGGCAGTGGCTCTGCTGAGGGCTTGGAGCCAGGCTGCCTGGCTGAATCCAGCTCTCCCCTTGCTAGGCCTGTGCCTGTGGGAACATTTTCTAGGCTCTCTGCTTTCACACTTGTACAATGGGGAAGGGAGTCGTGGGCCTCCCTCAGAGGGCTCTTAGGACAATGAGTTAGCAGGGGCGGAGCAGATCTGTGCCCGGTGTGCAGTAAATACTCAAAAACATTTGCTGCTTTTATTATCGGGAATTCCAGAACTGGGTTTAAAAATCTATGGCTGAACCCAAGGCCCATCCCCTTCGCCACTTCCCAGCTCTCGAAGGAAGTAAATGAAGTTTCCAGTCAACCTACTTGAATAGAGGAATGACTCTTCATGCGGGTCCACGCAGCCCTCGCCCAGCTCCGATCTAGAGGATCCCGGGCACTCACCCAGAGCCAGTGGGAAGAGGGACAGGGAAGGGAGGGGGCTTAGAGGTGGGTCTGCCGGACATTTGCTTGGGAAACAATAGTGCCCAGACCTGGCCCTCTGGACCCTGGGAGGCATCTAGGGTGGGAGGTGGAAGTTTGGTTTCCCCTCTCCCCCTCAGCACCCCAGACTCCTCTGTGGCTCTGGCTTGGATCCCAACCTGCCCCCTATCTCCTCCTCCTAGTCCTGAAAGCAGCCTTGCTCCCCAGAGCCTGTGGCCACGGCAACTGCCGAGGGCCAGTTCATACAGTGTGAGCCCAGAAGGCAGCTCCTCCACTCAGACTCCAAGACGAGCAATGAGCCGATCATTACCCACCCAGCAGGCATCATGAGCTGTGGGGAGGGCTTCGTGGCAGCCCTGAGTCTCGCCTCCCACCTACCCTGCCTGGGGTACCCCAGGGATTCTCAGACCAGCGGCCTCCCTCCACAGACCTAAGCTGTCTCCTGGACTGCCACATACTCAGGGCATGCGCTGGATCTGCCCGGGAGACGCACATCTCCCCATGGCCGTGCTGCACACAGGCAAGCGTCTCGAAAGAGGTTCTGCTGGTGCCTGCTTTCCCGCTAGCATCCTCTACAGGCAGAGCTCTGTTTCTTCCTTCTGCTCAGGCCAATGGCAGCAACACCAGGTCTTTGAGGGGTACAGGCTCTGCCCGAAGCCCTCAGATCTCCCAAACCCCTTGGAGCCACAGACTTTTCTTCTTCCCAGGTCACAAGAGGCCCTTGACATTCCAATTATTGGTCCTGAGAATGTGCTCCTTTTTCTAGAGAGGAGCACAAGGCTGGGTGTCCAGAGGATAAGGTTCAGGAATCTGGTCTTAGAAAGCAGAGTTCCAGATCTCTAGAAATTCTAATTCTGGCCTGGCCTCATGGATGTGAGCTCAGTTCTGTCACACGAAGTAGGTTCTTTCCCCTGGGAGCTTTGACCAGCCCTGGGGGAGCTTCTTTTCAAGGGAAAGCTTGAGGAACTGGTCCCAGGAAGACTTCCCGGAGACTTGCTGCCCCAAGTCAACAGCCAGGGAGGGACAGAGCCAGACTGGAGATGGCCAGATGGCTTTAAAAAGCATCAGAAATAACACACTTAAGGAGAGACGTATAGGTCAATGGAACAGAATAGAGACTCCTGAAATAAATCCTCACACTTATAATCAATCGATTCTCAGCAAGGATGCCAACACAGTTCAGTGGGGGGAAAGAAGAGTGTTCAAAAACGGTGCAGGGATGACCAGACATCCACACGTAATTGATGGAGGCAGAGGGCTCCTCCACAGAATGCAGAAAAATTAACTCGAAATAGATGATAGTTTTCTGTCTCCTAGAGTGGTCAAAGAGTCTGCAAGAAGGCATAGGAGAAGAAGGTGGCTCCTACCCCTGCCATCGTGAAGAAGCAGGAGGCCAAGAAGGTAGTCATTCTCCTGCTTGACAGAAGGCCCAAGAATTCTGGCATCAGACAGAACATCCGGCCCTTGGGGACCTCACCGACTGTGTCAAATGACCCCGCTCCAGACTTTAGAAATGTCTAAAAGTGCCTCCTACGATTAACTAGTTCAGGACTGCCAAAGGGCTACTCCAGTGCTGGCCCACAGATTCAAATTGGAGACAAAGCCAGAGAAGAAGCAGAGATTGCTGACCCGGGCTGAGAAGAAAGCTGACGGCAAAAGGGAGGTCCCCACTAAGAGGCCACCTGTCCTCCCAGCTGGGGTTAACATGGTCACCACCTTGGTGTAAAACAAGAAGGCTCAGCTGGTAGTGATTGGACCTGCTACGGATCCCACTGAGCTGGGTGTCTTTCTGCGTGCCCAGTGTTGTAAGATGGGGGTTCCCGACTTCATCGTCTGGCAGAAGGCCAGGCTGGGGGGTGTCTGATCCACAGAAAGGCCTGCACCACTGTTGTCTTCACACAGGTTAACTGGAAAGGCCGAGGAGCTCCGGTTAAGCTGGTGGAAGCCATCGGGACTGATTACAATGACAGATATGATGAGATCCACCGTCACTGGGAGGCAATGGCCTGGGTCCAAAGTCAGTGGCTCTCATTGCCAAGTTGGAAAAGCTAGAGGCCACCAAAGGACTGGCCACCAATCTGGACTGAGTGGACGCTGTTGAATTTTCTGTACATAAAAGTAATAAAAAGTTATCTTTCGGGCAGTGTCAGAAAAAGGAAGGAAGGAAGGACTGACGGACAGACGGAGGGAAGGAAGGAAGAAAGAAACCGTAAAACTGAATGTTAGAGTTTTAAACTATTAAAACTCTTAGGAGAAAAACAGGAGTAAATTGTGACCTTGGGTCAGGCAAAGCCTCCTCAGCTAGGACACTAAAAGCACCAGCAACAGAAAATAAATGCAGGGAGTGAACTTCCTCCAAAGGAAACCCTTTCATCCTTCAAAGGACACCGGTAAGAAAGGGAAAAGATAACTCACAAAAGGGGAAAAGATATGCAAATGTTACATCTGATAAGGCCTTTCTATCTGAAATAAAGAACGCGTGCAGCTTAATGATGAAAATCACCTAGTTGAAATGCTCCTGCGATCTGAAGGCATTTCTGCAGAGAAGGTATCCAAAGGGCTCCAGAGCACATGAAAAGATGATCAACATCATTAGCCATTAGAGAAACACAAACCAAACCCACAAGGAGAACCAATTCACATCCACCAGGATGGCTGTAATCAACAAGACAGGCAGTGGGAATGGGAGTGGGTGACGGTCTGGAGAGATGGGGACCCCCAGGGTGCTGGAGCGAAAGCAAGATGGTGCCGCTGCCTGAGGTCCCTCTGAGGGTTAGACTCAGAGTTACTGTTCGGTCTAGCAATTCCACTCCTCGGCATACACCCAAGAGAGCTGAAACTATATGTTCACACAAAAACCTGCCCGTGAATGGAGCATTACTTGTAACAGCTGAAAAGTGCAGATGTCCGTCAACTTGTGACTGTATAACAGAAATGTCGAGGGATGCCTGGGTAGCTCAGTCAGTTAAGCCGCTGCCGTTGGCTCAGGTCATGATCCCAGGGTCCTGGGATCGAGTCCTGCCTTGGGCTCCTTGCTCGGCAGGGAGCCTGCTTGTGCTCTCTCTCTCTTTCTCTCTGACAAATAAATAAATAAAATCTTTAAAAAAAAGAGAAAAAAAGAAAGAAATGTCGTGTAGTGTACAATGGAATAGCACTCAGCCATAAAAAGGAAAGAGGGACTGATGTGCATTCCAATATGGATGTAGCTTAAAAACCTTACACTAACTGAAAGAAGTCACAACAGCAACAAAGACCATGTATTATGTGATTTATATGAAATTCATATGAAATCCACAGAGATTATTATCCACAGAGATAGAAGGTAGATTGGTAAGTGTTGCTTGGGTGGCTCAGTTGGTTGGGCACCCGACTCGATTTTGGCTCAGGTCATGATCTCAGGGTTTTGGGATCAATCCCTGCATTGGGCTCTGCTGTGCTCAGTGTGGAGCCTGCTTGGAATTCCCACCCCCCCACTGCCCCACCCCTCCCCACCATTCATGCGTAGGCTCTCTCTTTCTCTAATAAATAAAAAAGAGAAAAAAGGAAAGTAGATTGGTGATTCTTAGCCTGGGGTGAGGGATATGGGATGGGGAGTCCTTGCTAACGGGTATAGATTTAGAAAATCTTCTAAAATTGGTTGCACAACTAAAAGTGTTTGCACAACTCTGTGAGTGTGCTAAAAACCATTAAATTGTACACTGTAAGCGAATTAATTATATGTTACATGAGTTATAGCTCAATAAAACAGTTTTTTAAAAAAGGAAGAAAAGCACCCAGATGCACTTAATAAAAATCCAGTAAAACATACTGAAAAAAATAAAAAGCAAGCTATGCAAAATTGATTAATAACTGCTTTCTGCAGGGGGACCTATCTCCTGGCCCCAGATCTGGTCTGGTTTGGTGCCATGAAGGCCTTGGGCTCCAAAATTCTACCTTTATCGGCCATCCTCATTTGGAAGCCTACACAAGAGACACAGGGATCACGAGAGAGCATTTTCTTAGTGCTTACTAATATGTCAATAATAGTCGAGCAGAATGGGTACACATGGAGGATGTCTTTGCCTTTGTTCTGCCGCTGTCTGGCTGGGTGTCTTTGGCAAGTTCCACACCTATCAGTTTCCTCATCTGGCAAAGAAATGGCAGCACCCATCTCCCGGAGCTTTAGAGATTATGTGATAGGTTAGTTTAGGAAGACCTTAGCCCGGTGTGCAGCAGGTTCATAAAGGCTCAGCACAGGGCACCCCATGCGCGTGGGAGTCAGATGGCAAAATCCTCTTCTGATGCTACCTCCTGGCTCAGCGACTACTGTGGGCCAAACTGTGTCCCGGAGAAAGATGTGTTGAAGTCCTAACCCCCAGCCCCTGCGAACGTGATCTTATTTGGGAAAAGGGTGTTTGCACATGTGACCAAGTTCCGATGAGGTCCTTGTACATCAGGGTGTGCCTTGATCTAATGCCTGGCGTCCCTAGGAGAGGGACGTGTGGACACAGAGATCCAGAGCACAGAGGGAAGCTGCTAGCCATCTCCCCTGATGGCACCTGAGCTCCACGAGGCAAAGGATTCCTCCTTCTCCACTGCGTCATCAGCACCTGGAACTGCACTTGGCCCTGGGAAGATGCTGAGTCAGACAGCGTGGGATTAGGTGCATGAATACCTCAAGTCCATGCACCCAGGCCTCACCTTCTTGGAAGGCCTTGTGGAGCATCTGTTCGAAATACCCCCCTTGCCCCAGGCTGGACCTGCCTCTGCTTTGCTCGACCACCCTCTGACACCCACAGGCTACAGTGGTCTCCTTGTTCTGTCTGCCTCCCCCCCCTTCCTGCCTGGTCTGGCCCACGAGGACCAGGAATTTTGTCTGGCTCATTACTGAAGCTCAATTCCATGATGTACAACAGCCCCTGGAATGTACTAGGTGCTCAATAAATGTCTGCTATATGAATGAACAAATGAAGGCTGGATGAATGAATCCTTGAGATTTGGAAGGCCTGCAACCGTCGAATCCATTTTAACAACAACAACAACAAAAAAAAAACCCTTCTGATGCTTTTACTAGAAAAACAGTTCAGTACTGGACTTGTCCATGTCACAAGTGGGCACTGACCTGGATTTGGACCCAGGGTTGCTGGGCTCCAAGGGTGCTCCTTTTAGAAGGTTTGAGCAGCAAGGGTCCCAGGGTCGAAGTGGATGAGCGGTGCCCACAGGGCCTGGGGCACAGGAACCCTCTGAATTTTTGAGTGCCACGTGTTCCTGGTCAGGGCTCGGTCTCATAGAGACCCCACCCCCTGCTATCTTGTTTCTGCATAATCCCACCTCGTCACCCCCATGCTTGTTTGACCTTGTGTTATTAATGGCCTTTGTGTCAAAGGTAGGGATGTGTCCCTTGGGAGCTCAGAGCTGCTGTTAGGTGCACCAGCTCTGGGCTCGGGGTGACCTGGAGGACACTTGGGGGATCCCCTTAGCCTGCAGAGCCTCCTCCCTTCTGTGAAATGGAATGACGGTGCCTGTCTCGGGGGACACTCGTGAAGGTTGTGTGATCAACAGTGTGGCGGCCACGCAGCCTGTGCTTGATGGAAAGTGGCCTAGATTTTTCGCTGCCGGTTGAGAGGGCCCCCTCGGGGGCAGGCCTGTATGGTGAGGGGGGCAGAGAAACCTTGGCTCTTGGCCTCCTGGCGGAACCAGGAGAGCAGCGTCTCTCGGCACTGGCGGGGGTGGGAAGTGTGGGTTCCCACTTAATTGATTGTAACATCGCACCCCGAACATGCTCCCCGCATAACCTGCACCCCCGAGAAGAGCCTCGGCAATCCTTCCGTGACTGTGTATAATGTGTTCCTGGGGCCCAGCACGCAACTTTCAAATTGGCTTACAATTTATCTGCAGCTCGGATAAAAACATTTTAATGACTGTGTGCGGCACGAACCCTCGGTGTCACCCACGGGGCTCCCAAATGTCTTTTCCCACCACATAGCGGGGATGTTATAGGCGTGAAATTACAGCCGCTCTCACATTTTGATCTGCACCCCGAGGCCCGTGGAAACTGCGCGGTAGAATGTGCTAGATGCAGATTGAGTGGCAGAAGATGGGAGGCTCGGGAGCACAACTGTGCTGGGCTGGGGATGCGTGCGGGGGCTGTGGGACGGGCCTCGTTTCTCGTCTCCCTTTCCCCCACTGACTTAGGAAGTTTCCCTTGACTCTCAGATCAAGAAGGAAGCTGTCTTGCCCCATGGTTGGTGGCCACAGTCCTCAGAGTCCGTTGTCGGTCAAAGGAGACCCCAGCTTTCAACGGCCTCCCGTTGCTTGGAGGGAGCGTGTTGGTGCCTGCGTGTGTGGTTGAGTGTGTGTGTGCGTGCGTGGGCGTGTGTGCGATGAGCATGTATGCCATGTCACAGGCCAAGGCAAGGAGCAGGTTATAGAGCTTCATGCCTGCCCTGAAATATATTCAAAGGAGTAGGTCCGGGAGGGGGAGGCAGAGTCACGTAATTTTCAAGTCTTTCTAACCGTGCCTGATGTGTAACTGGCATGGTCCCTATTTGTCGTGAGAGAGGTTATTCGCTGAGCCCTCGGAAGGTGCCGGGCGCTGGGCTCAGGGAACTCTGTCCTGGGGATCATCTCACGGAATGGCCCCACCTTGGCCAAGCCACTTCTTTTCTGAGACTGGGTCTGGGCGACAGGTGCCGTGAGGTCATGGCTCCCAGGCTGATGTGGGCTGCTGGAGCACAGGAGCTGCACAGGGGACTCACCCTCACAGTCAGACCCCTGTCTCTCCCAGAACACCCCACCCCCCAACCTTTGGGTCTCGGTGAGCCACAGAAGGCATGCCGCTCTGCTGCTATGGGACGGGGACGGCCACAGCCCTGCAGGCCCAAGCAAGTCCTTTCCCTTCCCTGAGACTCAGCCTCCATCTGTGAGTTGGGGATGGCAGCAATCCCGACCCAGAGGGGCTGTTGTCAGCCTCAGGGGACATGCTCTACTGAAAGCACTCTGGACCTGGTGGAACCAGCGGAATGCAGGTGCGGCCGTCATTAGCCAAGCTGGGGTCTGTCCTCACTCCTCCCCTCAGCAGGAGGCCAGGAAGAGGGGGCAGGCAGAGGGATGCGCTTCCCAGAACCAGGGCAGAGCTGGGTCCCTGTGCAGGGACTCAGTGCACGAAGCTGTGGTTCTCAGACTGGCCTGAAGCTCCTCAGAGTCATGAATGGTCGATGAGACTCCCAGCTGCAAGAAACAAGTGATCGCAGCTGTGCCCAGGAGCACACAGGCCCGAGACAATGGTGCTAAAGAGGATAAAGTCCAACCTATGGAAATTTTTGGCTGCCTCATCTGGGCTAGGGGCTTTGCAAACATCACTCATTCATTCAAAGATTTATTATTTTAGAGAGAGAGTGCAGGGGATGGGGCAGAGGGAGAGAATCTCCTGTAGACCCCCTGCTAAACACAGAGCCGGATGTCAGGTTCCCCCAACCCTGAGATCATGACCTGAGCCGAAACCAAGGGTCGAACCCCTAACCAACTGAGCTACCCAGGTGCCCTGCAAACTTTATTCAAATAAAAAAATCCTTACGACTACTCTAAAAGGTAGCCCCCCTTGTCCCTATTTTACAGATGGGAAACTGAGGCCCAGAGAGGCTAATGAACACAATGATGGATCTGGGATTCTGCCCCAAACCTGTGTGTCCTTGTACAACAGGGATGTAACATCTCCTGGCTCATGGGGATGTCGTCAGGATTCCATGAGACAATGGGCAAGAAGCCAGAAGCTCACGCACTATCAGGCACAGGCTAAGGACGGACAGTGGCTATGATGTCGGCTCAGCTGCAGCTTTGGTGAGCACGGGAGGATCTGCCCCATCAGGGGACAGCTGGGCTGGGGCGATATAGCAAGCACAGTGACCTCTATGCAGTGGGTCCATCAGAGGATTGACCAAGATGGGTGAGTGCTCTTTCAGTAAGAAGCCTGCCCTCAGGTACCCTGAATCTCCAGAGGTCAGAGCCTTTCCCTGAGTCTGGGGCCACTGGGGGGTCCTAACCTCTCCCTGGTCTCCCCAACAGCCTCAGACTCATCAGCTCTCTACTCCATCCTACATGGCTGCCACCTTCTGTCGGGAAGAGCCCAGAAGCTCACAGCTTCTTGCTGCCCAGACAATGAGAATGGAGGAGAAAAGTCTTGGCCAGCTGTGCCACAGAAAGAGAGAGGAGCACACCGTCTTGCTCAGCCGGGACCATCAGGCTATCTGTGCAGTTCTGGTCAGTCCCACAAGATCTCTCTGGGCCTTGGGTTCATTGCCTGGCAGGAGGGATAACGGACTGACAGATGTCAGAGCTAGGAGGGGCCTAAGAACCATCTGGTTACAAGTCCTCCTTGAATGGAGGAGAAGACAGAAGCCATGGGGGGAGAGCAACCTGCTCAGGGAGCTTTGGTGAATTCATGAGGAAGGTGGGCTTCCTGGTGGAGGTGGCTTTTGAGGACTTGGTCCTTGCTCACATAGAGAGAAGCCTCAGCGGGAGTGTCTCTACTGTTTCCAGGGGTGCAACAGCTGGTGTGAGAAGCAAGATGCCTGGCTTCTGGCCCCAGCACTGGGCTGCTATCCCAGGAGGATTTTGTGATCCTGGCTGTGTGACCCTAGGCAGGTTGCTTGCTTTCTCTGTGCCTCCATATCTGTGTCTGCAGAAAGGGGCTGATAATACTAGTACATACCCTCAGGTGGCTTGTGAGGACTGAATGACAGATATAACATGGGACGTATAGCCGGAAGACTCCAAGGGCCCTCCTTTGGCCCTCTGCCCAAACTAGCTGCCACCTCACCTGCAGACCCTCTATCCCATTACCCGTCTGATTTTCTGCCCAGGATTTGGCACTGTCCACGGCCTCTATGCGCGCTTTACGCTTGGCTCATGCACCCGATACAATTCCCCAAGGACCTTGTCCTATCAAAGGAGATACCCTTACCTAGCACATAGTAGATGCTCAAGAAATATCTGATGGATAGATGACTATGCACAGATCCCTCATCAGACTGGGAGCCCCTGGATGGTGCCCCCTGAGTTTTGTTCTTCACCAGATTCCCTGGGGTGACCAGCCCAGGGGCGGGCACCAAGAATGCTCCTTCGGTGAGGGGACGACTACAAGAGGGAAGTTTTCCTGGCACGGCCACCTCCCTGCAGCAGCCCAGCCCCCAGGAAGCCAGAACTTGCCATGTGTTGCTGCTGCCGGAATCAAAGTCCCTCTGGAGGTCTGGCCTTTGGAGGTTTTCAATTTCCCCAGAAGCGGTATCTTTCCATGGGGCCTTTATGCTTTCATTGATTGCCTGACTACGACAAGCTTTGTTTCCCTGGTAAGTATCATTTGATAAGAAGATCAGAGAACGCTGGAGCCCAGAATCAGGGCCAAGTCCCTGGACCACGGGCAGCGGAACTGGAGAGTGTGCCTGATGAGAACGTCAGCGCCGACAGAGGCTTCTGAGATCGCTGGGAGCAAAGCCCTTGTTTGACAGATGGAGAAAGTGAGGCTGGGGTGGGGACAGCCAGAGACAGGCACTCACATTACTATCCTCATCTTGCAGATGGAGAAATGGAGGCACAGATACAGGGTCAGACCCCAGGAGGCCCCACACGGAGTCCAGTGCACGCCCTCACCAATCACTTGATGTTTCCATGTTCCAGGAAAGGCCGAGGGAGGTCCAGGTTCAGGATCACTCTCTGTAGCTTTATGCACCGCCTCCCCCAGGGAGGATCCCAGATTGTCCTGTCCCCACAGGGGGACCCGCCACCCCTGCACTGTCCCCATGGGCATTTCTGTGAACTTAGCTCTTGGCTTCAGCCTGGAAAAATGCTCTCACAGCGGTCTTCACACTGCCCAGCCCCTCCCTCCCTGTTTGTCCTCACTGGGTCACAGGGCCCGGAGCTGGGGGTCCATGAATGATCCATCGAACCTTCATCCCACCCCTGCTTACAGGCGTGGACACTGAGGTCTGCGGCCCCTCGGGAAGCCCTCATTCCTCAGTCCTCTGTCAACTCCTCGTTTGTCCCAGTCAGGGTGTGGTCACCCTGGTCCAAAGTGCCCAGGCCATGAGGACCCAGGGACGAGGCCCGGCCCTGCTGTCCTGAGGGTGGGGGGTATCAGGGTTGGGAGAAGGGCTTCCTGAGAGGAAGTGGTAAGGCCACACCTGTCCTACCTTGGCAGGGCTGGTCTTCTCGCTCCTTGGAGGTGAGCGTGGGAAAGAAGAAGTTTCACGGCCTCCCAAGAGACACAGCAGCAGCTGGTTCCTGGGACAGCCCCTCCGTGCACGGGCGCACGCGTGCGCACACACACACACACACACACACACACACACACACAGCTCCTCACTGTGACCCCAGGGGCAGGGGGGGCTCTGCACTCACCCATGACGTTGAGGAAGATGTTGCCCGAAGCCAGGACCACCTTCTCTCTCGTGGCACGGTCATAGATACCCACGTGGCATTCATAGGGACCATTGTCTGAGATGCGGACCTCGGGCAGCCTGGGGGAATGAGAGGGGTGGGATGAGGGCCGGTCATAGGGCCCTGGAAAGCACAGCACCCCCACCACCCCCAAAAGAGTCCCCAAGACTCACCGTTCAGCCTTCTGGACTGACCACGTGCTCCAGCGCTAGGCTGAGGGGAGGGGGAGCAGCAACATTTATGGAGCACTGACTGTATGCCCGGCCCTGTGTTCGACACTTGGAGAGGTGAAGGTGTGTGTTTGGGGGGTGTTCAACCGGAGTTGTATCTGGGCTCTTTTCAGTGTCTGTGAGTTGCAAACAGTAATGGTGCCCCCCACCCAGAGGGCCCCAGGTATGCCCGGAGTGAGAGGCACCTGCTGTGTGGCCCAGGCTCAAAGCTGAGCCCTAGCAGGTCACCTCACTCCGCCCTTCACCTAGGATCCCTATTCCCACCTCGTAAATATGGAAACTGAGGCTCTAGAGGAGGCACAGATGTCCCCTCGTCCACCACCACCGATATGGCTAATAAGACCCAGGATGGGAATTTGAATTCCTCTTTAGATACTGAGTTCCTGTCCCTTTGGGTCCAGCCTTGGGGGCTTGAGAAGAAACACTAAACTTCTCATCTCCAAGGAGCCCCTGTCCCAGCAGATCAGCACTCCCAGTCCCTCAAAGGGTGAGCCTATCCGAGTACAAAGAAGGGAGGAGCTAGTTCTGCCTGGGGTCCTCAGGAGGGTGCAGTGGCCCGGAGGGACGCCGGCTAGACCATTGCTGCATCAGGGAAATCGCTGGGTCCTCTGGCAAGTTCCAACCTTCTCTGGACCTAATCATGCAGCCAAAGGGGAGGCTCTTTTGGCCACAACCCAGAGGCAGTGGGGTCTCTGCTTTTGGGTCTCAGGTTATCACACCGTAGCACAAAATACAAAGAAGCTCACAGTCACGGTTATAGTCAAGGTCACGGTCACGAAACACTAGCCACCAAAGTGGCCCCTCAGTCCCATCAGAAAGGGGCAGTAGGGGAAGGAGAGGGTGGTGGTAAAGGGCATAGGCTCTGCCTGTGGGTCCCGCCACCCCAAGGAGGGAGGTTCCTTCAATCCAGCTCTCTGCTCCCACCCTGACGTGAGCGTGTCCGCTCTCTACTCAGCCGACCACCTGCTCCCAACAGCTTCTGCTGCGCACTCCAACCTCAGAGGCACTCTCTTCTGGCAGGTCCCCGGCTCCTATCTTTGTCTCCCAGCTCCGTTCCCTCCTGCCTCCGTGTCCCCCCCACCTGAGCCCTCTGCCTGGGTTCCACGCTCTAGGCTCAGAGCAGAGCCCGCCACACATTAGCATAAACAAACACCTTCATTTACATAGAATACACAGAGGTTGACATCTGGTCTACTGACTGTCATAAAAGAACTGGGAGATCTGATGTTTTTCATCACGGAAACTTTGAAGGAAAGAGGCTGCCTTCCTTCCCTCCCCGCCCGCAGAAGAGCACCCTGTCAGCGGGAACAGCAGGGGACTGTGTCCCCTTGGGAGCTATTTTGTTTGCTTGTAACTCAGCTAGACTGGAAAAGCAGCCCCTCTATCGGGCATAGTTGCTGAGTGACAGTCACCTAGAGTGACATGTTTCGGTAACACTCACAGGTATCAGTTATACGGTAAGTGACTCGTGCAGGTGACATGTGTGCAGGTGACATGCTCAGGAGACAGTCCCCTAAAGAAAGAGGCTCAGGAGACACATGTAGCTGGCAGCCACCCAGGTAATGTAGAGGGAATGGTGACAGGGTTGGCACCCAGGTGGAAACGTGCAGGTAATTGCCATGCGGGTGGTGCACGCAGACATGTTTAGGGGAGAGCAACACAGGTGACATGTTTAGGTGCTATGCTGATGACATGCTCGGGGGACAGTAACATAAACAGTATGTTTGGGCTACTTGTGTTGGTGACACAGGGCAGGTGGTAGAAGACAGCTCAGGGGACACCTGGATTGGTGCTTTGAGAAGAAGGCAGCCTTCCCCTTAGGACTTTGTACAGACTTGGCTGTTCCTTCTCTGGGCTCCCTACCTCCTCCAACTGTCCCAGACCCGCTGGTGGACACTATGCTCCCTCTCCCCGACCACACTCAGTGGCCAAGTCCTGGGCTCTCCACCTCAAACCCATCCTGCCCTATAGGCACATCCCTCCTCTCCACCCCCCCCAACCACCACCTTTTCTCATTTGGAATGTGGGGCAGAGGTTTCCCTGGTTCTTCTGCCCCAGCTAATCTCCCTCCAAATCCATTCTGCAGGTCAAACCCAGATCTTTTCAAATGCAAATAGAATTAATGGCACTTCCTAACCTAAAGTCCTTCAGACTTCTCTCAGCTCTTGAAGATTTGTCCTGGCCAACAAAGCCCCCAGGGTTGCTCCCTGCCACATCTCCAGCACCTTTTAGCCTTGCCTCCAGCTCCAACAGTGTTCTTTCCATTCCTCTCATTGCCAAGTGCCTTCTTGAAAAGTCAACTTCATTTTGGAATCACTTTAGATTGACAGGAAAGTTGCCAGAGAATACAGCATTCCCATACATCCCTCACCCGATTTCCCTCATTACGAATGTCTTAAACCACCGTTGTACTTTGTCAGATGAAGAAGCCAACATTGATACATCACTATCAACTCAAGTCCAGACTCTTTCTGGATGTCCCTGGTTTTTCTGCCACTGTCCCTTTTCTGTTCCAGAACCCCACCCAGGACCCTTCAGAGGTGACCAAGGTACACTTAGCCCAGCGCCTTGTTTGATTCTGCACTCTTGCTTGCAATATTCTCTTTTCCTGGGAATGTTACATTTTCTTCCCCTGGCTGCCTCCTGCAAGTTTCAAAGGAATGGTCACTTTCTTAGTGACCGTCTGGACCTGGTGAGGGTGGTGGATGATGGCCCCGATGGCCCTGATGAAGAGCCTCCCTGTATCCACGTCTCTGGCCAATCACCTTGCAGTTCCTCCCATCTAGGGGTGGAGTCTCTTCCCATCTTGGCCTCTTGACTTTGACCAAAGGATGTGTAGGAGGGATGGTATGCACATTCCAAGCCGAAGTCTCACAAGATCTCTCTCTGTACCCCCTTGCTGCTCCCTTCCCCTCACTCCTGCTCTCTCTCCCTGCTTCCTCCCTGCGAACAAATCTCTGATGTAGACAAGCGCACACAGAGACATGGAGAGAGGGAGGTAGGTCCTAGATGGCCCAGCCATTCCAGCCAAGGTCAAATGCAAGAATGAACCTAGCTAACCCCTAGGCTCATGAGCAATAATAATTCATGGTCATTGTTTTAAACGGTCCAGGTTTGGGATGGCCTGTTATGAAGCAGTCATGAACCGATCCAGGAGAACTTGTCTAAATTGTCACTGATGACTTATGTCGGTGACTCTCTAACATCCTCCTCCCTTGCTGGGAAGGCGGGGTCAGCCTCTGGTTTACCAGCAGGTCCCACGACCATGTGTGGTGCTTATGGTCATGGTCTGTACTCAACAAACATTCAGTACCTGGGCGGAAACCTTCCAGAAGGCTGTGGAGTGAGCATGGACAACCCTATTTCCCTCTGTGCTGGAAAGCAGGTGCAGAGTCTCGTTCTTACCTGCAGACCCAGCAGCTTCCAGTGCACGGCTCGGATTTGGACCAAACGCCTCATCTGAGCTCGTGCGCTCAGTGCTAGCCTTCCAAAGTGGATTAAACAGCCTGGTGATCTCCTCTCCCCAGATCTGAGTGGCATTGATCTGCGTGCTGGATAAAAGGCCTTGCACAGAGAGTGGGGCCCTGAGGGGCTGGAGCAAGAAGACCAGCTCTCATCAGCAATGGGCTCCGATCAATAAACTATTAATAACTGCAAAGGTTTCTGGCAAAATCAGTGTAATGCAGTTTAGTGGCTGGAGTTTACCAACACTGACAGTGGCTCTGAAGGGCATGTAATTGTGTTTTTGAAAAACTAGACACAGAGATGGGGGGGGGGGCACCAGCTGTCCCCATGGCCTCTGTGGCTCAGGTTAGGCCATGCAAGGGCTGCTTGCTGTGGCTTCTGCCAGACCCAGGGCCAGCACTAGTGTGTAAGCCCACTCTGTGCTACGTCCCATGTTGAGTCTTGGGGGTGAGAAGCCAATACAGAGATGCCAAGGGTTTGGTTCCTGCCCCCGTGCCTTTGCCCAGACTATTATCTCTGCCTGGACCCCTCTTCCTTTCTTGTCTACATGGCCAGCCTCTAGCCAGCTTTCAAAGCCTATCCAGTGATCCTCTGCCTGTGCTCCCGCCCCATCAGAGGTTGACAAGGCGACAGAGAGTAATCCAGGAGTTTAGCTCAGAACCAATGGGGCATCACGGTCCAATGGACTAGAATCCCCTGTATAATAGCAATCCTATGTACATAACATGACCAAGATCAGAGAGGAAGAAGGTGGGTGCCATCACCTGAAAACAAGCCTGGCAGATGCCAGAGCTGGAGAATTGTCTCTGGGTCCCATCGCCCCCAACTCCCCCACCCCCACTGCTCCCAGGATCTTCTTTCACCAATAGGCAGGTGAATTTGAGCGTTCCGGTACCAGAATTTGCTTCCCCGCTCTAGAGCGCATTTCTATTCTGAGCCCCACCGCTGTCCAGGTAATGAGAGCCATCTGCTTCCTCCCTGCTGGGAGAAACAGGATGGCCTTTTATTTTCCTAAATTTCCTTCCTCCAGCTTCCGGTGGGCCCCCTCAATTCCGCTGACTGCAGTTCCCAAGCAAGTTGGGTTCACATTCTCCATGCCTGACCCGACTTCACAGCCTCCGCTCGCCTCTCCTTTCGTGGCTTTGTCTCTCCACTGGGAAGAGTCCCATATTTGCACAGAATGGAGGTGGTAGACTCAGGAACGGGGTGGGCAGGACAGGGAGGAAACAGAATGCGACTTCAAGTTTCCCTTGCTGTATTGTTAGGGAATCAGGTGATCCAGTGAGACACATGTGCAGATATCAGAAAACTAAATGAATGAACGAGACCTGTACACTCAGAACAGAGGCTGGT
Source organism: Mustela nivalis (assembly GCF_964662115.1). Lineage (NCBI taxonomy): Eukaryota > Metazoa > Chordata > Mammalia > Carnivora > Mustelidae > Mustela > Mustela nivalis. The sequence continues at coordinate 12,065,672 of NC_139029.1, read as the reverse complement.
GCAGGGTAGATGCTTGTCGGTTTCTTCCCCTCACACCATTATATGATTACATTTTTAAACATTAAGCACTAGAAGCACCAGGCGCTGTCTGCACTGACTACGACTACCTAGACAAGAAGACAGGGCAACACTTTTAAACAGCAACATTGTAACACTATAAAACATCCTTTCTATCCAGTATGCCTACATGTCTCTATACTTCTTGGAAGAAGTCGACTGGACGCTAATGAGGTTGCCCTAGGATCAAGGTCATCTTGACGAACTCCAGTCTTATCCTACCACATCTTATGGCTAGTACCGTGTGTTAGGTCTGGTTGTCCCTCTACTTCATACAGGTCTCTGGGATCCTCGCTTCTCAAAGGAATTTTTTGTTTGTTTGTTTATAACTTTGTCGAAGTATGATTGACAAACAAACTGTGCACAAAGTTTACACATTTGATGGCTTTTGACATAGGGAGGTATCACTGAGGCCATTGCCATGATCAAGCTCATGAACATATCTGTCATCCCCTCCCCAGGTTTCCTGGTGTCCATTTGTAATCCCCCAGCCCCCCAACCCCTGATCTGCTTTCTGTGTCTGTAGATCACATCTCGTAGGATTTCAGGTAAAGTGATTTTTTTCTATGAGGAAAGCGTGCGTGGCATTTAGGTATGTGCTTCTAACCCTCTTTCCTTCTCATCTCTCAGGAGAGAGGAAGTTGCAGGACAGGTGACAAGACACCTGCTCTTTTCCTTTTCTCCCGTCGGCCCATTCTGCTCTGTCCGCAACCTCGCCACCTGTATTCTTTCTTGCCACCCCTCCCTGCCGGATGCCCATCCTCCAGGCCATCCACTCCCTACCCTCCTGCCAGAGTGACCTTATCATAGTGCGATCTGGCAGGTCCTTTTCCGACTTAGAACCTTCCCTGAGCTTCCATCCACTAGAGGATGAAGCTCAAACTCAGTGACACCGAGACCATTTCTGATCTGGCCCCAGAAAGGAAGGAAGAGGGCTGGAGGCATGAAAGGGGCGTGTGGCCTCACATCTTTTGCCAAAATTCAACAATCAAATAAGAAGAGCTGTCAGAACCAAACTTCTATAATATGCCCTATTTAAAAAGCATTTTGTAATTCAGATGTCTTCATTTATATATACACAGTACCTCATTCTGGGCTAATGGAGAAGATTCAGGTAGCGATTGGTCCTGTGAGGCTTTGCTTTAATGAAGAGAGGAGAGATCCTTTTCATTTGTGTAACCATTGTTTGCATGGAAACAGAGCTTCTGAAGGGCTGGGAAATCGTTCCTTCTTGCAAGTAGGTTAAACACACCCCCCTGCAATCTTATTAGCCTAGTGCTTGCTCTCATCCCCGCTGGAAAGATCTCAAGTGGGAAGTAATGAAGTTTTACTGTTTGTGCATCTGTCATGCCTTTCTGATTGGCTGCACAGCCCCCAGGGCCCAGATCTTTTTCTCTCCCTCCCTCAAACACCTGCTTATTCTCCAAGTTCAGGGTTATGCTCCCGCAACGCAGGGGTAACTATTGCAGCATACCGGATCCATCTCTACAGAGCCCTGAGGCAGGGCTGAAAAAAAAAAAAAAGGCCATAAAGTCTCTGGCAGCCGTGGGTGCTATTGGGATGTTTGCTAATAAGACACTTGGAAAAGGTTTGCTGCCCTCTGGGAAAGGCAGTGCAGGAATTGGCTCTGCCCCCTCCCTTACACCTAAGCCATTTGCAGAACCTGCCTGGGAGTCCGTGGCCAGTTTAGGTCTGTTTGTTTGACCAGTGGCCCAGGTGTGCACCTGTTCAGCCAGCTCCGGCTGCTACCCTTTCCTAGTTGCCCTTGATCCTTCTGACTTTCCCCTCACAGCCCTGGGGGCTGCATGAATCCCCCCCACCCCCACCCCAGAACTAGGAAATGGACTGGCTACCAGGGATAGCATTTGTGGCAACTGGCCAACCTGGGACAGTTACCAGGGAGAGATGGAGAAAGGGCCTTGTCTTGGGTTGGGATCCTCTTCTGGAGACTTTGGGAGGATACATGGGTACAGACCTCAAATTTGAATGTACTCAATTGCCCAGGATCTGGTTGAGATGCAGATTTGAGTAGGTCTGCACAGAGCCTGAGAGTTTCTAACAAGCTCCCAGGTGATGCTGTTGCTACCGGCCAGCAAACTCCATCTCGGGTTCTCAGTCCTTCTCCCTCCCCTGTAGATCCATCCATCTGTTTGACCCTGCCCTCCCCCACCAGACACACTGGGTGGTCCCCTCCCATTGGCTTCACCAAACCCCAGATAGCAAGCGTAGAGCTTGGAAATCCTTGACACATGCGTGTTCCTAGTGAATACCATTGAGTAGAAATGATCAGAGAAGAGATTTTGCCACTCTTTAAAGCACCAGGGGCTGCCAAAAAGCTGGCCACACACAGAGCGTGGCCTCCATCCCTCTCACTCTGCTCTGACTCAGTGCCGAATCTCTCTCTGCCCTCCTGAACCAGCCCCTGCATCTCTTCCCTGTCTTCCAGCTTCTGAAAGAGATGATGGCTTTCCTGGTCCCCCGGGAGGTGAGTCTAAACTCAAGGTCATCCCGGAAGGTGCAACCCAGACCCTAGACCGAGATCAAGAGCAAGTGGGGTCCCATGCTACCCGGTGGGAACTTGGCTAATGTGGCCGGAAGTGATAAGGCCTGAGCCATCCATCATGAATACATTTGAGGGGGGAGAGAAGTTACAACCCCAGTGGGATGGGGATGAACATTCTGAAACTCGGGAGCAATGCCCTTGCCTCTTTTGGGTCGATTTCTGGAGTTTCTCCTCCAGCGAGCCCTTGATAGGCGCAGACTGCCGAGATGTTTCCCTTGGGCAGGTGTGGGGGGCCACAGGGACTGCGTACTCAGAGATGCTGGTGGAGGAAGGAGACTCTTGCTCAAACTAAGGGGATCGTCCCATGTGCACAGAATGTACATGGAGGAGGCTGGCGCTTTGTTCCTTTAATATCGGATTTCTCAATCCAGCCTGGTCGCTTAACCAGAGCGACCAACTAGTCCTGGTTTGTGCAAGACTTTCACCATTTCAGCACTGACATTCCCAAGCTCCAGAAGCCCTTCAGCTCCAGGCCAATCAGGCTACGGCTCACCTTCTCTTTGACAAATGAGAAAACTAAAGAGAGAGGAGAGATCTGCCCTAGGCCAGACAGCAGTCAGCGGCAGATCAAGGATGGAGAGGCCAGGCTACCTGTGTCGGCTGATCCAGAGAGGGACCTGGGCAACAGGCTATACCAACGGTCCCCCACATGGGTGCCTTGAGGATTGTAGGAGCCTTACAGACCCCTCACCTGGGGCCCATAGGGGCGGCCCCTGAACTGTGGCTGCTTTGAACCCGAGGCCTCAGTGAATCGGGAACTCCATGAGCCTGAACTCCCTGGTGCTCTTTTCACAAGACAAAGCTTGAGAGTTTGGGTCCAACTGCTCCTGCCCCCAACCGAACAGGGGAAGGACCTGTCAGAATTGCTCCTTGGGGCAGGAAGCCTCCAGCTGCCCCCCAACCCCTTCCAGCCACTCCCCACCCCAGGGGAGCCAGTCAAGGGTCCAGTCAGCCTAAATGTGGGGACATTTGAGTGGCACACTTAGGGGTGAACAGGCTGTCTCTAATTAGGGGCCTCGGGGACTTGGAGGGAAAGGGAGGGAGCTCTGGGCAGGAGGCCTAGGGCTGCTAGAAAAGCCCCTTAGCTAAGGGCCTACCTAGCCTGTGTCTTGGCACTGAGAGTTTCATTACCTTCTTCCTTATGTGTTTTTCCCCTTTCTTTCCAGAAACTGCCTGAACTCTTTTTTTTTTTTTTTTCCAGGGCCTTTGAAAAGCCATTAGTGAATTTCATCCCCCTTTCAATCTGAAAATGGTTTCCATCATAAAACCTCTCAGTGGGTGCAAAACATCTGTGGTTTCCAATCAAATGCAGGGCTGCTGGGTGGTGGGGGGGGGGGTTATGGGGAGGGGCGGCAAAGGAGGGGGAGAAGTTCCAGAACATGCCAGTCCCCTCCTGCCCTCTGGCTTCCCTCCACAGTCCCGGGAGTCTGGAGACCCAGCTCAGGCCCTGCCTGGCCCCAGAATCTGTGGGTTGGCAATTCTGGCCATGAGCTTTGGAGGTGGTATAACTGGGACCTAAGGGCTGTGGGTGTGTGGCCAGCCCCTCACTCTAGCGACAGTGAAGGGAGGGGACCCAGGTGAGGCCCCATTCTGCCCCTGCATTGCCTTTCCAAGGGGAGGGGTTTCTCTCCCACCGGCCCGCCCCTGAGCCGCACCCTCCGACGTTCTAGAACTTCATTCCCTTCCTCTGAGACTGGAGGTGCTCGCGGTCACGCCGACCCAGCTGAGGCTCCCAGGTCGGTGTGATGTCAGACAGGTCACTATCTTCCGCAGCTGGACTGTAGGAAGCCTTTGCTCTGAGGCTCACAGCGGGTCACTGTGCAAGGCCCCCTCATTCCTGCCTTGAGGAGTGCTCTGCACGCGGCAGCCGGGATCTCCCAGTGGGCGCCCTCGGGATGACCTGTCTCTGAGGTGGGAAAATATCTCTCAGAATCAGATTTGATCTTCCCATGTTGCGTTCTCAAACAAAAATCCACAGAGCCTAGCCTGGGATCCCTCGATCACCCATATCTGGGAAGTTAGTAATGAGCCCCTGGATGCTGACAGATCTGGGCTCACTGGCCCCGGCCGCTCTGGCCCTTGATGCCCGGTGGGTGGATGGTGGGGAGTTGGGGGGGCGGAGGTCACTGCCCCAGCCATCCTGGCCTTTCCCACCCTGTTCAGCTGCTACCCTGAGCTTCAGCCACAAGCCCACTCCCATCCCCCCTCCCGCTCCGTCCACCCCATTTTCCTGACTCTCTGGTCAGCTGCCTTCCCCTCCCCAGTCCTCCCCTTCTGACCAACCCCACACTCTCCCTCCCCTTCCTCTCATGGCCTCTCCTCCCCAGCCTCTTGCTGCTGCCATGGAAACCACTTCCTCCTCCAAGCCCTGATTGATCTGTTTCTCATGGTCTGGCATGCTCCAGGCAGGGTCTGGGTGGCGAGGGAGGCAGCAGTGGGAAGACCAAAAGGCTCAGGATGTCTCTTCCACCTGTCTTCACCCCATGCCATCCCAAGCGCAGCAGACACAGGGCATGGGACAGGTGCCGCCTGGAAAGACTGGACAATGGGAAACCAGAAACCAGGCTGCGGGCCAAAGGGACCTCAGACAGAGCAGTTAGAAGCAAGGAAGAAGGCTGGGGGCTCATGACTATGCCCGCTGCCTCCTTTCTATCCCTGTGGATGCTTCACTTTTTAACAGAAATCCCTGCCTCTCTGTCTTTGCCTCTCTTCTTGGCGGTGGTGAGAGTGGGCATCAGGAAGATCCTGAGTGTCTTGGAATCAGGACTGCCTTCAGTAGGAGCAGGAAGCCATAGAAAGTGGCCATTCCGGGGGTCTGCGCGCTTCCTGGCTCCAGTGATCACTCTGGTCTTGTTCGATGAACACGGCCGCACCCCAGAGACTGGGAGACTCTAGATCACGCATGCCTCATTCATCTCTGCATGTCAGTGGTTCATTGAGCACCTACTGTGTGCAAGACCCAGTGCCGGGCACTTTGCACACTCGTCTCTTTCAATCCTCACAGAAGCCCTTTGGAATAAAATAATAGTAATAGTAATAATAAAGCCTCTTGTGTGCCTGGTATTCCCAGTTTTATCATGCGGAAGTGAGTGATCTGGGACAAGTTATTCAGGATCTGTGCCTCAATTTCCCCACTTGTCAAGCTCAATCTTCACAACAACCCCATGAGCTAGGTATTAGTAGTATCATCCAAAATTCACAGATAAGGACACTGAGGCACAGGGATGTTGTTTAGAATTTGTTGATGCTCACTCAGCCAAAGGACATCAGCGCTGGGGCTCGAACCCTGGGAATGGGGCCCCAGAGTCAATGCCCTAAAGTCCCATGCTCATTGCCTTTCAAGGTGGGAGTGACACAGGTTTCTGCAAGGTCACTGGCCAACAGCAGGGCAGAAGGAAGCTCCTGCAGACTGGAACGAGAGGGGAGGGAGGAGCAGGACGAGTGAGTGCTCGAAAGAAAACAAGGCAGCCGACTGTGCAGCGGAGCAATGGTCTCGGCTCTGCACCTCCTGCTGGCTAGGCAGCGCCCAGCCTGGCTCTGCCTTCTGGGGACCGAGGGTGGAACCCTTCATCTGCAGGGACCCCATTTTTCCTGGAAGCGAAGTCCAGCAAGAACCTATCACATGGGTCCTTCTACTATGGGATTGGAGTGGCCCAGAGGCCCATACCTTCAACCACAGTTTGACAAAAGGATCAGAAAAAAGGCTCCGAGTCATGGTGCTTGACCCTGGGACAAGCAGGCGCCATACGGAGGCACTATAATTCAGAGAGGCTTTGTGGGCCAGGTCCCAGCCAGTCGGGCTCTCTGGCGTGGCTGTCAGTCAGCCCAGCCTCCTGCAGGGACCCAATTGGGGGAAATATCCTCAGAGTCCAAGATGGACTCAGCAGCCAGCAACGTCCTATCATTTGAGACCTGCCACCACCCAGCGAGATCAAAATGACAAACCTCTTTGCAGATTAGGAAACTGAGGCCCAGACAGGCCAAGCAATTTGGTGAAGGTCATGCGGCCGATGCCGGGAAGAGCGGGGCCGGGGTGCAGATCTGTCTGGTTCTGGGAGTCCAGCGAGAGGACAAAACCTGTGACAGCGGCCTGTGGCTCCGTCTCTCCTCTGGGATGGCCCCGGGGTCGCTCAGAGCAGGACCAATTACCCTGGTTGAGTAAAGCAAACCTGAACCTTCCCTGCAAACCTGCAGCTGGGCCTGGGGCCTTGCGGGAGGGCCGATCCCAACAGGTCAGCTGATGGGTGACCCGAGGCCGAACCCGATTCCTGCTGTTTCATCAAAGCTGAACTAAAAACAGCCTTTGCCCTGGCAGTGGAAAATTGAAACTCACAGCTCCCTCTTAAGGCTCTTAAACAGGTCAGCCCGCCAAAAGACCCAATCCTTCAGTCTGGGTTCTCTTAAAAAGTAGGGCAGGCCAATTATGTTTTACTGTCCTGAGCCATGTGGGGCTGAGTGTGGGGAAGGTCAGGCCAGGGCGCCTGGGGCTGCCGGCAGATGGGAGACAGAGGAGACAGCCAGCCTCTCCCATCAGCCTCTTTGTCAAAACAAAATTAAAACGCCCGGACTCTTGCTGGCACCGAGATCCCATCCAAGGTAATAGGTATTTATCTTAGCGGGTTCAGTTTTGGGCTCGATGCCATGGGGATGTGGAAACTGGAAGGTGTCTTGTTCCCTGCTCTGTCTCTTGCGCCAGTGCCGCGCCTGGCACCGAGAAGACATTCTAGAACAATCTCTCCATTCAGACCTTCATTCAGTGTACATATATGGAGTACCTCCTATGTGTCAGGGCCTGTCTGAGGTGCCAGGATCCCGCTGGGAACCATACAGAACCATGCAGTGTGAGCTTTAAAAAAAATAGCATGTCGGTGGCTATAGGTGTATGAAATAAAGACAGGCCAGGTTAGAGCATGCTGGGAGTGAAAGTAGGGGTTCAAATTTTAAATATTAAATTGCAGGGTGGTCGCGGGGGGCGACACTTGAGCAGAGACCGAAGGAGGGGAGTGAGCGAGCCGTGTGGACACTGGGGGGAAGAATGGATGCAGCCGACGACCGCTGAACCGACATTAAGCACCACAAATTCTGCCGAGCACGTTTACATTCATCATCTCCTTGTGAATTCCTTGGACCGACTTTATGAGATGAACGACGGGTATGTAAATTACCATTGAAGTAACAGAAGCTCAGAGACAAAGTCAAAGACAAAGTCTCCTCCTCATAGGCTTACCTTCTGTGTAAGGAAGTTAAACAATTCAACAGCTCCTCTCTTTCCATAGCAATAGAACCCCTGATAGCTGATCACATGGCTGCCTGAAATAAAAACTACATTTCCCAGCTACCCCCAGAGCAGGGGGGTGGTCATGTGACTATATTGCAGCCAATGGGATGGAAATAGAGGCGTTATATATAGAGTTCTGAAGGATCCTTAAGAGCAAGGGGGTGTGTCCTTCTCCTTCCACTTCCTGGTCCTCCTGGCTGGAACCTAGTCCCAACAGCTGGAGCTGAAGCAGCTTTCTTGGACTTTGAGGCAACCTTGAGAATGGAGGCCATGCACAGTGGAGCTTCAGGAGTGAAGGAGCCAGAATCCCTGATACTACAGAACAGCCCACATGCTCTGGACAGGCTACAGAGGCTCTCAGAAAAAAAGAAACTTTTATCTAGTTTAAGATACATTTACTTTGGGTTTTTGTTACATGTAGCCTAAATGAATACTAACTGATACAGTTTCAGACAACAGAAAGCAGATGGACTCTGGGGAACAGACAGAGGATTCCTTCCCTTAAATCCAGCCACCCCTGATGGCGGTAGATTGCTATAATTTGGAAATAAGTGGTAAAAAGGCCACATCATCAACTCTTTAAAGAAAAGCCAACAATAAAGATACAGATGTGCAATCTCCTAATTTTCAAAAGTTTGCCATTGATTTAATTTTTAAAATTTTAATTAAAAAAAAAATAAAAACCTCAGGATTGGCCACACCGAACTTGTTTAGTGGTTGGCTTTGGCCCATGTGCCCCCAGTTTGTGAGCAAGACGCCATCGGAGGAAGGACTTACAGGACAAACCTAAGTGAGTGGCAGAGCTAGGACTGTCAGACTTCAGCTAAGCCTGCCAGGAAGGACTTGGGGAGGCAGCCACCTACCTGACCACTTCCCGCAAGCCTTTCTGGGTTTGAGCTCCTGGAGTGGGCACTTGGATTTCCACCATGGCCGAACCAACATGGTGCTCAGCCAAAAACACACACACCCTTTCTCAGTGGACACAAGGCCCACAGAAGTGAGCAGTGACTTGGCAGCTTGGAGCATTTTAATGGACACATCACTCTCAACCAAAGTCTCTACCATCTGTTCATTGTGCTAATTGCCAGTGTAAAGAGGAGCTGTGTTCTTGGTGGTGGTGTTGGGAAAGTGAGAAAGAGAAATGGAGCCACTGTCCACCCACCTGTGAGGTTGGGGCAGGTGGGGACATGCAGAGATCTCCCCCACACCCACAGCAATATCATTCCATGGTTGGCCTGGCCCAGGACAGTGCCAGCAGCTGGGTGTGGGGTGACCCCCAATCCTGGTCTGGGAAGATGGATCTTCCCAGAGTGATAGAGTCAACATGCCTGCCCCCCAGCTCTGGAAAAGGCTTTGAATTTTCCAGGTGACCTGTCCTTGCACATTGTCCAGACCCACTGTCAGCAACTTTGAGAATACTATGGGCACCAAAGACAGCGGTGCTCAGGGCATGGACCCTGGAGCCTGGCTCTGAGTGCCAACTCCTCCACCGACCAACTGTGTGACTATGAGCAAGTTACACCACCACTCTGTGTCTCTGTTTTCCCACCTTAATATTCAGGACAATAATAGTACCTTTCCCGTGGGCTTTGGGTTTTCGGAGGGACTAAATGAGAGAGCACACAGGCAGAGAGAGCAGAGCCTGCCCCGAAGTTGCCTTTACGTTTTCATTCCCATCATCAGCACGGATGTTCATGCTGCTTGTCCCTCACTTGGCTCTCCTCTGCTGCTCCTTGAGAGGCCTGGGTAGGGATGCAGACTCATGCCCAGAGACCAGGTGGGAAAAGCATGTTCTGGAACACAGAGCCATGGGGGTGGGGGCAAGGAGAGAATGTGGCTGGGTGCCATTCTTCACACTCAAGACCAAACACTGGGGATTCATTTTCTCCAGTGGGTTTTGGATGTTCCAGGCTTTGTCCTGGCCTTGAGGTCTCTGGAATCTGGTGGTTCTGACTCTCAGAGCTAAGGAGTAGCTTCATGGCCAAAAGCACAGGTGGTGGCATCTGAAGGAGGTCCTCTGATGTCAAATCTCGGCTCTGCCACTTGGAAGCTCTGCGACCTTGGGCTGGTTGCTTACCTTCTCTGGGTTTCTGCCTCCTGATCTGTTAAAAGGACTAATATAATACCTGACCCCCAGGACTGCAGTGAGGGGTGTGATAATAGGAAATGAAAAGATGAAATGTTCTTTCCCTGTTCACAGACCCTGGAGGAGAGGGGTGGATGCCAGTTCTGAAAAAAGTGGGCATGAACAATACCACCACTGATTGAGAAAGCACTGGTTCCAAGCACCCACTTATTCCATTTCATAATTGTCACCAAGACCCAGAGGGGAACTGGAGGCTCGGTGATGTTCTGTAACCTGCTTGAGGTCACAAGGAAAGGCAGCGGTGCCGAGAGATGTCATCAGTCCTGCAAAGTGGAACAAAGGGTGGGCTCCATCCTTGAACATGAGCTCCACAAGTTAACCTCTCCACCTGTGTCCCCAGGACCCAGAAATTTGCTAGGCACATATCGGTGGTCAGTGTGCTTGCTGAATAATAATACAGAACACACAGCACTTAGAGTGTGCCAGACGCTGTTCTAAATAATCACTTACACCTACCAACGCACCGAATCCCCTGATCACCCTGTGGTTGTTATTATGCAGTTACTAAATATATATATGATCTCAGCTCCATTTTATAGCTGAGGGAGCTGAGGCACAGAGATGTTAAGTAACTTGCCAAAAGTCACACTGAAACTCACTTTCTGGCTTTTCAGGAAGCCATGCCCCCTGCTGAAGAAGAGGGGATGATGGCAGCTCTGCTCTCAGGGGGTCCAAGGTCTCCAGGGCTGTGGACCACCACGGCTTGGCACCACTGCCTGGCAGAGCCCAGGGCCCAGTGACTGGCATAGATTGAGGACCCCAAGGGAGCCCCAATATACCTATGTCTCAGGCTCACTCTGTGTCTTGGTTTTCCATCAGGGTCCCTGACTTCCAGAAAGTGAGCCTGAGAGGCAAGCAGGAATCTCTGCACTCTGGAGTGTAGCAAGACTTTGTGCACCCAACCTCACACACACTGAAAGACTTTTCTGTTCCAGATACCATGCTGGGGGCTTCTACATAGGATCTTGTTAAATTTCCAGTGCATCTATCCATTCCTTTACCCATCCATCCACCCATCCATCCATCCATCCGTCCGTTTATCCATCACTCATCCATCCATCCATTCAATCATCATTCATCCATCTAACAAGTCCACATTAAGTGTCTACCATGTACCATCCAATGTCCTTGATGTAAACATCATCACTCCCACTGTACACATGAAGACAGGCCTCCGGGAAGTTACAGAATGGGCCCTAGTGCTGGGCTTATCTAAACTGATCTCTAGCAAGAACAATATTATCAAACCCTGGATTCAAGTGTGGCTGGGCTTGCTGGCTGGAGTCAGAGTTTCCCTCTTTTCTGGACTCCAGGTGGACCAAGCTTGCTGGCCTACAGACAGCTTGCTGGCCTACAGACAGCTCTCAGCCGACAGTGGCATCGTCTCCTTGGGGCTGAGTGGGAATAGCCTGGGAGGGTGTAGACAGACCAGAGCAAACGCTCCCCACTGCTGTGATCCTGCTCACATGGGGCTTCCACTCTCCCCTGCCTTTGTTCCAGCCACAGATCTCTGGATGCCCTGCTGGCCTTCGCCCCTGCTGTGCCCCTGAACTGGAAAGCTTTCCTCCTATTTCTTTGGCCATCTCTCACCAGGCATGGTCTCTGATAAACCATCCAAGCCCCATACCACCCTGCACCTTTGTCTGCCAGGCCAGGTAGATGCTTGCAGACTCCTGGGGTCCCTACCAGGCTAGGAGTGCCTACCTTTGTCCGCCAGGCCAGGTAGATGCTTGCAGACTCCTAGGGTCCCTACCAGCTCAAGAAATGTGTCTTAATGCCACCAGAACTCCTAGCTGCTCTCTGGGGCCTGATGCTCACCAGTGTCTGTGCAACTGCTGAGAGACAGAATGGTAGAGGAATGGCCTCAAACCACCCCAGCGGGGTCCTGGCTCTGCTACAGTCATTCTCTGTGTGTCCTCAGGCAAGGCACTTGACTTCTCTGATTCCCGTCTCCTCCTCTGCAAAATGGGCATAATGAAGGGTGGCCCTCACGGGCTTATTATGAAGCTTCAACAAGTTCATGTACGCAGAAGCTGGAGCAAAGGGCCCAGCCCACAGCAGCGGTCATACACACTCAATAAACTTTAGCCCTGTGACTACTATTAATTAGGCGTGAGTCATCTTTATACATGAAGGATGACCCGCTCGCCTCCAGGGGATGAGTCAGATCTCTAGGGCTGGAATGTGGCATGAGCGAGCAGCCAGGCTGAGCTGGAGGAGGAAAAGGATGAGGAGGGGGAGGGCCGAGGCAGACTAGACAATGTCTTTAAAAAAAAAAAAAAAAAGAAAAGAAAGAAATACAGGCTATGTTCTGGAGAAGGCAGGTGCATGAGAATAGGTTTATCAAGGTGGTTTTCAGTTCCACTGTAATTTAAAATAAATAAGTCAATTTAATGTTTATAGAATGAGTTATGCCTTATTAGGGACATTGGTGAGCTGAGGAAAGTTGGCCAAGACGAAATTTGAGAAATTGGCCCCGGCCGCGGGAGTAATTACGGCCACGCGTTAGTGTGTAGTCCTGCCTGATGATATTTTCATTCTGTCTAATTTATTAGTTTATTAGCTTTATGGTGAATGTAGAAAGTTATACCACAACACGGGTTTAATTTGATCACAGCCAAATAGTCACATCTTCCCGAGATGGCTGTAATAAGGCAAGAGACCCCCCACTTCAGAGCCGTTTCCAAGTTTTCCAGAAAGACTCAAGGCAGAGTTCCAGGACTCTGGGTACTAGGGATGCAAATCAGGAAGCCACAGAGGGCAGGAGTCCACACAGAGCGCAGACTGTCCAGTCTTAAATGCTGGCACCTCTGTTTTCTCGTCATGGGACCTCAAGTGCTGGGTAGGTGTAGGTCTCAGTGTTCCCACCTGTGAAATGGGAGCAATCATGATTCCTCCACCTAGTGGTCATCGAGAGCCCTGGGTAAGCAGGGCCTGGGTTGGGTTGGTTCCCACCGTCTCCCTAGGGCCCAGTGCCATGCCTGGTTCATCACAGGCATTCAACAAATGTTGCTGGGTGAACGAGGCAGAGGCCAACACCCATGTGAGGTGCTTAGCCCATCATCCTCCCCCCACTTCTGCTTGCTGTGCCTCGTACCAGTTCTAAGAGCTTTATGAACTCATTTAAGCCTCGAAAGCATCGTACAAGGTAGGTACTCAACTATAATCAGTCCCAGTCTAGAGAGAGGGAAACTGAGGCCCCGCCTAGGGTCCCACAGCCAGTGTGGCAGAGCTGGGATCAAGACGCCAAGAGCCTAGTGCTGGGGTGACCCTATCATGTCACCTCTTACATTTCTGCCTTGATTCTTCCCAACAAAGATCCAGTTCCATGACACCCCGAGGGGGTCGAACTTGAGACCTTTTGTTTGGAGCCCAAACTTCGCATGAGCTGTCCGCCTCTTGCCTCTCCAGCTGTAATGCCTTCCACTTCCTCTCCCCCATCGGCCTCCTCCTCCCCCGACCCCCACTTCTCTACCTAGCCCATCTCTGGGCCAGATCCACACAGCACCCAGTGGGTCCATTCAGTTCAACAAAAGCCTTTGAGCAGCTCAGCCCACCAGGCCAGCTCCAGATGGTGGGGGCACGGGGATGGACAGGAGGGCTTCTTGCCAGGCTACTATGTACCAGATGCTGGTGCACAGGCAACTGGAGGTACAGAAAGGGGAAGGGGATGGTCCCTGCATCTTACCGATGCTCGTATGGACTTTGCATGTGTGCATAAGGATCCCAAGGCGGGGAGACTCTCCTGGACTGTGAAATCACAGGAGTCCCCAGCAAACAGGGGCAGGAGTCCCCAGCAAACAGGGGAAAGAGGAGGTGGTAACGGGTGCACGTTGGGGCGATGTCACTGCCGTAAGGCTACGAGCCCAAGCACATGGGTGCTTCCAGAAGCTTCAGGAGGGAAAGACACGGGTTCTCCCCTGGAGATTCCAGAAGGAACTCAGCCCTCCTGACCCCTGATCTTAGCTCAGTGAGACCCACATCAGACTTCTGACCTCTGAAATGGTCAGATACTAAATTGGTAGCATTTGAAGCCACTAGATTTACGGTGATTCATGGTGGAGGCGCTAAGACAGGAAGGAAAACAGCAGCCACAGGGATGGAGTTCGCTGCTGCTGCATTAGAACCTGACCGAGCAAGATCTAATTTCCTCACCCAGCGGCCCGGCCCCCCTCCCGGGGCAAGTAGGTGCTCTCACCCATTCTACAGATCCGGTTATTCATTTCTTTAACAAGGATTTATCGATTGCGCTGACAACCTTCCAGGTGCTAGGGATGGAGCAGGTGAGCAAGAGAGGAGAGGAACCATGATTTCTAGAGGGCAAGGGAGATCAGAAACAAGCAGACTTGTAAGTATGTATCACACAACACCAGGAACTTACATAGATACATTCTATAGGGGGGGAAAAGGGCAGAGTGAAGATAGTGATGGGGATGCTGTTTTAGGCAAGGTGGTCGGGGAAGGCCTCTCTGGAGCGGTGACCAAAGGAGGAAACCATGTGGAGGTCTGGAACATTCCAGGCAAAGAAATGGATTGCAGAGAGATGAAGTACTTGCTCACCTGGGTTTGAGGACCAGGGAGGAGTTGTTGAACTAAGGCTGGGTAGAGGTCTCAGGACAGATGCTCAGGGGCAAAAATGTGTGAGTTTTTTTCTGGAAGTATTAGTTGGGGGATTGGTAGACAGGCAGGGGTGATGAGTGCCACTTCTGCAAAGTCAGTAGGAAACTGGTGCTTGTTTTAAGAAACAGAGGCACCCTACATCTGCACCAAGGGTAGGAGCACACAGGATGTGGAGCATCTAGAACTTTCATCCCTTGCTGGAAAACCACTTGGGCAACGGGTGCTGTTATCGGCTGAATCAGGTCCTTCCAAAAGATGGGCGGACATCTTAACGCCTGCTACCTTTGAATGAGACATTATTTGGCAATGGGATGTTTCGTAGATGAGGTCATACAGGATGAGGGTGAGCCCCGATCTGCTGTCTGGTGTCCCTTACAAGAGGGACATTGATGCACAGAGCCAGAGGGAGGCTGCCATGGGAGGACAGATGGAGAGGATGGACAGACATGCCCAGAAGCCGAGGACTGCCGGCCACCACCAGATGCTGGGAAGAGGCAAGGTACAATATTTCCCTAGAGCTTTCAGAGGGAGCGTGGCTCTGCTGATACCTTAGTTTCATAATTCAAGCCTCCAGAACTACCAAAGAATACATTTCTGGCAAGCCACCCCGCTTGTCGTCTTTCGTTATAGCGATGGTAGCAAGTTAGTACAGGTGACCTCCACCAAAGCTGAACATCTGCCGCCCCTCACGCTCCTGCATCCCTTCTCTTAGAGATGCATCCGACAGAAATGAACGCTCACGTTCAAAGCCACTTTACTTGTCATTGCTCAAAAATGGAAGCAGCAACCCCCTGCACAGGAGAACGGATAAGTAGTCCGTAATCGAGCCCCATAAATGGAGTAGTTCACAGCAATGAAAAAGGATTATCCACCGACACATAGAACCAAGCGGATGAACCTCCCAGACGTCGTGCCCGGGGAAAGGAGACGGACATACAATGCGTCCTTCTATTCACGTGCAAAGCAAGCCCGGAAGAAACTAGTCTGAGTTGATTCAAAAGCTAGAATCATATTTCCCTCTTGGTGGGGGGACACCCTGTGGGGTGTTGGGAATGTCCTACACCCCAAGTTGTGTGGCGGGCAGGCACGGGTCATGTGTATGTATGCGTGTGTGTGTGTGTGTGTCTTTCCCTGAGCCAGACCCTCTGTATTAAGGACTTTATTGGGTGCATAGCTTCGTGTAAAAGGGAAATCCATAGATGAGGACCCCCCCCCCAGGGTAGAGCCTTGAAAGCTTGACAGAGGCATCTGGAGTTGGTTCTGTTAGCCTCGAAGAGGCTGGGGGTGGACCGTTGCTGCACAGGCAGCCATGGGCGGAGCTGGGGACACTTAGTGGCATCCAAAGAGGATTTATGATGAGTCCAGGGCCCCCCTTGGCCCATCATCAGCCAGAGCAGCTGGCAGGGCCTCCACGTGCCCCTCCCTGCCCCGGATCTCAGGCTGGCATTGTAGCCTGGGCCGGCGGGGGAAGAAACAGAGCAGAGAGAGCTAATGGAGCAGAGACACAGCCCGGGCACACTCTCTCCCCTGCCAGCCTCTCCTCACCAGCTCTCTGCTGGGCCCTGTTCTGTGCTCATCAGCTTTGGCTCTCCAGGGCGCCCTGGTGTGTACTGTCAGACCTCAGCACCTGCAGGTGGGCTGCTCTGGGGCCCAGCTCTCATCACCCCCACCCCTCCGTGGGCATGTTATGGAGGCAAAACAGCCTTCACCATTGGCTAGAGGCAAGAGACGAAATGCCCCCCAGGGTAGGACTGGGCTGTCATGGGAAGTGATGTAGGTGCTCGAGGAGACCAAGTGATTGGCCCCACGGCCCCACGGCCCACAGCTCTGAAGAGCCAGCTCTGTGCTCCCCATTCTGGTCTGCTTAACCCCAGAGACTGGCCCCTTCCTCCAGACTCCCCAGACGCTTCACTCACACGACGCGCCAACAGATGAATGGACTCAGAGCCCGGGGTGGAAGCAGTGGTGTGGTCTAGCAGAGAGGGACAGGTACTCTGGCTGCCGGCTGCTGGGTTCAAATCCTGGCTCTGCCCCTCGCCATGTACTTAGTACTTAACTTGGGGCAAACACTGAAGCTCATGGCCCCTCAGTTATCCCATCTGTGAAATGGGACAAGCAGTGGCATTTTCTCCATGACCATTTTTACCAGGGAAGTACTGGCACTTGGCACATAGGAAGCCCCAGACAAGTGCTAATATAATTTTTATATAATATAATTAGTGTTGTGGCTACGAAGATGAAAGCAACAAAAGTTACCTATCTGCTTGGGGTTCCTTTGAAGATACCAGACCCACCGACAGAGCCTTTGTAGGCCTCTCCTCCCCTTTCTCAATGCTCACGATGGGGAGAGGCTGGGGGTGGGGACAGGGTCCAGTAAGAGGGGGTGTATAGCAGCTCAGGGGTCATAGCAGGGAGAGGGGTCCCCTCACTGGGGCTGCCGGGGCCCTGAGGCAGAACCCAGGCAGAGCCTGGCCACAGCTCTTCCAATGTGGCTGTGTGAATGGGAGGAACCATTGCTACTAGGCACCGACTGGGGTCCTGAGCCCATCAGCCTGAGCTCCAGCCATTCCCTGCTGCCCTGACCCAGCCTAGAGCCTGCAGAAAATTCTAGGTGTACCCTGCAGGGGTCTTGGATATGAACTCAGGCTGTGCTGTATCCACAGATCTCAGAGAATCTCTGAGCCATACTCCAAGCCTGCTGGAGCATTTACCGAGCAGTGGCTGAGAGCCCAGGGTCCTGTCTCTCACCTCTCACCTCTCACCTTGACCTTGGCAAGACACTTCACCTCTCTGAGCTCCATCCTTTCACGTCCCAATGAGGGTAGTAACAGCAACCCCACACTGAGGATTTGCAAGTCTATGGGTGGGAAGTGCTTGCGGTATTAAGAGCTTGAAAAACACTGACCTTAGCTTTACTGTTAGTCCTCCGATCTTAGGGCTCTGGTTGTATCCTCACTCTCAAGGGGGAAGCAAAGGTCCAGGGAAGTTAAATTAAAGTGCTCGAAAGCCCCTGGCAGGGGTGGCGAGTGGGGAGAGAGTTATGACTGGCTTTAGTCCCATGGTCCCCACAAAATACTCAACATGCCCAGGAACATTAACTTAGCACAGGAAGAGAAAACGAACGACAGAACCAAACAAATGCCCTGTCACGGAAGGAAATATGTAATCAATTAACTGAACCTCCCTGAGCCTCTCCAAATAATAATTAGGAGTGTCAGCCCAGCTCACAAGGAAATTGCCATTGCAAGGGCTTGCTGGTCCCCCTGAGAATCCAAACACGAGAAGGAAGAACCCATAGGGTGCCGAGGCGGGTTCCAGACATGTCTCAGGACTCCAGGCCTCTGTCTTTTTGGCCCCAGCCCCGGCTATGCACAAAATCCTGTCATCTGGGGCTCGGGGCCCCTGGGGACCAGGTCTACCCCCTGTTCACATAGATAGTACAGCAAAGAAGAGACAGTCAGAGATAGAGCTGGGAGCGATGCCTATCGCCAAGTGCTCCCTCCCATTCTTGCACTGGAAAAAGGACACTGAGGCTCAAGAGAAGCTGAGTCACCAGCCAAGTCACACTGCAGCTTCCCTGCAGACTCAGGACCAGGTCCCTGGGCCCTTGTCTCAATGCCAGGCTGTGGTCTAATAACCTAACCTTCTGACCAGGAGCTCACATATCTGTATAAGAAGTATTTACTGGCCACTGACTACGGAGCTACATGGTACCAACTGGACACTGAAGGAACAGAGGAGAGATAGAGGGACGAAGCTCTCACTCTCAGGGTTGCATCAGGGAAGGGGCAAAGGGAACACACATATTCAGATATATAAATGAGAGGATCACATTGGGCAGTAGTCAATGCCATGCGAAAGCAAGCAGCAAACAAATAGGAACAAAGGGATAAGGGACAGGGGTTGGGGGGACCTATTCAGATGGGTGATCAGGGAGGCATCTTTGCAGAGGGGGCGTCTGATCTGAGACCTGGCATGGGAAGAAGAGAAGCATGAGCAAATGTCCTGAGGCAGGAACAAGCTTGGCCACAAGGCTGAGGTGCCCAGAGGATGGCCAGGGAGCCAGAGGGGTGGGTGATGAGGCTGGCCCAGTGGTTGGGATCATCTGCAATCTGGGAGCCCTGAAGCTACAAGAAGACGGGGTTCTCTCCCAAGCGAGCTGGGAAGCCTTTGTAAGGCTTCAAGTAGCAGGTGCCATGATTTGAAAACTCCCTCGGGCTGCTGGGTGTGGAAGGCACCTGGGCAGTGAAGGACCCAGATGCACAGAGAAAGAACTCAAGCTGTTGGGAGCTGGAAAGAAGCAGCTAGCCCTTGACGGGACACCAGGAAGCCTGGGACCCTGGCGCCTCCTTGGCTCCTGGACTGTGTGACCTGAAGCAAATCACCCAACTTCTCTGATTGCCTCTTTGCTTTTTCTCAAATGAGAAAGACCTCCCTTCCCCGCAGCCTTCCATGGTGCTCCTTCATCGTCTTGGTCGTAGTTGGTGTTACCTGCAAGTGGAGGTGACAGGTGCCTATTTTGCACAAAAGGCTGGTGGCCCCCATCGTCTTCTCATTTATGTCTCTCCATGGCAAGTGTCAGGTGACTCCTCTTCCCTGACTGAGGCTTAGTCCTGCAACCACCCAGTGATCCTGCTGGGCACTGTTCCTCCGTTCGCTCATTCCCTCCCTCCCCCAGTCCCTCATGCATTCATTCATTCATTCACACATTCCATCCTCCATTCATTTGGCCACCCGCCATCACTGCACGCCTGCGCATGCTCAGCAGTGAGCTCGTCTCCTTGCCTGACTTTTCCTTAGGACCCTTAGGCTCACCCGACCTCCCATTCACCACCAATCCCACCCAATCCTCACCTCCTGAAACAAAATTACCTTCCGAGGCAAAGATTCTCCCAGAACCTGGGAACTTTATTAGGCTGCAATAATATATTAAAGAGGAGGTCTGAATCACCCGGAGCAAATTCTAATGTGAAGAAATACCACGACGACAAATACTTTGTTCTGAACAGTTTACTAAATTAAGTCCTTCCTGGACATTTTTAGCCTTCAATTTTTTTAATACTGGCAATAAAGTAGTTGCGTAATTAGTAATAAAGCTGACAGCCCAGTTACTGATTTTTTACTTAGAAGAAAAAGATGTGAGTGTGCGTGTGTGTGTGTGTGTGTGTGTATAATTTCAAACAGCTCTGGTTTTCTGACTGCAGATACATAAATGATTTGCCATCTCAGCAACTCTGTCCCATGGGCCGGGGTTGGAGAAGCCGCACTGAGCTCTGTGGAGTGGAAATGCTTCTCTAGGAGTCAGAAGATGGGCTTCGGTTTCACAGCTGACTTGCTGTGCGACGTTAGGGAAGTCACCCACAGTCTCTGGGCCTTGGTTTTCTCACCTGAAGAAAGGGGCAGTTGGCCTGGGTGGATGTCAGAAGGCTACTGGCAGATCTGGCCTGAGTCCGGGAGGGGACAGTGATGTTAAATGGCGTCTATGTGTTGGTGGCTTCTACACCTGTGTCTGTTGACCGAAACCTGTCCCTCGCCTCGCGTGTCCATTGACCCACTTGCCGTCTTTGCTCAGGTGTCTCACGGACACGTCTCTCCTGGCCTAGACAGAACTTGGGAATTCTGCAGCGGTCCCCAGCCCTGGCTGATCCTTGCCCATCTCCCCGCCTCAGGAAGCAGGACCCCCCACCCCCACCACCGCCACCGAAGTGCTTTGACCAGGGCCCTGGAGGCCACTGGCAACTCCTCTCTCTCTGATGGCCTCCACCTGCAGCCCATCGGTGAGTCCCGCCAGCTCTGCCTCCAGACCCTCCTCGCATCCCAGCCCCTCCGGCCTGGCCAGCATACCCCAACACCCCGTCACCTAGTGACGGGTGCTTTCTGCCTCCGCTCCTATGTCCTCCCCGGTAGCTGAGGCCGATCTCACAACCCCGAAACAGAAACAGGATCAACCTCAATGATGACTCCTCACCACTTCGAGAATACAGTTCAAACTCTGATGACCCGCAGGGTTCTATGGCAGTGGGTCTCAAACTCACCTGCCTGTGGGAATCACCTTGGGGGGCTTTGCAAAACGGATGCCTGTGACCCCACCCTCTCACCCACGAGGTTCTGATGTAACCGCCAGGGCTCGGCCTGGGTGTCGGGAGTGTGCAAAGCTCCCCTGGGCGTTCATAATGGGTCGTGTGGACCATAACACCGGCGTCACCTGGGAAATGATCGGAAACACAGGATCACGGGGTTCCCACCCCCACCACTGAATTTGAACAAGCAATGCCTGTGTGCAATCAAGTTCAAGAGGCCTGCTCCTACCTCACACCCCCACACACACACTCTTTGCAGGATTCATCACTTCCCACCCCCTTGCTTTCCTCCCCTGCCAGAATGCTCACTCCCTGGCCTCTACCGGGTGGCTTCCTCTGTATTCCAGACCCCAGAGAGGCCCTTCCCTCAGCCTCTCCCTGTGTTGCAGACATAGCCCAGGGACCCTACCTCCTTTATTCACCTCTGTTTCCTGATGTCCACAGCTCAAAGGAAACACTTTAAATGGCAGACGAATCAGTACGGTCAGCCCTAGCTTAGGTGGCTGAAAGGCAGCTCAGAGCCTGGGACGTGGCCTCACAGCTACCTCCCCTCTGCATCCCAGGTCTGACTCGAGTTTGCAGTTCCCTGTGGTTGATGGTGGGTGAAGACACTGTCTCCCGGAGGCCCTTGGTAATAGGCAACTTGTTCCCCAGAGGAGGAGAGGGTTACCCCAGGGCCCCCCATTCCATCAGCAAGGGGCTCAGCTCCATTCACTGGGGAAACCCCAAAGGGAGGAAATTTCTGTGTCAGGAAGAAGCTCTCCCAGCTCTTGGGCTATTCCCCTCTCTGGGCTGAACTTAATACCCACAAATAGGGTCTGAGATCTGCACTCTATAGGTTTGTCATTAGGATTTAAGCAAATGATGGATGGGAGAGAGTTTTGCTGACCGATAGAAGTAGTAATTCCGCATTTAGATAACTTGTCAGATCATTAATTTAACTAATCTCTACTGACATTCTGTGCTGGGTATTGATGCCCTAGAGATGCAAAAAGGAAGCTTCCCCATGCTTAAGGGACAAGACCCATCCTTGTGATTGGCGAGGGTGGGGGAGGAGGGGGCGAGGCGTACTGGCAGGAACCCCCCCCGATGCAATACCCCAGTGCATCACCAGAGGGCAGCAGACAGCTTTGCAAGTCTTCCCTCCCCAGGGGGAAGACCTTTGAGAGAAGGACACATTCTGGGAGCCCCAGTGGCCTTCTCATGGGGGCATGGGAACAGAGAATGGCGACGGCGGCGGCGGTGGCGGGAAGACGCAGCTCTGTGGGAGCTGCCAACTCAAAAGAGCAACTCAACTCCCCTGCATCAAAGCTGTCCACTACCCTAAGACCCAACCATGGAGAAGTGCTCCTGACCCCTAACCCCTCCCAGTGTGGCCAGTGTGGAATAGGGACCCTCCTGAAGCTCTGGGCCTTGCAATCCGGGATCCCTGCTGCCGGGGAGATTCTGGGGCCACTGTGGGACTCCATCCCAAGAGATGTAAGGTATGTGCAGGAGGAGGGGAGGCAAGGTATCGTGTGTGTGCGCGTGCGCGTGTTTGCCTGTATGTGTGTACGCGTGTGTGTGTTTGCATGCACAGAGTAACAGGACAAAACCCCCACACAGGAAGTGCAAGACCGGAAGGGGAAAGAAAGAAGGTGGTGCTAAGAAGGAAACCACGGAAGCAAAAGGAAAGACTAAAGTCAGGGAACAAGAGGAGAACAACATCAACATCCTCGGGTGGGAAGGGAGGGCCCCGGGGAGGCGGGAGCTCAGCACCAGTCTGCGGCGAGTGGGGCCTGCTGGTTTGGGCCGCTCGGGGCCCGAGTGTGAGCAGTGGCGGCATCTGTGTGAGTGGACAAGGGCCACTGGCACGGGAAGAGCAGAGGTGTGATGCACGGAGTGACTGCGGGGGGAGGTGGCTGGGGAGGGGCAGGTAGGGGTGAGGAACCGGGGGCGCATCCCACTCAGGGCTGTGGAAGCACATTAGCCGGTCAAGGGGACTGATGCCGCTAGCTAAGAAGCTGGGGTAGCTCCTGGAGTCCCACTTCTAGAGCTGGGATTGGACTGGGCCCTGCTCAGTCCCCCTGGCCAGGGCATCCAGGGGCCGGGAACGGCTGGGCAGTAGCTAGTTTTAACATGGAGACTGACTCTGGCAGCTTCCTACCCAAAGGCACCAAGCGCCTTGGGCTACAGATCCACTGTGTGTGTGTGTGCACAAGCAAGCGCGTGCACACATCCGTCATGTGTGTGTTGGGATGGACACACAAGGTCATATGTCCTTAGTAAGTTACCCGAGTCTCTAGTGCCTGCCCCTGGGCATGGAACAAACCTCTTCCAGAGACCCAGAGATGCAGTCTGGCTGGGTGTGTGAACCCGGGGTTCCCCACGGGCATGCTGTGTGACCTCAGACCGGTGACCGCACCTCTCTGTTCTTCTGTGTCATCATCTATACAACAGGATTCCATGAATCTGAGATGGGTGCTCCATGGGACGGTTGTGAGGGTGAAACCAGATGATGGGTCAGAAACAGTTCCGCGGACTGTCTGAAATGGTTAAGCCCACATTCGGATGACCCGCCAATCGATTCATTCCACAAGCCCTTACTGAGGCCCTGGGCTTCCATGCTGGGCCCTGGGCCAGGCACTGAGGACTGAGAGGTGAAATAGGTAGGGTCCCTGTCCTGAGAGAGAGGCCCAGCGCCGAACGCGGGCGAGTCCAGTAACTCCTCCTTCTCTGACTGGTGCTCTGGGCTATCCCGCAGGTGCAGCGGCCTGGTGTTGGGCCCGGTGGGACTCTGGCTCAGAGAGCCACTCTGCCTTTGGGGAAAATGCCAGAGGGCTGGAGGAAGAGCCCTTTGCACCTGGGCCCCTTTGTTCCCTAGTCAAGGCTTCATTTTCTGAGAAGCTCAGCATAGGCCCTCGTGCACACCAGCTGTTCTCTGTCCCCCCAAAAATGTGCCAGCCGGGCATGGGGAGGGGGGGTGAACCAGGCTCAGGAACTGGTTGGTGCCTGTGAGGTCACTCTGGACTGGGAGGTCACTAGCTGGTCAACTAATTTGTCATCTTCAACCCAAATGAGTGTGGCCTCCGGGGCCTTAGGAAAATCGCCTGCAGGCCTCCAGCGGCCAGCAGCAACTAGAATCATCTGAATTCTTTGGCCCCAGTCAGCACATCAGAGCAGGCAGAAGGCGCTGCATGATTGGATCAACTTTAACTGCAGGACTTTTTTAAAAGACTGATGCCCCAGGCCCCCTCCAGTCTCCTTGAATCAAAATTCATCTTGGTGGACCCAGAACTTGATCTTTTTTAAGCCACTGCCAAGGTGATCTTAATGCAGGAGGTCCGGGGACTGACCTAGGGGGTAAGCCCCCCCCCCCCATCCCACACCTGCCAAGGACAATTTGTTGCAACTTGCTGACCAGGCGGAGAGCAGAGCTCGGGGCTGGACATTCCCCTAGTGGCCGGAAGGAGAACTGCAGCCTCGCTCCTAAAATCATCCCTGGTTTTGAGACCAGGACCCACTCCCACTTGGGGGGTTCAATTCACATGAGACTAAGAGGCATAATCTGTTCTGAATAATCTGCAGCAAAAGGCTCAAGGTTGTCTTTATAATGTCACCCTGGCTCTTTCGCATACCCAGAGGCTTACTGGGTTCGAGAGAGGAGGAGGTTCTCCAGCGGGTCAAGAACTGGGCATTACCTGGCACATGCCTGAACACGCGAACGGACATGTCTGTGCAAACAGCACGTGCTGTGCATATTTCGGAGGAAAAGGAGGCATGGCTCCTGATAACGTGCAGAAAGACAAGGGAGCTATGTAATTCAGATTCAAACCAACCAGGGTCCAAGGGCACTTGTTGGGAAGCAAGCCTCTTTGGACCAAAGAGCGAATGCATCTACTTAAAAACCAGCACAAGGGTGGCTGGGTGGTTCCGTTGGTGAAGTGCCTGACTCTTGATTTCGACTCAGGTCATGATCTCAGGGTCCTGGGATCGAGCCCCACATCAGGCTCCCCACTCAGCAGGGAGTCTGCTTAAGATTCTCTCCCTCTGCCCCTCCCCCTGCTCTCTCTCTAAAATACATAAATAGGGGCACCTGGGTGGCTCAGTGGGTTAAGCCTCTGCCTTCAACTCAGGTCATGATCTCAGGGTCCTGGGATTGAGCCCCTTATCCGGCTCTCTGCTCAGCAGGGAGCCTGCTTCCTCCTCTCTCTCTGCTTGCCTCTCTGCCTACTTGTGATCTCTGTCAAATGAATAAAAGGAATCTTTATAAAAAAATAAATAACATGAAACAAAACACATAAATAGATCTTAAAAATAAATAAAAACCAGCACAGTGTTCCCTCAAACAGATTCTAGGGAACTTGTACTTCGCAGGTTCTGTCTGTCTGCCTGCTTGGAGGGGTCCTGCCACTCCTTCCAGAGCCTCCTTCCCTCCACACCTCTGCCCACGCAGTGCCCTCCGCCTAGAGTGTCTGCCCCCTGCGCCTCCTTGTCTGAAACCTCCTTATGCTTCTAGAGCCACTTCAGACGCCACCTTCTCTGTGATTTCCCGGCTCTCTCCAGCTCTGATCTGTCACTGCATTATATCGGAGTCTTTCCTAGGACAGCTATCACTTTATTACTCGAATTGTTAGCTATTTATCTCCATGTTTTATCTCCGCTTTCTCTCCCTTCGTTCCGCAAATATTTATTGTTCCTCTCTAACCGCGGAGTAGGGTCTGGGGTTACTGAAATGAAAGAGCTAGAGCGGAGCCTGGGAGGAGCTTCTGGGCACGCAGGGGTGGGGGAAGGAAGACAGGCTTTAAGGTCCGATGAGGAAGAGGCTGGGGCTGCACCCAGACCACCTCTGGGTGCTGTGCCTGCTCTCCAGCCCCCACCCTAGCTCTGGGCCTTGGAGGCAGCAATGGTCAAAATGGCCATTAAGGGAATAGTGAGTGGGTGTGGGTGTGTCTCGGAGCAATAAAGGAAGCTGCGTTTCTGTTCACTCCCTCTTTCCTCCAGGCTCTTCCTTCATTCACTTGATCCCCCCCCCCACCCCAATCTCCCTTCCCTGATAAATATGAATGAAGGAGGCGTCACTGTGTTCTCCTGTGCTTTGAGAAGGCCCCAGGCTCCTCCCCACTCACCCAGCTGTTCTCCACCTCCAGCCGGGGCTTCTGGGGACAGTGCACATGTTCCCAGGGCATGGCAACCAGATCCCGGAGGGAGAGCTGGCTCTCCGGCACCCCTTTGCCTCCTGGCCCCTGCCGGCACCACACTGTGGCCACTCCCTCTCCCAGCTTACTCAGGCTTGGAAACTAAGTCCCAAGGCCAAGGAAGAGACCTGTGTCTCCTTCCCCAGACTCATCTGGGGAGAGCTCTGTCTTCCGCTCCTGGCGCCTCCAACCCACCCTGCACAGGGCAATCAGAAGGAGCTTTGCAAGGTATATCACATCAGACCATAACCTTCAGCAGCTTCCAGGACACAGGGCAAAATGCCAGCTTGCTCCCAAAACTCTGGCCACACTGGCCCTCTAATATCCCCTAGACCATGCCAAGCTTTCTCACCTCAGGACCTTTGCACTTGCTGTGCCCTCTACCTGCAATGCCCTCCCTACCCCAACCCAGCCAGTGACTTCTTTTCATCCTGTAGATTGCTGCTGAGATGTCACCTCCTCTAAGAGAACTTGCAGCTGCCCCCCACCCACCCACTGCACACTCTGTTATTCCTGTCATTCTCTGTCACGTTACCTTGTTCCTTCACACACTTATCACCAACTGTCAATAGTCTTCCTTATTCTTTTAAACATATTTTTATAGTCTGCCTCTCCTCACCCCTTACACTGCAAACCTCACAAGAGCAGGTCTGATTATGTCTTGCTCTCCATTTCATCCCCAGCACTGTCCCTGACATGTAGCAATTGCTCAATTCCTTTGTGATGAATGAAGGCGCGCGGGGTGCAGGGGAAGGGAGGCAAGCCGTTCCCTCCTACGTTTTCCCAGCTGCAGGGAGAGCCAGCCTCTGGGAGAACACCACAGCTTCCGCAGCTAACTCATCCGCCCCGCAAGCATCTACATATTTTCTTCAATGTTGTGGGGGTGGGGTGGGTCTGGGGGACAGTGATGAAGACATCAGACCCGTTCCCGTGTCCATAGGCTTCGAGTCTAGTGGGATCCGCAGACTTTGAACACCTAGTGTCAGGGCATGGAGGGGATGGAGGGGAAGTACCCTGGGGTATCTGATCTGGTCTGGGCAGTCATGACTGGCTTCCTGGAAGAGGGGGCGTGCAAGCGGAACCTGAATGGATGAGTGGGGCCTCGTTCAGCAAAGGGAAATGGGCAAGGTGTGGGAGGGGCAGGAGCACCCTCAACTCTTTGAGTGTAGACTTCCTTCGCTGCCAAATTAGGGCCTGGGAAGCCTGCTGGCTTCAGCTTGGTGTTCCTCGGGATATCCACAACATAAGGAATGGGATAAGGGGCTGACTGCAGAAGACTTTGGGATGTGGGATGTGCTACATTCTGCAAAGATTCATAAGTTTTGCCCACAAATTCTTCCCCTCTGTGGGGGATCTCTCCATCTGCTCGACCCATTCTTGGCCTGGTGGAACAGGTGCATGAGGGCTGAGGCAGAGACATGGGCGGGCAGGTGTGGAGGATGGCGTGCAGGAAGTCAGCAGGTGGAACTGTCACCCCTATCCTGCCTCCCCACTCAGGGAGGCCCCAGAGCAGCAGAGTTTGTGACAAGGATTCAGGAGCCAGTGGCTAATTTGCAAAGGCGCCCCAGGGAGCTGGGAAGGGAGGGAAGAGTAGTGGGGAGGGGAGGAGGCAACATGGGTGCATCACGGAGGTGATCCTGGGGGAGCCGCTCAGCCTCACTCCTGCTGGGGAGCCCCAGGGCACAGTGGCCATCCATCTGAGTAGTCCCACCCAGGGGGCAGAGCGGCCGGCAGATCCACCCAACATCTCCCATCGGCCAAGGCTGCTCTGCGGATGCCCGTCCTCAGCCACATAGCCCATGATGGCCCTTTCCAGCCCATGTCCTTACCGTGGTTGCCTAACCATGCAGCCAGCAGCCCAGCATAGTGGTCCTTCCCTGGCACTGTGCCCTGCTTGCCCCTCATCATACAGCTGCCATCCGAATTCACACCTTTGTGGAATGTGTACTGCAAATTTTACTTATGTCTTGCTTTCTTTGTTTACTGTCTCCCCCTCCCCAACCCGACGAAAGTTTAATGCCAGGTCTTTGGTGTTCCCCACTGGATCCCCCAAAACAGCTTCCACCATGCCAGGCTTCTAGTAAGTGCTCAGTTAAATATCCTCTGAAGGAAGAAATGACTGTCAGCTCCAAACTGGGAGTTCTGGATTCTGAGGTTCATTCTATAGACATTGGATAGATGGGACCTCTGGGGCACTGGGAGAGGCAGTGACCCGCTCAAGGTCATGAACTGGGGTGCCACACCTGCACCTCCCAGGAGGTAGCAGTCCCATCACCGCCCCCCCCCCCCGCCATGCCCATCCCTCCGGGAACCCCACCAGCAGGAGGACACGCTTTGGGAGTCCCTGGGCTCCTTTCAGCTGCCTGAGAATTGCTCTCTGCCAGTTCTTAGTGATCTCAGCTTCCTTCTCCCCCTACTTTCCCCAGCTGAGGAGGAAGCGGCTCAGACAGCTGTGGAGCTGGGACTCTCTCTAGTTGAGATGCATTAATTTGTAAATATCTTCATTTATATGTAAATGCGGAGTTCCGCGCCCCGCCGCCAGCCCTAATGGGGCCCAGCAGCCTGGAGACGCAGCCTCCTTTTGCTAGCCAGCTCTCCCTGATCCGATTAAACTCGTTCCTTCCCTTCCGCTGTGAACTCTTTGAGGCTCCTTTGCTCTGGCTCGCCCTGCTCCGGGAACCCACCCCCGGAGCGGAGGCTGGGAAGGGAAAGGGCACTGGCCACAAGTCAGCACGGCTGTGTGACCCTTGGGCGGACCCTCTCCCTGCCTGGACCTCAGTGTCCTCAGTTTTAAGATGAGCAGGGCAGCATGGTGTAGACCCAGAACAAGGTGGCCTGGGGTCTGATGCAGTCGGTGTCATGCCCGCCGGGGGCGAGTCCAACTTTGACCTTGCCCAACTTTAACCCTGGCTGTAAACCGGGGCTAGAGAAAATAGTAACTTCTGTGCATGCATTTACAGGGTCTTTTCATGACGATGAGAAGAGCCAGAAGACACATAAGGGGCTTTTACGGGATCTGGAAAAAGGTGAGGGTGTTTTATGGTGGAAGAAGGAGCGGGTTTTCTGGGCAAGAACAGCAAACATGCATTGCTCAGCGACCGTGGCAGCACTTAAATGTGAATTAACCTGGGGACCCTCACAAGGCTGCTGGGAGCTGCTCACTACTGTCATTCCCTTCTAGAGATCGGGGCAACTCGGGCATAGAGTTACCAAGCCTCGGTGACACTAACGCATGGAGATGGAGGGCTCAGCATTGGAACTCAGGTTCCCGGGACAGAAATCTCATTTAAATCCCACAATGATGGGGCGCCTGGGTGGCTCAGTGGATTAAGCCGATGCCTTCAGCTCAGGTCCTGATCTCAGTGTCCTGGGATCAAGCCCCGCATCGGGCTCTCTGCTCAGCAGGGAACCTGCTTCCCTTCCTTTCTCTCTTTGCCTACTTGTAATCTCTCTCTCTCTCTGTCAAATAAATAAATAAATAAAATAAAATAAAATAAATCCTACAATGATGGTGAGAAACCCATCCGATGAAGTCTGCTTTGCAGGGCAAGAAACGGACACCAAGAGAGGTCCTCATCCAAGGTCACTCAGTAGGAAGTGGCTGAGCTCCTTCTGAACCAGATCTTCTGGGACGGTCCCAGGGTTGGGCTCTGGGGGCTCCACTGAGCAGGAGAGGCTGGGAAGGGCTGGTCTGGGGCTCTAGGGCTTCCTTCCTGGCTAAGGACTCCAGTGGAGGGCAGGCGATGATGGCATAGGCTGGGGGCAGTTGCTACTCAGAGACCAGGGTAACCCTGTGGGAGTGGGGTGGAGGCAGGGGGTGGGTTCTGGGAAGCAGTGGGGGATGTTGGGGGGAGGATCTGAGCGCTCACCTCCCCAGAACCATCTGTGGCTCCCAGGACGGTTATCTGCTTCCCAAAATGAGGTTTTCATCTTGATTGTAACTGGCTGGTCTTAGGTGTGCTTTAATATTTTAAGGCGTCCCAAATCCTTTTTGGAAGCAGGTACCGGGGAAATCATGGACACGAACAGAGGCATCTGTGCAGCCATTTGCTTGCTTCTCCCCCGTCCCCTGGCGCCCACATGCTCACCAGATTCCCCCAACAAGGGCTGGTTCTCAGCTCCTGGCACGAAGCCCAGAGAGGAGGGGAACAAAGAAAGGTCCTCCAGGGGAGCACCACCTTCCCTCTCACAAAGTGCGCAGGGATCACCTGCCAGTTTTCTTACGCCGGGCTGGGCGAGCCCTGTGCAAACTTTCATCCAGTTTTCTAATTTTATCCAGGGAGGCCTGAGGTCCTAAGGGCTGAGGAGCATACCCAGGATCAGTGTGCAAATTTCACTGTGCACCTACTACATGCCCGGCCTGCAGATTGCTGCTTTTTGCCTGGGCACCAGGCAAAGCATTTGGCTGTGTCACGTGGAAAAACGCACACACGTGTGTCTGTGTGCAAGACTGTGCACGTTCAGTGCCCGTGTGAAGGTACCTGTCATGGATGTAGTGAGGCTCCCCACTCCCCATCTCTCCCCCTCTCACTAGAGGGCTGGCAGCCACCTGGCTTCGGGGGACAGTCGCTCTGCTAGGGCGAGAGACCATCTAAACAAGGTATCTCACGGGAGGGTGTGCTTGAGCTGGGGCTGAAGACCGACGAGGGGCTCAGCAGGTCTCCAGAAGGAGAGCCGCTCTCTGGCACATGAGCGCCAAGGGCAAAAACAGGATTGGGGCCTTTTAGAGAGGACACGAGGAGGGCGCGGGGCTGCGACACCCACACACCGAGAACACAGCAGGGCACGGAATGGGATCTGCAGCTACCTTAGAGTCTTCTAGAAAAGGGGTGGGGTAAACATGTCAAGTGTCTCCATCCCTGAGGACTCTTTCCTCTTGTCCTGCTGCCTCATCTGACCTGGATCCAGCTGTTTAGGGTCTGGCTGCCTTGCTGGACGGGGGCCCGCGGAAGACCGGAGAGCGTGTTGCCTGCGCTGCTGAGCCAGGCAGAACGGGCTGACGTCCCAGCTCTGTCCCTGCGGCTGCAGGACGTGGGGCACGCTGCTCACCTCTCTGGACCTCAGTGTCCCTGCTTGGAAACTGGGTTTGGGCAACTCACATCGCAGGACTGGGGAGGAGCCGGCTTTGTGGGGCTGGGGTTGGGGCATGCAGTGTGGAGGGTCTGCTGCCTTGGGCAGAGCTGCGACTCCACCCCTCCCTGCTCCTCCTTCCAGGGGAGGCCCCTCGAGGCCCTGGGTTCCCCTCTGCAGCACAGCCCCCCGCCCTGCCTTCCAAGCCCGTCCGTGGTTGGGGGGAATGACCGTGAGAACCCCCAAGAGCGTCACAGGGCATACGACGGGAAAGGGCTGGAGAAGTGACCCCCCACGCCCGGCCCCTCACCTCACAGTGGACTGGTACACCAGGTCCTCTCTCTTGCGGTAGTTCTCCATGTGCGAGTAGTTGGTGGAGAACATGGCATCAAAGGTAAAGATCTTCTGCTTGATGGTGCCGCCGTCCGTCACCTGCAACAGAGCACAGAGGTAGCTGCGGGGAGCGCTCAGCCAGCCCCGCCCCTTTGCTCCAGACAACACGCACGGGGGTTGGGGAACACTGGGAGAATCAGAGGCCAGTGCGACCGGCACCCCGACCCGCACCCCGGTGCCCTGGGGAGGCCTCTAGGGGACATGTCACTGCCTCCACTAGAACCCTCCCAGGTTATCCCAACTCTACTGATGTGTAAACTGAGGCTCTAGAGGGAAGTGACTTCCTGAGGACCTATGCCAGAAAGGAGCAGAGCTGGATCTTCTCCCAGGCAATACTTTCTGAGAAATTCTGCCAGGGATAGGCCCAGAATGCAGCTCCCATCTGGGGATAGGGTCGTCCTCCTTCCTGGAGGAAGTGAGGTCTAAGTTGCCTTCTAAAGGAACAGCAGGAGGCAACCTGGCAAAAGGTGGGAGTGCGGGAGGCAGGGGAGAGGAGACAGCAGAGCAGACAGCAGAGCAAAGGTCCTGTGGTAGGAAAGAGCAGGTGCGCTCCAGGCAAGATTATGTTCAGAGCGCCTGGGGCAGAAAGGCAATGGTGAGAAACCAAGAGCTGCCAGGTCCTGGAGGGCCGGGGAGGCTGGGGGGCACAACTGCCCCTGAAGGCAATGTG
This sequence comes from Mustela nivalis, assembly GCF_964662115.1. Classification (NCBI taxonomy): domain Eukaryota; kingdom Metazoa; phylum Chordata; class Mammalia; order Carnivora; family Mustelidae; genus Mustela; species Mustela nivalis. Next base: position 12,033,618 of record NC_139029.1, on the reverse strand, counting down.
GTGGAGGTCACCTTGGACATGATTTAGGGTGAGGCCTGTCTGGAGGCAGGGGGCCCTTGAGGAAACTAGGGAGCACTCAAGCCAGCGACCTGGCAATAGAGCCCCCCTGGACCACAGAGGGGCTCACCGTCCTCAAAGGCTGTCCTGGGGACAAGCCAGCAGGGAGGGCAGGAGGTCCCCCCCTGCCCCTAGGAGCACTGAGGCCCAGAGGAGTCCCGGGGGGGAGGGGAACCCCAGGAGGTAATGGAAGACAAAGGCTACTCAGGCGCCCAGCTCTTCGAGGCTGATTTAAAGTCGGACCCAAGTGTCCGGCACTCCCCACTCACGGCCGCCCGCTGCCTCCCCACGCCTCGCGTTGCCTGCAGCTAATGAAAGTGTTACTCACAAAGCAGCAAGGTATGTGTTGTCACTGTTTCAATTATTTATCTGTTTACTCGGCTGCAGTTTTCCCTACAGTTTTCCGCCTGCGTCAGCAACTCTATTATAGACCCGGAGCTTGCCGCCTCTCGCGGCTCAGCTGGGCTCCACGCTAACAGCCTGCAACCCAGGAGGCTCATGCCTGGGCCTGGTGAAGTGGAATTAACTCCCTGCGGCTCTGGTGGTGGAGGCAGGGGGGCTGGCTGGGAGGGCGGTGGCCTGGGGGGCTTTCTCCAAGGCGTTGGGTGCAGCTATGGTGGGGGCGGGGCATGCTGAAAAGATCTGCAGCCTTCCCGAGAGGACGGGCCCCGGGGGCAGCCGGGCTCCTTTGGGCACCTCTGGACCCAAGCTGACTTGAACCACATCTGTCTGGCCTATGTAGCCTTTTTTTGGTGGCTGGTTTAGGGGACACAGGTTTGATGCAATCCGGCGAGCATTTATTGAGCGCCAACTGTGTGCCAGGCACCGGCCCACATCAGTATGTGTCACCTCTCCCCAACCCCCCACCCAGTCTGCAAGCTCATAAGGAGTGAAGAGGTCCCTAACTGTCCCTGGGGGCCCCAGGGAACCCCGGAGACAGGGTTAGCATGGTGATAAGCTCCAGGACCCTGTGTGGGAAGATGAGCGGTGGGACTGACTCTCTACAGCATGGTTTCTCCTTACACCTCCCTACGCTCATGCCCCTCTGACACCTCTGGGCTTCTCTTCAGCTCGTCCTCTTGCCTCATGTCCCCTGTGGGGCTGTGTGCTCTCAGCTCGCCTCCTCTGCACCACGAGTCTGGCTGCCCAGAGAGGGGACGCTAAGACTAGGGGACGAGGGAGGAAGAGGAGCGAGTACCTTCAAACCAGAGCCTTCAGCAGGGGGAGGGGGGGATGATTTTGCCCACACCCCGTCTCTGTGACATCTTTGGTGTCACGGCCTTGCAGGACGGCTGTTTGGTGCAGGCACCTGGGGGCCGAGAGCAGGGATGCCGACACCATCCCAAAAGGTGCAAGATGACCCCAAAGAATGATCTGGCCCCAGACGAGAAAGGTGCCATCGCTTTGTGCGGCCCCCCTGTGCCCCTGGGAAGTGAGTGCAATGAACAGCATCTTGCCCATTTCGCAGAGGAAGAAGCCGTGGCTTAGAGAGGATAGGATATTCAGCCGAAGGCACGCGTGGGGCTTCCTGGTGAGGCTCTGGCTCCCCGGGTGGGGCTGCCTTCCACCCGCGCAAGCCCTGCCAGTCAGGCGGGACCGCCAGGAGCTGAAGACAGAGCAGCTGCTCTCGGTGCCCCCACCCCCAGGCAAGAGGGTCCTTAGCAGGAGGACACGGGGAGGCCTGTGGAGTCTTGAGGAACGTTCTCCCCAAGTCGTAAAAGTGGAAGGCGTCCTGCCCGTGTGACTTGAAGCCTTGCCTCCTTCAGGAACTGCTTTTTTATCTCCTCCTAAAATGCGGCAGCCCTTATCGTCCCAATCTCAAATTTCACTCCATTTTTTTTATTATACAAAGGAGAAAAAAATCTGTCAGTAAAACTGTCTCCTCAAATTTATTCGCCGGGACCGAGGATTTTATTACTAGGAAAATACAGCTGCACCCCACACGTCCACCCATACCCGCACACCCCAGATAAAGCACCGAGGAATGATCTGAGTCGTAAATCACTGTTTCCGGCTGAGGGACAGGGGAGTTTCAAGGACGCACCTAGTTTTCCTTTGGTTTTATTTACATCTTTTTTCCTGGGGCCGAGTCTGGGGCCTCCCAGTCAGCTTAGGAGTAAATCACTCCTTCCTGTTCCCCAGGACCAGGATGGGCACTTCGGTCGCCCAGCTGTGAGAGCCCAGCGGCTGGCTCTCTGCCCTCCCTTCCTCCCTGGGCCTTAGGGAGGGTTCTGGAAAGAAGGGGATGGCCTTGGAATGCACGCTCAGGTCCCAGGTCCGAGGGCGAGGGGCTATTTGCAACGAAGTTATTCTCTAGTTCTTGGTGTGGCAGCCCCTGGGTTGAGGGAGGAGGAATGTCACAGGCTGTGGGGCAGCGGACATGATGAGCCACACCTTCTCTTGAATTCTGGAAACTCTGCCCCAGACCTAAGACCTGCAGGTCCCCCGGGGAGAAGAGGAGCCAAATTGCGGACGATTTGGCTTGTGGGGATTTGGCTGGTGGGGATGCCCGGGCCGTAGGTCACTGGGAGACCAGAGCCAGGGAAAGCCTGGCTTTCTGTAGCCGCAGATATTTGCCAAGTATTATCTGACACCACGGAGGAGACAAAGATTCTTGTGGGGGGAGGGGTGATCACAGAAGGCCTCCAGGTGGAGGTGGGCCCCTTCTGAGTGTGCTTAGTCCCAGGCTGGTGCCCCACCTCTGGAAGACTCAGACGCAAGCCTCCAGCTGATTTTCTCCACCCCCAGGAGAGTTCTCGGCTCTGTTACTAGGTAATTTGGTGCACTTCCCTTCTCCAAGCCTCTCCTCTCTCCTCCGTAAAGTGGGATAACACGACCCACCTCTGAACCTCTCTCAAGGATTAAGTGAGATAAGGTTTGTAACAGCACCCGATCGGTGGGGAAGCGCTCAGCAGGAACAACTATTTCTAGGCATATTAACAATTTTCTCGGCCATCCCTTCCTCTGGGTCCCTTGCCACCCTCTCTAGGGCTGGGGCTGGAGGGTAGAATAGTTCTTCCTGGAAAGCCAGAGGACGTAGAATGTCCATAAGTGGAAGAAGGGGGCCCGCCTGCCAAGGGAGGCCTGGAGGGCTGGTGGAGGGAGAGGGAGTCGAGAGCAGGGCCCAGGGCCTGGCTCCCAGTCAGTAGAGCCCAACAGGGAGGGAGCTGATGTACGCTTTGAGCCGGTACCTGGAAGCAGGCTGGTCCCAGGGGCTCCGAGATGCTCCCCTGGTGCCACAGTGATATGAGGTCACGTGACAAAAGATCACGGCACGCAGAGGATGGCAAGGCTGCCAGGAGCAGATGAGATGCTGTCCTGGAAAGCCAAGGCCCAAGAAAGTGTGGGTTCTCCTTCCCCAGAGGGAGAGGAGCCCGTGCATTCATTCACTCACACAACAGGTTTGTACTGAATCTATAACAGGATAGGTCCTTGAACGTGAGCTATTCCTCAAACATAACTTCTATGAGGGCAAGGGCTTCATCTGTCCTGCTCATTGCTCTGTCCCCACATCTGTGTCTTGCAGATAAAGCAACCGAGGCCAAGGCAGAGGCAAGTGAACTGCCCAGGTCACGAGGGCAGGAAGTGGGGAGCCCTTCGCACAAATTAGTTGAAAAGAGCCCAGTGGGGGATCTATTCTGAGGTCGAGAAGATGGGCGTGCCCAACGTGGGGGCAACCGCAGAAGCCTGGGGCTCACACAGCCCTGCAGAGTCAGGTGCCCCCTCTGCCACTCCTGGGTTAAGCCGTGTGACCTTGGAGAGGTCTCTGTGCCTCGGCCTTCTCATCTGTAAAATGGGAGCCCTCGCAGCTCCCTGTAAGGGGCTCATGTGAGGACACAGCACACACGGTGACATGTACAGCGCCCCCGGAGGCTGGCTCGGCAGCCGGTGGCGGTGACAGGGGTGGACATCGGAACAGCCGGTGTTCCCGTGCTGCTTGTCACAGGCCATGTGCTGTCTGCAAACCAGAACTCAGGTAATTATAAGAAAGCACTCAATGCATATTAGCTGCTACTATTTGTTTTTACTTGGGTCCAAAGTGGAGCAGTTGGTCGGGGTGGGCAGACTCCGGCAAAGGTAGCAGCACACAGTACGTGTTGGAGAATGCAGGACTCTCCCCACCCTGACCCCGTACCGACAGCATCTCAACCACGACGTCCTAGCCTGGAAGGCATGGAGGCAGTAGAGACCCGGCTTCTGGCCTCCGCACTGCTCCCCTCCCTGGGCCTCAGTTTCCCTAAGTGCTCGATGAGAAGCTATAGGGTGGGGATGGGTCCTCAAAGGACCATTTCTACTTTGAATGCCCAAATGCTCTCCTTTGAGAACAGCAAGCAGACCACAGCTACTCCCACGCTGGCCTTGCTTACAGGGGCTCACAGACCCTGAGGCGGTGGACCCTGTCCCGAGGCCCCGGCTGCCCCCCACCCCCCAACACCAGCAAATCTGTCCTAAGCGAGGCTGGGTTGATTTTCCAGCGAAGGAATCCACGCGCGGCGAATGACACAGTCCAGCCGGTGGAATGTCCGGGCAGGCTGGGGTTTTTCATTTGAGACAAATGTCTCCAACTCCAACTCCACACCATTGTCCCTGGGTACCATCATCCAGAAGAGAGAGAGGAGGGAAAAAAAAAAAAAAAAAGAAAGGGGGGAAAAATCACCTCCTCCACCCCCAGCCTCCTTCTCTTTGTATTCCACAAAACCAATTACAGGTTGGAAATAGCTGTAATAAACTTGATATCCCACTTATGGGCCAATCCCGCCGCGGCCGGAAAGTGTAATAGTGGCAGGAGTGAAAACCGCTGGTGTATTTTGCCGGAGCTGTTTAAATTGGCTGCCTACATTATCCAGGTTCCTCTCCAGCCGGGAAGGAATTTGCTCTCCTGGAAATGGAGCAGCTGAGGTCTCTGTGGCTGGGCAGCGAGAGGGGGGCGGTGTAAGGAGGGTTTTAATGAACTGATTAGACATGGGACAGGGGACAGCGTCTGGGTTCTCGGAGTCGGACGGCCGGGGTTCGTATACCAGCACGGGCAGCTCGCAGGCAGCACCCCTGCCGGCAGTTGGGCAAGAACCATATAGCCCTGCAGGGCTGTTGTTGGGAGAAAGGGAAGGGGAAGGGACATTTAATTGGACCATGCAAGTGGCCGCAGGGGCTGGAGTGCTGCACCCAGCATGAGTCTCCGGTCTCGGCTCTGCGGGGGGCGCTGTCACTGCTCGGCCTGAGCCCATTTCCTCATCTGTAAAATGAGGAATGTTAACTGAACTTGTGCCCCAGAATTGATAGAAACACTCAAAGGAAGGAATGTATGTGAAAGCCTCTCACAGAACGTGAATTTACTGCTCTGTTCCTAGTACCGTGGGAGGTGATGAGCATTCTAGAAACTTCCACCACGAAACCATCATCTAGAAGCCCCCTCCCACCTCACTTAGCTCCCCATGCAAAGAGGGCAGCGGTTCAACTGGCATTCCTAATGAGCTGACTTAGATCAAGTTTGCCCCGGAGTAGCCCTCAGGCCAGGGAGCGTGTGAGGGCCCTTTTACTGACAGAGCCGCACCTCACTCGGGAGCACAGCTGTGAACACAACACGTGTGACAGTGATGAAACAACACCACCTCTTCGGGGGGTGGTTCTGACTCCTCCAGCAGAACCTTAGCTTGGGGGGCCTCAGACCACGTGGACCCCAACTCTCAGAGCGCTGTTTAGCATGCAGGGGACTCTTGGTCACTGTTTTTATAGAAATGAATAGTGTTTTTATAGGTGCAAAACCTGGGGCCCGGGAAGGGCTGCCACTCGTCCAGGCTGCCCAGCTGGTAAACGGAGCAGCAGAGATTCGAACCTGGGTCTGATTCCAAAGTCCAGATAGGAAGTGATCCAGAAGGCAGAGTCGGACGGAGTGTTGGGTAGGGGGCATGGAAGGGAAGGGGGTCTAGGCAGAGAGAAAGGTGAGCAGAGGCACAAAGCAAAGGGCCACCTGCTCAGGGAGGGGGGGCCAGGAGGCAGCCTCCCCGGGGTCTGCTGTGCAGGGCAGGGGCACAGGGCTCCTGGCTTCTTAGTTGCCATGGTGACCTAGGACTGCTCAGCCCTGTCCACCTGCTCTCCACCTCCCGTCTGCTCTTGCAGAGGGGAGGGCAGGCTCCCTTGGGGCATGGGGGAGGAGGATGCCAGATTCCAAAGGACAGAAGGGAGGGACATCCCCAAGGCCAGTGCCACCTAAGTCTCTGGATGGCCAAATTCCAGTCCCACTCTGTCTCCCTTGTGAGTCCTGGCTTCCGGTGGGGCCAGGCTGGGGGTAATTGGCTTCCCCCGTGTGTGTGGCAGATCCGGTTTTGACAGAGACAGCTGGTGTCATAAATTGCTCTGTGTCTCATCTGGTTACTGTGTGATGGCAGACAGCAGCTCGGGGATGGGGGGTGGGGCGGGCAGGGGGCAGGGGCGTTGGGGAGCATGGCAGACAGGAGAGCGGCTGCTGGATTTGTGGGTCCCACACATGTGAGCAGGTGCATATGCAAGTGTGTGTGTGTGTGTGTGTGTGTACAACTATTGTGGGCAGAGCTGCAGGGTCCCTGGAGCTGCTGGAGGCCAGCTCACAAAGGTGAGCACCAGGGTGAATGAAATAGCCTGTGGTCTGGGGGCGTGGGTGTGTATGTGTGTCTGCAGGGGTGAGTATATGAATCTGTGTGTTTCTAGGCTGCATACAAGGAGGGGTGTGTGTGTGTGCGTGCGTGCACGTGCGTGTGTGTGTGTGTGTGTGTATAAAGCAAAGTAATGGTGAGAATGTTCGCTGTAGCTCTAAATGTCTGGGAAAGAACAGGAGGGCTTGTGTGTCAGTTTGTGGGTTCATAGTGTGTATGCACTTGCGTGTGCGGGAACAATGCCTACCTCCTCCTACAGCATAAGTCCGGTTTAAACACCCTGTTCCCTGCCCTGCGCAGGGGGATGGAGGATGTCAGTGAGGGGGCATGTGTGCGGTGGGTGTGTTTCTGAGAAGTGCCAGGCCAGGAGACACCAACACACCAACCCAGGCTTGTGCAGTCTTCCAGCCCCACCTGCCAGGTGCGAAGCCACAGGTCAGAGCCCAACCACCTGAGCCCTCCCAGCGCTGCCAGACACAGGCTGCTCCCAAACCTCCCTCCCCATCTCCTGTGCATCTCCCCAAACCCACACTGCGGGGCTAACAGCCAAGAAGCAGGGCAGACAGGGAGGACCCGGGTACACGTTAGATGCTCAAAATTCTGAGCACAGCAAAATCACCTGGCCGGAGGGGAGGAAGGTTAGAAAATGTCGGTTTCTTTGAAAGCCCACCCGGGAGGTTCAAATTCTGTGAGTCTTGGGTGGCATCTGGATTTTGCATTTTTTAAAGAGCCCCATTGGGTCAGTTGGATGCAGGGGTTGGGGACCACAGGAGGAACCCTCTCCCTCACCCCCTTTGATGGTTTTCCAGGTGGCTCTCAACTGCCAGACCCTTGGTGCCCTGGGAGCAGGAAGGACCCTCAACTGGCCCAACTAGACTCCTTACTTTATAGAAGGCTAACCTGAGTCCAGCGGGGAGAGAGACACGCCTAGGGTCCCACAGGAAGCAGGTGGCAGGGCCAGGGGAGCCAAATCCTTGGCTTTGAGGAGCCTCCTGCACTCACGCGTTTGATGCTTGGAATCCAGACCCCAGAGAGCAAGGGTCCCCACTGAGTGCTGTTTGGCTGGGGTACTGGGGATGTTCTTATCAGGGGGTCATAGCCTGCTCCCCACTGTCTCCTGGGAAAGAGGGGGGCTCCAGGGTCACGCAGATGGCCTCCTTCCCAGGACAGCTCACGCCCTCCCCTGCTGCATTCCGGAGGATGGTGCAGGGACAGAGGACAGAAGAGCGACTTTGCCCCATTTCTCTCTCCCTGTAGGCCCCCCTCCCTCCCTGCCCTCAGCCTTCCGCTCCTCTTCTGTTCATTGGCCTGTTTGCTCATTCAGCACCTCCCGGGGGGTCAGGCCTGTGGACAGAGGGTAGCATTGGACATGGGCTCTGTCCTTAAGGGGCTCACAGAAAGGGCAGGGGCACCAGAGAGAGAACCAGCAGCTCCCGTGCTCCCCCACGGTGGCTGCCTGGTGAGCACTGAGCTGTGCCTCGGAGGATGGGGAGAGTCTGCAGGGCAGACGAGAGAAGCAGGACATTGGAGTCCTGGAGACCGCCGGGCATTGGCCCCTCAGAAAGCGCGGTGCAGGCGAAGAGTGAGCCAGAGCGCAGGGTGGGTTCCGCGGGCCGCGGTGGCGGCACAGGGACTCAGAGCCCCTCGGGGAGGCAGGATGGTGGGTGCGTCGCGCTTCACACACATGGAGTCTGGGTTTGGTGCCAGCAGTCAAGCCCGCAGGTCCAAATCTCATCCAAGTCGTTTCTCATCTTCCTGCCTCCGTTTTCTCTTTTACGAACTGAGGATGAACAGTAGGGCCTTCTCATCGGCGGCTGGAGGAGGAACTGAATTTTCCCAGGGAAAGTACTTGAAAGGTGGCTAGCATAGAGTCAATGCTATAATCACGCGTTAAATTATTGGTTGTAAGTGTAAGGGCCTATTTAGCCAGAGCGACTCCATCTTGGTTAAAAGCCATCTTGTTGTTTGAGCAGTAAAACTTAAACTGACCCTGCCCTCCCCCCGGCCCCCGGCCCCGGGAGAAACTTACTTAGAAGCAAGTCTGGGAAACCAGTAAAATATGGTCACCTAGTTCCTAATAACAGAGCCCAGAATACAAGGATGAGTAGGGCCCGGTGGAGACATCCAGCCGGGAAAAAGCACACACGGTCTCCCTAACCACCAAAGAATGTAAACCCAACCTTTTGGGAGCCAAACTTGTGCGCCAATTCTGACCAGAGTGATAGGTTAGTTCAAACAGCTACTATAGGGTAAGTTGTAATTCAATTGGCCACCTGCGTGTGGCCTAACATGACTATGCAATGTTACAATGTCATTGGCCACCTACATGTGGCCAGGCTTTTGCTCTATAAAAGTTAGTCTGTGAGGCTGGGAGGGGTCGCTCTCTTCGGAGGCGGCCCTGACCAGTCAGTCTGACTTCTAATGCTTAGCACAGAATAGAGCTTTGCATAACTTTCACCTTGTCTCAATCTCATTCCCCTGGCCAATCAGTCTAACTCTAATACTTATCATAAAATAAAGCTTTAAATAACTTTCACTTTGTCTCGGTCTCATTTCATTCAATAACGGACCTAACAGTAAGATGCTTAGCACGATGGATATTACGGAGTAGGTATTACGATTGCTATGATTTTCTGGGAGGGAGATATGGAGCCATTGAAGGCCTCAAGCAGGGGAGAGGCAGTTCCCATCGGGGTCAGAAAGACCCCTTAGTGGGAACACCGGGGTGTTGCCCTATTGCAGGGTGGGCAACAGATCCGGGGGCAAGCCAGTCTGCACTTGCAAAGAGGCCATTAGCACAAAGAGAACAGACCATCTTCCCAGACCCCTTTGCAGGGTTCCAAATTGACTTTGGGGTTCCACGAGCCAGGGTTGCAGGTGTGTGTTGGGGTACGGGCATCGGCGGAGTCCTCTCTGCTCCCCATGTCTGTGTATCTGTGTGGGAGGTTCTGGCCCCCATCCCCTGCCGGTGACACCCCCGTGAGGTACCTCAGTGGCTATGCTCAGCACTCCGTGCTCATGCCGCCCCCGGGGCTGCCGATCAGCGGGAACACCTGCGGGCCGGTCATGAACATGGGTGCCAGCCTGTGCTCATCTGGCTGACCACTGCAGACAGGAGGGCTGCCAGTCCTCAGGGAGGGCCCTCGCCATGCCAGTCTGCTAGCTGTCCACGCTCCGCAGACGCTGCCGACAGCCCGGCCTGTGCCAGCAGGATCAGCCACCGGCGGAGCTGGGGACGTGGCCGCTCGGCTGCCCATGCCAGCCTCCTACCTGCTGAACAAGGGGCGGAGCGCGCCCGCGAACACGGCTGGGCTGGCGGATCCTGCCCGCTGTAATTAGCACGTGGACTTGGAGGCAGTCCGGCCCAGCAGAGCCTGTCTGTCCATCTGCAGCCGCCTGCTCCAACCCAGCAGCTTGCTAGAGAGAAAGAGCACTGCGCTGGGAGCCCTGAGGGCCGGTGCCCGTCTCTGCTCACTAACTGGCAGTGGAGGCTGCCGACGTGCTTTCTCTCTGAGCCTCCACTTCCCCATGTGTGAATGGGGTGGAGACGGCCGATCTCTCCTCCCTGCTTGCTTCCCGCACTTCCGTGCAGGTGGTGCTCCCTGGCAAATGCTGGGTGGCCGGATTCTGCCCTCGAACGGTCACACTAGGGTCCATCCAGCGATGTTCCCTTATCCCTTCCCTCAGCAAAGACACGCGTGTCCCTACTATGAGTTCAGGGCTGTTCTAGGTGCGGCGGGTGAGGCCACGAACAGCACAGAGTCCCTCTTCTGCTGGAATCCACAGACAATGAAGACATGTATCCAATTGGGACACGTGTCATGCAGGCAATTATAGGAGAGTATGGACAGAAGGGTGGGGATCACAGTGCCTCAGTGGCCCGTTTCAGGAGATGACATTAAAGCGGACGTTCCAATGAGGCATGGTTAGTCTGGCTTGGGAAGAAGCTGGTTGCTTCCCACCACTCCCTAGGAAGTCCTCTTTGTTCAACACTTCTGGGTTCTCATTTAATCCCCGAGAGACACCCCTCTGGGCAGGGCTGTCTGCATTTTTCAGAAGGGAGTACAGAGGCTCAGGGGGGGTGAATGGGCTTGCCAGCATGCCCACAGTCCAGATCCAGCTTGGAAAATACAATCCTCTTTCTACGGCGTCTTTATAACTACGTTCACCTTCCCGAAAACCAGTTTTAGCATCTGTGAAGACTGAGTGACCTTACGCCAGCCACTGGGGTCCTACTCCCTGGCTTGGTCCTATAGCTTCATGCTTTATTCCCCCGATATTTGTCTGTGAACATTCTCCACCATACAGGAAATCAAAAACAAATTCAAAACCAACACCCATGTGTCCGCGACCTAGCTTCCGTGACGGCACCCTAGCCACACTCGCTTTCTCATAGACCGCCCCGTCTCCTCCCCTCTCCCCGTCCTCTGAGGCAAAGCTGCAGACGTCAGTAGCCTCCATCCCTAAATGCTTCAGCACATCTATCACCAATTAGAGTTCAGTATTTATTTGCCATTCTCTTTTTTGAGGTTTCGAATTTGTGTTCAACGAAATGCACAAATCTCAAAAACAAACACATACAACTCTGTAACCCTTCTCACAATGTAGAACATCACCATCATTCCGGAAAGTTCCTTCTTCTTCTCCCAGTCAATCCGTGCCCTCTGGAGGCAACCATCCTTGCACTTTTTCTCACATCATGTTTTTCTTGTTTTAGAGTTTCATAGAAGGGGAATCATACAGCATGTAGCTTTTAGAGAAAGCTCTGGGCTCCCAGCATATTTCTGAGACCCACTGCTGTTACTGCGTGTGCTCAGAGTCCACTCACTACCAGGTAGTCTTCCACGGGAAGAAGCACCACTGTGTGTGTCCTCTTGCTAACAGATATCTGGACACTTTTCGGGTTGGCTTTCCGGCCGGCCGCGGCTAAGAGCATCCTTGTACACAGTTAATGGGCATAGGCACTCACTCCACCTGCTCCTGATTTACTGGCCAAAGGGTCAGTTCAATTCAGCAAGTGTTTCCTGAGGACCTACTATGTGTCAGGTCCTGCACTGGACACTGAGGTAAGTGATCTCAGCCTGGGGGGGGGCGGGTGGTGCTTGGGCTCTGAAAGCTTCAGAAAGGCACGGCATGTCAGACTTCATGGGACCCAGTGCTCTGTGCCTGGCATCCTCCCAATAGCTCTGTGGTGTGCTCAATGTGACCCCAGGTTTCGGAGGAGGAAACCAAGGCCTGAGCAACAAAGTGACCTGTCCAAAGCCCGTCCAGACTCAGGACTCAGGACGCTAATCCTCTTTCCTTTGTCCTGCATGAGGCAGGAGCAGCAGCCCCAGGAGGCCAGGTGGTCTGTTCAAGGTCACACAAGTGACAGTGCAGTGACAAGAACAGAGGGCTCTTTCCCAAAACCATGCTGGCTCCGTCTGGGGGATGGACATCAGCTAAGGTGTCTGTACGTGCTGGGCCAGGGTTACCTTCCAGAAACAAGGCTGGGACAGCGGAGTTGTATCAAAGACTTGACTATCTGGGCGTATCTGTGTCCAGTGCATGAGCCCATTGGAGTAAACTCTCCCTTCTGTCAACTGTTCTGGGAGTACAAGGTCAAGGGTCCCAGAAGCCAGGCAGATGCCAGAGTGTGAGCTTCTGACAGACACTGGGGAGTGGGGAGCCAGTGTTGAGATGGGGAAGCTACCCAGGCCCAGAGTCATTTAACTATTTGAGAGAGAGCGTGAGCATGGGTGGGGGGAAGGGCAGAGGGAGAAGCAGGGAGCGTGGGCTTGATCTCAGGACCCCAAGATCATAACCTGAGGCGAAGTCAGACACTTAAGCAATTGAGCCACCCAGGTGCCCCGAAAGCCATTTGATTAAAAAAAACCCCACACAGGGACGCCTGGGTGGCTCAGTGGGTTGAGCTGCTGCCTTCGGCTCAGGTCATGATCTCAGGGTCCTGGGATCGAGTCCCGCATGGGGCTCTCTGCTTGGCAGGGAGCCTGCTTCTCTCTCTCTCTCTCTCTCTCTCTGCCTGCCTCTCTGCCTGCTTGTGGTCTTTCTCTGTCAAATAAATAAATAAAATCTAAAAAAAAAAAAACCCCACACACCCTGTGTGTATCTAACTGACTCAATCTATGGGGCAAATCTGGGCCCAGACTATGGTTTTGTGAGCCTAACTCTAAGCAAATGAAGAAGGTGATGGTAATCAGAGAGGGTGCGTTAAAGATGGCACCACATCCTTTGACACCCCCACATTGAGAGACGGGGGCTTGGGCTCCGTCCCTCTGAAACCGGCTCGTTTTCTGCCAAATGGAATATGCAAAAGTGGTGAAAGTCCACCCCCACGCCTTAGGAAGCTGGCAGCCTCTGCTTCCTGTCTCTGACTCTGGTCCTGCAGAGAGCACGGGGAAGGGAGGGGTTCTTGCGGGGCCCAGCCTTCCCGCATGCCCCACATACTGTACACGGGTGAAGCCGCCTTGACCTTCTAGACTAGACTGTTCCTAACTGAACACTACTGCACGACCCCAACAGACGCAGTTGGTAGCATTAGAACTGCCCAGCCCTGACCTGCTTGAATTCCTGGCCCGGGAAACGGTGCAATGTCACAAACTAGTTGTTGCTTTTAAAGCCGCTGTGATTTGGGATGGTTTGTACGCAGTGGTCCGCAGAACTGCTTGAGGGGGAAGTCGGTGTCAGCACCCACCTGCACAGGAAGTGCCCGCTCAGACTCCATCTGGGTGTGAAAGCCTCTATTTGACCGGGGCCACAGTGGATGGGGCGCGGGAGGGGGAGGGCGTGTCAGGCAGGGTCCCGCAGGAAACCGATGGTCCAGGCACAAAGGGTACTGGGTGGCCTTCAAGAGCAGAATTATTTACAGAGATGCAGGCAAGGGTAAGGGGTCCCAACAAGGCCTGCGTGGCCCCTGGGTGGGGGCCGGTGGGAGATATTGCTCCTCTGAGGAGCAGAGGGAGAGGGACAAAGGAGTGGGAGTTTCACCTGCACCAACTGAAGCAGAATGTCCCCCACCAGGAGCTTAGATGGAGGGAGAAGGATCTAGGAGGGAAGAGCGGAGGAACAAGGACCCTGCCCACCCACCTCCTGCAGGGGCCTCCCCTTGGCCAAATTCAACTGGCAGCTTGGTGGGCAAGGCAGCCCAGTGATGCTGCTGGTCCAGGTCTGCCTCTGGGCACAAAGAAGGATGGAGAAAGACGAGGTGAGTCAGGGAAGATGTCCAGAGAGGGACAGATGGCACGGACGTCAGTCTAGGGACCCAGGGGGCTGAGCGGGAGTGGCCACCTCGAGTGGGGGTTTCTGGAGATGCTGTGTCTCGTCGGGCGGCCCCACAGCAGGGTAGAACGGGGTCCCCTCCCCCACCTCTCCCTTCCCCTGACAGTTCCTGACGAGCACGCAGGAAACACTGCCGTCAGAGAGGTTCCCATAAACTGTCATGTTTCTTCTCATAGCCGCCTCACGTGGGATCTCCAAGGTGCCCCCGGTGGGGAGACAGAGCTGGGCCCGCCGGCTTTTCCATCACAGCCAGGTCCCATGACAGCGGGGAGGCAGGGGAGCTGAACAAGGCAGACTGGTCCTCCAACCTGTCCGCTTGGAGCCTGGATCTAGAGCCCCGGGCTGAGATTTTTCCCAGAACTGCTCCCAGGACAGTCATCCGGTTTTCCATGGGAGAGGCTGCTAACCCGCGGGGCCACTCCACTGCATTCCCGTCCATGGGCTCACCCGGGGCCCCATCGTAGGGGGCCTCATGCTCCGCTGAATGCCCTGCTCTTGCCCTTCTGAAATTTGTCATCAGTTTTGAGGGAAGGCTCCTCATCTTTTTATAGCAGGCCGTGCATATTAGGAAGCCCAACCTATTTCCAAGCAAGCAAGAGTTTTCTGGGCTTCCCTTGGCCCAATTCCTTCATCTGGACCAGGACTCCGCAAATCTGTGCTTGTAAGTATTCTAGAATTTTCAGGCTATGTGGTCTCTGTCACACCCTGATCAGCTTTGTGGTTCCGGCAAAAAAGCAGCCAGAGACCATCGATAAACAGATGAATGGACATGACCACCTTCCAATAAAACTTTATTTGTAAAAACAGATGATGGGCTGGGTTTGACCTGTAGGCCATAGGGACCCAGCACCGCCCTGGTCTAAATCGTAAGCCCCTCCTCTCCTTGACCGCCTGTCTGATTCTGGCTCATTCTTTATGACTCAGTTTCAAAGCTTTCCCTAACATCTTCAGCAAGCCCTCCGGCCTCCACCTCCACCAGCCCCCGCACATATTTATTTCCTGGGCCTAAGCGAAGCAGCAAGCTCTGGGCTAAGCAAGGGGGCTACAGTGGTGAGCCAGGAAGAATGACTATAGCCTTCAAGGAGCTTTGTGGTCAATCGTTGGGGAGGCCCAGGGCACACACCGTGGAAGGGCAAGGCTGCGACCCATTTTTTCAATACTCTGTCTTCCCCAACTTAGCAGAATTATGTGGTAGCAGGCGGAGTCAACCAACACCCAAATGCATGGCTGTATGCTCACAATTCTTTCCTTCAAGTTGGACCACTTAAGCCCCTGAATCATTTCTGAGATGGACCTTGTAGAAATCTTCACCAGAGACATTGGGCAACTTGCCCCAAGACACACAGCAGCAGACTAGTGACAGAGGAGGGATCCAGACTCTCAGGCCAGGCCCATTTTCACCATGCCCGGGAGCTGGACTTAGGCACTGGTGTCGAACCAGGAGACCCACATGGGTGGCTGTTTTCTCGGGTCCCAAGAAGGGGTATGCAGATGGTCCCTCTCCCCACCGGGTCAACAGGAGGGAGGGATTATTTCCTCTGAGGGAAAGAAAATTGAAGTCTGCTGTTGGGTCTTATTACAAGGAAACTCTCCAGTAAAAATCACCCAGTATATTAAAAAAAAAAAAAAAATCTTTACCTGGTGTTGAATGAACACTTGGTGTTATTACATTCAGGAAAAAAAAAAAAAATCCCATTTGCTTTTCATTATAGATCTGGTTGTGTTTTGTTTTCTTGTCCCCAGAGAGCAAGGATTTCACTAGCTGGGTGATTAAAACAAGAAAAGGAAAAAAAAAAGAAGTGGGCTTTGGAGTCAGACAGTCTTGGGTCCAAATCGCAGCTGGACCACCGACTCACCGAGAGACTTAGATCATTAACTTCTGTGAGCCTGGTCTTCCGGCCTATAAAATGGGGATACTGCTGCCTGTCTCCCAGGGTGGAGGCGAGGACGAGATGGGGGTGTGGTCAATAGTTACTGCTCTGGGCCAAGCACGTTTATAGGAGACATGGCCCCTGGGCTCAGGGAGCACCCGTTGCACCGAGAGACCAATCATGCAGGCGGACATTAGAAAATCCAAAGAGTGAGATGATCTGGAGTAATGCTCCCTGCTATGAAGCAAACAAACCAGAGCGTCAGGGGCTAGAAGAGGCCCCGGGGGATTCTGAAAAGGCCAGAGGTGGCTTCTCTCAAAAACCTGAATGGTCAGAGAGAGCCGGCTTTAGAGTGGCTAGGAAGAGGAGAACACCATGCCGGGGTGAAAGCAAGTGCAAAGATCCAGGGATGGCTTTTGTGAGCTTGTGTGAGGGAAGAGAAAGGCAACTGGAGGACGGAAGTGCAGTAAGCAAGGGGGAGATTGGTGGACCCACAGTTCAGAGAGCTACCTGAGGTCAGATCACAAAAGACCCTACACGTTGGTGTGAGGAGGTTGAATTGTAAGTAGGGGAGTAATCTGATCTGATTTCCACATTTAAAAGATCCCTCTAGCTGCTGCTGGTGGAGAAGGGGTTGTAGGGCCAAGCAGTGAGGGATGGGGTGGTAGGGGGTGGAGTAAGGGCAGGAGACCTGGCCAGAGGCTCATCGGTCACGGAACAGATAGCAGTTCTCATCTGAGCATGAAGTGGACAGAAGCTAGACCCCTGATCCATGCTTTGGTGGTTTCTTATTTCATCCTACATTTCCCTGTCATCTGAGTTTTGTTTCTGTTTTGTTTTAAGATTTTATTTATTTATTTGAGAGAGAGAGAGAGGAAACATGAGCGAGAGGGAGGGGCATAAAAAGAGGGAAAAGCAGACACTCCGCTGAGCAGGGAGCCCGATGTGGGGCTGGATCCCAGGACACTGGAATTAGGACCTGAGCCGAAGGCAGACGCTTAACCAACAGAGCCACCCCAGGTGCCCCGAGGAGCTTTAATGTACATCTGTCGGCGCAATGGAGAAGGTGCAGGAGAATCTTCAGACCTCGTGTCCCTTGGGATTACAATGCCTCTATTGTCCAGTTGGCAAGACCAGAGGCTCCGGAAGCCCCCTCCCCCACTCCAGGCAGCCAGGCCACCGGCAAGAGATCTGGTTTCTTCCATACCACTCATTCCAATGCTGGAAATTGCAAGAAGCAACTGGCAGGGTCATGTGAGCAATGGGCCAAGCAGCATCGACGTCACAGTGACATGACGGTAGTAATGACAGGGGCAAGGAGGCGTTGTGTCCGCGAGCTTACCCCGTGCCAGACACCGTGCAAAGGGCCTTTAGCACATGCTCCCCAAATCCCCTGGTTACCCTGAAGTAGAGCTCTTGTTATTCCCACTTTACAGGCAAGGAAACCGAGGCCTCTAGAGGTGAAGTGACTGGCCCAAGGTCATGCAGCCAGGATGTGGCAGAACCGGGCTTGGAGCCCAGGCAGGAACGGCAGCCCTGATAGTGGATTCCCAGCTGTCTCTGTTCACAGTCTCACCTGCCAGCCTCTCGGGAGGCTCTCCTCTCCCATCGCAGTGACTCCCTGAGCAAGGGCCTGCCCGATTCTATGTTACTCATGAAGCAGAAAGTGCATTAATGGGTTGAAATTATCAGGTGACAGAGGCTGTCAATGTCAAGACAGCACTTTTTTTTTTTTTAAAGATTTTATTTATTTATTTGACAGAGGCAGCAAGAGAGGGAACACAAGCAGGGGGAGTGGAAGAGGGAGAAGCAGGCCACCCGACAAGCAGGGAGCCTGATGCGGGGCTTCATCCCAGGATCCTGGGATCATGACCTAAGCCAAAGTCAGATGCTTAACGACTGAGCCACCCAGGCCCTCCAAGATAGCACTTTTTAACTGTCAGAGACACTCAGAGATAGAACAGTGTGTGGGCAGTGGGTGGTGAGCTCCCCATCATAAGAGGTATGTAAATAGCAGTTAGAGGACATTGGTAGAAAGTTGCTGGAAGTCCGTCCTCTGTCCCTGTCTCTGTGAAGTGGGTGGAGAAGTGGTGTCTCTGTGCTCAGCTGCCGGGCTAGGACCCTTCCTCACCACATTTTAGCTTCTCTGGGGCCCGCTGTCAGAAGTCGACTCCATCTCTGCTTTTTGCCATGCCTCACCGGCCCACTAAGTGAAGCCTGAAAATTACTTGCACGGTCAGGTAAATATTACAGCAGTCAAAGGTGCGGCTTTGGTGGGGAGAGTGATGTGTAATTTACAGAAATGCTACCAGTGCATCAAATTACACATGCGGCCCGAGAGTGGGGAGCAGTGATTGACAGCTTCAATAGCACCCGTTTGGGTCGTTGGATTTTTTTTTCCTTTTAAAAATCGCTCATGGACCCTCATATGAAGGAGACCAGAGCTCACCCCCTCTGATGGTGGAGTGTGCCCAGAGGGCAGGAAGCCCGTTTCCACCTTGCCTGGCCTGGTCCCAGGGCAGCTGACATTGTGGTCTCCTTGGTCATGACCGTAAATCTGGTCTCTGGTTAGTGATGGGCCCTGAGCAGCCTCCAGGGGGGCCGGTTCAGGCTCTTTCCATGGGGAAGGGGGCTACCTCAGTGAAGCACCTGCTGGGTACCGCTCAGTACTGATGTGCCGCTCTCTGAGCTATGACACAGAGGCCCCTTCTAGCATCTTAGCTGCTCTGGAGAGGAATGAAGCAGGTGCTCAGCGTCGGTAGAATCTTGGGGAAGGTGAGCCATCCAGGTACCCGCCCCAATTCTTCTTCTCCTCCTTCCTAGAATATCTGCAGCTGAGCAAGAAAACATTTTGAGAGACCGAGCCGAGCGAGTGGACTTTCTCAGGATTGTTTCCTCTCTTGATTAAATGGAAGTCTTCAAAGGAACCACTTCCCGGAGCGCTGGGCGGGTGAGAGGGACAGATGGGGTTCGGAGTCTCTTGATTTTGGTTCCCCACAGGGCTGGTAATTCAGACACCAGGAAGGCTTGGAGCACAAAGAGGTGGGAAATGAAGCTGCCGCCAGCCAGCAGGGGGAAAGCAGCAGCCGGGCTCAGCCTCCCGAGCCAGAGTCCTTGAGGAGGAAGACTGGAGGGGATTGGGGGTGGGGTGGGGGCAGCAAGCAGGCTCCCTTCGGACGGTGAGTGGTGGGAGTTCGCAGAGCCGGAAGTACGCTTCTGAAATGCTGGGAAGCCTCTTGGTATATGCCTGGGGGAGATCGAGCTCCAGAGAGGGGAGGGGATGAGCCCAAGTTCACAGGCAAAGGCCAATTGCTAATTCTGCAGCTGTACTTGTCTTCTGGGAAGCCCTCTACTCTTTCTCAAAGGTCCTGTGGCCCCGCAGGGAGGTCAGAGCCTGAGATCGCCAGCGGAGAGCAAGGAGCACCTCGCCTTACTGCTAGGTGATAGGGATAAGGGAGAACATCGCTGACCGGGGAGACTCAGCACCTGCCCTCCGCGGGTCTAATGGTACAGAGGTACTCCCCAGTCCTGTGACATTGCCAGAGGGCAAAAACACAGCTCTGATTCTAATGGAACTCCCAGTCTGATGTGGGAGACAGAGCTCTGTGGGAAAAGGTGCAGAATCTAGCCTTGGGGAAGTTTCCAGGCTGAGAGGGGACCTTTTGGGCAGGGCCACCCCTTGGCAGAGGGGAGCCCACAGTGAACTCTGCCCGTGAGCTTCCTGATACTTCTCCTCCAGGAAGCCCTCACCAAGACCTGCATCCCGCCCCTCGACACATGATCTAGGCAGTCTGGATACTCCTTTCACCACAAGGAAGGGACTTACAGGGACCCCAAAGCCTGGGCAAAATATCCAAGCAGTCCCTCAGCGAGACCCCGCTTGCCCCATGTGTTCCCCAGGCCTGACACCCCGAGTCCCATCAACATGATGCAGCCTTCCCCCCGCCTCCCGGGTAAATGATGTCAGAGCCCATCAGAGGCTGCAGCTGCCCCCATTCCACCAGATCCACCCCCCGCCCCCGCCCCGCAGGTGCCCTGGCACCTGAAACAACCACTCCTCTTGCCCTCTGACATGTTTACTTACAGCCCATTTGCTCCTGGACTGGGAGGTTCAGTGGAGGAGCTGGAGACGTCAAGAATGATTGACCAGCTCAGGAAAGGGAGGGTCCCGAACTGACACAGGGGAAGGATTCAGGGCACAGAAGGGCTTGGAGCTAATATGGTACGAGGCACACCTGCGTGCATTTCAACCTGTAGCAGCTGCCACTGAGGGGGCTGAGCGGGACCC
Organism: Mustela nivalis; assembly: GCF_964662115.1. Classification (NCBI taxonomy): domain Eukaryota; kingdom Metazoa; phylum Chordata; class Mammalia; order Carnivora; family Mustelidae; genus Mustela; species Mustela nivalis. The sequence continues at coordinate 12,013,495 of NC_139029.1, read as the reverse complement.
CTGCCTTCCTAACACAGGTGTAACAAACGATGGTCTTCTACCCGGATAAACCTGTGGGACAGTTTCTTGGGACAGCTGCTTCCCCTGCCCCTTCCACGTGAGCCCCCCACCGGCCAAGGCTTAACTGCAGGCTTGACGCCCCCTGGATTTCATCTGTTTCTAGCTCTGGGAAGAGCTCACTGGTTTCTTAATTGGCAAGTTGGTGACGAGTGGTTTCTTCCATTCCCAAACCTTAGGAGCGGCCGTCCCAAGCAGGGCTGGAAGAGACAAATCACAGCCCAGGCCTCAGGGCCTCTCTCCCAGCTGGGAGCACTTGGTGTTCTTCTGGATGTACCACAGGCAAGCTTGGGGCCCATCTCTGCTTTGGCCTCACTCCCCAGGGACCCAGGGGTCCCTAATATCCTACTCTACAGCCCCAAAGTGCTTGCACTCCCTGAGCACCTGCTACAAAACATCAAAGAAGGAAACCTCAAAGCTGATTGTTCAGGCGATGAGGAGGGAAGCTTTAGAAGCTTTGATGGCATCTTCTAGAAAAAGAGGCCTGAGATGTAGCCTGAGAGACCTGGGTCTCAGAGCTGGCTCACTGCTGATGGTCTGGAAGACTAAGGCTGTTCACCTGACCCCTTCACATTCTGTTTTCTCACCTGTGAAATGATTGGCCCCGACGGAATTTAACAAAGGGCCAGAACAACGCTGCTCTGTGGGCTAAGAAAGGGATCCCTTCCTCCACCATGGACACCACATATTTGGCATCATCAGCAGGTGGGGGAAGGCCATTTCCGCATTCAGGACACTCTGATCAAGCACACACCCTATGCCAGGCACAGTTCTGGGCACTGGGGATCAGAGCGGTGAATAAAACAGGCAAAAATCCCCACTCTGGGGAGCTTGCGTTCTACAGCAGGGTCACGGCATTTTCTGTAAAGAGCTGGGCAGAAACCGTTTTAAGCTCTACAGGCCATGTGGTCTCTGTTACATTGACTTACTTCTGTTGTTGATCAGTGTAGACAATACATAAGTGCATGAGCATGGCTATATTCAAATAAAGTTTTATTTACAAAAACAAGTGATGGGCTGGATTTCACCTACACACTGCAGTTCTAGCTATTGCGGAGGCTGCTCTAAGGGACCCAGACTGGAGAATTAGTTCTTCTATCTCTAATGATGGAGTCAGGCACAGCCCAAAGAACAGAGCCTCTACCACCTAAGAGTTCATGTCTTGAGAAATGAGCGGGCTCCAGCTTGTAAGACCTGCTCTCCCTCCCCTCTTCCCCGCACCCCCCTTCTCCCTCCACCAAGTTTCACAAGGGGGGCGGTGCTTCTTCTCCAAACCCCTCCATACTCTCCCTTTGAGCCCAATGACAGCCTTCCTTGACAGACAAGGGGAAGTGGCTTCTGGTGAGAGGGACGGAGAGAGAATGCAGAAGACCCTCAGAGAGTGAGTCCTGAGCTGCAAGCCACTGCAGAGTATGAAGGAAGCTCACAAAAGGTTATGGTGCTGGGAACTTAGCTCCTCCATCCTCCTCCCCTGCTCTCCCTGACTCCACCTTCTAACCCTTGTCGAGCCGAGCCAGGAGCTACCTCTGCCTCTCTGGGGCCAAGCCTCACCTCCTACAGGATACCCACCCAGATTGAAACTTTCTAGGATCAGGTCTTTCCTGTATCTCTCCAAATCAGCTGGCCTTCCCCACGGGCAGTGACATTTGTTATCTGACTATAGGAGTGTCCCACCTCGCCCATTAGCCCACTTATTCCCATTTAAGGTGAGGGCAACGTCTAGGCCGGCCAGCAGCCAGTCAAATGCCCAGGGCCCGTGAGCAAGCACAGGCAAGAAAACAGAGCTGCCTAGCTCATCGCTCCAGATACACGAGCAAAACGTGCTTATTGTTGTAACCACTGAGACTTTGTGGTCATTTGTTACACAGCACTGCCACGCCATGAGGCAGCCGACACATGTATGGTTACAAATTTGCGCTCTGGAGTCCAATTGTGGGGATCAGCTCTTGGCTCCACCAAATGCTAGCTGTGTGTCCTGGAGCAAGTTACCCAGTCTCTCTGGGCCTCAGTCTTGTCATCTATCAAGTAAAGGTACCAAGTAGAACTCATTTCATGGAGCGTTGAGAGGATTTGGTAGTTCATGTAGTGCCTGGCACGTAGCAAGTGGTCAAGAAATACTGTCGGTATTGCTGCCCCGGAGTTGGACCAGAAACTGCAAGGATACATTTCCAGGTCATTCCCACCTCCACACAGTCTGATAGGATGGGACTCCCACCACCCCCGCCCCCAGCCCCGCTGCTCCTGGCTCCACCAGCCTGGCACTGAGTTACAGAAGACCCTCTCCTCCGAGGCCAGCCTCAAGCTCGTAATCTCCATGGCTCAGGAGAAAAGCCCGCAGGAGAAAGTTCCAGCAGAAAAAGATCCAGAACCTTGGACAGAGTCGACTGGCTGGGCTTCCACCCACTCCTAGGGTCTGGGAGCTTAAGGAAGGAGCGGGCTTGCCTGGGAAACTTCTATTGTGAGCTCCCGGCCAGCGTGGACCTAGTGCCAAAAATCTGCGTGACAAGCAGAGAATTCAACCAGCAGCACAGCGTGGGGGAAGGCAGGCGTGTGGATGGCAGGGAGGGCAGAGGCCTTCCCTTCCAGCTGCCTGCTGGGCATGGACGTCTGCCTAGAAATGGCAGACATGGCAGCCCAGTAAAGTGGGGACTCAGGATCCCGAGGAAGGGGCTGACTGTGGGGTGCAGGGCTGCTGGGTCCGCGCACATGCATGTGCGTGGGGTGTGGCAAGGAGCCGTGCTCAGGTGGGCGTGGCTAAGCTGGATTTCCAGGCTCGAGTCAGTGACAGGACAGCCATCCAAACCACGACTGGCCAAAAGTAGAAGCTTGCAGGAGGCATACAGGGGGCACCCGGGGGTGGGACTCTGTGCCTGACCACACACCCGCCCCACAATCCCCAGTCGGAATCTTGGAGCCAGATGCGTTCGGAACTGGGGCCTCATTCTACAGGAAGGTGATGTGGTCCTTGTTCAGTCTATTACATCCCTCCCCGGGGGGGACGGGGCTGAGGACTCACTCCACCATCACCCACGTCGATAGTTCTGCAGTGAGACGTCTGGATGGAAACGGTAAATGAGACAAATAAACACCATAAATAACCTCTCATCGACCCAGGCTGGGTTCTGCCACCAGATCAGTTCAAGTCAGGTCTGGTTTGGTTACCAAATGGACCACCGAAAACAAAACAAAACAACAAAACAAGCCCCCCAAACAAAAATGAAAACAAAACCTCCAAATATTTCAATTTTCAGATTTATTTATTTATTTATTTTTGGCAAGCGATTGCACTGCAGGCTTGTGAAAACAAAGTAAGAATGAAGGGGTTACTCTCAGTGACAGCTTAGGGGGCTCCATGTGTGGGGTCATTCACCACCAGCACGGCCCTGCTCATGGGCTGGCTGGAATGTTCATCACGGCCCTAAAAAGCGCACGCGGACTTTTCCACTTGGTGGAGAAGTGGAAAGGCAAGGTTGCCAAGGTTACGGGGGTGCCCAAATCACCACAACTGGTAAGAAGAGGCAGGAGCAGAAAAGAAGCAAGTTGCACTCAGAGAATCATCTAGAATGACGGGCGTAGGAAGAGAGAGGTTTAGTATGAACTAAATGGCTCATCAGCTGAATTTGCACCTGCCAGTCCGTTTCTGTTTATATACAGAATATATTCTGAGTAAGAGACAGATGAGGCCTTAAAGACATCGGACACTTTCCCCAGGGGCTCCCTATCCTTTGTCCTCCTGGAAAGAGATACCAGTATACCGATCCCTCTCCTGGACTCACTCTGTCCATACCTTCTCTCCCCACTTCACAGCTGGGGAAACCAAGGCTCAGCACACAGCGTCCTGAGGGCGCATGTTGTCTCAGCATGACAAAAATCATGGCATCCAAATGTCCCACCTACAACATTATTAATAATGGCATTTGGAATTAGTTGGGCACCTACATGCTCAGCCTGGATCTGGGCGCCTTATGTGTATTATCTCATTTAATATAAGTGGTGGGGGTTGACCTGAAGCAAGCTTGCTAAAAGTGGTTTATAAATGCTTAGCTTCTTGCTGGTGGGTTTGAACAAGACACCTGTGAAGCAGGAGATGAATCAGAGATTAGACCCCAGGAGACAAGGGGAGAAGTGGGGAGGGGACCGCCCCCCTATTCAGAGGGAGGGAGGCAGTGCAGGCTGCTGGCAACATAAGATAAATGAACAAGGAAAACAATCACTTTATTTAAATGAATTGAGGAATATTTGGCTTCACTGTGTAAAAGGAAGCAGTTAAGGGGTTTTATTTTATTTTTGGCCCTAATAATATTACAATCTCCAGGCTGGTTATTATCTGTCACTTTCCAGAGAAGATTGAAAAGAAAATAGTTTTATCCCAGGCAATTGTAAACCGTTCCATTTGATGAGTTGTTGTTCCCACTTAGAAATTACATGTACCCGTGTCGGGTGACCCAGCCCGGCTGGGTGGCTTTGTTTAACTGGTTACGGAGGAGAGGGAGGCAGAGAACATTCTCCCATCTTTTCAACAGGAGTTCTCAAAATGCAGCCTGTGTGTGTGTGTGTGTGTGTGTGTGTGTGTGTGTGAGAGAGAGAGAGAGAGAGAAAGAGAGAGAGTCCCCGGGATGGACAGACAGGGAAAGACAAAGCAAGTGCCCGGAGGGACCTGGGAGTCTACACTTCTCGCTTGGGCTCCAGGTGCTGTGGCTCTAGGCCCTACCTGAGCCCCACCTGCAAGGCTGGGGCAGTGTGTGGCTCTGAGAGATGTCCAGAGGATGAAGAGTTGGAAACTGTAGGGGCAGGAGAGATTATCAGAGAAAACCTGGTACATTCATATCATGGGTAGAAACCAGAGCCCCATGGTTCTATAGCAAGGAAGAGGCAGAATTGGGCTAAAACTCCAATGCTTGGAGCCATACTAGTTCCATGACACACCTAGTAGCAAAGTGGGGGGGACCAGAAGAGCCCCAAATTCTTCTTTCTCTTTTATTGGGTTCACCTCAGCAGGGGAGTCCCAAGCGAGGACCAGGTTGGGAAAGCACAGCCTCTCCTGGGCATTTAGGGCCATTCCCAAGGCCGGCTCTGAGCAGCATCCCACAGGGGATGTTGGTATTAGGTTCTCGGCTCTGCATTTCTTACCCCCCTCCCCACCCACACGTCTGGGCTGTGTCTCGCAGGTACTGACCCCTCATCATGCAGCAGTCCAGAACCCTCCCTCTTAGATCTTCAAGATGCCAAGGGCAGGGAGTGGGGAGGGCGGGCTGAAGGCCAGCCTGGGATGAGAGGGGATGTTTTTGTCCCATCACCCCATCATTCGCTGTGTGATTGCTGCTGCCGGCCACTGCTCAAGGCACAGACCCTCCTCAGGAGCCCCGCTGGAAAGTACACCGGGTCACGAGGCCAAGTTTCTGCTAGAGCTTTCCTGGGGTGGAACGGAGTTGATTCTTAGCAAAAAAGAAGACCCTCCCTCAATACATGATTCAGTGAGGAGACAAGCAGGTGCACAGATGGGACTCGCACTAGCCTCCGGCTTCCAGCCCTCTGTAGAATCCAAAGCTCGCTCACACCCACTCAGCAACAGTGCTGCCACCAATTCAACAAACACATCTTGTGCGCCTACTATGTGCCAGACACGCACATTAGATCCCCATCACGAACACTGACATTGCAATTACCAGCCCCATTTCCTGGAGGAGGACACTGAAGAGGTTACAGACTCGAGTGCTGTAGGTCACGGGTGACAGAGCCAAGATTCAGACCCCGGCCCGCTGACTTTGTAGCAGATGCTGCGCACCCACTCCGCGCCCATGTCTACATGCCCATTTGCTGCCGCCCCCTGCCACCCTCTGCACCAGCCTGGGGCTTCGGCTGCCCAGCTTCCTGCCCCGGAAGCTGTCCTCAGTAACAGAAGGCAGGGAGGGGGTGGGCCAATACCCGGGGTCCCCAGTCTGGATGGGGCAGGGTCACTCTGCACATGGTCTTCCCTGCTGTTCCATGTGTGGCCTCTGCAGGGTGTGGGAGGTGCTTAAGACACATGAACGCTTGGCCTCTGTCCCGGACCTAGAGAACCAGACTCTCTGGAGGCGGGGTTCCAGAATCTTCCCCTAAAAGCCTCGTCAGGTGATAGGGTAATGGGGGATGGGCATCGGGGAGGGCACGCGATGTGACGAGAAGGAGGTGTTACTCGCAACTGATGAGTCTTTGAACACCACGTCAGAGACTAGTGATGTACTATGGGTTGGCTGATTGAACTGAAATAAAAACAAACACACACAAACCCTCATTAGGTGATTCTGACGCACGCTAAGGTTTTAGCAGGTCTTTCCCTGCAGCGTCTCCTGAGGCCCCCTGTGGGGGATGGGGGAGTTGAACCTCAGTTCCCACCTGCTCAATAGCACCCTCTTTGCTGGCTGGCCTCCCTTGCCTGTGCCACGACCCCACTTGCAAAAACACCCCCAAGATCACTTCCAGTATAAATGGCTTATCGTCCAGTCTTGGCGCGAGGGAGTGGTTCAGGGGAAACCAACCTAACACAGACCCAATACCCAGTTCTTTCTATGGGATCTTTGAGGCAGAGGTGAGAAGCCACATCCTGGTTGCCAGGGTTGAGAACAACTTCCGAGGGGTGCCAGGTCCTTCCTGTCCAGCCCCGGATACCCTGACTGATGTTCTTTTCTTACTCCTCCTCCTTCTCGTCTGACATGATAGGGCCCTTCTCCAGGGACCAGCTTCACAGGTATCATCTCATTTAACTGTGCCATCAAGTCCCTGGAAGAGGGGCAGTGATTAGCCACCAGCTACGCAGGGCTGAGGCCCAGTGAGGTTAGCTGGCCCCGGGGTCCCCCAGCTGACCCCACATTGGAACCAGGCCGAGGGAGTAACAGCTCACCACTCAGTCGCTTCTGGCTGCTTCTGGCCTGAAGGCAAAGAGATCACTCCAATCTTGCTACCTGGGTTCCATCTCCTGATCGCTCACTGATTCTCAACACACTCCCTCACACTCGTGACCTCAAGTGAGCATCGTGTAGACAAAGCCTACACAAGCCAAGACCAGCACATGTATGGAGGCTCAAGCATGAGCCAGATTCCCCACCCACATCTCTCGGCTTCTTGGTTCTTAACTGGCTGAGATCCCCCCGGGACCGGCCACCCAGCCCTTCACTTGACCTGGACAGGGAGTCATTTGGGAAAGGACATGGGACTGTTTCTTCTGGGACCACCTCAGCATCATTCCTTCCTGCCCCTTTCCTGACTTTTCCCTCACCCCTTCCTGCATTCCTCCAGCCCAGAGAGGAAAGAACATTCCAAACACCAAGCGCTATACCTGAAGCTCTTCTTAAACCCACCCTACATGGATAAGGTGGCAGCTACTGCATCCATTTGAGGAGAGAGGAAACTGAGGCTCAGAGATGAAGGGATCTGGTCAAGGCCACCCATCCGGCACGCGACAGAGCTGGAGTCTGGACGCAGGTTTGTCTGTCAACAGAGTCATGTGTTGCCCAGAGTGCCGTCCTGTCCTACTGTGCGTGCACTCACATTCCTTCCCGTGGCTGCCCCCGTGCTGGAGTGCTGGCTGGAGCCCTTCCTTTCCTACACCAGCTGGAGCCTTTCTCCTCATCCATTCCCACCTCTGCCACCAAGCCCTCCCCTCCATTGGCTTCTTGTCCTCAGCCCAGAACACAGGTGCCGCTTCCCTGTCCTTAATATAGACACACCTGTGAGCCCTCATACTCCTGTCCTTCCTGTTCTTTAACGTGAAATGTCAAGAAAGCAGAAACTATGCAGTGGCATGGGGGAGGGTAGAAGATTCTGGGAGGATGAAGATGAAATGAAGGCAGCTCATGGGTAGGCACTGAGCTCACTGGCCCTTTTCAGACCACCTCATTGTCCCCTAAAATTAACACAGATGATTTCATTTATGAAAAACTCTCTTTTGCTCCATGGTTTTGGGGATTCTCAGAAGAGGGTGAAACACTAGCTTGTACTGAGCACCTAGTGTATGCCATGAACTTTGGCAGACACTTTCTAAGCCTGACCATTGTAAGGTGGGAATGGATTGCCCCATTTCACAGGTAAAGAAACTGAGGCTCAGAGTGGTCTTCTTCAGCATCACAGAGATGCCCAAAAGGTAGAATCAAGAATGCAAACTCAGGGCACCTGGATGGCTCAGTCAGGTAAGCATTTGACTCTTGATTTCAGCCCAGGTCATGACCTCAGGGTTGTGGGATCCAGCCCTGCAATGGACTCCACACTCACTGCTTAAGATTCTCTCTTTCCCTGTGCCCCTCCCCCCACGCTCTCTCTCTCTCAACAAACAAAACAAAAAAAAAACAACAAAACAACAGAACAACAACAACAAAAACTCAAGCTAGCCTGGCCCCAAAGTGCCTGGTCTTTGCAATAAGCCACATTTCCTCTCATAAACTGGCCTCAGCAGTACGTCCCAGCTTCGAGGGCATCTGGCCGATGCCCAACTCCCAGATGATCTTTTCCATTTTGCTGTTTTATTTATTCCTCCAAAGACTCGGCAGCCAGGCTCATTTTTTGTCCTTTAACATTTATTAGTGTTTTACCTGCTTTCAAAAGGGTCTCACCAGAGGCTGAGGGGAGAAAGCGGTTGTACCAGGCTCTGTGCCCAGCTCTGTCCACTGAGAAACTCAGATAAGCACTCAGGCCTGAGCGCCCCACAGGATTTGGTTGCAGAAAGCTTCTTCAGAAACCAGACTTACCAGAGGGGGAGGGATGAGGAGTATTGAGACCTTACCTGGTACCAAGCACTGCACCAGAAGCTTGATGTCAGTGTGTACCAGATCCTCACAAAGTCCCATGCAAGGAAGTATTTCCCCATTTTGTAGATGGGGGAACTGAGTCTCAGTGAGGTGAAACAACCTGCCTGAGCTCACACAGCGGCAGTTCTGAGCTCTTCCTGCAACCACACTGTCCTTAAAACATTCTCACACTAGAGTCTTCATTTCACACATGAAGAAACTGAGGCTCAGACATGACCAAGCTCAACCGGTGACAAAGATCAAGGCCAGGTTTCCCAGCTCCCAGTCCTGTGCTCTTTCTACTCTCCTTTCCAGCTTTGCCCAAGGCACCACCTGCCAAGGTCAGGGTTATTAGAACCTCAAAGGTGACAGGGCCCACCTGACCCTTAAGGTCGTTGAGTCCCTTCTCCTGCCTCTGGAACATTCTGCTTCTTAATCAGCCTTGAAAGAGAAGAGGAGCCATAAGTGTGATGGATAGAAATCCTTTTAATTCCCAAACATCCCCTAGAAAGGATTTTGCAGAGAGCAAAGCCCAATGCAAAGAAGGGAGCCCCTGCCCCCTCCTTCCCTTTCAGCTTCACTTGTGTCTTTGGTGCGGGTGTAACCTTAGGGAGCTGGCAGGCCTGAGGCATGTCAAGGAGTGTGACTGTTCTGGGGTTTGGGAAAGAACCAGCTGAGCTGATGCCTCCCTACACAAAAGGTTCCTGGGTTTTGCAGGAGAGCCTGACATGCTGATTTACAAGTTGTACAAATATAGCTCAGCGGTCCTGCAGCCTGTTCCATGAAGAATGTCATTCATTTGTAAGCAAGTGGGGGACTACCGCCTTGTCCGTGGGCCCCTCAGAAAACTCTCAGGGGAAGGGCTCAAGGAGACGGGAGGGAGAGCTGCGGTATCCTCTGCCCGGAGCTGGGCAAGAAAAGGACACCATCGAAACAAGAGGTGTCTTCCTTTCGGCTCTTCTTCCATCCCCGTTTCTTTAGAGGTCTGTGGTCTGTGCTAAGTCCCCCGGGGCTGTAATTTGTGGACGGACACACAGTAGGTCCTCAATAAAAGGCTCACTGGCCTGTAGCCTGGGTGCCTCTGCCACCTAGCAGGCTGTGGGTGTTTGTTGATTGGGATTGAGCTCAGTGAGTTGGGCATTACGACAACTGGGGTCATTTTCTCTATTTCTGGCTCCATCCACACCTCTATCCACACCTGTCTAAGCTTTGGGAGTCTAGACTGTCACTTAGGAGAGATGCCTCTCCTGGGCGCCTATAGTGTCCCTCACGGGAAAAATAAACAATCAGATGTGCTTTCTCAAGATAAAGTGTAATGTGCTGACATCACCAGGGATTCTCATACGCATTCTATCCTTCAACACTATTAAGAAGTCCTTCCTAAGGTCTAACTTCTATCCTGTCTGCTGCGGTTTAGTTCGGATCTAAGTATTCCAGGAAATGTAAGCTAGTGCACCCAAAACGGGGGTGGCACAACTGGTGAAAAGGAACGTGGAGATAAAAATAAAGTGTGTCTTCTTTAAAAATTAACTCCCTCCATTTTCAGCGGCTGCTCAGAGTAAAGTGTATAATTTGCTTGACTGCCCCGGCCCATCGGCTTATCACTGAGGGCCTAGCAACTCCGAGAGGGGAGGATTATGCAAACAGAAATCAGCTTTCAAGAAAGTGGGCTAATCCAATATTACAAAGAGGGCTGAGTTTGAGAGGAAAAGGGGAAGCAACTGAGATGGGTGAGTCAAAGAGACAGTGGGCAGGTTCCTGCCACATTGTGGAGCAAAGAAGCTGAATGGAGAGGGGGCCCTTGCCCGCCCCTGAGCCAGGGCTTCAGGAAAGGGGACCGGGTCTCTATTTCCCCGATCCTCCGAGAGGGAGGGTGGGGGATTAGGCTAGTGGGCAGAAAACTCTTTCTTAAATTATCTGTTGCTGGGATGGCCCCTTTTTCTCTGAAATCTGGCCGAATGCCAAGAGGGCGGTGTTGTATCAAGAGGCTTGAAGCTTTTCCATTGAGCGTTCCACATAAAGGCAGACTCAAATTCACCGGTGGAACAGACTGCAAATTTAGGTCAGACCAAGGGCTTTCCCTCCCCAGTTGGAAATATCCAGGAGCACAGGGCACCTCTGGGATGATGCCTGAGCAAGGCTGCTCCTCAAGGAAACCTGGGACCCACCCCCGGCAGCACCGTGGACAGCTCCTAGCGATGGCTATAGGAGGCTGCCTCTCTGGGGGATCTGGTACTCTCACTTAGGGATCCATGCTTAGGCTTTCTTTTGGCATAGATAAAGTCTTTTTGGAAGATTCCAGAAGTGGGACAGCCACTGGCCTTAGGCAACCTATGTCAGGAGTAGGGTAGGCAGTGGTGTAAACAGTCTATTTGGGTCTATGAGAAATTTCAAGACCATGAGCCACCTGACACAAATAATATTCCTTGGGGAGTATTAGTTTCCAAAGGCACCTGCTAGAACAGCAGGGGAAAGACAGTGGGTTAGAGGACCTGGGGCTGACACCAGGTCAGTTCAGGTGGTAGACCTAGGTCTGGTGAATGGGTGGATGGAGAGATAAGTGAGTGGACAGAGGCCCTTGGGAGGCTCAGAAAGAGGGATATGGGGACCTGTGGGCTTCAGATAAACACAAGCTAACAGCTTTATAAATCCCATCCTTGTGACCCTATCACACTTCTCCTCCCACTACTCAGCCCAGGGGTTAAAAGCAAAACCATGGGTCATCTGTGTAGGCTCTAGTCCAGGTTCCAGTACTTACCCAAAGCATGAACTGGCCTGAAGTATCTAAGCCTTGGTTTCTATATCAACAAAATGGTGACAATACCAGAACCTGTGTCACAAAGTCATTGGAGAGACTGGAGATCATTTATAAAAAGTGCTTAGCACAGTTCCTGGGACATAGAAAGTGCCCCTAAATGTTATCAACTAGCCCATTAACCCTGCCTTTCCCCCTGCAAGGCTTTCTCTCCACCTTGTCCCAATCGTACCCACCTTTGAAAGCCTACCTTAAAGCCTGCCCCTTTCAGGACATTCACCTTGACCAGTCTCACTCCACTGTTTCATGGCTCTCCACTTCTCTGAGAGCTCCTGAGGGTAGGGAGAAAGTCAAGGAGTCCTTTGGCTTCTCCGTGGAGGTTTTGGGGGAAGGCATTTGGTGACTGACTGTAGATGAGTCCTGTCCAGGGTAGCTGGGATGCCTGTTTGTCCCAGAGCCTTCACTGTCTGCACCTCCCCCGTGCCTCCTCTTCAAAGATAAAATGCTAGTAATAAAGTCATGTTGAACTGGCCTATACCTTTAATTGGTGCTTTGGCAAAGGATAGATTCCCTGCTAAGCATTAAAAGGCTTTAAAATTCTCTTTATTGAACTACCTCTGAGAGCCCATGCTGGATCCCAGAGACTGGCAGGATCCAGCTTGGAAGCTGGCTGGTCAGGACCATGGAGAGATGAAGGGGCCCCTGCACCTGCTAAGTGGCTTCTATACTCTAAATTTGATCCAATGCAATAGACAGAAGCTTATCTAAGGACATCTGGGTGCCAGGAGATAGTGCAGCCCCTCAGACAACTAGGGAAAGTTGGGTTTGCTGTGGCCTCTCTGATCTCTAGACATGGTGGCAAGGATGCTCCGTTACATCTTACTGCAAGGCCCAATGGACCCCATAAAGTGAATAAAGACGCCAGGAAAGTCTGTCTATTTCTCAGGGAAGGGGGAAGCATTCATCATGGCAGAGTGGGCTCCTAAATGCGTCTTGATCTTGGAGGAGCTTTGGCAAAATGACTCTGCACCCAGGGTCATGGATGTGAGGGGTAGGGACAAAAGGAGGCTTGGCAATTGTTCCCAGTAATTATTCCCACTTATCTCCTGGGTGCCAAGCCCTGAGCTTAGGCTTTTTAACCTACACAGTCTCTTCCGTCCTAATGACAACCCCATGAGGCTGGCGTCACTAGCCCCATTTTCTAAAAAGGTTAAGTAACCAACTGAAGACATCATGGTGAGGAGGTGACAGAGGGCAGATTAGAACCCAGGGTCTTTCTCACACCCCACATGTTGTTTCTCAGGAGCATGATAACCGGGAGGAGAGCAGCAGGAGGCCTGGGTGAGCAAACCTCAGTCCTTCCCCGCTTCCACCTACTCCACTCAGGTCTCATTCCCCAGCTCTGGGATTTGCTAAGGAAGGAGAAATCCAGATGTTACTTGATTGTAGAGAGACACGTGGGGTGTGCAGATCTGGGCCCTGGCTCTGGCCTCCAGCTTCTGGTTAGTTACACTGAGCAGGGAGTCTGACCTAGGGTTTGATCCCATGACCCATGAGCTCACAACCTGAGCTGAAACCAAGCATCAGAGTCTTAACCAACGGAGCCACCCAGGCCCTCCACAAGATCATGTCTCTTAAAGCCTTGGTCAGAGAGTACCTCAGCCTATTAATTAACCTTTGAGATCAGAGAAAAGGACACTTAGGGGCATCTGAGTCTATCGTGGGAAGGAAATTTCAATGTTTTCATCGTGAGGGATTATAGTAAGAGTGAATGTCCAATAGGGGCCTACCAGTCCAGCATGGTACCAGGTATCGTATCAATGGTACACCGTCCACTTCTCTACATGCCCATCACCACCACCTGCACTGGGACCACCACCTTTCCTCCTCTGGGAGGCTGTGAGACCCTCCTAACCCCTCTCTCCTGGCTCCTGTCCTTCGAAGAAGACAGCGCAGTGATCACCAACTCTCGTAGTGCTGTCCTCCTCCTGCACAGCCAGGAAGGCTCCATTTCCCAGTCTCCCATGCAGCTGCAGCCACGTGGCTGGGTGCTGGCCAACAGAATACGAGCCGAAATGACCTGAGCCACTTCCAGATGGGCCCCGAAGAGCAATTGCATGACTCTCTTGCTTCCGTGCCCCCTTTCGGTGGTAACGTGCGTGATGAGAGGGTAGAACTGCAATACGAAATGAGCCTGGATCCCTGAGTCACCTCATGGAGAAAAGCTGCCCTGATGTGGCACGACCGACATCCAACTTTCTGTGAATAAGAAACCTTTGCTGCCTCAAGCCACAGACCTGGGAAGGGGATTCTGCTAATGCACTGCAACCAAGCCTGACTCATACACCCTCTTATAGTCCAGTTTCTGCACAATAGCCAGAGAATTCTTTTCAAAACATAAATTTGGATCCTTTTCAAAACACGTTATCCCACGCTGGACACTCTACACTCAGTTCCACATTATACTGTGAACAAAATCTACAAAGTCCCGGAATCCACCTGAGTATCCATCTATAAACAAACAGATAAAGAAAAGAAAATGTGGTCTGTGTGTGTCCACACACACACACACACACACAGGAATATTACTCAGCCATAGAAAAGAATGAGATCTTGCTGTGTGCGACAATATGGATGGACTCAGGAAGTATAACGCTAAGTGAGACAAGTCAAACAGAGAAGGATGAATAGTGAATGATTTCACTTATGTGTGGAATCTAAAAATAATAATAATAATAATAAAACAAATGGGCAAAAAACCAGAAACAGACTCAAACACAGAGAACAAACCAATGGTTGTCAGAAGAGAAGGGTGTGGGGGGATGAGTGCAACAGATGAAGGGGATTAAGAGGTACAAACTTCCAGTTATAAAATAAATAAATCTCCAGAGATGGAAAGTGCCGCTTAGGGAATACGGTCAATAATATTGTAATCACTTTGTGAGGTGACAGAGGTAACTAGACTCACATGGTGAGCATCGTCAATGTGTATAAAGGTTGATGGGACACCTGGGTGGCTCAGTGGGTTAAGTCTCTGCCTTCAGCTCAGGTCATGATCTCGGGGTCCTGGGATCGAGGCCTGCATCGGGCTCTCTGTTCAGCAGGGAGCCTGCTTCCCTCTCTCTCTCTCTGCCTGCTTCTCTCCCTACTTGTGATCTCTCTGTCAAATAAATAAAATCTTGAAAAAAATGTATATAAATGTTGAATCACTTGTTATATTCCTGAAGCTAACATCTTAATTGCACATTGACTGTATTTCAATGAAAAACTCTTCTTTTAAATCTACAAAGCCTTATGTGAGATATCAAAGCCTCCTCTCTGACTTAGGTTCTTTCTTCCTTCTTCCCTCTGTGTTCTAGGCACACGTTGGATCTCTGGACAGACCACCCATGCTCTCCCCTCCGTAGGTGTCCTCCCTGCATCTCCTAGATCTCTGCATGGCTCCTTGTCCTACCAGCTTCAGTGTCACTCCTTAAAAGACACCTTTCCAGACTAGCCAATCTAAGAAGTCCCAGTTACTTTCTCTCACATCATCCTAAATTACCTATATCACACTTATCACTGTCCGATATTTTCTTGCTAATTGATTAATTAATGGTCTGTCTCCCCACCCGAGTCCTACCAGAGCAGGAATATCATTTGTCTTATTCACCACGGCATTCCAGCACCTAGCAGAGGTCCTCGCACACCGGAGACACTCTGTGTTTGTGCACTGGGAACATTAACTTTTATAGCTCTGTGAGGTGGGAGTTACTGTCTCCAAGTAGCACAGAAGGAAACTGAGGCCCAGAGAGGCTGAAACCAGTAAATGGCAGAGCTCAGATTTCAACTTGGTTCCAACTCCATGGACATCCTCTTTATTCCAGAATTTCTGCTTCTTTCAAAGGTGTTTCTATGACCCAACATGAAGAGGGGCATCTACTTTGTCTTTAATAATTTCCCTTAATTAAGTCCTTGCCCTCATAGGTTCCTGTCTGATGGGAGAGACATGGTCCTTTTCTCCTGAAGGAGCACCCAGTCTGAGGCTAGAGCCAGAATCCCAGCCCCTGAGAGAATCATAAGGGGATTTACAAAGCAGCATGTAGGGGACTGCCAATGGACAGAGCACCTGCCGATGTATATGGCCTCTCCGAGTTCTCCTCGGCACAGAAGGAACCCAGAGAGAGAGAGAACAAGAGGAGAGATGGAGGGAATCAGAAAGGCAGAGAGAGAGAGAGACAAAGAGATAGAGACAGAGACAGAAAGGCAGACAGTGACCAAGAGAAACACAGAGACAGAAAGGCAGAGAGTGATGGAGACAGAGAGACAGAGTGATAGAGAGACACAGTGACAGAGAGACAGAAACACAGAGAGACAGAGACAGAGAGAATGACAGAGGGAGACAGGGACACAGAGAGACAGAGAGCTCTATGTGCACTGGGCTGCCACGCCTCCCACCCAGCGAGAGCAGACACACTGTCACCGAGAAGCCTGCAGGGCCTCATGTGCGGCCGAGGTCTGCGGGTGAGTGTGAGGACACAGAGGGACGGTGGCCGGGAGCAGGGCAGGGCCCAGCCTGCTGCTTCTGAGCATCTCGGGCCCACGCACCAACAGGCTTCTGGCCCAGGGCCAGCTGCCCCCACCCCTCCTCTGGGCGCCAGGGTGGGGACGGGGAGGCAAAATCCAGGATGAGGACAGCTGGTGGCAGGGTTTAGATTTTTTTTTTTTAAAGATTTTATTTATTTATTTGTCAGAGACAGAGGGAGAGAGAACGAGCGAGCACAGGCAGACAGAGAGGCAGGCAGAGGCAGAGGGAGAAGCAGGCTCCCTGCCGAGCAAGGAGCCCGATGTGGGACTCGATTCCAGGACCCTGGGATCATGACCTGAGCCAAAGGCTGCCGCTCAACCAACTGAGCCCCCCAAGCGTCCCCAGGTTTTAGATTTTAAGGCTGGAACTTCTTCTCTTGCCACGTGGCTCCCAGCCCGTTCCCTGGTGTCCACCAGACAGATTCGGGGGAAGAGGGCAGGGAGACAGGGGCCTGGGTTTCTGAGAGGTCATCTAGCTGTGCCAGCCAAGCCCTCTGTGCTGGGGGAGGCTTCCCCGGCCACCCACATGCGGCTGGCCCTGCCTGGACCCCCTGCCCATCCTCCCCATTATCACCACCTGGTGAATTCCTGGAGGCGTCCACACTCCGAGCTCACCTCGGCACTTACCCCCTCTCTGAGACCTCTCTCTGTCCCCCCATGCAGCCGCTTTCTCCCCCAGCTGGGCATCCAGTGAGCCCCGGGCCATCAGTGCAGCCCCAGCACTCCTCACCACCTCCCCCGCCCCCCAGTCCATGCCCTAACTCAGGGTGACATCGCTTCTCCCCGGGGTTGCTGCAGCAGCCTCTGCCCAGGCTCCCCCGGTCCTTGCTCACTGACCACACAGCAGCCAGCCGCCAAACAGGACTGGGCACCTCCTCTGGGTCTTTGGAGGTGCCTCTTTGCCCTTAGGGTTCAGTTCAAGCGTCTTAAGTCGAGGAACGCATGATCTAGGCCCCACCACCTCCTTCAGCTGCCTCCTGCTCCTTGGCCTGCTCCAACCAGGTGGCCCACTTTAATTTTCGGGGTGCTGTACTCCCTTATCTTCAGAGGCTTGCACAAGCTCTTGCCTGTGTATTTTTTTTTTTTTTTCATTCTTCAAACCCTAGCTTCTATTTCCCTTCCTCTGGGAAGCCAACACTGACCCCTCGAGTCTGGGCTGGGGGTTCAAGCTACGTACCTATCATTGGACAAGCAATTCCAGTCCACGCCCTCTGCATCCCTAGCATGGAAGCTCCTCGGGAGCAGAGAGAACCTGTCTGCCTTGTTTGGGACTGTATTCTTAGCATCTAGCACAAGGCCTGGCACCACGCAAGTGACCAGAAATATTGGCTAAGTAAGAGAGTAATTTGGAGATGCTGGATAGCGAATGACTTTTGCCCAGAACGCCTTGGGGGGGAAACTCACCATGGGGCATCGTCGGACCTTGTGTGACTCACACCTGTGTCCCAGGGACCGTGGCAGGCAAAAACAAACAACCTAAATGAATCCTCAAGGCCCCGAGAAGGAGGCTGTCTGTCTGCTTTGATAGCATTTTTCTCAGGCTCCTACCCTCTGACCTTCTAGAAAGCCACAACAGCAAGCTGCCCTGTTCTAATGGAAATTCCCAGCATCGCTTTTCTATCAAGGCAATCTATAAATCACGCTGCAGAACTCCACCAGCACTGCAGAAATCAGTCGCTGACGGTCTGCCAAAGCCCCCCACGTTGTGCAAAGTTGTGAGCTGCACAGGAGGGGTTAGTCCAGCAGCTTGCCATGAGCTGCACCGTCTCCTTCAAAGTCAAGTTAGCCGGCACAGGCAGTGCCCCTGTGTGTGCAGAGCCCCCGTGTGTGCAGAGCTCCATAGTGGGAGCACTGAGGGGACTGAGGGAGGGCGGGGAGTGTGGGCTCAGCTTGCAGGAACACTGTCACCCCAGCAAGCTGGCTGCCTCCCCTTTTGGGCGGGTGTTATGTGGGCATCTGTCTCCCAGGCTGGGGAGCAATCCTCCAAGTGGTATAGGCGCTTCTACTCCTGGGCTTTTCTGTTTGAGTGTTTACTTCTCCTGCCTCCCGACTCCCATCCGTCTGGGCTGGAGGCTCGTGGGGAGGACTTAACATTTGAAGTACTTAGGAGCACGGATGCTGAAGCCAAACGGCCAGGGGCCGAATCCCACTTCTGTCCCTGACCAGCTGCATGGTCTTGAGCAAGTTTCTGCTCCTGAGCCAACGTCCCCCCTTCTAAAAAGCAGGACAAAGACAGCGCCTGCCCCCAGGGTTGCTGTGGGGGTTAAATGAGCCAATATGCGTGAGGGACTTAGCGTCTGCCCTACGGTCAGTGTGGCCTCTAGTAAGTATTAGGTTCTTTTATTACTGCTACTGCTACTGTTCGCCAGACACTCCAGCAAATACTTGCCGGAAGCGTGTCATTGTATCCTCCACAATGCCCCATAGCGGGTTATTCCTTCCTTCATTTACCAGGAGGGGCCACTGACAGGCCCCCAGCCACACACGCTGCTTCCCGACCACTCACGGGCTGGAGTTGGGGACGGCGCGGGGAATCCGTCCCTCCTTCCTGTCACCTCCCGGTGCCCTCCCTTGCCAAGCACTCTGGAAGCTTGCCCTCAAGAAATGACGCCCCTCGTTTGCTGTCACAAGCCAGGATGACAAAGACAAGCGGTGGGTGCCGGATGGGTGGGTTGGGAGGAGGAGGAAGAGGACACCACCCGGGGCCCAGGCTGGAGCACCCATCTCGTGTCTGGACACCTGACAGAACCGGCTTCATCCCGGGGTCATCGAGGCCAGCAGCTCCTGGGAAGGGGAAGATTCACACCCACTGAACGTCTCAAGCGAACAAGAAAAAGGCTAGCGTGGGGCTCCAGAGTCAGAAGGACTAAGATTCGAATCCTAGCCCTGCACCTTGTGGGGGCTCATGTCACAGATCTGAGCCTCAGTTTCCCATCTATACAATGGCGTTGCTGCCAGCTCCTGCTTGGGGTGGTACATGGGCAGCTCTCAGCTCTGTGCCTGGCATGGCGTGAATAATCAAGGAGAAGTTTCCAGACCCAGCCTCAGCGACTGATGGATTTGCTAGAATCTTCTGAGAGCCTGGGAATTTTTTTTTTTTTGGGGGGGGACTGTGCCCAAGGGCTGCCTGGGACCCCAGGAGGCTCTCAAGCCTGTGGCTTGTGTGGGCAGGACAGCTCTTTGGTGCCACAGGCAACACAGGCCACCGCAAACCCACACAGTGGTCTGGTGTGAATTAATAAAAGTGCCGGAAGCATGGGGCGCGCTGATTAGAGCACACACTGAGTCGGCCGCGTGGCCTTCTCAGGCAGGCCGTGGGGAGCGCACAGGTCCACAGCAAGATGCCTGGAGGGATGAGACCGCGGAGGGGGAGTCCGGAGGCCGGGGCCGGGGTGTCCACAAGGATCATGAGGTTGTCCATGCAGGCGAAGTGAGAACACAAGGTACCCACCCCCAGGGGTGTGAGGGAAGGGGGGTGTCTGTGCAAGACGAGACGGGCTAATGAGCTAAAAAGCAAGAGCGAGATGACAGCAGGCAGGAAGTGTGAGTCCTGGGGCAGCCTGCTGGGGACCGAGATGCCAACGGTCTCTCCGGGACACTCATTTGGGGAGCAGCAGAGCATCACCCACAGGCTCGGGGTCGGGGGAGGAGGAGGAGGGCCAAGGCACGCCGCAGCTACAAATCACGCCCCTCACAGCTGACATGCTGCTCGAAGGGAAAAATCGGAACGCGACATTTGCGCCTCTTTATTCCAAGCAAGTCCCAGATGCAAGAATGATTAGAGGGACAGTGAGCGGGTCTGGTCAAGGCCTGGTTTTAGTGTAAGGGCATCTATCTTCACTATCTCTTTGAGAAATGACCAGAGGTCTGAAACTGCCCCTTGGGGTCAAGGTTAATTACTCCTGCCCCCTGAAAAGGGGAGGGTCATCCGTCAAAAGGTAGCCTGGCCTAAGGGTTAATGGAGTTTGAATCCCTATCAGAACTGAAGGGGCTTTGGGTCCTGGAGGGACTCATTCCCTTCCTCGGGTCTCTGCTCTCAACATGTCAGCACGGAAGGTCCCTCACTGACCCCCTCATCCCACCAGTGACAAGAGTCATCAAGTCACCGAGGAGGCAGAGACTAGCTCAGTGCCTGGCACACGGGAGGCCACGCAACACGTAGTTGTTTATGAATAAATGCGAGATATCTGAAAAACACAAGAAAGAAAGAAAGATGGGGGAACTGAATGCTCGGACGATACAAGGAAAGCCACCACACGCTTATTAAAGAGAATAAATGAATTCATCTAATTTGTAGGATGCAAGATAAAGCCGCAAAAAAAAATCAATTGCCTTGCGTTCTTACATCCCAGAAACCCACAGAAAATCCAATGAGAAAGATTCCATTTATAATAATAAAAAATAAATACTCAAGAGTTCTTTTAATTGGGGACACAAGATATTTGTTCTAAGAAATTATAAAAACCCAATGGAGGCTCAATATTAGGAAAAACCATCAACATAATTCATTACATTAGTAAATTAAAGGAGAAAAACCATATGATTACTTCAATGGATTTTTAAGAAACATTTAATTAATTTTTCTGTATAAAAACTCTAGGTAAAATTGGAATAGAAGTGAACTTCCTTTAAATGATACAAGTAGTATTTATCAGAAACCAGCAGCAAATATCATATGTAATGTTAAATGCAATCCAAAGAAAAACAGAATTAAGACAAGAAAACATTTTACAAGCATTCTGGAGGTTTTAGACACTGCAGTAAGGCAACAAATTATAACAAGTTCAATAAGTAATCACAACACCAATGTTTCTGCAGTTGCCAGGCATTATCTTATGTTTATTCAGGGAGATGAGAAAACTGGGCACAGAAAGATTCAGTAACTTGCCCAAAGTCACACAGCTTCTAGGGGGCAAAGCTAGAGTTTCAATCCAAATGATCCGGCCCCAGGATATGTGCTTTTTATAGGTTAAGAGAGAGTATCTGTCGGTTGTTAGAAAAGTTACCACTATTTGCAGATGATATAATCACATATTTTTTTAAAAATCCAAAAAAGAGTCAAGTTTTTTTTAAAAAAGCCTATTAGAAATTGACAGGGCAGTAAGACGTCCGCATAAAAGACAAACATGCCAACGTTACCGGTTTCCTTTATTCTACTAGGACACAGCCTCCAGAGCAGTGCCCAGCACCCTGACTGGAACACATTGGGTTCCTGATAACTATTTGTTGAAAGATGACTCTACAGGGAGTAAGCCATTGTTTGGAGAGGGCAAATTAGGTCAGTGATGCCATTGGATTTCTCTGACGGGTCCACGAAGGACTTCCCTCCAGCGTCCAGTTGGTCCGTCTCCAGCACGTGCTCTCAGTGCTCTCCCCAGGGTCCTTGCAACGCCCCCTTCAAACCAGCCAAGCCCCTCCCTGTCCCATCTTAGCCTGACACGTGGGTGGGGTCACAGCACGTTGTGCCTGCTGGAAACGGAGAAGGAGGGGAAGTTCAAGTCGGCACTCTCTTAACCCAGCAGGCTAGGTGCCCTCCCTTTCTCCAACCAATGCTCCGAGTGTTCCAGGGCTGTTGGCCATGCATGGAGGGCTCAGATCTGCCCCATAGCCTGTGTTCACAGAGAACCAGAGGGCCATCATGAACGCTAACACAGGACAAGTACCGCCCACATGCCCGACTGGCAATGGTGTGATGTATCACTCAAGCCAGGATACTATCCAGACGGAAAGAGGGACGCTCTTAACAGCTACCCTCAGATGACAAGCGCTGTCTGGATGGGTCCAGGCAAACCGGGTTGCATGGCTCCTCTCGCCGTCCTTCTGTAGCCCAAACACCGGTACGGAGGCTGAGAGATGAGACAGGAAGAGGCAGAACCTGGGAGTGACCTCAGATCTCTCTGCCGCCGGCCTCCCTGCGCTGGTGGCTGCTTCGCCTCCAAGCGCCCACATATCAGGGATTGAGTCAGGTTGAGCTTGGATCCTTAGGACCCGTGGACTTCTGGGGTTGTTTGCGGAACACTCACAAGGCTGGGCTGGTGGAAGCCAAAGAGGGGAGGAGGTCAGGGAGGGGCAGGGCCCAAGCGGTGCCTCAGGGGTTTTATTCTAAAGCTACCGAATGATTAACCTGGTTCTGTCTCCAAAAGGACACTCTGGCCACTGTGTGGACATTGGATTGGGGGAGGGGGACGGAGGGTGGGGAGATGGGCCTGGAAGCAGGCAGTGCAGTTAGGGGGCTGCCAACTCAAGGTGGTGACAGAGGCTTGGGAAGAGAGGGGTAGCCAGGACATGGGAGGAAGCAAGTGGGTTCGGGCGGCATTCTGAATGGTACAACAGGGGGCGGGGGGGCTATAGGATAGGGTGGGGGAAGGGAGGAGAAAGGAGAGATCCCTAGGTTGTTGGCCATGTAACCTGGTGGATGGGGATACCATTTACTGAGACGGGGAAGAACGAAGAGGAACAGATTTGGGGGAGAAATCCAGAATTTTCCTTTGACCATGTCAAGTCTGAGATGCTTTTGAGATATCTTGGGGTGGGGCGGGTGTCTAGAGATTTGGAATATCAGCTGCTGTTGCTCTTTTGCTGACAATTCTTCAAATATCCCCTGTGGCTACAATCCAAGCTCCATTAGATGGGGACCCCAGATGCCGCGCGTCCTGCTTGAGTCCCTGACTGCCTTTAGCCTCCTCCCCCTGCCCCAGCCCCCACCCCATCCTTCACCAGCACCTGATGGCTGGTCCGGCGGACCAGTCCTCTGGGCCTTTGCACCTGTTCCTCCTCTGTTTGCCATACCCTCTGTCCCCTCCTCCTTCCGGAACAGCTCCAGACCAGGGCGGGGGATGCCTTGTCTGTGCCTCTGTGATATCCTGCATCCTGCCTCTCCCGGCAGAGGGTGAGCCAGGGACAGCCCCTCTGTGCAATGCCTGCACCCCCCACAGGGGTCTACTGGGAGTCAGTTCTATACCAGAAAGAAGGACCTGGAAACCTCAGTCAGCCAGAGCGTATGGATTCAGACAGGCTTCACTTCTCTCCGCCTCCCTGCGTGACTCGATATTCACAGAGTAAACAGGGTCAAAGGGGAATGTTTCAACCACTTCAGGAAATAAGCAGCTTTCCAACACCCTCAATTATTTTGGAAACACCTGCTCCCATATAATTAATGTGCCAATTAAAGTGATTATTATCACCATTAAAGCAGGTCCCCCAAGAACCACCACTTGACAACACTTGTTTAGATTCATTTGCGTTCCTCCTCCGCCTGCAAAATAATATTATTAATAATAATAGGATAAAAATTCCATTTCTTGAAGAAGAGTCTGCAGCTCAGACTTGCCGCTACTCCAGGCTGCCTGCCTTCGTCACGAACGGGGCTCCTGAGGGCGAAGCGCCACGATTCGAAGACCCTGCCATGGACGGGACCACCAAACACTCTCCCACACGCGCCCCAGGCACCTGGGCAGCTGCCCCGCATGAGCAGAGAGCGCGGGGTATGGGCACAGGTCTGGTCCCCTCCACCTGTCGGCTCTGTGTGCGACTGCATCATCTCTGCGGGGGGAAGCTGCTCTCCCTGGGGTCCCCCTTCCAGGGTGACGCCCCTGCGTGGCTCTGCAGAAATGCCCCGGCTGTGTCGTGAAGACAGCCACAAGCAGCCAGGCCCAGACATCTCCAGCCCACTCCGCTCACCTGGCTGGCCCTTTTCCCCAGAAGGAGGCCTGAAGTCCTCGTATGGGGAAGAGACAGGCTTCCCAGGTTACGAGAATCAGCCCTTCTGAGAGTCTAGTCCTGGGATTGCCTGTCACTGGGGAGGGGGGCACCCCCAGGATGGCACTGATAGCGTTTGGTGGCGCCTCTCTGAAGGCGTGGCTCTGGAGTCAGGCAGCACGATTCAAAGCGAGACGGGCCACTCTCCCATAGCACGACGGCGCCTCACCTCAGGATCCCAGGCTCCGAAATGGGAATCACGGTGTTCAGGTAGCAGGGCCCGTTCTTCTTCCCCAGCGGGCTGCCCTCTTCCTCCCCACAAGGCTCTCGGAGTCTCATTCTGGGGGCATGGGGAGACCAGCCTGGAGAGGAGGCAGGGGCCACAGCAGGCGACAGCAGAAATCCCGGTTTCCATCATGAGAATAATGGGGACACTGCCCTGTTGTGTTGCAGGCAGGGCGATGCGGACAGAGGGGTGCTGGACATGACCTTGGGCAGCAGAGTGGTCTTCTGGATCTAGTCTTCCCCTCTTCCTGGTTCCCAGGCATCTGCTGCTTCAGCTGCTTTGAAGGCTCACTCAAGGGTGTGGTGCCCACACGTGTGTGACTCTCTGGAGAGCCACAACCCACCCCTCTCCTGGGAATCTAGAACTTTCCAGGAACCTGGTGTCCCACACTGGATGTGTGGCCTCGCCAGGCTGGGTGAATGCTCCATTCCCTGCCTTGTCACGATGTCATTGCTGGGCAGTGGGACTGGTTACACCACAGAACCCTAGAGCTGAAGCGGACAGCGTCAACCTGCCCTGCGCTCACTTGGACCAGGAGGCCAGAAATCCTGTCTGTTGCATTTTTTTTTTCTTTCTTTTGACAGATAGAGATCACAAGTAGACAGAGAGGCAGGCAGAGAGAGAGGGGGAAGCAGGCTCCCTGCTGAGCAGAGATCCTGATGCGGGGCTCGATCCCAGGACCCTGGGATCATGACCTGAGCTGAAGGCAGAGGCTTAACCCACTGAGCCACCCAGGCACCCCCTGTCTGTTGCATTTCTGACCCGTGGCTATTCTAACATTTGCTTAGTTGCTTAGAGCCTTCCAAGGCTGGAGGATCTCTTCAGTCCCTAAGACACCCTATCCATTGTTGACAAGCTCCAATTGTGAGAATATGTGTTATCTCATCCACTAAGAGTTTACTTCTGTGTCCCTCAGAACCACATAAGCCCTTCATTCACTCACTCACTCACTCACTCACGAATTCATTCATTCTCTAGGTATGTGCCTGGCCACAGGGACAAACAGGGTACCTGGTCCTGGTCAACAGAGGTTACATTCCAGGAGAAAGACATTCCACGGTTATAATTAGTCGCCACCTCCTGAGTTCTCAGTGAGCAGACACCAAGCCCCTTTGGGGGGGGGGCAGTTACCACAATTTCAAAGCCTTTCTTTGATCACCGTTCACGGAATACCCATTTCCCTGCTTCACGACAAGTGCTATACAAACAAGGCCGTGCTGTTAGGTCGTTCCTACACAGGGCTCTGTGATGCTTGAGAAACACCTGTCTTCGAAACGAGCAAGTGAGTCCAGGGTGCTGGGTCAGGAGGTAGACTTCTGAGTGTCCTGAGATCGTGAAGAGAATCTAACTCAGCCTGGTCACAGTGGTTGAATGGGGAAGAAGCTGGAAGGGGAAAAATGCATGGGGCAGGGGGAGGTCTCTGGGAATGACCTTGTAGCTGACCTTGGCGAGCAAAGGGGAGTTTGCCAGCTGGAGCAGGTCGAGGATGATGGCAGCGCGTGCACCAGCGCGTTCCAGGAGCCGCAGACAGGCCATGAGATGGGAGCGGTGGGCCCATTTGGGAACATGGTAGGAAGCGTTGCTGCAGAAATCAGCCAGTGGAGCTTGAATCAGGAAGGACCTCGTATCCTGGGCCTGTGACCTTGAACATGGTCGTTAAGGTGAGGGAGGCTCTTGCGAAGGGTGGGGTGAGAGGTAGGAGTGCAGTTATGGTATTATCAGTGATCAGCTGTGTGGTTTGGAAAAGTGCCAGGCTCTGCGTATCTGCAAGGGGGGCTGCCCATGGGTGTCTCTGAGTGCCCTGGTAAGAAGGCACAGTCACCCTGAGCGTGACGTACCCCACCAGGAGAAGGTGGGCCGAGGAGGGGAGGAGGATCCCGGGCTGGTGTTTCTCGGAAACATCCCTCATTTCAGCCACCTCCCTTTCCATCCCAGGCGTGCTGGAGTGCAAGTTCACCTTTAATCCTCTGCGACAAGTTAAGTCAGCCCCTTGTCACTTAAACCCAGCAGGGCTCAGTCAGGCCAAAGCTGCTGGAAACCGCACTCTGGGCTCAATATAGCTCCCGGAGTCCGCTGGCTCGGAGCTTCTGCATTTCTGATGAGGAGCGCCCAAGCCTCGCTCTAGGAGCGCACAGTGCCAGCCGCCGCCTCCCCAGCTTAGCGTCCTCTGGGGGAAGGAGGGAGACTGGGTGCAAGGTGGGAACGAGACAGCACATTCCATACACACCAACCGCGCTTCACCGTTTTGTTTTCCTGATGAAGAGCCTGAGGCTCCGAGAAGGAAACTGATTTGCTCAAGGTCACACAGCAGGATGTCTGGCCCCAGACCCTTGCTGTTTTTCTCTTCTATGCGCTTGGTAAGTGAGGACGAACTCCCAGGACTGAGCTAAGCCATCAAAATGTCTTCTCAGTCCTGTATGAAACCCTCCCGGCAGAGAAACGGTCTCATTGCCAATTTCAGAAACTTGATCTTAATCCTCCAAAGAGGATGGATTTCTCTGCTCAAAACAGCCCCCCCCCCCCACCTTGTGCCAGGGAGAACGGTGACATATTACCAAAGCCTCCCCCTCCACTCCTTTCTCCCTCTTCCATCCAAGGGCATCTGTGCACACATCCAGACTGACTGTCCTGAGCTGTCCGGGCTGAGTCCACCCGCCCAACGTTCTTCCCATGTGAGGCTGCCTACAGCACAGTCTTCCCACCAGGTCCCTGGAGTGCTCACGGGCCATGGGCTCTTTAACTCAGCCTTGCAGCCCCTTGGTCTCCTATATCCATGCTGAATGTGGCCCCGGGTGACCCGAGGGTGGAGACCCTGCACGTTTCATTCTCTTGAGCACCTGGACACCTTCTCTTCTGGGGCTTTTCACGGGGACATCGCAGACCCCTCTGAGAATACCTGGCCTCTTCTCTCCCCAACCAGAACCACATACAACATTTTGGGCATACTTTCTGGGGTCCAGAAGCTTATTAGCCTACTCCGGAGGGATCCAAAGATCCCACGTAAGGACCATGGCCCTGGGCTTGGCCAGCACCATGGCACGTACTGGAGAAACAGATAAATAAAACTCAGCGGTGGACACAAAAACAAGATGCGTAACTAGGATACAGGTGACACGTCTCTAATGGAAGTCTGTACAAAGTGCTAAGGAACTTGCGGGAGCTCCAGCTTGGTGAAGGACATCTGGCCAGGCGCACAGAGAGGATTTAGTAAGCTAAGTGAAGCCTTTGTCCCCTGCTCTATGGGTGAAGGAAGCAGCTTGTCTGCAGGGCATCTCCTCTGTTTCCACAAATCCCTGTAAGATGCTTGGGAGAGGGCGATCAAGCCCGTTTGCTAGATGAGAAAACGGATCTTTATAATGTGCTGAAGCCTGGCAGGCCTGGAATCTCGCCCCTGTGAGCAGGCATCCACCTGGTTCTTTCGGTGTCCGCCCTGAGTACCGTGCTCTGTATGGAGCAGAGCCTCAGGGAGGTTGTCGGATGGTAGAGCTGGGATCTCTCCTCCAAATACCACATGCACTGCAGAGTTACTCTAGGATCCCCAAACTCTCTGGGCAGCCACTTTCCCATTCTCCAGGAGGAGAGCATGGCTGCCGCTAGGTCTGGGCTGCAAGGCTGGGCAAGTTCGGAATAGACAGTGTAGCTGGTAGCTTATGAAAGACGTACACACGGAGAGGGACCCAACAGAAGAAACGGAGTCTTATTCTTATGTGACGGCAAAGGTTTGTCCGGAAGATCAAGGTCAAATTCCCTGAACAGCTGAAACCTCAAGGCCACACCGCTGCTAGCCTCTGCGTAGCCTTCAGCCTCCGTGCCTCCTTCAGCCTCCTCATTCCAAGGAGGCTGCTCTTGTCCAGGTCCCCAGTGGGCTCCACGTGTCTCGTCCTAAGTCATCTTGTCGCAGCACTGGACACAGCTGGCTCTTCTCCCTTGGGACTGAAACCCCCATGCACTTGGCTTTCGTCAAACCTGCCGGCTGCTTCACTTCAGCCTCTCCCCTGGTCTACTTTTATCTATCTCTAAATTTTGAGTGCCCCAGGGGCCAGCACTGGGTGCTCTTCTCACACCCCCTCCCCCCAACCTCCTGCCCAGGCCCACTAGCCCTATCTGAGGTCCCCAGATATAAATCTCCAGTCCTGATCTCAGTCCAGAACCCCTGACTTGTAGCCTCAGCGGCGGCTATGACAACTCTATCCCCATGTCTTAGAGGCCCTGGGAACTTAACCCAGGTGACAGGAATCCCTGCTAGCCCTCCCGTCCCCTCCCCCCCCTCGTCCACCACCACCGACCTCCCGGTCTCAGGAAATAGCACCCTCCCCCACACCTAGTTCCTGGAACCCGAAAGCCAGGAGTCACCCTGAATCCTCCTTTCCTTCCTCCTGTGAGCACATGAGCAAGCCTGTTAGAGGCCACCTGCAGGTCACCGCAGGACTTCTTTCCTTCCCACCAACTCCAAGGCCACCATCCCAGCTGCTGCCACCCCTTGCCCGTTACTGCTGGACCACCCTCCATGCGGTCCTCTGACTCCAGTCTTGCCCTCCACTCCACCCTCTACCCACATGTGACCTTTTAACAAAGTGAACCAGATCCCATTACTCCCCTGCTCCAAACTCTCCAAAGCTGCCCTTAGAATAACTCCAGACCCCGTGCCCTGGAACACCAGGCCTGGCAGGAAGGGTCCTGCTTGTCTGTCTGTCTCGCCTCATCTCTGAACTCCCCACAACTGGTTACATTCCAGCCCCGAAGGTGGACTTCTTTTCTGTTCTTTGAACATGTGAAGCTTATTCCCAGGACAGCTCCTCTGCAATGTGCTCCTCTCTCTCCTTGGAAT
Source organism: Mustela nivalis (assembly GCF_964662115.1). NCBI lineage: Eukaryota > Metazoa > Chordata > Mammalia > Carnivora > Mustelidae > Mustela > Mustela nivalis. The sequence continues at coordinate 11,984,546 of NC_139029.1, read as the reverse complement.
GTTCCATCTCCTTCCCCCGGCAAGACGGATTCTTGGTTGCCTTTGAGGTCTCAGCTTAAAGGAGTCTTTTCCTGACCACTCAGTCCCTTTCCATCCCGCCAGACTATTTCAAGTCTACGCACTGCTCTTACCTATGTCTGGTATTTTTCCTGTTTGTTTCTCTTTTTACCTCCTCCCCCAAGCTCAGCTACAGGAGTTCAGGATCTTGGTGTCCTGTTCCCTGATGCACACCCAGTGCCTAGAGCCATCCTGCTCAGTAACTACATGCTGGATCAATTCATCTTGACCGAGTGAATGGAGTAGCCAGCTTCCATCAGTTTCCCATGCACCAGAACATGGTCCCTAGCAGGGCCAAGTGCATTAGGGTCACCTGGGAACTGGTTCAAAGTAAAATGAACTCAGGCCCCAAATCTCAGCCAATGGCATATTTTTACAGGTTCTTTTGGAAATTCTACGGAGCGGCTGGAGTGGACCACTACTGAATCTTTACGGCCAAACCACCATTAAAGACCACTGATTGGGGCTGCAATAACTGCAATTCAAACTCTGACCTCTAGGGGGAGCATCCGGGTTTCTCTACACTCCACCCCCAGAAGGAGGAGCCCTATGAAAAGGGTCTGGGGTGGAGTCAACCTGTTCCTGAGAGTGGAAGAAATAAGTGCAATGGAAGTAGCTTTGAGGGGGCGCCTGGGTGGCTCAGTGGGTTAAAGCCTCTGCCTTCGGCTCAGGTCATGATCCCAGGATCCTAGGATTGAGCCCCGCATCGGGCTCTCTGCTTGGCGGAGAGCCTGCTTCCTCCTCTCTCTCTGCCTGCCTCTCTGCCTACGTGTGATCTCTGTCTGTCAAACAAATGAATGAAATCTTAAAAAAAAAAAAAAAAAAGTATCCCATTTCATTCTAAAAAAAAAAAAAGGAAGTAGCTTTGAAAATGTGTTCTTACTTCTTCTTTTTGTGTTATAATCAGCTGTCCTTTGGCAGGCCCTCTCCCTGGCACACTGTCCTTCCTCTTGTAATTGGGGTGGTGAGATGGGACACAGAGCAGTCTTCATCAGAGAGATCCTGCCCCTTTGGGAGGCCAGGGGTGAGGGAGAGAGTCCTGGAAAAGGCAGCCCAGACCAGCTTGGCCCTGGCTCTGTGAAGAATGTGTCTTTCTTACTCCCTTCCTCCTCCAGATTTAGGAGCTGTTAGAACAGGATACGTGGGTCCAGGGGAGGAACAAGGAGCAGTCAGCCTGGGTCCAAGCCAGAGGGGGCCGGAGAGGTGGTCTGGCTCACTTCTCCAGGACTGAGACCTGGTCTCTACTCATCACCAAGAGTGTACCTGCCTTCTCATCCTTGATGATATCATTGGATCATAATGTCCTCTTGTGATCATCACTTTCTATTTTGGTTTCAGACAACAAAACGTTGTCAAGGACTTACACTAAAAGAGAGCCAATGCCAGTAAAAAACATTTCAAAATAACTCTTTGCTTCAGGGAGAGAAGAGCTAAGATCCACTGACATGGCTTAGCTATGTGATGACATTTCCAAGAATTGAAATCCAGTGGAATTCACCAGTGTAACCACAGAGACACAAAGAATGTACCATTCTAAATGTTTGTCTCTCCTCGTCTGCTTTGGGACTGTAGGAGGGAGGATAGAATTCAAGAAATCTAACAATCCCTGGGGATCTTCCCAAAACACCTTCCACTTCAGTATATAATTTCCTTTCCTCAATCCCTTAAGCCATCATGAGACATGCTAGGACAATGGCCACCATTTTGAATAGGTGCTGCAAGGAGTCAAGCCTTGAGTTTGTTGGCTGCAGACATGATCTCTCAAAGCCTACAACGTAGGTGTTTTCATGTGGAAACATGAGGATTCTAGAATACAGAAAGGTTAGGTCACTGCCCAGACACACACCCTGAACTCATATGCGAGTATCCTGACGTCTCAGCCCCCTTATCCTTCCCAGCCTCATGGGCCAGACTGGCCACAGCCCTAGGCACTGAGAAGAGCCCCTGGGCGGGAGCTCGCCCCAGCCAGGTAGCATCACGGAGAAGGCCCCCATACCGTGAAACAAACACCCAGGAACATGCTCCCCACCAGGTGAAAGAAATGAGATACATGAGGGGCATTGTCACTGCGGCTATCTCTCTCCTCTCTATCTCCTTACGTGGCTCTCTTTTCTGTGGTCTTGTAACCTGGGCCCAGCGCAGCTCTTGGGAACAAATTGTGAAGGAAAAAGACAAAACAAAGAAAAGATGATAAAAACTGCCATGAAAGGTTAAGCTCCCATGATTCTCTGTGGTTGTTTAATGGATTTCTATGATATAAACAGACCTTTGGCTTTGCCTGCTGGGCAGGTGACCTCCAACTAAATGAGTTTAGACAGTATTCCCTAATAAGAAATGTTCCTATTTTCCCCACACTCCACCAAGCCCCCTGAGCATACAAAGACCCACTGTCCCCTGCAGACCAATGCTATAGGCTGTGCACACATGCCCTACCGGAAACACAAGTGGGCTATGTGACACGGTCTGCATTTGTACCCATAGCTCCATCACTTGTTCACTCAACAAACACCTAACTGAGGTGACTCCGCGTGAGGCGTTATGGATACAGTGGGGAAAACATTCAGCCTTGAGCTTGAGATGTTCACCATTCAATTGACAAAGAGGTGTTTTGACACAGAGTGGGAAGAGCTGGAGTATAGGGGAATCATGGAGGAATCATGGAGGAGGGGAATGTCTAGAACTCTGTGGAAGTCAGAGAAGGCGACACAAGCTGAGACAAGATCTCTTTGGATGGCCTCAGTATCTTCATCTGAAAAGCCCTCGTAACAGACCCGGGCTCACAATGTCAAGGTGAGAATCAAAGGCAGTTACATACCCAGTGCCTAGCACACAGTAAAGGCTCAATAATATTAGTCACCCAGATTCGTATTTGTAGCATTACTGGATGAGTCCCCAGTTATAGATGCGAATGGATAGAAATGATTAAGTAAAGGATATTGTTAATCATTTGTTTTCTAGAACCAAGTCCTGACTTTAATGCTAGGGTAGTTTGCTTTTTAGGTGACCATCCCCTACTGGCCAAGTATGGAATTGCACCCCTGCTCTATTCGCCTCTGCAGCGCTCTAGAGAAAAAGCATGAACCTGGGAAATTCAAATTGGGAGAGGAAGCCATACAAAGGTAGAGAAAGCATGGGGAGATGGGAGGAGGGCTGAGAGGCACCCTGAGGGTGAACAGGGCTTTGACAGACCACTAGGATACCCAGGACCTCGGGTGCCTGACAACCTTGTTGACATCTCTCCATTTTCAAAAAAGTGTTCTGAGAATGATGATCGCCCTGCCTATCCCTCCCATGTTCCTCTCCCTAGCCTAAAAACTGGCTCCATGAGCAGACACCCTTATTCCCTTGCCAGGAAAGCACAGAATATTCCAGAGGCCTCTGAAAAAATTGCACATATCTATAGCACATTGTCCAATAGAACGTTCTGTGATGATGGAAATGTTCCATACTTACTCTGCCCAACATGGTAGCCACCAACCGCATGTGGGTAGTGAGCTCTTGAAATATGGCTAGTCTGGCTAAAGACAAGGATTTTTAATTTAATTTGATCCAATTTAATTCAATTTAAATTTAAATAACCAATGTGACTAGTAGTGGCTGCTATATTGAACAGCACAGACACAGAGTCTCCTAACTGCAGATGTTTTCTTGAGTCTATTCTATAGTTTTGGCATTTTCTTCTACAAACTGGGCAGACTGTGGGGCAAAGTGCCCAGGGTGCAGGCCCTGGCCACCTCCTCCCTTCCCCTCCCCTTACCCCACTCCTAAGACAACCACATGGTGAGACCTTCCCAAATGCTCAGCCAGAGGTCTTGTTACCCCAAGGGAGTGATCCCTTTTGCTTCAGACAATTTCATCAGCTCTGCCAATCTACCCAAAGAATCCAATCCATTCATGACATTGCTGAAAGCTCAGGATGATTCCATTGCTAAGATAATGTCTTTAGGACCAGAGGGGAGGCTGCTGGGCTTTACACGTCTTGGGCCATTTTGTACCCACTGGGCTGAGCGGGCAGTGGCGGCCTCCCCACAATGCCCTGCTTTTCCCTTCTAAAGAGATTGGAGACACAGCCCTGGCTGGGTCTGTGTAATCTATTCATTTCCTTCCAAGCCGGGCTCTGTAAGCTCATTCACGGAGGGTGGGCAAAGGAAGCTGGGGAAGCAAACAGACGTACAGAAAACAAACAGTACTGGACAGCTCCCTGTTTGTGGGGGGGCAGCTGCAGGGAGATGGAGGTGGGAGAATCGGGATGCGGAGGCTTGTCTGGTGGGGAGGGGGTTCTGACCAGAGGAGAGTGGGGCCCCCATTGCTGCCTCGCCCACATCCTCTGGAAACCATGCCCCGCCTCCACAAGGAGCCTTGGCTCCTGCAGCCCCCATCTTGGTAAGCTCTTATCTCTCTCCATTCAGCTGGCTCCTTGGGAAAAGAGGCGGTGGGTGGGGGAAGGCCAGAGTGGCAGCCAGCAGAGAGAGAACTGGCAGCATGGGGACACTTCCTTGGAGTCTCCCCCCAGCCTCCGCCCCCACCCGCACCAGCACAGACAGGGCACGCGAGGTTCCCCTGGTCCCAAGGAGACTTCCAAGTCAGCTGAGCCTGCTCCCTCAATCCAGCTACAGAATCACAAGGGCCCAAACATTTGGCTCCGGTGGGCGATTTGCATGTCATTTGCATACATCTGCATACCCCCTCCCCACTCTAGAGGCACGCAGTCAAAGGATGTGAAATGAAGTAAAATAAATTAATTAGTGCAGCCTACCATAGCCCAGTACACAGGGCCTGACACCGTAAGAGATGCAACTGATTTTTAAGGCAATCAACGTGATGGCAGGCTAGGGTGGAGGGAGATGGAGTGGGGGGTTGTGATGGGGGAGTCTCAGCATCGGGGGTACAGATGGGGAGGGAGAGTCCATGTCTGGACTGAAAGCTGGGCGTCTTTGTCCTGCCCCAGCCTTCCCTCCCATCGTCGGGGGATGCAGGGTGGAGCGTGGAGCCCTGTGTTCTGGATTTGTACACCTGGGCCTGCTGCTGGCACTGCCCCCACCCTGGCGGCCCCCTCCGCAGGCAGATTTTCAAAATTCCATTTCAAACCAGAGTGGGGACCGTTGCTTCAAGGGCTGGCTAGGCAATGAGGTGTCCACTGGTGGTTCCCTGTCTGCAAGCCTCGCCCCCATCGACTGTTCCCATTGGGTCTCCGGATTCCTCTTTGCCAGCTGGGCGGGTCTTCTGCTTCCCTTCATTCCGATCCCATCTAGGGATGGTGGAGGGAGAGACAGTCCCTTCGTTAGCAGTGAGCTGCAGATAATTTAGCCCGGTCCTTCTGCCAGGTGCTAATGAGATGCTCGCAGTGTGTGTCAGCCAAGTAGCTCCCGTATCATGTAAATACGCCTCTTAGTGATTCAGTTCATGGCACTGTTTAGCGTATGCCTTGACTTTCTCTAGGCCTGTTGATCTACCCAGGATGGCAATCTCATCTAACGCTGGGGCCCTGCGGGGTGCTCAATGTCAGGTTCACACCTGTGGGGCCCAGGCTTCGGGGAGAGCTTAGGTGGGCTTGGTGGGGGAGGATCCTAGAGGCAATTTCATGTGGGAGGGGCTATCAGGCTAAGACGGAGAACAGTGATTTTGGTTAAAAGGAGCCCAAGCTACAACCAACAAACCAGCAAATGAGGAAGCAAAGAGCAAGAAGGCAAGAAGGACCGGTAAGGACAGGAGGGGACAAGCAAGGCTAGAGTGAGAGCGAGGAGACTCAGGAGCGCAGATCTGGGTCAGGGCATTGAATGATGAGTGAGCCCTGGCGGGATCCGCTAACGTGGGTTTCCAAGCTCCACCCTGGGTGTGCAGGGGGAGTGTGAAGGAGCAAAGGAACCAGTTCCAGAAGCCTGGTCGTCAAACTGCCCATGCCCCCACTCCCCTGCACTCCACACTCTGCACCCCCCACCTGCTCGCTCCATCTGCTCCATCCCGAGCCCTTCCACTCAACTGTGTCATCTACGGGTGTCATCTGCAGAAAGGGCAATGCAGCAGACAGAGGTTAGACAAGTGTTGTTTTAGCTCGGGGGGTTGGCAAGCCATGGCCGTTGGACCACATCAGCCTACGGCCTGTCTCTGCAGAGCCCACGAACCAAGAATGGTCTTTTACTTCTTTGAATGGTTGAAAATATAAAAAAGGAGAGTATTTCGTGACATATAAAAATGATACGAAATTCAAGTCTCAAGGTCCATGAATAAAGATTTATTGGAACCCCGCCATGGCCTCCCGTTGACACATTGTCTGTGGCTGTTTTCACACTAGAGCAGCAGAGCTGAGCCGTCGTGACACAGACCATACGGTCCCCAGAGAGCAAAATATTTACTATCCGGACCTCACCGACACGTGGTGCCAAACCCTATTTTAGAGCACGGGAGGGAAGTTCTCTGCCCGGCCCGTTCCCAAGATGGCGGCATCTTGCTTTGTGTGAACCTGAGCATGGCGTGGCAAGAATGTCAGTTTCAACTGGACATTCTCCCAAGCCCCGCCAGCCCCGACTTCCTTTTGGCCAAGGGATACCAGGCTGGGGTGCCCAGTTCAGACACAGGAAGGTTCCTATCAGTGGTTGAAAAGGCCAACACTTGCGTCCCATACCCACAGCTGGTCCTCCTGCTGCCAACAGCTGGGCCCTGGACAGGTGGGCAGCCCTCCTCAGACCCAGCTCAGGGTGCCAGGCACCAGGACAGTCCTACACGTCATCGAGTGAGAAGGCAGACTATGTCTGTAATTGGTTTTAAGAAAGCAGGACGCCGTCACCCAGAGCCTCATGCCTGACATTCCAGGCTTCGTGGTTCCTTACTTGTTACACAGCAAACCAGAGCCCACAGGGTGCTCACACTTGGTATTGGTGGAGTTTCCTGAGCATGGGGACATATTAGGGACACCAAGGAGGCCAGAAAGGGAGAGATCCTGAGGTCAGAGGAGAAGCCTGAACAAAGCAGTCTCAGAGAACGGTTTGGGAAGAGGGCAGAGGACAACACAGAGCTGGGACCGAGGACACAGCCAAGCCTGCAGAAGACTCCAGAGGGACTCTGGGGACTCTGCCTTCAGCCCTGACTGCGGCACGGAGCGACTTACCCGGTACCACACGATCTCACGCATGCGACCATCCGTCTTGAAGTTACACTTCAAGGTCACGGCGTCACCAGCCACCACGGGTGGGAGAGGCTCAATGTTGACAGTCAGGTAGCCTATGAGAAAAAGGAGAAGGGAGGTGAGGGCATGGGGGGAGCAGAAGGGCTGGGCTGACCGGGCAGGGCGGGAGAGAGCTAGCACAGCTGTTTGCGGGGGGGAGAGGGTGCTGTTCGCCCCGGAGCCCGCGGGATGGGTCCCCATGCCCGAACGCCACTCACCACTCTCTTCCTCCCTCTCATTGACGACTCCACCCTAAGAACCTCCCTGGCCCTTGCGGGTCCGTCTAGTCCTAAAAACACTTCTTCTTGGCATCAATTTTCCCTTCAAACTACCTGCTGGCAGCTGGAGACAATGCCTCCGTGTGGTTCTGCAAGACGTCCCAGAGAAACAGTCCTGTGGTCAAACAATAGACCTCCTTCCTTCTCCCCTTTTACTGGGTCTTGATTCAAATGAACCAGCGAAGCCCCACGGGAAATGACACTGTTGAAATGCATCTAACCCAGGATTTCTCTTAGCCATCCCTGATGCCTTGTCACCATTCTGTGCCGCCATGGTGCCACGGAGCCCACATCGGGAAACGGTGTTCTAGGTGCCCAGAACCCCTCCATCCCGAGCCTTGTAACCAAATTACTGCTGGTAAAGGGGAAGAGCTCCCCGAGGAACTCTCCTAGTCTCCCGTGTCACACACCGTGCCACCCAAGGGGAGAGGTAGTTCACCTAAGGGGAGAGGTAGCTGCCCCCAAGGCCACGGTGGCAAAGGCATGACAATGAGCTCACTCCTTGGAAGGAGTCCACACCCTGGTAAGCCCCAGATGCTGTGTCTCGCCCCCAGCTACCCCTGGTGGCCATCCCCCTGGGGCACACTCCTGTCCCCACACCCAAGTCCAGCTTGGTGAGGCCTCTGACCCTTTCTGCTGCCTCCCACAGCCCCATCCTGGAGGGCCAGGCTCACTCCAGCTCAGGAGGGGGCCTCATTCTTGGGCTGATCGTCCAGGCCCCTCGGATTGGCTTCCCGCTGGCTGATGTCCATCCATTGATCTAATGGATCAATCTAGTCCGATTGTCTTAATGAGAAAACGAGCCAGAATGGGTCTGGGGATTTCAATTGTGCAAGCAACCTGAACGGATCGAGCCCAGGGCCCTGACCCCTGCCTGGAGCTTAATGGTTACAATACTCCGGGAGGGTGGGGCGGAGGGTGAACCAAGAATCGAGCTCTACAGGATCAATCTGGAAGCTAGAGTCAGAATCGACTTGTGTGGTACCAGGCTTCAGGTCCCAACAGGCCAGGGTGAGGGGTAAAGGCAGGGGCGCACCTCCAGGGAGCCTCAACAGAGCCTGCATGGTCCTTGAGAGCAGGGGCTGGAACCAGCTGGAAGGACCAATTCTGTCCCCTCCTTTTGTCATTCATTCAGGCCCCAAGTTTGCTCCCACCTGCTGTGAGCAGGGCCATGATCTGGGAAGCAGGATGGTCCCAGCTTTGCTCTGTCCTCTAGGTAGGCACAGTTTGGGGACAGATTCACAGATTCACGACCTGGTCACCCAGGTGGGGGGCTATGGAAGGGGAGGGAAACCTTTCTAGCCTGGACCATCGGGGAAGTCCCCAAGCCCAGCTGGGTCCCCAACCGTGACAAACATCCCATTGTCCTCAGTGGGATGAAGCCCAGTGACCGAGAAGACTCTGGGCAAGCCAGTCCTAAGCAGGAAATAGTAATAACCGGCCACATTTCCATGGTACCTACTCTGAGGCAGGCCCTGGGCTAAAGCACTCATGCACCTGTCCTGACAACCCCAGGAGAGAGGAACCAGTGTTATTCCCACTTTCCATGGGGAAACAGAGAGGCAGAGTAACCCACCAAGATCACATGGCTGTAAATAACAGAGCTGGGACGGATGCCCGACCTTCTGTTCCATTCTGACCACTCGGCTCTATATAGCCTGTCTCCTGATGGCAGAGGGAGGCGAAGGGCTGGCAGACACTTCACATCCAACCCCAGGGAGGAGGCAGGGTGTTGCTGGGGGGCTGTGGCAGAAGTCCAGTACCTAATCCTGTCTGTGGCCATTCCCAGCCCTGGAGCTCAAGACCAGAGAGGGGCTCCCTCTCCCTGGAAGGAAGTGGGAAGCACACATTCTCGGTCGGGTAAATCTTGCAGCCAGCCTATGGTGGGTGCTGAAGGCACGTGCGTGTGGGGCGAGCTGGGGTGGGGGAGGATGGAGGTGCCAGCCTGCAGGGTCGCCATTTGTTGGCAAACCAGGGGGGAGTTACAGGTGGGAAGCTGGTGAGGACCCGGGGTGGGGGGTGCAGCTGAAGCTCTGGTAACTGCTGGTTGGGTTAGGGGCCCCGCAAGGTGAGGCAGAAGGTCCAGGACACAGGACTCAGAGGCATGCATGGTGAGATCAGTGCAGAGTCCCTGGCACAGCGGGGTCGCAGGGCAGGGGCACATGGGACCCCCCAAGAGGAGATTTAGAAGGAGGGAGCATGAGTACGGTGCTTCTGATGCCTTAAGCCTGGGAGCTTCTAGTAGATGTTTCAGGCAACGAGATTTCTATGACCGACACAGCGCGGAACAAAATTAAGTGTGCTCGCCCCCCGCCCTGCCTCCCGCCATGACTCCTCTCCTTCCAGCTTTCTGTCTGGCCTTCATTCATGAAAAAAATATTTATTGGGAATCTAGGCAGTCCCAGGCACTCCTCCAGGCACAAGAGATGCAACAGGCAAATCCTACCCTCAAGGAGCTGACGTTCCAGAAGAGGGGACAACAGTCAAACGTGTGAATGATGGGAAATACAGCCGGTGGGGACAGATTCCATGAAGAAAGTAAACCAGGGCAGAGCATCAGGAGCACCGGAGCAGGGGCTGCTCTGGACTGGGTGGCCCAGGATGCCTCTCGGAGGGGGCCAGCCTAAAGGCAAGGGTGAGCCATGCAGGTTTCTAGAGGGAAAGCATTCCGGATGGAGAACAGCACATGAGCAAAGCCCTGAAGCTGGAGCTCAGGGTCCTCCCTCAGTTTGGGCCAGAGTAATAGGATGCTTTTTCATAACACTGTACACTCTGGATCCTGTCTGACTCAGCGTCTTGCAGGAGGAGAACCAGGGTTGGGGGTGAAGGGAGGGTACAAAGCTGAGGGGGGCACTCAGCCCACCGCAGGCCCCTCAGTCCATGTGCCTCCCCTCTTCCTGGCCTTGCTCAGTCCCTTGGAACACACACCAGGAACGGGGCCCTAACCCGAGGCAGAAGGGACTGTCTCTGCTTCCCGAGGTCCCCCTGCTCGGAGGATGGGGGCCAGAGTAAGAGCTCCCAGCCTAGCGGCCCCGGGGGAGTCGAGGGAAGGGCTCCTGCCACCACACAGGGACTAAAACCTGCCACATTTCAGCAGTTCTAGCACCCCAGCTCCCGTTCAGTCACCAGCACTCCCAACAACCTGTGCGACACCGTGCTCGCTGCGTGTGTCACACTGGCGTGTAGCTGTCTGTTTGCACATCTGCCTCTCCTTCTGGAATGCGAGCTCCACTAATGTCAGCAGAGTATGAAAATGAGATTTGACAAGGACCGCTTTTGGAGCTCTCCTAAGTGTAGGTGGTGTGGGCTCCCCACCACCTCCCCGCCCCCCTGCCATTGCCCCGCGAATGCTGCTGTCACCGAGCAGGAACGGCGTGGTTCGGGGCGCGGGTGCTTCCTATCCAAGGCCAGGACAAGCCTCAGGTTGTGCGTGATGCATAGGCATGGCAAGCCTCGGGTCTGGAGGAAGGATCCCTAGGGGAGGAGGGGGGAGGCATGAGGGGAGGCAGTGGGGAGTCAGGCGACAAGGCAATTTTCTGATAGATGTACCAGGAGAGGGTCCCGTCAGCACCAATCAACACCTGGATCACAGGTGAGAAATCACCTTTGCAGACGCAGTCACACACAGGAGAGGGGACCGCAAGGGACCGCGGCCAAGGAGGTTTTTGCAAAAGAAAAACACATGGGACTTTCTCCTTTAGGTCCGACGAACATTTCTCCAGCTCCTGTTTCACCGAATCCCATCACCTCCTGACCACGGTTCTCTGCAAGTGTTTCCCTCACTTCCTTTGCTTCCCCCACTCACGTGCCTCCAGCAAATTTGAAGCCAGTTATCTGGTTCAAGTTTCTCGCTCTACCACGCGGCAGTGACCTGGGCAAGCTAGGTGGCCACCCCGGGACTCAGTTTCCCTAGGTGTGATGGAATGATCACAGGTTGGTGAAGCTCTGCCCACATAGGGAGGCGCTCCTGACCAGGGTGAGCAGGCACCGTGCTTCCTGGCTTCCCAGACCTCCATTCCTTCCCACTTCCCACTGTCCAGCTGAGATATCTGGTCCTGGATAGAGGTGGGAAGAGTGATATCGGACATCTGAAAGTTGGTTAAGGAGTAGGAGAGTCAGAGATGACCAGGGATCAGAGCCAGGAGACCAACATGGCATCCTTCCCCCAAGGCAGAGGACAGAAAACCACAGAGAAGAGATTTGAGCAGGACTGAGGACCTGTCTCCTCCCCACCGGGCTTCTAGCTTCTGCGCGGGTCTGGGCTGGTGGGAAGGAGCAGCTGAGCAGGCAGGGGTCGGGAGAGATGGGCTCATCCACCAGCCAGGAGGCGGTGAGCATAATCAAAAGAGCCCAAGAAACCTGAGTTCTGGTCTCAGCTATGCTGCCAACCAGCTCTGGGACCTCAGGCAGGCTGTCCCTCTTTGGGCCTCAGTCTCCCTCTCCCTAAAATGAGGAATAAACTGGGTTTTTAGAGCTTTCCAGCTCCAATCAATCCCATGTCAGATGGCAACTGAGCCCTTCCTGGTACCACTCAATCCCACTCCTCCGAGAAATGAATTTCTCAATTAATCAACCACCAGCTAAAGACGGAGCTCTGTCCTTCTCTGCATTAAATTTGCCACCAATCAGCCTTTTGCATGAAAGCCCCCAAGCACGGTATCAAGAAGCAGGATCAGGAGTGGAGCCGGATTCATCTTAACTAAGCAGTTCATTATCCTGAATGGGGCCATCACTCTCCCCCTCTATCTCTGACAGCATTTACGCCACTCCTGTTAAGATACATTTAGCAAAATCACAGGCAATATTTAGGAACCAGGCACCCACCCGGACGAGCTGGTGACAAATAACTCCTCTGTCTGGAAACGTGCCTTGTCATATCCCAGCACCCCTTCTCTCCCTCTCCCCTTGTCCAGCTCAGAGGGCCAGAGAGGGTTGCCACGGGAGGGGTCCAGATGCAAGAGAGAGTGCTTATGTTCGGGTTGACCAGATGTTTCCATCTGTAAAGACTGATGGGTTTCCGGGGACAGGGACTTCAGCAGCTCCAAACCAGAATGTCCCTGGCAAACCAAAACAAGGTGGTCACCCTAGTTATAATCACACCACGGCCCGCGGATGGCCCTGGCACACTACTGAAACCTCTCTACCTACTTCAACAATGAGGGTGACCATACGTCCCTTGACCAACTCAAGGACAGCTAGAGTCAATGCTGCCCTCCTTTCTGGTGCTTGATTCTGCGCGGGTTCAGCAGGCATTGGTGGTTGAGGAATTTGTGAGCTGGGGTCCAGCTTCGACTTCCTGCATTCATTCATGACCTTTCTGCATCCTCTGCCAGCAGCCAGGCTGCTTCCTCTACAATGCACACCCCTGGCTTTCTTATGGGACATCAGAGCTTCCAGTTGCTCCATGGGAAACGTCTTGAATCCTCTTGGGGACATCTGGTGCATGCCCAGCCCAGGTTCCCGATCCAGCCCCCACTGCTCCTCACGAGCAGTCCCCCTCTCACAGCGGGGTCCTAGCACAGGTGGTCTCCCCAACCCGAACCCTCACTCTTGGCTTGGGAAACTGCCGTTCACTTGCAAGGATTAATGGGAATCTCACCTCCTTGGGAAGACTTTTCCTGACTCTCCAGGCTGCCACGGTCCCAACATACCCCTTCCTCCCTCCCACTTAGGACACAGAGAAGGGCTTGTGATGATTTCTTTGGCGAATGTTGACCAGTAAGGAGGCCACGAGCTGGATCTAGATGCTGGGGTACCGACGTGCCCGGATCATGCCTAAATCAGGGTCTCTGTTGGACGAAAGCACAGACAGATTGTGCCCATGCCCTAGACTGTCCCATAGTTAGAGTAGATGGTTTCCCAGGGGGACCCTTGTGCAAGCAATTCTTCCCTGTGGCCTTATGTGACGTGGCCCTGGCCAGGGAGCTCCATAGACTCAGGCGCCTTCTGCACCCGCCTCTCTGACCACATCTACCTGGACTGCCTTTGGGTATCCAGAGAGTCTCTCCTGAGGGTCAGGCAGGAGAAATCCAACCAAAGGAGAAAATCAGGGAGTATAGCTCAGGGGTAGAGCATTTGACTGCAAAGGAGAAAATCAGCAGTGGGTGCTGGACCACCACAGAAGGATGTAAGACACACTGACTGGGTCAGCAGATAGACAGACAGAGTAAAGCAAAGACCATAGGCAGCACAAGTCATGAAGAGAGACAACAGAATCCACAGGGAATGCCACTTGCTGAGCCACCATAGAGCAGGGCCCCCGAGTGGCAAACAGTGGGTGTCCACCTGAGCAAGGTGGCTGCTGGAAGTCACCGGACAGGCTTAGTGTCAGGGGACAGAGCTACTGCTGCATTCTGAACAGCATCCTGCTTCTCCTGGGAACACTGTGTAGAGCTGGCGCCCGGTCTCCCTTGATTCTTCCAGTGGCCCTGCTGCCAACACTCGTAACCAGGTACCTTGCAGCAGGTGGGTTAGGAACCCCGAACATAAGCCACCACATCACTGCCTGATTCACTCTTGGATGTCTGCAGCTACCTCAAAGGAACAGATCCAGAATGGAAGTGATGTTTCCCCCTTACCTCCGGGAACACTTGCAAGGCCTGCCATCCTTATAAAATATACCCAGAATCCAATTCCTCACCCTACCCCCTCTCTAGCTACTTCTCTGGGCCTGGCCACCATCATTTGTCACTGGTCTACTGCAGTGCCTCCCAACTAGCGTCCCTGCTCCCACCTTTGTACTACCCACCTCTCTGATTTCATCTCCCCTCACTCTCTTCCTCATCCCCTCCACCCATGCACAATGAACCCTGCCCAACCCCAAATACTCCAAGCATATCCCCACCTCAGGGCCTTTGCACTTGCTGGTCCACCTCTCAGAAGAATCGTTCCCTCCATACCCACAGGGCTCAATTCCTCAGTTCTCCGGCTCAACTGCCACCTCTTTGGAGAGACCTTTTCCAACTACCTTCATGAAATAGTATCCCTGTCCTTCTCTTGCTCTTTACCCTGCTTTATTCTTTTTTAAACATTTATTACATCCTGGTACATACTTATTTGGTTATTGTCTACTGATATTTCCCTCTGCCCTCTCCCATACCCAACCAGGTCAGAAGCTCCATGAGAGCAAAGCCTTTGTGTATACACATGCGTGTGTATTTCAAACTTCTTCCCCTGGTGCTCAGACTGGATAATTTCTGTTGATCTATTTCAAGTTCACAGATTTTCCTCAGTCATCTCTGTCCTGCTACTGAGTCCATCTGGCGGGTTTTCATTTCAGTTATTGTGTTTTTCAGTTCTGGAGTTCCTATACGGTTCTCCTTTATACGTTCTATTTCTTTGCCGAGCCTTTCTATTTTAATATTTGTTTCAAGACTATTTGTGATTGCCTGTCCAAGCATTTTTATAATACCTACTTTAAAGTCCTTGTCAGATAATTCCAACACAGCTGTCACCTCGTCACTGGAGCCTGCTGATTGTCTGCCTGTGTGAATTGAGATTTTCATGATTCTTTCTGTGTCAAGTGATTTTAGTTTGTATCTTGGACATTTTAAGTACTACCTTATGAGAGTCTGGTTTACAGACTTATTCATACTCATTCTTTCAGGGGCACTTCAAATTCTAGTGTTCAAACCACCTGCTAGTATTTATGTTTCTGATTTTTCCAAATAGGTGTCCATACATTCTGTCCAGGTCCCACAGCTGAATGAGTGGGAGATAAAGGGAGGCTAATCTTCACTTCACACCAGAGGTCCTTGACTTTTGTGTTTTTTAACCACTACTTTATCCCTAGAAACTAGAACAGTTCCTGGCATTTTAACAGGAATTTCATAAATAAGTGCTGAAGGAACCCAAAACAGAGCCAAAGACATGTGATCAGTGCTTGGCGATTTTCAAAGGATATCGGTAATTATTAGCTCACTGATCACCATGGCAACCCTGCAGGACAGTGTCCCCATTTTACAGGTGAGGAGACAGAGGCTCTGGGATACAGAATGACTTCCTCATGATCACACAGAAGCAGGCTCAGCAGGCCGGCCCTTTGTTTTTTTGTTTTTGTTTTTGTTTTTTTTTTGAAGATTTTATGCATTATTTATCTGACACATAGAGAGGGAGAGCACAAGCAGGGGGAGTGGCAGGCAAAGGGAGAGAGCAAGTACAAGTTGGGGGAGGGGCAGAGGAAGAAGCAGACTCCCCTCTGAGCAGGGAGCCTGATGCAGGGCCCCATCCCAGAACCCTGGGATCAAGACCCCAGGCGAAGGCAGACACTTAACCGACTGAGCCACTCAGGTACCCACAGGCCAGCCCTTTGATTCTGAATCTGGTACTCCTTTGCCATCCCTTCCACAGGACACAACCCTTCCCCATCCCCCACCCCCGGCCCGTTGCTCTCCAATGGCAAGCAAGCTAAAATCAGGGTTGAGTCAGAGGGTTGGGTGCCCAGAAGTACGCGGGAAACCTTGCTCCAAGTGGGCGGGGTCCGACGCCAGGCTAGATCAGCAGGACACAGCACCTCCACGAGGGATAGCAGGATGACTGGCAGCTGAGGCCATTTTCAAGTTCAAAGCCAGCAGAGGATGCTAGGAAGGCCAGGAATCTGTGTCTGAGTATGTTTCCAGGGCCGTGAGAGACCCCAAGGCTTGATGAATGAATTTGTTTTAACACATCCCTGACATACAGTCCCCTGATCCCAGCTTTGGACAGTTACTGTGGTCTCAAAGTACCTGTTTTGTGTCACTCAAGCCATCACTTTTTGATGTAAAGTAGCTAGAGAAGAATCAAAGGGCTGTGTCTGCCATCAGACTAGGAGTTCCCTGCAGGCGGGCAGGGACAGTGTCTCGCCTCCTTCTGTGGCTGGGCATGCAGAAGTGACACAGGGTCTCACGGACCTCACTCCCCTGGGAGAATCAGCCTGGACTCACCAAGACGTGACCTGGGGCAGACAGAGTCAGGTGGTGGCAGCAGTTCCACCACCTGGATTTAAGACCGTGCTGGGGTAGACCGTGGGAGTCGGGGTTACATAAATTCCCGATGACACCCTCCCCTTTCTGTGGGGGCTGGGATTTATCTCCGTGTGATAACAGGAGCTCCATGCACCACCACTCATGAAGAAAGGAGGTCACCCCATCTCATCAAGATAAATACCATAGCGTGGCACTGATGACAGCCTCCCTGGGCTCCCTGTGCCGCATAATTACTATCGTAATAAATATTATTACAACAAAACAATTACTGCAACCAGATCTTTCAGGCAGGTACAGAGCATTCTGTGAAATACACCTTCCATGCTGGGCTAACAGGTGCTCCCAGCCAGGAACCAGGTTGAGAGGTGGGGCAGAGGGTGGAGGGGATCTTAAGAAAAGAAAGCCTCTGAGAGAACAGAATTTAACAGCTCACCTGTCTCTAGGATGGATCAATTCTTCCTCCCAAATGGCTCTCAAAACTGTGTCTGCCCGGCACCAATCCTGCCTTGGTCTGGGCCCCTCAAATTCCTCCTCAGGACCCTGCTCAGCCAGCCTGCTGATGTCCAGCTTTCAGCCCAGGCACTCAAAGACACCACCACCTGGGGTCTCAGGGACATCTCTAAAATGCAGATATGATGACAACACCTCTCTGGCTAATGCCATTCAATTTCCCCACCCCATTGCCTTCCAATTCAGGATCAAGTTCAGACTCTGTCATGGCCAGCTGGGCCCCTAATGATCTCGCCTCTCTCAGCCTCTCCAACTCAATCAGTCTCCTGCCGCGTCTGTGCCGCCGTGCAACCCACCCACCACCCCTTCCACACCCCCTAAGGCTCTTCTTTGTGCCTGTGCTCTTTGCTCTTCCTGGAATGGCCCTCTCTGAGTTCACCTAGTGAAATCTGTACCTGTCCTTCCAGGTTCAATGAAACAGTCACCCCTTCCTGGATTTATCTGAGTCTGATACTCCTTTGTCTGAGCTCCCAAGACCCTTGTAAACATCTCAATCACAGCCGTCCACACCAACTGTAATGCAGCACATGACTCTTTATGTGTGTCTCTGCCAGAAGACTGGGAGGTTCTTAAGGTCAGGGACCCGGTTTGCATTTCCAGTTCCCTGTATGATGCTTGGCACGTGCTAGGTGCTCAGCCAGTGTCCTGTACAAATGAGGTAGCAGACAAGCCATCCCACAAACAATGCATATGACAGCACCCAGTGAGCCGTGCAGCCCTGGACAAATGAAGATTATGCTATAGCCTAGTGTACTGATGCCACACTCCGATCCACATCCTTCTTTGTCTGGGGGATGAAGTCAAACCCTTTCCCTTCGCACTCATGGCCCGCCTCCTCCTCAGCTCATCTCTTGTCCCCCTGCCGTTTGTATGCTGAGCCTCAGCCATCCTAAATTACTTAGTGTTCCCCAAACATGCTAGACTTCCTGTGGCTACTGGGTGTGTGCACCTGCCATGCTTCTTTCTGCCTAGAATACCGGCCATCACTTTACTCTCATCATTTTGATATGCCTTTCAGGGCTTAGCTTAGACACCACTTAACCGTAGAGGACCCCTGACACCCAACCCTACTTCATCTAGCCCATGCCCAGCACCCCTAAGCTGGGGTTAAGTGCTCCCCTCAGAGCACCTATTATAACCCTAACACACTGCATGGATCCCCTTTGTGGCTGATCTGTCTCCTACTACCATGGACTGTGAGTTCTTAGGGAACCAAAAGCATGTCTCAGTAACCGTATAATTAGGGCTTAGCATATAAGCATATAATTAGGGCTTAGCTGTTGACCACACTGACGGCATTAAAAGTGTATTAATGAATGAATGAATGAATGAATGAATGAATCCATGGCTGAACTAATAAATTCTACAGATAACTTCAGCTGGCCTGGCCTTGGCCATAACATCCAATTCAATTCTGTTGGGGCTGGAAGTGTTATTTTTGGTTTGTTCATTTGTTTCTGGTGTTTTTTTTCTTTCTTTCTTTCTTTCTTTCTTTCTTTCTTTCTTTCTTTTTTTTTTTTTTTTTTTGCCTTATTGAGCTATGGATTTTCACCCTAAATTTGGACCATGAAAAAACATCAAGAAGGGGAGTCCTCGCCCTCAGACTCCTGATTCTCACCTCCCCTAGCTCAGCTCGGACCCACCAGAAGCCTCAAACATTTTGCAGGCTTTGTGGGGAGATGTGCCTGCTACTTTGGGGCCTCCGTCCCCTGCCCCAACCTCCAGGCTCTTGTGAAATATTCCCGTTCTGTGATCTCCAGCCAGCTAATCAAATTCCCCTCTGTCAGAGGCAATAGATGCTCAAAAGCCTTGTAGTATTAATGTATTATTCATGACGTATGTATTATTTATCATTAGTTTGTTTATTTATTATTAATTTGTGTTTCATTATTGATAATGATGTGGTTATACTATTAATAAAAAGGCTGGGGAAGGCTGTTCCGTGACCCTTTGCAGATACCTGATACCCCTCCAGTTCCCTAGAGAGCCAGCGGGGGTCATTTTTCTTCCCATTTTGTGGATGGGAGATACTGAGGACAGAGAAAGGCAGGATTTGTTTGGTCAGTCCCCTTGCCTCTGAGATTTATGCCAGGGAGGGTGACGGGTCTGGGGAGAAGCTTCACGAGGCAGCAAGTCCTGAGTTGACAGTAGGATGCTGACGGCAGGATGTTGGTGGGGACCAACAGGGGGTCCCCCAAGCAGGTCCCCCTCTGGAACCTCACGCTCTGCTCATCCCAGGCTCCTCTACCCGAGTCCACTCCAGGGTGGGAAGCTGTCTTTGCTCTGTCTTATACACGGTGCCTGCCCTGCATGCGCGCATGTTCCCCAAGCCCTATCCCTCTTTCCTCGGGGACCCGGGTGACGTTTCCCAGCCTCCCTTGCAATATTGTGGGTCCACATGACTAAACCCCTGCAGCGGAGTGTGACTTCCAGATCTAGGCCCTGGGAACGGCCCGTGCCGTCCTCCACAACCTCTCTCTGTGCCAGCTGCCTGGATGGAGGGGGCACTGAGGACCTGGAAGGGGGCGGAATCATAAGGGGGAGAGAGCCTGGGTGCTAGAGCGACAGCAGGGAGTGACATTCTCCCCCACGTGGTCCAATGGACAGTGATATGGGTGAGGAATAAAATCTTACTGTGTTTAAGCCACGGAGATCTTGTTGCAGCAGCACATTCCACTAAGATAGCGTACTTAGTAGGTACTCCGAAGATTCTCGGTGAAAACCAAGTGAACGGGCAGATAAAGAAATAAGCAACAAAATCAATCAATGGTTCTGGTGACCGCGTCATTGAGCTGGGCTCCCAAAGCACTCTTCCTATCACAGAGAAGTGGCCTTCTTCTTCTCAAATCAAAACCCTCTGCTATACAGATGGATAAACTGAGGCCCAGAGAAGGGGAGGGCCATGGCCCAGCTCAAAGAGACAATCAACAAGCAATTTAAGACCAGGATCCCAGTCTCCTGAGCGTAGTCCTGTGGAACCCCTCGGCCACACCACACCATCGTCTTCCCTTCAACGGTCTTCATCTGACAGTGTGCCGTCCCCCTGGAACTTCCTCTGTGTCCTTGGGCGTGGGTGAGGGGAATCACCATTACTTAACCTCTGGGTCAGCCCAGCATCCAAAGACCAGCTGGGCCCGCTGGGAGGCAGAAGGCTGAGAGACATGTGATGTAGGATGCCCAGGAAATGCCTGACAAGCTATCGCTGCTTTCGTGTGCCACCTCTGGGGGTCAGAGCGGCCCCAGTAGGGCTACCTGCTAACAGCTGCCAATGTGGAAGCCACAGGCAGTGGCAGGAAGAAAAGGAAACAGCTCCAGACCTTGAAGCCAAAGGCCCAGCTTGTCCTGCCACAGATACAGAGGGCAAGTCCCCAACCCTCTCTGGGCCTCAGTTGTCTCCTTGGAAAAAAGGGTGACACGATGATCGTGTTTACTGCTCTGGG
Organism: Mustela nivalis; assembly: GCF_964662115.1. Classification (NCBI taxonomy): domain Eukaryota; kingdom Metazoa; phylum Chordata; class Mammalia; order Carnivora; family Mustelidae; genus Mustela; species Mustela nivalis. The sequence goes on along the minus strand of NC_139029.1, from coordinate 11,964,136 downwards.
CAATGGTGATGCCACACAGAAACCAGAGGCAAAAGTGATCTGAAAAGCGCCACTGGAGAAGCTGGCTCCCTCTGTATGGGGATAATGTCAGGGAGCACTGGTGTGGACAGGTTATGGTCTCGGGCTGGGGAACCAGGCAGACGTGGGGAGAAGCGTGACATGGTCACAGCCAACCCCGCAGCCCTGAGTAAGCTTGTTTCACTGCCTTGGGTCTGTTTCCACCTCTGCCATTAAATGGGAATACTCATCCTTCCTTCTTAGGGCTGGGAGGGGTGGGAACAAGGCAGATGCAGGGAGACCAGCCCCTGCAAGGAGCCTAGTTCAGTGCCTGGCATCTGGGACCGGAGCTGGCACCACCAGCCTGGTCATCACTCCCCTGCCATGGCCGCCTCCTTCCGCCACGCCCTCTACCCTTCCACTGAGCAAGGCCACTCTGAGGACTTTGCTAGAAGGCTTTGGGGCAGATGGCCCATTTTTGTTGGTTGTTTGAGATAAGTCTTGGGAGCATACAAGCTGAGCAGCACTAGCTGATGCCGTCTTGTTTCCTCCATGGGGATTTTTGAAGCAAAGCACACAGAGGGTCTGGCAGCCTGGCGTCCTCAGACATCATGCAGGATCACGAGCACCAACTCGTGAGCCACAGGGAGGCTTCACTGACTTAGAATAAAAGTTAAAATATGGGTGATACGTTATTAAGGAATATTTTGAAAGAAAAATAGCTATTACTCAAGGAACACAGTCTAAGCTGGGTTATAAACTGGTCTTAATCAGTAAAACGAGGCAACTTAATGAAAAAAATTACAATTTAAAATAGGTCTACATTAAATAATAATGCCTCATAAACACAGAAGTCCTTTAGCATATAAGAATTAATTGCTGGGCTCCGAAGCTAAAGGCACAATAAAGGAATCCTTAATTTTTTTGATCTTTTCTCCCCAAAAAGGCATCCTGCATTAGACCAGATTCCCTCACGCTGGCACCAAAAGATCTGGAAATTTGCATACGGAAATCTGCTCAGTAACAACGGTTTCCTTCGACTGTCAATTTCCAGGCCTCCTGAATGAGGTTGGCTTTGCTCACTGGGTCTACACCCGCCGCTGAAGAAACTCATGTGACAGAGTTTCCCACTGATGACTGGGGGCTCGTTTGGCAGAATCGAAGCCCCTATGTTAAGACTCTACAGGCAGCGTGGAAGTCTTCTGGTCTATGAGATTTCAAATTATCATTCCAGAAACCATCAGAAATAGAGTGGTCTCCACCAGGGCCAATTTCTGCACCCCACGCCCCCGGGGTACATATGGCGATGTCTGGAGATAAGTTTTCGGCTGTCACAGCTGGTGGGGGCTTCTATAGGCGCCCACTGTGTAGACCCCAGGGATGCCGCCAACACCCTACAATGAGCAGGGTGATTCCCTTCAGCCAAGAACTGTCCAGCCCCAAATGTCAACAGGGAGGCAAGCAAACATCTAGAAACGTTCGAACAGACGCTTGCAAGTTTGCAGACACGGGAGACAGAGAGAGTCTCCAAACACCCAGCCATGTGAAGCTGGGAATGGAGATCTCTGGAAAGTTCTCCCTCAAAAGGATCCCCGCACCGGCTGGGCCTAACGGCTGAATTTCACCCAAGCTTCTTTCCCACTGACATGGATCAACTCACTCCATCAGAGCATCTTTCCTGCCCTCCAGAACGTACATTGATTTTCTGATCCAAGAATCCTAGGAGAAAGTTCTTGATGGTCACCCTGGGCAAAATGCTTTCATTCTGCAAAGCAAAGGAGTTCTAGCTCACAAAGGAGAGAGTCGTCAGGGCTCCTTCCTCCCAGGAGACCCCTCTGCACCTCCCTCCTTGCTAATCTCACTCAGCCTGCCTGCTTGGCAGGAGAAGCAATCTGGTCTTCATATTAATACTTTATTAAACGCACATGTCTTGCAAGATAAACATCAACCTATTACAGTTGTTCCGTTATAGAGTGCCTTCTCGTCACCCGAAGGCTATTGGGAGCCGATTCGTTCACCATCTAAATTCTTCCTGCTGCAGGCCAGGGTACAGATTGTAGGCATCTTATTGAGTGGAGGGGTTTGATGGGGGGCAAGAGGGTTGGCGCGGGGAGAGTGGGAGACACTCCCTTCCCATCCTCTGGGGCTTGAGGCTTCCCAGGAAAGACAGAAAGGCATCAGGGGAAGGGTTGGACAGACCCCATGTGGGTCCAGCTTGTCACAGGGATACAAATGCAAAAACAGAGCAAAGCAAACTCAAGTGGTAGTTCTAGTTCAGCTCACACAAGAATGGTAAGTCTGCCGTGTGCACGCCAGCCAGCCCTCCTGGTAGGAAGGGGCTTGAGTCAGACCCTGAAAACACATGGGCCCCTTGTTCTGCGGCATCCTGACTCTGGGAACAGGAGGCTTCAGCTTCCCATTTATCCAGCTAGGAACCCGGATGCCTCCCTCCGGGGGTCGGAGAGACGAGACGGATGGCACGAACACACCATGCAATACGTGGTCGACGCTACCCCGGTGGGCACCATTTTATTTCTTTTTACAGGGAGAATTTACGGTAAAATGCACAAATCTCAAGTGAGCAGCTTGATGAATTTTTACAGATCACACACTCACGGAAGCACTCCCCAGGATGAAAACACAGAAAGCTTCCCGCAACCCTGGAGGGTTTCCCCGAGTTCCTCGCCAGGCCCTACCCCCACTCCAAGGATAACCCCCCTTCTGGCTTTGCCATCATAGATGGCTTTGCTTCTTGGCCCTCGTATAAATAGAATCACGCAAGAGGTGCCCTCTTGTGTCCGGCTACTTTGTCTCAGCCCGGCGTCTGTGACACTCATCTCTGCACTGCATTTATCAGAACTTTGTGCTTTAAAAAAAAAACAAAAAAACCACACACATTCCCTGGGTGATATTCTGTTGTATGAGATGCCACAATTCATTTATCCATTCTACCATCGACGGACGTTTTAGGTGGTTTCCAGTTTGGACGTATGACACATAAAGACTATTGTGTCATTAAAATATTAATCTCAGCCCCAAGGGACAACTGGCCAGCCCCCTTTCTTCCCAGGGGAGCTGATCTCTGTCCTTAGCCAGCTCTGGGCAGGGAGGCCTGCTGGGAGGTAATGAAGAAGACGAAGGTTTTGCCTTCAGCATGCCCATGGCACCCCCTGGGGTCCTTGCCTTTCCTCCCAGGAGCACGCATAAGAAATATCCCATAAGAAAGTTGGCCACTTACTTGCCTTTGAGGTGAATACTCGCCCCCTCCACCACATCTCTCTCCTAGGGGCCCATCAAAGCCAATTTCTGACATCTCTCAAAAAGCATGACATTTGAACCTGCTTTGCCTTTTCCAAGAAGACAAGCCCTTCTGTATCTGATCTTCCCACAAGCCTGTGGGAAAAGCAATACCCCATTTATCAGGGAGGAAAACTGAAGCCCATGGACTCATCCACTTAGTGGACAAATATTTATGAAACACCTGTCTGCCACTGGGCCCAGGCGTTTGAAAAGAACCATGAATTAATTTGGTGGGAGATGCATAAACACAGAACCATACCTTGCGGCAGATTCCGGCATGCTTTTGCATGCTTAATCACCGAGTGCTCTTGTATTCTACCAAATCCATGGCTTGCTTTCTGCACCATTAGTCCCAGCTCCCCAGTGAGATGAAATTTTCCATTGTTGCTTTTTTTTTTTCCCTCCCTTAATCCTTCCATAATGCACAACAAGTCTTAGGAATACAGAAGTGCTTAATAAATGCTCAGCAAGAGTGTAATGGAGATTGGAATTGTTGACTTGACTTTGGAATTCCGGATTTTCAAGTTCTCCATGAGAGATACTCGCACCTACTCAAGTAGGTTTCCTGCTAGTAGACATCTCATGGGTGGAGCTCAAATATGTCAAGGTCCAAGAAGACTTGGCATGCCCTTGTTGGCCAGAGAAGGGATGTGGACAGGCTGTCGGAACAGAGAACAAACAGTCCCCATGGAGTACCAGCAGAGAGACACAAACCTCAGTCCCATACACATGAGGGACTGAATTCCACAGGGGCCCCAATGAGATCAGAAGTGGATTCTCCCCCAGAATCTCCATAGGTGGGCCCAGAAGGCCAACACCTTGGTTTTGACCTTGTGAGACTCAGAGCAGGGAAGTGAGCCTAGCCCCTGGGGACTGCTGACCTACACAAATGTGAGACAAGACATGGGTGTTGTTTTAAGCTGCTGATAGAACATGTTTATTTGAGACCACAGCATTTGGGAGCATTCAGAAGGATCAATGAGTTTACACCAGTCCCCTGTTCCCAGCTAACTGGACAGTGAAAGCCAAAGCCTTCTCGTGGTCCAGACGGCCCTGCTCTCACTCCCTTGCTTCTTACCACACCATCTCGATCACTCCATTCCAGCCACAGTGGCCTTTTTTTCCCCCCATAAGTGCCCCAAGCTCATTCCTACCTCAGGACCTTTGCACCTGCTGTTTCTTCTTCCTGGAACACTGTCACATCCCAGCTATGTGCAAGTCTTGTCTATTCATTTCCTTTAGATCCCTGCTCTCTGTCATGGACCCCAAAACCCTGCCACCCACAGAGGCCTTTCTTGACCACCCAGTCTAAAATTCTCTAGAATTCCCATCTAACTTCTTTCTTATCCCTGAAATTACTCTACTTTACATAACACTCTGCCTCTGTCTGACACGTGGTTTTAATTGATATATACTTATTACCAAGGATTGATAGATACCCTCCTACCCTGCTGATTAGAATGTCAGCTCCAGGAGGGGATGGACTTTGTCTGTCTGCTCGCTGCAGTGTCCCCAGCACCGGAAACCGTGTCGGGGAATCGTCAGCATTTTACAGTATTTACGGTAAGCTAAACACTGCTTAGATGCCATCCACTGCTTTAATGAAAACACGTCAACAGGACCATCCTTCAACATTAACAGATCATCCTACAGAACAAGCTCCAAGAAGAAAAATCCCACAGGTATAGGATTCTGTACCTTTCTCACGAATCCCTGACTCTGATGTGCTGGATGTTTGGACTCATACCCTGCGTGAAGGTCACCCTGAGGCAGCCAGTGGTCCTGGGGTTCACATGGGAGCTCTAAGGTGTCAGAAGAGCTTGGAATCAAAACACCCGAGAGACTCCCCCACTGGCTACAAGATCGGCCTCTTATTTTATTTCCGAAGCTGCTGCCTGTGATTCCCTCCCTTCACTGTGGACTGCTGGAGTCATGCTCCTGTGAGCTGCACTTGCTCAGAACCCCCTTCTCCATCCTTCTCCTTGTCAGCAAGATCAGAAGGAGTTGGGGAAAGACCTGGATGACAAACGTCCGCTGTACAAATGGGATGATTTTTCCACGGAGAAGGTAACTTCCCACTGGGTTCTGGAAGAAGAGACACAGCCTGCTCTTATCAATATTTTTATCTTTAATGACTTCTCCTGTTGGTGACTTCAAGAACATCTGTCTACTGTAGAAAATAAATAATACCAGTAAAAGTACGAGGGGCGGGGGAACCTCACTCCATCCTATAAACAGGGAAAGGCATTGCTGTTGGTCTGCAGTTGCAGCCCCCGACCCCCCACCCCTGCCACTGTAACACTTTAGTTGTGGGGGAGTGCACCGGGGTGGCTCATGTCGGTTAGGGACCCGACTCCTCCCTCTCCCTCTCCCCTCTGCTCCAATCAGACATGCTCACTCTCTCCCTCTAAAGAAAAAAAAATTTTTTTAGTGGGATTCTTTGATACTGGTGTCCCTGGACATGTAAATGCAAACCATCCCTTGCCAATCGTGAGGGTTAAGTGTAAGTGTCAACTTGAACGGGGCATGGGGCGCCCAGATGAAATAGGATTTCCAGGGCCTCCATAAGAGTGCTGGGTGTGTGTGGGGGGGGAGGGGAGATGAGCATGTGAATCAGGGGTCTCAGTAAAGTAGCTTATCCCCGAGTGGGTGGGCAGCACCCAATCTACGGGGCGGGGGGGCTCCCACAGAACAAAAGGCAGAGGAAGGAGGGATTTGCTTCTTTATCTCCAGCCACACTGCCTGGACTGGAACCTCTCCTCTTGTCTTCTCCTGCCCTTGACCGTGGCCCCCCCCCCGAGTTCTTGGGCCTCTGAATTCAGGACGGAGTCACCCCACGGGCTTTCCCACGTCCCCAGCTCGCAGACGGCAGACCGTGGGACTCCTCAGCCTCGGCTTCCCTGGAGAACCCAGACTCACACAGATTTCGAGACCCCAGAGCGGGTCTAGAGGAAGAGGATTTTGAGGCTCAGCTTTCCGAGTTGGTTCCAGGGTTTCTGGAACTGGCTCTCTAATCTGATTAGATGAAAAGATGCTAATGACTCTATTTATGTCCATTTTAGGCAGTTGGGGCGGCTCTCACAGAATACCGGAGATTAAGTGGCTTATGAAGCACGGAAATTGGCCTCTCACAGTTCCGGAGGCTGGGAATTCTAAGATCAAGGAGCTGACGCATCCGGGGTCTGGTGACAGCCCTATCCTGCCCCTTCGATGGGCTCTTCTCTCTGTGTCTTTGCCGGGCGAGGGAGCTCTCTGGGGTCCCTTTCACAAGGGCACCCATCTCCTTTCTGAGCATGCCACCCTCGTGACCTAACCCAGAGGCTCCACCTCCTCACACCATCGCCCTGGGGGGCGGCGGCGGTCAGATCCCAGCAAACGAATTTGAGGCCAACCCGAATATTCAGTCCGTAACATCAATACCATAATAAACTAAGACTTCTCCAGAGTCATCCAGAAAGAGGAAGCTTTTTTTTTTTTTTAAGATTTTTATTTATTCATTTGACAGACAGAGATCACAAGTAGGCAGAGAAGCAGGCAGAGACAGAGAGGAGGAAGCAGGTTCCCGCTGAGCAGAAAGCCGGATGCAGGGCTCGATCCCAGGACCCTGAGATCATGACCTGAGCTGAAAGCAGAGGCTTTAACCCACTGAACCACCCAGGCACCCCAGAAAGAGGAAGTTTTGCAGGTCCTCTCAGACCCTGTCTCTCCAAGCTCAGTCTGCTTTAAACGGAACTGAAAAGGAGGTTTCGAACACCCAAGTAAGGAGAACATCCGCACCCATGAAGGGTTTTTTTCCTGCAGGTCACACACTCCCCAGCTCAACAGGGAGGAAGGAGGCTGCCTTGAGAGGTCAACTGATCCGTCCTCCTGCCTCCGACTGTACGAGGCCACGAACTGGATGGGAATCTCATTGTTTTAGGATCTCCCTCTAGTTTCTCTTCCTGCCCCACCCATGTCTTTATCCACAGGACTCAACCTTCCTGGACCTCCTCTCTTTCCCCTCCCCTCCCTTCCGTCCCCAAGCCCAGGCTCGGAGATGCCACACCCGTCACTCAGGAGGGAAATCGGGGGCTGCACAAAACTAACCGAAAGACACCGTCCCCAACTAGGGATGTCGTCGCCCTTGTGTGTCGCCTGTGGCTTGGAGGTGACCTGTGTCCTGGCTCACGTTAGATGCCTTTCAGGTGCTTGTGAATGAAGCAGGAAGGTCTCCTCAAGCAGCAGACCCTGGTCCTCAAGTGCATGCTCTCTGGAGCTCAACTACAGGGGTTCAAATCCCAGCTCTGCCTTGGGCAAGTGACTGTGCCACTCTGAGCTTCCGTTTCTTCATCTGTAAGCTGGAGCTCATGGTGGTACCTGCTTCATGGGGTCAGAGGAGTTCATGAATTCAGGTCCTCAGAGCAGTGCCTGGAACCTGGAGAGCCCTCCACTCCATAGAGCTTTTAAGATTGTGTTGTTATCACGTGCCAAACGCTGCCAGATACACACCTTATATCTGGTGTAGGGACTCTCACAACTGCCCACAAGACGAGGCCTGGTCACAATTTAGAGATACAGGACACAGGCCTGGAGAAGCACTCACCAAACTGTGACCCCCCCTAGGTCAAATCCTGCCCATCACCTGTTTTGGTAGGGCCCACCAGCTACAGATGATGTTTATATTTTTAAATGATTGTGTAAGTCCCCACCTGATATATTCCATTTTGCCTCTTGGCCTGCAAAGCTATTTTGGCTCTTTCAGAAAGTTTTCCCGCCCCAGGCTTAGGAAGGGTTAAAGGCTGGAGGTGGGATTCTGAGCCGCATATGTGTCCCCTTTCACACAGACTCTGCTGCCCTAGTTCTAGTGAGTGAATGCCCTTCAACCTTCAGGAAAGGGGTTCAAACACCACACATTCAGGTGTTCATTCCACCGCTGTTTATCAAGGGGCCACAGACAGAGCCGGCCATGGGACGGCCATGGGACTTACATTACTTGATACCTGGAGCCTCCCCCAGTGGGTCTTGGACACCCCGAGCTCTGCAGAAAGGAGCCAGGGGGTCTCCTGTGAAACTTACATTGACCAGAAAACTCCTCTGGTCACTGATAGCTTATGTCCTCCAGGTAAAGCCAACCCATCCCTACCTAGAAGCTCAGGGACTTACAATCCCACCATCGCATGTTGGCCCAATGCATCTCGTTCCTCCTGAGAACCCTGGAGTCCTGGACAGCATCAGGAGTGGTGTCTCTCATGCACAGTCCAACCCCACGTGGGTCCAGGGGGCCAGGCCCAAGGTGCCTCTTCCTGGAATGACCGGGGCTTAGGGAGGCCTGCCCTGTTCCTTCCCTTGGCACCATTGTGGAGACCTGTGCCTTCCCTGGACTTAGCAGTCCGCAAGTTTGGATGGTGCCGATCAGAAGTGGGTATATGATTTAGGCACAGCAGAAGGGCCACCAAAATATAATGAAAGTGGTCGTCCAATCGTTGAATGAATGATAAACGCAACTCGGATGGATTTCGACTCCTGGTGTTTGGCCTTGAGCTGACTTCCTGTGCCAGCCCCTGCCAGCCCCCGCTAGCCCAGGGAGTGTGTGATAGCATCACTCGATCTACTTTGAATACACGGAGGGCTATAATAGGCTTATGAAAATATGGGTGTTTACACCCTTGTTCTCATTGTGGGAAAATTGACATTAGGAAAGTGCACACTAGAAAGCTTACATACTTTCTAGAATGTAAATAGAGTTAAAAGCACAGCGGTGGGTGGGAAGGTGGCAGGGCACCGGACAGAGGAGCTGGGCAGGCCCCGAGCGGAGTGTTCCAAGAGCTCAGTGCTCTCCACGATCAAATTGCCTACTCCTGCGGCGGAAAGAGGGAGAGGAGATTCAGGGGAAGGGAGGACTGAGGTCACAGATTGAATAGCTGGCTCGTTTGTAGGTGGGTTTAATCAAGATTGGAGGACAGAAATAAATGATTGCACTTATATGCAGAGCACAGAAATGGAGGGCCAGGCCTTTGGAGCCTCTCACTGCTGGCTTTTGGAAGGCTCTACCAGGAAAGCGGAGGTTTAGATGTAGAAATTAAAATTTGGGGGAGTGGGATGAGAAAGGGTGGCCTATGAAGAAGGGCTGATCCTCATGGCCTGATCAGGGACGAAAGGGGGCCAGGGTTATGTGTCCCCTTGCTATTTCCCTGAGAAGGGAGAACACCCAGGTCCCAGCCCCTGTGTATCCTGGGTCAAGTCTGACGTCCATCATCAACGTGCACAAGGAGCCGGGACCAGAAGGCTGAGGCAATGGGGCTTAAAGATCTGCTGGGAAATTTCTGGTCATCAGGCTTCCCTAGTTCTTTAAATGTCCGGTGAGAATTGCATCCTTAGGTAGAAAAGCCTTCCCTTCAGCAAAACCTTTAAAATGTTTTCACGGCTGGATTTGCCCTCTCAGCCACAGCTCTGATGCCACCATTTTTCTTGCTTCACAACCTTCACTGGCTCCCCAGTGCCTGCAGGCTCAAGTCTGCACTTCTCAGCTTGGCCCTTCCAGGTGTCCGTCCAGCTGCCCCTCGGCCTCTCCTCCAAGGAGCTCCAGTCCCCTTCCAGAAAACACTCAGTCCCTGACCTGGGCCCACCTGGGACAGCTCAAGTGCATTCCGTTCCCCAGCCCTTTGCTGTTCCCTCTGCCCAGAATGCCCTTCTCATCCTTCTGTGTCCTTCTGGGCTCAGTTAATTGGTCCCTTGAGAACTTTCCTAATTTCACTTCCCCTTCGTGTAGAAGGAACACATAATCTTTGCCTTCGTAAATGCTCGTCTGTCTCTCTGGCGGGAGCCCCCCCAACCCCGCTCCGCTGCCTCCTGTAAAAACCATTATCTGTTTACACACCGTGCCTGGGGAGAGCAGGATGAAGCCCCGGAGGAGGGGAAGGGGCGCCCTACAGCAGCACACCCTTCACGGGACGTGGTAAGGTAGATGAGATAAGGCACGGGGCTAGGAGCGGGGCAAACCTGGTGACAGCCTGCTTCCAAGGGCACTAATGATCCCTACTATTGGAGTGAGGAAGGTCTGGCCAAAGAGTGGTCTTGTAGGTCAAAATGTGTCCCCCCCCCAAAGATACATGAAATCCTTACTCTTGGCACCTGTGAGCGTGACCTTTCTTGGAAATAGGGTCTTTGCAAATGCAATCAAATCAAGATGAGGATATGAACCCTAATCTGGCATCTGGTGTCCTGATAAGAAGAGGGAGACATGGACACAGAGACACAGATCCACAGAGGGGAGGGAAGGTGCCACGGGAGGATGGAGGCCGAGCTGGAGGGACGCGTCTACAAGCCAAGGACGGCCGGCAATGCCAGGAGCTGGAAGAGACAAGGCAGGATCCTTGCCCAGAGCTCCAGAGAGCGGGCGGCCCTGCCGACACCTTGATTTTGGACTTCCAGCCTCCAGAGCTGGGACAGAATGAATGTGTGCAGTCCCGTGCCACATCGTCACACCGGCTCTTGAAAACTAGTACGGGAAGGAAGGAGACGATCCACCTACTGAGCCCGGGAGGCTGATGGTGTTTTTCTTATTTGCTGGGCTGACCAAGAGCCAGAGAAGGGGAGAGACTCATGCACCATCACGTGGTTAGAAGAGGCAGGACTCAAACCCGGAAACCCTGCAGGCCTCCCTCCCGCCCTGTGACCAACCGAATCTCCAAGGTTCCCGAGCCCTGAGTGGCCCATTGGCAGGAGGCCCCCCCACCCAGCCTGCCTTCGGCCCAGGGACCTATTCCTGAGAGAGCGGCTTCCCGACTGTGAGCCCAGGAGGCGGGAACACCTTATCTGATGAAGCGGGTTGGGGGACCCCTGCTCCCGATAAAACCGTGCCTATTTGTTAACATGTGTTCCAAGCCCAGATTACCCGTGCGGAGCAGACAATGCAGACGATTATGAGCGCCGTGGCTGTGACTGCCCGCGATGAGAGATAGCGAACGGAGACGGGGCGGGGGGTGGGGGGCAGGGAGGCGGCTGTGGCCCGCTCCCTCTTTCTCGGTCACCACAACCACGGGCAAGGTGAGACCAGACAGAATCCCGCATCACGCAAGGGCAGCATTGCCAATAAGAGACCCACAGAGTGGCCGGGTCAGGGATGCTGAGGACATTAGAGCCTGAGAGTGCTCGAGGCGACCATGGCTCTGGGAGATGTTTGGGGGGACCATGCCTGAGCTATGCCCAGCAGCCCCGACCGAGATATCCCGGAGAGGCCTGGGCTCCAGAGAGTCCCGTAGTCATCGTAACTGTGACACGGACGTTCTGCTCGGGCACCTCGTCGTCTCATTCCACCTTCAGTGTGTGAGCTCGATTCTAACATCGTCCCCATTTTACAGGTGCTCAAACAGAGGTCAAATGATCTAAACACATCTCCCACCTGTCAGTCTCAGGGGTAACATGTAAACTTCGGGGCACCCCAGAGATGGGACGCAGAGTCCCCAAACCACTCCTTAACTGCAGCAACTCCCCTTTTATCTGTTGGACATATTGGGGTACTGCCCAGGGTCATGCACAAAAATGGGTGCTTTAGGAGGACATGGGTCTGGGTCACGTGCCCCGCGAACAGTCACGGAGAGCACGGCGCAGCCGCCCGGGGTCTGGGCCTCCTCCCTCGCCGCAGCCTTCACCCCGAGAGAGCTGCCGCAGGCGCCCCTCTCCTCGATGCCTGGACCATCCCTTCTGCTGCGTACTGACCCGTCTGCGTCTCCGTCCTGGGTGCTGCCCCCTAGCGCCCGCCGGCCTCTTGGGTGTGCCCCCTGGATTGTGCTCCTAAACTCTCCACGATGCTCCTCCCGGAGTGTCCTCCTTGGCTCCCCTGCACAGGCCACCCGCTGGCACTGGGCCCCACCCCTGCGGCATCCCAGCCTCAGTCCAGGACCCGCCAGGAAGGGGGATCAGGAAGATGGAATGAGGAGGGACAGACAGACAGCGCCATCCAGCCGCCGTCATCTGTCCCCTGGAGCCTGTCACTGCGGCGTGCGCCTGCTTTTAGTGAGCATCTGTGTGTGACCCTGTGTGCGTGTACGTGTACGTGCGTGTGGGGGGGGTAGGACTGGGAGGGGCCACAGGGCCCTTCCCACCGTCAGTTTATGTTAGTTCTTTATAAAACGCAAAGACTTTTCCTTCCTGATCGCCTTCACGATACCCCAGGATTTACGTGGGGCCAGGAGGGAGGTGATGGGCCTGGGGTCACCCAGCTAGGAAGTGATGCGCCCAGACCTGTGCTCCTCCCAGTGAGGATGTGGCCCTTTCTTCAATACCCTGCTCTCTGTCTTGATCCTGCCTATTTTATGCTGCTGGTCTAACTCCCTAATTTTGGACTTTTTCCCAGCTGGGGAGGGACGTTGGTGGTGCCACAGCACGAGGAAAGCGCCTTGTCCAGCATCGGGAACTCATCTGGAGACCGTCTGTATTTTTAGAGGCCTGGCTGTGTGGTTTGTCCGTGTTTTATAGCCAGGAAAATAAAAAAGGAGAGACAAATGATCAACGTCCTTCCCTCAGTAGCCGGAGGGCCTCGCTTATGCTCTCTTGGGTCTTGGTCCAGCAGCTGCATCCCTCCCTGCATGGGTGGGGGTCACCCTCGAACCCACTGGCATTTCAGGAGGAAAGGCAGGTAGGACCCGAGTCCCAGGGGCCCTGGGGCTGGCATCCAAGACTGGGGCATGCGCTACGCCTTAGAGCCTGCTCTGGACCTTCTTCTCCAACCCTGACCCCCGAGGGCTCTCACTCTGGTACACAGACCGCCAGTCCCCGCAGGCCGACCCCTGTCGTGGCCATGCAGAGAATGGGACATTCCAGTCAAGCCCATATTTTTTTTTTTAACATGTAACAAGTTTATTATTGTATTTTTAAATGAATTAATCAAATTTTAAACTTTCAAAGTTTTAATTTCCAAGTTGGCAAATATCAGTAAACAAAAGCTCTTTAGGGTCCTTGATTATTTTTTTTTTAATTTTTTTATTTTTTATAAACATATATTTTTATCCCCAGGGGTACAGGTCTGTGAATCACCAGGTTTACAGTCAATCCCATATTGATACCCAGATACTTCATCCCAAATTGTCCAGAGATTGCAAAACATCCTCTACCCTTAAAAACTGAAATTTCATTAGAAACTATCTTTGTGCAAAAAGCCCAAATAATGTCATTACAGGATTCGGAGCCTACTAAGTGCCAAGTGTTTTAAGTACTTTGGCCTTTTAAATCCTCATTCCCTTTTATGGATGAAGAAACCGAGGCTTGGGCAAGTGAGCGGGTCTTCCCAGGCAGGACAGCTAAGAAGTAGTCACCACAACAATACCCACGCCTACTCAGGACCCATGCACCTGTTCTAAGTCCTTTGCTCTCACCACAGCCTCCCTATAAGGTGGTCTTGGTTATTTCCCTACTTGCTAGATGACAAAACAGGCTCAGAGCAGGTAAGCCACAAACCCAGGGTCACACAGCTCAAGTGGCGGAACTGGGATTCAAACCCAAGCAGGATGCCCATTCCAGAGCCTGGATTCAAGCACCGCTCCAGAAGTGCTCCAAAAGCCACCCTCCTTCCCTACACCCACTGGCCTCTTGGGAAATTCTGCAGTCTGGGATCCCGAGTGTCAGCTGACATGAGGCAACCCCACTTATTAGAACATCTGGCCGGCTGCATGGCACAGCTGAAGATAGCATTTGTGGGAGACGATGTCCAAGGTCCAGAAAGGTTAAGTAACTCGTCCAAGGTCATACAGCTTCCTGCAGGCGGACGGAGACCTGGAATCCCAGGCCAGCCTTCCGCTTGGGCTCTCACACCTTCTGCCTCCGAGGGACCCTTCCTGAGCTCAGAGCCCCCCAGGGTGGCCGTCCGGAGCCACATCACCCTTTTCCCCTAGGCTTCGCTGCCCTCCAGGGGCCGACAAGGCTAGGTTGCCTGCCCATGACCTTGGGAAGGGACGGGAGTGGTTTTAGCAATCTAAACACACTCCTTCCTCGCATCAAGACGCCCGGGCACTGAGTGATTTGTATGCTCTGAGCACGTCACCTCCTTTCGGGAGACAGAGAGGCTGCCTGAAAAGTCATTTTTCAGCATTTGACACAAAGTCTCTTTCGCTCTCTCGCGAAGCCAGATAACCATCAGCAGCCAGGCCGATTAGAAAAAATATATACCTGGTACCGGGAAAGCAGGGAAAGAGAGGAAGCCAGCCCGTCAGTCTTCCTTCACTCATTTGGATGGGAAGCCGTACGGCTTTCCCACGCGGCTCCGGCAGAAGCTTATCTTCCGGACAGATCAGCATCCTGGGAAAACAGCAGCTTCCCTGGGGAGGCAGCACAGGCCTGGGCTTGGGAACTGTGAGAACAAATGTCCCAGTCCCAGCTCTGCTGCTTCCTGGGGGCGTGATCTTGGGCCAGTCACTTCCCCTCTCAGGATCTTAGTTTCTCTATCCGATAAATGGGTATAATCACGGAGCCGTTACGTGGCTCAATGCCTAGAACACTTGCACCAGAATCTGGTGAATAGTGAGCCAGTGTCCTCTCACATAAGTGTCAGCTCGGACTGAGATCGTTAGGAAGGGCCATCTGTAGGGCCCGTGGGGCCCCCTGCTAAGCGTTGGCTGTGAAGACAGGTCCCAGGCTCTCTTTCTGACATCTAAGTGTCTTGGCTGTTGAGCTCTAGGCCATCCATATGCCTGGATTCGGCTGTGGGCCTTGCGGGCAAGGGAGAGGACCTGACCTGACCTCACCAGGAATGGCAGGGGGGCTCCACGGTGAAGAAATGGCGGAGACCGTTTCTCTGTCTGCGTCTTGCACACCGACACGCCCACGCCCACCGTGAATGAACACCCCCCCCCTCACCCTGCTGAACTCAGTAAGGACCCAGGAGGTATCCAAGATACAGCCCAAGGAGGTCCAATCAAGTCCTGTAGGTCAATATAGAGTTTGGTTCCATGAGAATTTAGTACATACCCAAATCTCTCCCCTTGTTTCCCCTACCACCATCAAAGTCGTTCACCCCACTGGCATCTTTCCTTGGGATCGCAGGATAGCCTCTTTCCTGCCTCCCTGCCTCCCTGCGTCCAGCCTCACTCCACCCCCACTACCAGTAAGAGCTTTCTGCCATGCTCAGTCCCCGCTTAAACCCCTCAGCAGCCTCCCCCACTTCAATGTCTGTCTCAAGGGGAGGGTACCCCAGGGGAAAGCCCCAGCCTCCTCATCTGCGCATCCCCATCACCACTTGCCCTTCCCATCTTCTTTCTGGACACCTCTGCCAGGCCCAGAGAGTGCCTGTAATTCGGGAAGGCTCTGAGCTCTCACCGGGGCTGGCAAGAGCTTTGCACCTGCTGCTCACGCCGCCCCGCCGCCGTCCCCCCCGCCCAGTGACCTTCTCTCTCCTTTCCCATCACTGCACCGTCTCACCTGTCACCCTGCCTCTGGATGGAGCCCCCCACTGGCTCCCACGGTCCCTCGTGCATCCCCCATGGACATGCCCATCTTTGTGTCGGTCACCCCACCGGACGGTCTCTCATTCCAGGCTATGTTTTCAGTTTGCAGCCCATAACTGTGCTCAGCAGTTATGGGCGGAGTGAACGAATGTACAATGCTCCGAGGCACCTGCTAGGTGCTGCTCCGCGGGTTCGGCGCTGGGAAAGCAGAAGAATCAAGCACAGAGCTTTGCCTGGAGGTCAGGACTAAGCACCAAGGGGACTTAGACTTACCGACAGGGAATAATGAGGTGCAAAGAGAAGAGAGAGCTGGTTCCAGAGACACCCCGCAACAGGGTGGGAGCAGCTCAGAGCCAGAGCTGACACATTGTAACAAGACGAGGGCATCTGGGAGGCTTCCCAGGGCAGGCCCCTGCTAGACTCCGAGGAATCCAGAAGGCAGACAAGGGAGGGAAAAGAGGGTCCCCTGCGAGCCTGTTCCCATCCTCACTCCAGCTCCCTCTGCAGCGGACGCCTGCCCTGGCTCAAGCCCCCCCACCCGTGGAGCCGCACACACCTCCGGTTTCCTTGCACCCAGCTGCTGGCAGGTGTGCCAGGCCGTCCACGGACGCAGCCTGGTGGTGTGTGCAAGGCTGAGCCCTCGTAGGGGACGCTCTTGGATTCGAATCCAGCTCTGCCCCTTTGTCCCCATGTGACCTGGAGTAGAATATTTCACTTTCTGGAGGTTCTGTGTAACCGCGGTGACATTACCCCGCACCCCCAAGAGAGTGGGCGTACCGGGTCCAACAGTGTCCCCCAACAGTCGTGTTCACGTGGCACATCAGAATGTGGTCTTATTTGGAAGGAAGGTCTTTGTGGATGTAATCTGTTACCACGAGTGTCCTTAGAAGACAAGGAGAGACGGGGACAGACACACTGGGGGAACGTCATGTGGCAAAGACAGAGGAGAGCATGGAGTGACGTGTGCATAAGCCAAGGGACGCCAAGAATCACCGACAACCACTGGAGTGACCGAGGCGAGGAAGGATCCTTCCCTGGAGCCTCCGGAGGGAGCACGGCCGCGACGACACACCCAGACTTCTGACTTCTCACCTTCATGGCTGGGAGAGAATGAATTTCCGTCGTTTTTAGCCACCCCAGGTTGTGCTCATTAGTTAAGGCAGCCCCGGAAGACGGACACAGCAGATGTCAGAGCCAAGACAGCGAGTTCGTGGGGCCTCGCCGAGTCAGCACCCCGAGTCAGCACCCCAGACACGTGAGCTCCCGCAGCAGCCGTGCCTCCTTCCCCTCCCCTCCTGGAAGCACAGACCTCCGGGGCTGCAGCCGCCACAGCCCACTTCTTCCTAATTCTTCCCAGCGTCTTCCTTTCGCTCACGGTCTGGGGCCTCGGGAAACGAGCCACACGACCGTTTCTCCATAAAATCAGAGTCTCCGGGTCAAAAAGTGTCTCAGAGGCTGACTCACCCAGTTCTTCTCTGACTCACGAACGTCCTCTAAACCACGGCGCCGTCCCCGGACTCTCACGAATACCTTCTCCGCGCACCCTGGTACGCACACGGGCGTGCCCGCACACACATGCGCTCGGGAAAATCTGTTTTCCTCCAGCTCATCTCATCGTAGGCGAACTGATCCTCGTGTATTACGTGAGCACAAGGGACAAACATCCCATCAGGTCATGTCCTCCCACGACCCGCCCCCCCCATGGCTCCCATCTCCCTTCGAGCCGATTCCAGACTCTGAACCTGGGCCGCAAGCCCCTGCACACTCAACACACCCGACCACGTCCCTGAACCAGCCCACGCTCCCTCTCTGGGCCCCAGGGCAGACACAAGTCCATGCTCGTGGGCACTAAGGATGCTGGGGGTGACCATAACTGCACCAGGCACCGCCCTAGGCACTGCGCAGATGCATAACCTCACTGACGGCTCCCATCAGCTCTCCGAGGCAGCTCTTGTTCCCATCTCGCGGGTGGGAAAACTGAGGCACCAAGAGAGGTTAATTAACATGCCCCAGCGGAACCAGGATACAGCCCCAGCGGCCTGGCCCAGAGCTGGGCTCACCCCGCATGCTTATCACAGTGGGGAAGCCCCGCAGGAGCTTCTAGGCAGGGGACACCTTGCCCATTTCACGGGCGCAGGACACTGAACTTCGGGACTCTCAGCTGGTGACTGACAGGGCCAAAGGGCCGACCCAGGCTTGCTGGCTCCAAAGCAAATACGTGGACAGTGGGCCTCTCCTGCTGCCTGAAGCCTGGAGAGTGACAGACAGATGCACCAATGGAGAAAGGGAAGCCTGCGTGGCCCAGGCTGCAGGAGCGGAAGGGAAGGTGCCACGTGCCCGGGGTCATCCAGGGTCAGCACCTGCCGTGCGCCTTCTGCCCCGGCCCCACCCATCCCCTGTTCCATCTCTAAGACCCCGAGAGGGAGCCGGAACCCCCTACTGCCCTAACACCAGATGCCCAGGTTGTAAACAGATCTGAGAATCAGAACACAGGAGGCGGGGACCGGATGGAGCCCCCAACAGATGCCAGGTTCAAAAGAGAATCACAGGGAAACAGTGACACACAGGGAACTCAGCACAAAAGCATCCAAATGGTGGGAGAAAAACACAGCCAGATGGGCCGGGTCTCCCCAGCCGGCAAGCAAGGCTGTCACAGACCAGCCCTGCTCAGGCCGCCCGTTCAGGCGCCACTGGCGAGGGCCTGCTCCGGCTGCCCCCTGCCCCACCGGCCTTTGGGAAGACCATTCCCTGCGCCTGGAATATCCTCTCCATATTGAACTCCCTCTTCTCCCCCAGAGTCTTGGGCAAACCCTAGCCCAATCTGCTCCCACTCCCAGAATCCTGCTCCGGTTCCTAGGACTTCCGTCACTTCCGTCATCCATCACTGGGCGTAATCCACGTGCCTAAGGCCCCAAGACTTCAATTTTCAGAGGCAGCTCTTTCACACCCACCGCCGCAAGGGGCCCTGAGAATTACCTGGTGAGAGGTGTTCTTATTTCCACTGGACACATGGGGCCCAGAGAGGGCAAGCGACTGGCCTAAGGTCACACAGCCAGAAGCAGAACTGAGCCTTCCCTTGAAGTCCAGCGCTCTGGCCAGCTGAGAGAAGTGCCTGGCACACCCAGCAGGGGCTCAGCAAGGAAAGGGGAAAGGAAAGCGGGTCACTGAGGTCGATACAATCCTCCTCTTACCACCCCCCCCCAATTTTCTCCTTCTGGGTTCCTGGAGTTTCTCAGGGTCACCCCATGGTCTAAAAGCCGGTGGCAGGGAAGCAAAGAGGGAAGGGGGAGTCTCTCACGCTGTATACCCATCTGCTCCAGCATCCGCCCCGTCCCCCAGCCATGGCCTCCCCCAACTCCCCGGTGGACTTGACTGCTGCCCGCTCAGGACAACCCTAGCTCTCCCCTCAATCACAGCCCCAGATCACCCCACGATAAGGCCCAGCTGAGAGCACCCTTGCCCCAGGGAGATGGCGTGATACCAGCCATGTTTTACAAGCTCACAAATCCGCGATAAGAGCGGGCCAGTCGGCTGGCTGCAGCGAGATAAGGAGATGCCCACCTCTCCCTCCCCTGGCTCGCAGAGCACCCACGCGAGGAAGAAAGGTGCAGCGGAAGCTAATGCAGGAGGAGAGCCTGCTCCGGCCCCCACCTACCCCCTCCACCGCCCAGGACTGACAGACCTTACAGCAGCCTCCCCAGGACAGTCGGACAGGCCGCAGTCTGCAGATGGAAGGAGGCGCGGTGGTTCACTCCTCTGGGAGATGAGCCGTCTGGGATTTCGGCAAAGGTTACCGCTCACTCGCCGAGCGCCACCGGGAGCAGGATGAAACCTCGCCCACCCCCGCCCTCGCTTGCCTCCAACAAACCCTCCCTGTTTTACAGATAAGAAACCGAGGTCCCGAGAGGCACATGGGGGTCTGTGGTGAGCTGGCTCCGGGAAACAGACCATGAGGCTGAGAGCTGTGTGTATGGGACTTCGGGGTGTCCTGGGACGGCTCCCTATGGGAGCCCAAGAAGTGTGGGAGGGAGGGCAGGCAGAGGCGAGCGGGCGGTGGTCCTCAACCAGTCTCCAGGTGGCTCTGGAGCTGAGATGACTCGGAACTGAGGCAACGGACAGCAGTCTTGTGTCCCATCAAGCAGATGGGGTGGGGGATGAGCCCAGCTGGGCCGCATGTCTCTCCAGGCTCTGACCCTGGGGTCCTCTTGTCCTGATCCTCACCAGGGTGACCCAGGAGACCACCAGCCTTTCTCAAACATTTGTAGGGACCCCCAGCCCTCACCCCTACAGCACAGAGACCCCCGCGGGGACCACATGTCCCCAGGACCACAGGCCAAGAATGGCGTCAGCTCGGATAACCAAAGGGCAAGGGTGATGGAAAAAGTCCCGAGGGGCAGGTGACCAAGGTTCAAATCCCAGCTCTGACACACCCTAGCATGTGTCCTTGAGCAAGTGACTTAGCTCCTCCATGCCTCAGTTCCCACCTGCCACTGGGACCAAGAATGACGTCACCTTCCGCAGGAGAACTGGGGGACCCAAGCTTTGTGAAGCATTCGGCTCCCGGCATAGAGAAAGCTCTGGTACAGCACCCATCACCACAACCACTGTGGCCCGGCTGAGGATGCCACCAGCATGTGGAGAAGGTCTCCATGCCAAGTCTGTCCCCAGCCCCGCCCCTCACCCTCACACGGACAAGCTCCAAGAAAGCCCAAGTTCCAAAATGTCGCTGTTATTAATTTACCTTCTCCGCTTTCTCTTCCTCTCCATATATGGATATTTTACTTTGCGAGGACGTGGTAAAGGTCCCCACTCCCAGCGAGCGACTCAGCCTTCCCTGCAGTGATCTAATCAAAGGCCATATTTTACTGGCGTGTACTAACCCAAAGGCCATATTTCATGGGGGCGATCTCATCGGCACACTGTATTTCCAAGGTGGAGATCTAAACTCCTGGTTATATTTCATGGCTTGCGATCTAATCAGAGGGCAATATTTCATAGCAGGGATCTAATCCCAGGGGTATATTTTTAGGTTTGGGAGATCAGAGCTATTCATCGTGACTTTTTACCTTCCTTTATTTAAAAAAAAAAAAGAAAAAAGAAAAAAAAAAGAACACATTTATTTTGTATGTTTCAAGAAAAGTGAAGGTATCTTAGCAAGCCCCAACTTTGCCAATGTTTAGGTCACTGCTAATAAAAAGGAGGGTTTTTGCCAAATGGTGATTCGTCCAGCCCTCTCGGATGTCACAAAAACCTCTTGGGACAGAAGTGGGTTGGCAAGGTGCCTCTCAAATCTAGAAGGGACCTCCAGATTCAGTGTCCAAGCAGGACGACCATTCCTTGTTCATTCGCTCATTCATTCATCCACTGATTCATTCAACACATGTTCTGAGTGCCTGCTGAGCGCTTGGAAGGAGCAATATATATACACCTCCTGTATACACACCACCTATTTGTGAACCCTCCAAAATTCCTCCGTTGAAACTCTAACCCTCAGTGTGATAATACTCGGACGTGAGGCCTCTGGGAGATAATTAGGTCTAGATGAGGTCAGGAGAGGTGGAACCCCAGCCAGGGAGGCCAGCCTTGGCACATGCCCTGGGAAAGGCCATGGGAAGGAGGAGCAGGAGCCTCCAGGTTCTAGCAAATGACATGAGGTGTGGTTAGGGAGACCAGGAGAGGAAGGGAGGGAATTCTAGGAAGTAGGAAAGGCACAGGCAAAGGCTCTGAGGTCACACAGAGCCTGTTCAATCAGATGGATAAAAAGACTTGTCAGATAGACTTGGCCTGCTGAGGGAATCACCCAACCCTCACACTTAGCTCCACCACCTGGGACAGAGACACACAACTGGATTGGGCTTCCGTTTCCTCACAGGAAAAATGGGTTAATAACAGCACCCACTCCAGAGGATTTCGAACTCTTTCCTATAAACGAAGGAAGGGAAGCCTCCAGAGGATTTTGGGAAGGATCAGTTTTGCATTTTTCACTGCCAACGGCTATTTGGAGAATGGAGTCCAGGAGGACAGAAAGGAATCAAGGGGTCCAGGTGGGATGCTACTGAAGACATTCAGGGCAGAGACGCTAGGTGCTATGACCAAGGAGGGGGGTAAGCGGGGCAGCCCCGAGTGACATTCTGGAGGGCTCTTTATAGGTCACAGGAAGTGTGTGCAGAGTGAGCTCCAGGTACTTGGCTTTGAGACAGATGGCATCCATCTCACTCCTCCGTCATCCCAGGGGAGGGAGGAAGAGCACACACACACACACACACACACACACACACACACAGAGAGAGAGAGAGATTGCAGTCCTACAGCCCAGCTCCACATCACCCAGCAAATCCCTGCTGGTGGACCCACAACCTGCCCTCCTGCCCTGTCCCAACAGCTCTGCCTTCCCCAAGCCAATTTCGAGCAAATCAGTCTCCCAGGTAGAGGGCAGAAAGCTATGAGAATGTTTCAACACAAGACCTGCTCGGGAACAGGAAATAAAGGCTTCTGGGGAGCCTAGAAATTCTCATTAAATGTCGCAGCTCATCACCCACTTTATTGCCGGCACGTTTTCGCCACCAGCGCTGCAATAATCTTTCCAAATGCATAATATTTCACCATTTCGTAAACACTTTATTTCGCCTGAGTCTCACCTGGGAGCCAGGTGGCAGCATGCCTGTTTTATAGATGGAGAAACTGAGGCTCAGAGGAGGGAAATGACCCGCCAGGCTTTGGGGAGGCACAGGGGAAGGGCCACAGCTGTAACAGTGGCAAGCACGTCGGAGTACTGGTACGGTGGAGGCACTTCTAGATGTTTCATTTAGTCGTCCTGATAACAACTCTATGAAACAGATATTGTGATAATCCCCTTCTCAGAGGGGGAAACTAAGGCACAGAGAGGCAAAGGTGCTTGCCTAAGGTCACACAGCCAGCAAGGGGCAGTACTGGGATCCTGACTCAGGAAGGATCACCCCTAAAGAGATCTATCTTTAGTCACCAGCTTATACGTTCTCACAACTAGGCAGGAGGAAGTCAGCTTGATCTGCCCAACGTCCAAGTCACGCCACGTCAGCTACCTGTGGGCTACACAGCCCATGAATTAAGCGCCTGAGAAAGGCCACCAGGAATCACAAATCTGTGTGGATCTCGCTCTCTGGAGAAACTCCAGCCAGACACAGGCTACGCTTTGGTGTCTTCTCGTTCACTGACTTTTAGATTTGGAAACCATACTGATGTTCAGTCAAGGGAGTATGTCCTAGAAGGTCACAGACATAAGCAGCCAGCTTCCAAATCCACATCCCAGAGAAAGTCAGAAGGGTGGACGGGGCGTGTCGCTGGCATGCTTGCTGGTCTCCAATCGTGGGTACAGTGCCCACATGGATTTGTCGGTCCTAGCCACCTTCCAGTCTATGGGGACACCTTGCTCCTTTTCTGCAAGGGTAACCAAGGAGTTGGGGCCTCCCCACGCTTTGGAGCTGTCCAAAGGGATGGGTTCTCACCATTTTTGAACTGCAAATGGAGAGTTAGACACGTTGCATAGAAGACAAGACACATGTTGGGGGCCGAGAGACACCAAGGGCTGGAGGAGGGGGCACGCGTGTGTCCACCCGACCACCCCCAAGGCAGAGAACGCACATGGCCAGATGGCCCTTCCTTTGGGGGCAGGACCCCAACAAAACCTGGGTTGGCTCATGGTCCAGGCTAAGGCTCTGGAGGCCCCAATCTTCTTATCTCGGGGCAGCCTCCCTGCAGACGCAGGAACCTGACAGCCTGACAGCCCGTCACCAGATCACAGCCTGTGTACAGTGAGGGCCCAGAGATGTGTCTCATTTGAATCTCATTCGAGGAAAATGATTAAAGGTTCAGAGGGATTAATTTACAAGGAAAGATTAAAGGAACTAAATCTGTGTAGCTTGGCTTAACCATGACCGAGATTGGGGACTTTGGGAACGTTTCCAAATATTTGAAGAGAGTGGAGACCCTGGGGAGGGGCAGAGGAGAGAAAGGAAATGAAGGGAAGAGGCACCGGAAATGATGACCAAGATGAACCTGGGGAAACTCTGGTCATCTTGGAAACAATGGCTGGCATAGGGGCTCACTGTGCGTGAAGCCCAAGGCTGGGAAGCTTGGTGGACATTACATAATTTAATGGGCGATGCCTGATATCTGCTGTTCAGATGGGGAAACTGAGGCACGGCCGGGCGTCACATGACTGATGAGTATCAGAACGTGAATCCAAGCTGACTCTATTACTGAGTTAACCTGGAATCACCTGGACCATGATTCAGCAAAGCCCTTCTCCCATTCTCTGTGGGCAGAATGTTCTTCTCCACCCATTAATCTAGGGCACGGTCACGTGACTGGTTTCGATGGCTCCAAAACCTCTTGCACTTCCGCCTTCCCTGCCGGAGGAGCTGAGAACCCAGAATGAACCCACGTGGGGCAGGTCACCTGCAACCTGGAGCCTAGCCTAGCTGCCCCCACAGCTTCAACAGAATGGCCCCACCGAGCCAGCCCAGAGGAGCTGCCCTGTCGCCCGCTCTCCAACCACAGATCCTTGGTCACTGGGATAAATGACTGCATTAAGCTGCCAAGTCTGGGGTTGGTTATCGCACAGTTACAGATCTCATGATAGTAGAATGCTGCCCAAGGTCTCCCGTGACCAGGACTAATGCCAACTTTCCAGGTTCATCTCTGACCCCGTGCCCACTGGTACCCTAGGCACAAGATTCTCACAGTTCCTAGAACATTCTTTTGACTGCCATATATCTTGCTTGCTCGCCTTCATTTTCCCCAGCTATACCGAGGCATAATTTACACAAAGTAAAATTCGCCAATTCACAGAGATGTTCTGTTCTCATGGAGTTTATGATTTAATGGGGAAAAAGAGAGTCCCAAATCTCAGTGACGGTTGGTGCCTCAAAGTCTGCGGAATGAAGCTCCTTTATTTTATAATCAATGGGGACACTGAGTCTCAGACAGGGAGACGCAGGAGACCTGGGTGGCTTGACTCCTAGCTCAGTGCTTCCTGCAATGCCCCCACAGCGTGCATCAGGCTGCTGGGGAGGAAGCCTCTTCAGCCAGCCAGTAGGGGTCCCAGCCAGGGTACCAGATAAGATCATGCCTCAGCCCAGTAATTACCAGACCACCTCTCTCAGGGGCTTCTGAGCTGCTTTTAGAAGAGCACGCAGGGTTCAGGTCACTATCTTAGAAAACGGATATTACCTGGGGGGCCGCAGGCTGGCTGGGGAGGGGACAGAGCGGCTTCCTGCAATGCCCTGTGCCCAAGGTTCAGTGGGTGAAGAGGGGTGATGTCGCATCTGCTGGATAAGATCATGAGAACTCATGTGATTCATCAGAAGAACCAGAGATGAGAACATGGGGGCCAGGAGCTCAGGTCAAGTAGATGGACACAGCGGTGAAATCCACAGGCAACGGTGCCAGATGCAAAGGCCTCCAACCCCATTCGGCACACTGGCCCCAGTCCCTCCTGTGTGTATTGAGGACCCCTTCCAGACAGTCACTGAAGGACAGCTTGGTGGCGGCGGGGGGTGGGGAGTGAAATTCAGGAATGAGTGCCATGTTTCATGCGCATGCAAGCGTTCATTCATTCAACAGTGATGACCAAGACACACACACAGAGAGTCTTCTTTCTCATGAGACGCACGAATTACCTAATCATATCCCTGGCAGCTGCTGGATTCAGCCTACAGGTGTCCTGTGACAGCCTGCAGCAGGTGGACAGGACCCAGGCCACCAGTGCAGGGAAAGCAGGAACAAGTCGCCCTCAAGAGACACTTTCTGGTAAAAAGGAAATGTGGCCTGCCAGATGCTCAGGGCTCGGTTTCCCTCTCAAACCAAAGGGTTTTCAAGGACAGCAAATGGGGCTGCCTGGGCATAGGGCAGACCCGGAGGAGGGAGGACAAATGAGGAAGGCACCTTCCCTTCCCTGGTGAGAGGGGAGCACAGTGCCCATGGCCCATGCAGCGGGCACAGGTGAGGAGTGAGGTCCAGAGGCCAGAGACGTGCACAGGTTTCCCAGGGCAGGAACTTCATGGCCTCTCCAACTTCCAAAAGGGAGCCAGGAAGGCTGTGAAGCAGGGACAAACTGAAATGCTAACCCCCGAGCAGGAGCGGAAACTAAAGTTGGGGCAGCTCGTGCACAGTGAGTTACCTATGACCACCGTTATTATTACTTTTGTTATTAACTGCAATTTATTACTGTCCTTTAATATAATGTGACCTGGGCCCGATGATACGGCCTGAGCTCCCCAATCCTTGCAACCCTCAGGTGGTTTTGCCTTCCTGGAGGACCCCCACCCCCAGGCCGTCCCCTCCTCACCAGTCCTGCTGGGGGCCCAGGAGCAGCCCCTCCCTGGCCAGGACCAGTGGGCACAGTGCCCAGGGCTCGTGAAAACATCCTTGTTTTGATTTCTTTTACAACAGGGAGAAGATAGAATAACAACGAATATATAATCATGATCCAGCCTGGAACAGATTTGCCTTTATACCAATGTGGCCATAAAATACACATTTTAAAACTTTTTAAAAAAGATTTATCTTATTTATTTTAGAGAGAGAGAGAAAGAAAGAGACCACAAGGATGGCAGGGGCAGAGGGAGAGAGAGAACCTCAAGCAGACACCAGGCTGAGCGCAGAGCCTGATGGACACGGGACTCGATGTCATGACCCTGAGATCACAACCAGAGCAGAAACCAAGAGTTGGACCCACTGTTAACCCACTGAGTTAACCCACTGAGCCACTCAGCGGCCCTAAAATGTTTTATATGAAGAAGGTGCCCATGGCTGCAACATGGGTAGGCCTGTTAAAGTCACCCTGTGGCTCCTCCCCGCAGGGTGGGGGTGGGGGACATTTGCTCCACCCTTGGCTGCACCCAGGCTGCCCCTCTGCCCCTCCGGGACCTCGGCCCAAGAAGCCTGGAGCCCAAACGAGCTTCCTATTGATTGAGCCGCCATGAGCCTCTGCTGCCTGCCCAGCCCCCTCAACAGATGGAGCCCCAGAGCCGGCGACAGGAAGCGGAGACCGGTGGCCTGCTCCCCCGCTCCCACGCTCCCATGCTTCCCTTCTCTGAGCCACAGGCAGCGGTGTCTCCGGGAGAACCGCTGCTTCCATTTCTTGGTGAGTCCCCCTTCCTTCCCCTTAAATCTAGGGAAGCGGTGATTTAATATTAATATTTATTCATGTACTCAATTCTTTCCCTGTTAAATAATTTCTCAGCTGTCGGAGGCTTCTGAAGGCTAATTTAAAACAGGTGTCACGGTTATCTAACTTATGCCCTCGGATTCTCAGAGAGAAAGGGGGGGGGGACCTGTGTCTCTGCACCCACCACCCACACCGCTCTGCCAGCTATGGGGGTCTCAGCACCATGGACAGAGACATCCTTCGCAAAGCCAAGCCCGTGGGGTGGGGGCACAGGGTAGTTGGGGGGCGACCACGACTCCTCTCTGGCTGGCTAGAGAAGCTGACGCCAGGGCTGGACTCTACAAGGGAGGGGGCGCTGAAAAGGGCTTTCGGGGCTGTGCCGAAAATTCTACGCACACAGAATAACAATAATAGACTAATAGCTAATCCTTGTACAGAATTTACTGTGCGCCTGGCACCACTCCAGGCATGTCACATATATTAACTCATTTAATGCTTACACAACCCCAGTGGGTTCCGAGGTATTACCCCATTTCACAGGGGGGGGAAATTGAGGCAGCAATGGAGGGGTTAGATAACTCACCAGACAACACGTGCCAGTAAGAGGGAGATCAGGGATTTGAACCCAGGAAGTCAGACGTGGGGCTCAAACCTGAGTCTCCCTCCGGGAGGCCAAGAGGCCTTTCTAAGGTACCACTTCCTCGTTGCAAAAGTGCAGGGCGTCACTAGGAGGGTTGAAGGCCGGAGTGAGGCCTCAGCAGGGTTTAGGAGGCCTCCAGGAAACGGCTGGACACACAGTAGGTGTTCTGAAGACAGCCTTGAGCTCTCTCCTTCCAGCCAGCATCCCCCGCCCTTCCCACTGCCTTCCTCTTTCGGACAACCTCACACTTCAAGGTTACATCTGTTACAGCTGATTGAAACCTGAGCGATCTCCTCGAACCTGGCCAATGAGAGTTTGCCACACAGAAGAGGCTTGTCCTGGTGGCAGCTCCGGTCACATCCCTCCAGGCTGCAATTCCTGCTCTGTGACTCTCCAAGAGGCTTCTCAAGAAGATTCCCTTCCCCCCTCAGCTAAACTCACTGACCTCAGGGTCCCTCCATACACACACACACACCCCAGATCCAAATTCAGACTTTCGTTGTCTTCTCCACCCACCAAGAAGCTTGGTTTGCTGTACGCTATGTCCCGAAAACAAAGGGCATATTGAAGATGGCTTTCCAAAGTCCATGTGCCACCTCGCCCAGTCCCATCTCTAAGACACAGGCTTCTTCTCTTGCACAGGATCCCTGCTGTAAACGGAAGGGGGAACCGCCAGCAGGAATGAGGAGAAGGGAGCAAGACATCACAATCACTCCTCGGGTATTATGCCAACCCGTGCAAATTAACAGAATGCAGACCACACCGGATGAGTGTGTTTGTAAACGAGAGATGAGGGGACAGGGCAAGGCGGTAATCAGCTGGGGAAAAACATTTCATCCCGGGAAGCTTGCAGATTTTATGCATGTGTGAGGTGAGCACAGACAGATTCGTGTTTATGTACCAATATGTGTGTGCCCACACACACACAAGCCCACGGTTCTTACCAGCCATCTCTGGGCACGTGCTCAGAGCTCTGTTGGACTTTTCTGGGCAGAGGCAAAACTTCCAGCCCTGGACCCCCAGGCCCTGGGGCCTGGGCCCTTCCGAGAGCACCCACGGACTGGATTACTCCCAGCTCATGACCCTTCCTCCCCACGCAATCCTGAAGTTTATGGAAGGGTCTGTTCCCAAAGTTCACTTACAAGTCAGCCTCTTGGATCAAGCAATACATCTTCCCAGAGAAACAGTGTCCGTAGATGCAATAAACAAGGTCATGGTGAAAAGCATGGACTTGGAGAATGGCACACTTCAGCAAATAATTGAACCACTCTTGCTTCCTCATCTACAAGGGGGAGGGGGATAAAAATATCCACCAGGTTGAAAAAAAACAGGACATAATGCATGTCAAGGACCTGGCATCCAACAAGTACTTTATAAACCGTGGTTGGGGCCACTGGAATCAGCGCTCATGTTGTAGCTCCCTGCTCTCACCACTGACGGCTCTCGGAGTCCCAGGCTGCCCCCCGCCCCCTGCAGCACTCTCGATGCTGAGCGTAGCTGACGAAGACGTTCTATTTATACTTGTGGTCGCCAGTGATTGAAAACAGTGTCTTGGGGGAATTGTGTATGGACTCTTCCCACCTGACCCAGGAAAAAGGAGGCAACTCTCTCCAGAACCTTGCAGGAGGAGGGAGATGGGGGAATGGGTAGAAATTCCCAAACACAAGTTCTGCGGAAACACACTGTATGGATGCAGAGCAGCATTTCTCCTGGGGAAATTCCCCCTCGCAGAGCATCCAGAGCATCCGCCAGGCCCCCGGAGGTGCCCTGCTCACATCATACCCTTCGATCCTGACAGCACATCTGGAAGGTGGGCATGATTGCCCCATTTTTCAGATGGGACAGCGGAGGCTCAGAGAAGCGGGGTCCGTTAGCATCAGGATCACCTGTTAGAGCCCGGGGGAGGCCAAGCTGGGATTCAGGTCTTAGCTCCAGAGTCCATACTCTGCTAACATTGCCATGTCAAATAATGGGAGCCCCATGTGTCTGGGTGCTCGAAACTCAGGAATGTGTAAGCCAAGGATGCCCCCACGCACCTCCCCCTCGGTTATCTGACCAGAGGAAGAATTCTGTCTTTTCCAAAGTAGCTTCCCCATGGACACTGCCTTAAAAATCCTCCTTGTGCCCCCACGGCCCCACACAACCCCGGTCTGGGGAGCCGAAGCATGCTTCCTACCCAGGCCCCTTGTTGTGTGTCCATCATTTAGGCCTTTGATCTTTGTTCTGCAGGTTCCTTGGACCAGGTCAATCACCTGGAGGTCCTTCCTCTTCCACAAGATAGGGGGCACACACCTGGGGGGTGAGCCCACACCCGGGGGCTGTTCGGGGCCTGATGGAGAGCCAGCATCTTATACATTCACTGGTCTGGTGGGCAGGACCTGGCACCAGGAGCAGGGAGTGGGCACCAGCTTCCACCAGGGGCCTCAACCTCTCTCCTCTGAGAGGGCTGGGAGAGTTAATATTAGCACAATCATTTTAATCAGGCCATGATTAACAGGCACATGCATAATTCACCCCGCTCTCCCTCCGCTTTGCTCTTTGCTTTCAGAGGTGGCGGGAACATGGCCCTGGCTCATTAGTGCTCCCTCCACCTAATCTGCCACTCCTCCATGCTGGGGGAGGCAGGGCCCCCCCCACCCCAGTGAGGGGTCCACCTTGGGAAGGATGATTTAGAGCAGACTCTGTTCCAGGGAGCCCACATAAGGGATGGAAAAGAGAAACCTCTTCCCCGGGTTCTCTCCAGGGTACTTGCAGCCAGTACAGGGATGTGGAGAGTCCACATTAACCTTGGACTTCTTCCCCCGACCCCCAGTCCTGCTATCTCTCTAGGGGCTGCTTTTTACTCCATGTCAACTTCCCCTAATCCTTCAAGACTCTTCCTCTTTGCCCTCCGTACCATCTACTGGGGCTAACTCTATATATTTACTTCCCACTGGATGGCCCATTATTTGTCCTAAAATCACATTCTTTGACCTTAGATTTTACTAAATGCCAGAGTTAGAAGGGTGTATTTCCATGAAGCAATCCAATCCCTCCAGACTGTAACGGGGAAACGGAGCCCAGAAAGGCAAGGGACTTGCTCAAGGCTACACAGTACGTGGGAAGAGACAAAGACAGAATCCTGACTTTCGGACTCCCGAGGTGGAGCACCTTACCCAGACTCCACATGAGGGTCATGCAGGTATCTGAACACACAGGTGTGTTTCAGGGGTGGGATAAGTGCCGAGAGGTGGGAATCTGGCTTGGCCACTGGCTGTGTGACTTTGGACAGACTACTCATCCTCTCTGGGCCTCATCATCTGCAAAATGACAGTCATGGGATGGGTCCCACTTCTGGGGACTTATCTTCATGTCATGAAAGAACAGATACTGGCGAGGATGCGGAGAAAGGGGAACCCTCCTACACTGTTGGTGGGGATGCAAGCTGGTGCAGCCACTCTGGAAAACAGCATGGAGCTTCCTCAAAAAGTTGAAAATAGAGCTACCCTATGCCCCAGCAATCACACTAGTGGGTATTTACCCTAAAGATACAAATGTAGGGATCCGAAGGGGCACGTGCACCCGAATGTTTGTAGCAGCAAGGTCTACAATAGCCAAAATGTGGGAAGGGTCCAGATGTCCACCGACAGAAGAATGGATAAAGAAGATGTGGAACACACACACACACACACACACACACACACACACACACACCACAATACTACTCAGGCACCAAAAAATGAACTCTTGGGATGCCTGGGTGGCTTAGTTGGTTAAGCAGCTGCCTTTGGCTCAGGTCATGATCCCAGCGTCCTGGGATGGAGTCCCACATCGGGCTCCTTGCTCGGCAGAGAGCCTGCTTCTCCCTCTGCCTCTGCCTACCGCTCTGTCTGCCTGTGCTCGCTCACGCTCCCTCTCTCTCTCTGATAAATAAATAAAATCTTTAAAAAAAAAAAATGAACTCTTACCATTTGCGACAACATGGATGGAACTAGAGGGTATTAAATAAGTGAGTGAAATAAGTCAATCAGGGAAAGACCGATATCATACGATCTCACTCATGTGGAATTTTAAGAAACAAAATAGAGAAGCATAAGGGAAGGGAGGGAAAAATAAAACAAGATGACGTCAGAGAGGGAGTCAAACCATAAGAGACTCTTAATCGTAGGAAGCGCACTGAGGCTGCTGGCGGGGAGGACGGGGTAGCTGGGGGGCGGGCCGGAGGAGGGCACACGAGAGGGTGAGCAGGGGGTGCAGACGAGCTTGACGGTTCACTGGCCTCTACCTCTGAAACTCATAATATACTATATGTTAACTAACGGAATTTAAATAATTTTTTTAAAAGCATGCAGAAAGCATCTAGCCCCAAAGCCTCACAGACCAGAAGGGCTCACTAAATGGCACCATTTGGCTCTGGGGGGGGTGGGGGGGGGTTGCCCAGAATCAGACCGAGACAAGGATTTGAGCGTGTGTCATTTCTCTGGGAGGCTCTTCCTGGCAACACAGCCCGGGCCCGGCGGAAGCCAGACAGAGTGTGTTTTCAGGCGGCTCCGGCTGGGGGTGACCAGGGCTCCAACCCTGGCAAACACTGGGAGACAGAGTCACCAGACCCCAGGGGAAGAGGTGGCAGGGTACCAGGTGGGCACAGCGGGCTCTGCCAGGTGGGGAAGCCCCATGGCAAGGAAAGGCAGGAGCCGGCGGCTGAGGTGGGCGGTTTGCTCTGAAGTGAGGGGAGAGGGGGATGCGGGGTACCCAGGGCTTCTGTTCTACCCGGAAACGGCTTCTGTACAACCCGGGATGGGAGGAGGGACTCCTGGGTCGTCTCACCAGCTCTTCCCCCAGTGCCTTCAGACCCAGGCGCTCCCCTCACTTCAAAGCTCCCATCCTGTCCGCGGCAGGAAGGACGGTAATGAAGCGTGAAGGTTTGGGACCAGATAAAAGAAGAACTGCCCATCTGTGAAGATGCTTAAACACTGGCTAGGAGCATTTGGGGGAATGTGTGGAATTCCTTCTCTGCGGTGCCCCAGGGGCTCTCGGGTGACATGGCGGGGGTGGGGGGAGGACAGCGGGCAGTGCTGCTGAGATGCTGAGAATCGGGGTGTCCGCGGCAGGGGTGGAAAGCAGCACAGACCCCACAGCCCCGGGGAGGGGGGGGTTCTGCCCGCTGCCTGCATCCCCTGCGGGCACACGCCGCTCAAAGAGACACACTGATCAAAGGGACACGCGAAGCCACAGAGCAAAGGGGCTGAGCTTCCTGGAGCACCCACGTGGGTGAGGCATTATTTTTATATTCAGATAAACCGAGAGCCCGTCTATCCTTATCACAGAATACTACTTAGCAATAAATAGTAACGAACCACTGATACTTGCACCATCTGAGTAAATCTCAGCATTATGCTGAGTGAAAAGAAGCCAGACCCGCAAGACACAAACTGCTTGATTCTATTTATAGACAATTCTAGAACAGTGACCGGGAGCCAATAATGGTTGCCTGGACCCAGGGTGGGGACAGAGGGGACATGAATGGACTTTGGGGGCTAATGGATTTTTTCCCCCTGTATCTTGATTGTGGCGGTGTTTGCATGAATGCACACATTTGTCAAAAGTCCTATAATTGGACAATTAAAACTAGTGATTTTTGTAGGTAAATTATACCTCAGCTGAAGCTGATTTTAAAAATTAGAAAAATTAATAAACCCAATGTATCTCAGAGTGGGATGACTTGGGAATCAAGGCACACACAACAGACACACAACACACACATAGAACGTATCACACACAACACACACACACACTCCCCAGAGATACCTGACTACTGTAGAAGGTACACACCTTGGAATTCAGACAGATAGATGTTCAAATTCCAGCTCCATCCCCTCGCAAACTGTGTGACTTTGGATAAGTCATGTCACCTCTATGTGCCTAAATGTTCTTGTGTGTACAATACCGTTATGGATCGAATTGGGTTCCCCCAGAACTAATACAAAGAAAATCCTGATCCCTACTGTGACATATTTGGCAATGGGGCTGTTAGCAGATAATTAAAAAATTGAGGTGACGTGAGGCCACAGGGTTGGGTCCTAATCCAAAACCACAGGTGGCCTTATGAGAGCATGGGGGGCAATCTCTCCCCCCATGAGCCCGCAGAGGCAAGGGCGTGTGGGTGTAGAGAGAGGGTGGTCATCTCTTAGCCCAGAAGAAAGCCTCTCCAGAAACTGGAGACTATGAGAAAAACCAGTGTCTTGTTACAGCCACCCAAGCTAACTAAGGCAATGGGGGATGCCAATTGTGTTATTATTGTGAGGATAACATGAAATTTTATGTACAAAAGTGCCTTCTTCCAGGACACTCGTGCTCAATAATCTTTAATTATTTAATACAGGGTGTTAGGTGGATACTTCCAGCTCCGATAACAGGAAACCACCAATGTTGCAAATATATGATCTCACTTAAGAAGTCCCGAGTGAGGGGACTCCAGGGCTGACGAGTTCAGTAGTCCAGGCCCTCATCGAGGTCCCAAGTCTCATTACCTTTCTTCCCTGTTCCCCTCAGCCCATTAGCCTAACTCCCCTCATGGTTACAGGATGGCTGCAACAGTTCCAGCCATCAACTGCTGTCCCGGAAGGAAGAGGGACCATTTCTTTCCATGTGCGCCCTTTTGTTAGTTCATCGATATAAGCATCTCCTAGAAGCCCTCTTGCAGATTTCCTCTCGTTGGCCAGAACCCTGTCAGGTGCCTATGACTCCACCCATCCCTGGCAGAAAGATGGGGACAGCCAAGATTGGCTTAGCCTGAGACCAATCAGGACTCGGCCCTTGAGGCTGGAGGTGGTGTACCTTGGTGAAGTCCATGTCCACATGGAGAAAGGTGAATTCCTGAACAAAATTAAAGTCTTGTTAAAAAAGAGTAAAGATGGGGTGCCTGGGTGGCTCAGTCGTTAAGCATCTGCCTTCGGCTCAGGTCATGATCCCAAGGTCCTGGGATTGAGCCACATCAGACTCCCTGCTCTGTGGGAAACCTGCTTCTCCCTCTCCCTTTGCCCCTCCTCCTGCTTGTGCGAACTCTCTCTCTCTCTCTCTCACTGTGTCTCTCTGTCAAGTAAATAAACAAAATCTTTTAAAAAAAAGAGTAAAGAGTGAGAATGGTTGTTTGGCAGGTGATCAAGAGAGTTGGTGGCAAGAAATAATACAAATGGCTTTTGTTTACTGAGTGCCTGTGGGCTTCAGCTCACCCTAGCAGGGGACGTGAGTTCCCATTTTAGGGCAGACTGAAAGGGAGGCTCAGAGAGGAAGTCAGTGGAAAGGGCCACATGACTGACATATGGCAGATCCAGAACTAGAACTTTCCATCTCTGAGGACTGGGCCCTTACAGCTCCGCTAGCCACTTCCTCGTCATGGCTATTACTTCCCAGTTAGTATTTTTACCCTCACCGGGATTTCAGGGACCATCAGGTGCTCCCTGGTCCAGAGCAGAAAGAAGAGTCATTTCCTGTCCACGATGCTGGGAGAGCCCTGGCTCCTCCTCTCTCTGTGCCTCCACAGCCCACGGACAGGAGGGAGGCCAGGGGTCCTTGTAGAGAGAATCGTTTCTAAGTGAAGCAACAGGTGCGCCCATTCTGGGCTGGTCTTTTTACCATGGATACAGTCTCATGGAGTCTGGGGAGGTTCTGGGAAGAGGGGGTCTTGAAATCCCATGACCTACTCATTTCTTCGCATAGTACACACACACAGAAGTTTCCCCTGAGTCTTCAGAGGCTACTCTGCACCCAGCCTCACTTTCCCAGGCACTTCCATGTGTAGCCTCTCCCACTGCCCTGCCTGTCTGCCCACTCCTGGCTTTACCAAGCTGTACCTCTCACCCGGCATGCCCTCCTCCCTGCATCCACGCCAGCCTGACCCCCTTAAGTCCACCCCCTCCAGAAAGCCCTTTCTTATGACGCCACCTACTCTAACATCTCCCCTTGCTGAATGCAAGGGCACTTTGTAGACAATGCCAGTGGGTCCCAAATCTGCAGCCTGTTAGTACCTAGGAAGGGTTAAGGGTAAAGTAAAATTTCCCCAATCTGTGTAACGGCCGGGATGAAAAAGCATGATTGTGTGTGATGAAAAGCATGAATTCTGGAATCGGGCGGCCTGGGTTCAAATTGTTCTAACAAATGCTGCTGTGCAACCCTGAGCACATTAATTGACCTCTCTGTGCTTCAATAACTTGCCCCTCCCCCACCCCCTTTCCCGGTAAAACAGACACTAATAGTACTTAAACCCATAGGAGGGTTGTGAGGTTAAAAAAAAAAAAAAAAAAAAAAAAAGCACAGCACCTAGAATAAAATCAAGCAACCAGAAGACATTCGATACCTAATAGGTACTTTGACTGATTGAATCAAACTCTCTGAACCCTGACCCCTGTGTTTTTCTGTCTTGTCCCAAATGGGTCTTTTGTGGCCAGCCAGCAAGGATTCAAGGTTGGCCATTAGTAAGTCGCCAGTCTGTCTTCTTAGAATCCCTATCCAGAAATGGTCATTGGCTCCCTTTTACCTCTAAGACCCTCTTCCTCAGCTGGACATCAGGTCCCTAACCTCTCTCTCATCTCTCCCCCCCTTGCCCTCCACTTGCATCCGTCCAGGTGGGAGCAGGAGTCCCCAGATGTGGCATGGAGGTTCAGCTGTGCCTTTGCCCACGCTGGGTCCTCTAACTGTGCCTTTCCTGTGACGGCATCAGCACCACCACTTCCCAGCAATGGCAAGGGTGGGGCTCGGGGCTGCTGAGGGCTGAGGCTCGGGGATGGAGCCTGAATTTGAGCACGGAGCTCTGTGGCCCCAAGGCATGCCCTTAGCCATTAGCCATGATGCCTTCCTGGCACGGCTGCTCTGTTGAACCTCTTGCAGCCCCATGTGCAGAGAACAGTACCTCCCACCCCCACTCATAAAGACCCTGCTCCATTCCTGCCTTAGGGCCCAAGTGCTCCCAGCCACCCTGCACACAGCTTGTAGAGTTAAGCAGCAGGCACCCACACTGTGGACCCCAAACTCTTTTGCACCAGGAAGCCCATCTGCAACCTCTTCCTCCCTCCCCAGTACTCCGGGGCTGGCAAAGCCGGCTCTCCCCGCCAGACAAGCTGCAATGCATACGCCCTGGCAACAAGCTCATCTTCCCCACTTGCCAATCAGACGTAACCAGCTCTGTGAGAACTCCCTGCCCCGGGCCGCCGTGCACGCGCAGGGGTGTTCCAGCCATCAGCAAAGACACTTGCTAACGCGGACCCCTGTGCCACCGTCCTCAGGATGGTGGCAATAGCAGAGGAGGCGGGTGATTTCCCTGAGGTCCTCCGACGAAAATGGAATCAACTCTTGAACCCGTGGGATGCCTTTGTGCATAGGGAAGAGCAGAAGACCCCTGCAAAACCAGGGGACCCCGCATCTCAGACGGTGCCGGAGGGAGGGCTACAGGACGATCACGGGAAAAGCAGGAAGGAGGAAATGTTAGGGCTTTGTTCTTCGGCTGCTCCTGGGCACCGACGGAAGTCCCCAAGCATGGGGCCCGGACCTCAGCTCTCTGCTCTTCCTCCACTCGGCAACTCACTCCGCGCCAGGCGCCCCCAGGGCTCGGCGTGCCCGCGGATGTGCCCGCATGCAGGGCCTGCCTGCAGAGGGAGGTTAGAGAGAATGGCCTCGCTCATGAAATATTAACACTGTCCATTTGCTCGTATGTGATTGCACCTGCTGGGTGAGCAGTTCCCTCGGCAGCAAAACCATTGACAAGCTCTGAGCTCTCCCTTCCTGCCTCCAGTCCTGTCTTTATTGTAACCCCTGCACACACACCCCCCCCTGCCCCAGGGCTCCGTGAGCCCCTGAGCTGCCCACCGGTACCCGCCCCCACCCGAGCTCTAGCTCAAGAGCCTCGTGTTTCTTACAGACCATGGCCAGGCAAGTTACAGAAGCAGGGTTCACATCCCAGCTTTGCCGCCGACGAGCTGGGTGATCTGGAACGGGTTCTGGACACTTCTCCTGCTGGGGAAAGGCGAGGCTCTGCTGTGCTGACATGCGATCAGCGTACTAGGTTAATCCCAAGAGAGGCAATGCCTTTTCTCTTCCATCCCTTGTCCCTCATGCAACATGAAGGGTCACTGAGGACAAGGAGGAGGAGACAGAGGAACGGGGTGTCCTGGTGCGTCCAGCTGGGAAGGCATCATGGAGACCCAGTGGTCCAGTTCTGGGCCGATTCCTGTCTTCTGTGTCGCTCCTCCAAGTGGCCGTGACTCGGGCCACAGGGAGGGGTTCCGTGCCACTAAGAAGCCCAGACGCCGAGTTGAGTGATGCTTTGATATCACAGCGATTCTTATTTATGCAACAATGTGTGTGTTCAGCGTGCTGCTAAGTCCTTAAGCTGCCCAGTACCAGCCATAAAAGCCTCCATATATCACCCTGAATTCCCTTCCTGGGTAGTTTAAAAGAATGAGAGGTGACTTAATGGCAGTGTTTAAGGGTTATTATATATAAGTTAACGGCCAGATGCTCTTCCGTGGCGGGCAGAGGGACGTGGCAGGGGCTCTAGCAGGAGCAGCGGAGACCCTCTTTGGAGTTCAGGGGGTTTCTTGTTTCTTCGCCCCGCCCTCATCCCAAAGGCAGCAGGTGGACCCTCTGGACTCCCGAGGTCTCTACCAGCCCTGGGAGACACTCTGGTCTGCGGTTCTGAGCTGCCGGCTCTCCTCCCAAGAATGTGATCTTTCAATGGAGAGCAGATGCTCCTATAATAGAAGTGATGGAGGTTTCGGCCAACCTGGCTCGGGAGAACAAGGGAATGTGGGAGAGGACCCAGCCCAGGGATCTGCAGCCAAACACAGTAATTTAGAGTGGCACCCGGACCCTATGGACGGTAAGGGTTTCCTGCCCAGCCAGCACCTCCTGCCACAGGGAATGGAGAAAGCCAGGCTCTTCCTCTCCCCCAGGTCAGCAGGGGTGGGGGGCAAAGGGGAGGCCCAGCATGTGCTACCCCATCAGGTCATGAGGGTGAAGATACAAAACCAGCTTCCAGGCACACAGGAAGGGTCCTTTTCTTGTAAGAATGGAGCAACAAAGGACACACCATAGCTCCGCACTGGCTTAGCCAAATCCACCCTCTGTGGGAAAGGAGAGGGTTTGGCACGGCAGACAGTTATGGTTCAGGAGCACGAAACCCCGACCTAAGGATTCCCGTTCCTTCAATCACCCCCATCTGAGATCCTTTCCCCAACCAGCACCGGGGTGCAGGGAGAGAACACCGGCTGCCCTACCTGTTCCTTAATTTGACTTTCAGCAACGGGTGTCACCTTGGTGTCAAATTTCCTCCTAGGCAAGACAGGGACTAATAACACCCAATCTGCGGGGTGCAAACAAGCATTACATGAGACGAAGAGCCATGCCTGGGGTCCCTCCCTTCTCCTCGTCTCGTTGGGCTTCCTCAACCCACTGTGGTCCCTTGGACCAATCCCCACCGTCCTGCTGATGACTTTGGTCATCGCTTGTTCCTCTACGACACACTCTTCTCTGGTGCTCAGGGGTCCGTGCCAGGCTGTGTGAGCTCAGCCACTGCCGGGACGCCCAACCCACATGCAGAGCACTGATGCACAAGTTGGACCTTTGCGTGCTTGGGGGGCCGCTCGCTCAGCATGCAAACTCCAAAAAGCACTCATGTGCTCGGCTTGCCTCATGAGAAGGGGGAGTCCGGGTCTCCCACAGACTCCCCCACTCCCAGCCACTTCCCTTCGTTCCAGAGTGGAAAGAGACCCCGCCCCATGAGGGTGGTCTCTACCTTCCTGCTCCTGCCCTTGTGCATCAGGGGCCCTCCCCCTCGCACCTCCCTCCCACCTGCAGAAACCCTCCCCCACCCCAGGGACTCAGATCTGAGCCACTACACCCTTGCCTGCCTCCCTCCCCCATTTCAGCTTTGGAGAACAGTGGAGGCCTGGCCCATGTGTTCCAGCTGCCCCCCCAGACCAGGGGCCCCCAAGAGTGGACATGTGGACACTCCCGGCCCCATGCTCTGTACCTCCCGGATGCTTGGTAAACATGGGCTGTTCTTCATAGCGAAAATCACTGCAGCACATCGAGCCTCTGTTGTGGGCCAGACATGGAGCTCCACGTTTTACAGACATCATCTCATTTTATCCTCTGGGCAGCTCTGCCAGCGAGCTATTAACCGTATCATTTATAAGAAGTGAGATCCTGAGACTCTGAAAGAGTGACTCCCCCAAGGTCGTCCTGCTGCCTGTAAAGCATCAGGACTTCAGGCCAAGTCAAAGTGACCCCCAAACCTGCCACAACCTTCCCCGTGGACCAAGCTCACTCAGAGGGCAACCTAGGAGAACGAGGCAAAGAGAACACTCATTTTTCTCAATCAGTCCTGATTTCAGATACTCAAATTCAGACACTGAGGAGGCCTGACGATACAGTTAGAAAAATACACAAGATTAAAAAAAATAAATAAAAGGCAAACCAAGGAAAAATATGGAGGACTCTGCTATGGACTGAATTGTGTTGCCCCTGAAATTCATATTTGGGGAACCCTTACCCCCAGGGTCCCAGACTGTAGCTATATTTGGAGACAGGACCTTTAAGGACATGATTGAGTCCCAGTAGGGTCATGAGGGTGGGCCCTCATTCAACCTGACTGGTGTCCTTGTAAGAAAAGGAAATTGGGAAACACAAGGGACACCAGTGATGTGTATGCACAGGGAAAAGACCCTGTGAAGACCCAGTGAGAAGGCAGCCATCTATAAGCCGAAGTCAGAGACTTCAGGAGTTAATTTAAAATGAGGACACCTTAATCTTGGACTTCTGAGCTCCAGAACCATGAGAAAATAGATTTCTGTTGAGTCCACCTCATCTGTGGTATTTTGTCATGACAGCCCAAGCAAACCAATACAGTCTCTTATGACAAACAGTATCCTTTATATATAAAGAGTTCCTAGAAATCAATAAGAAAAAGACCAGCAAACTTATTAAAAATGGGCAAAAAATGTGACGGGTATTCACAAGAAAAAAATTCTGATGGCTCATAAACCTATGAAAAGTTGCTTAACTTAACCCCTCCATAACCAATTCAAACTGCACCAGGATGCCATCTTTTAACAGATTTCAGCTGGATACTGCCAAATCGCCATCTACAAGCTTGCATACTTTATACCCGATTATAAAGATCTGCTAACACCACTTTTGGTAAGACCGTGAGAGAACAGAGAAGGACTTTCCGGCATGGCTGGTGGGAGTATGAAGCATGCAAGCTTGTAGATGGCGATTTGGCAGGATCCAGCTGAATGAACAAAGAAAAGGAAAGGGAGAATCGTCTTCACATCAGGGGACTCCACATTCTTCCCTTTCTTGGCTTCTTTTTCAGTAAAGCAATTTACCAAATCGGTAAGTAAACTGGATTTGATATAATTAAGGACTATCACTGTACTTCCCTCTCCATATAAATGAATTTTCAGGAAACAGAAAACTTCCTCTGTTAGGTCCTGACCCAGGTTTGGGGTTCCAAAGTTAAGATCTCCCCACTTAATTGCAGGAAGCACCTCCCCCACTGTCCTCAGGAGATGAAATGAAATAAGACCTTTGTGAATGCTTGGGTTCCTTCCCCTCTCTGCACTCCCCAAAGGGACAGTGGGGCTGCACCAATGGGGCTGCAGGGAAGGTGGCAACATGCAGCCTTCAACATAATCCCAAGTGGATGCAAAGTGCAGGCTTGT
The DNA here is from genome assembly GCF_964662115.1 of Mustela nivalis. NCBI lineage: Eukaryota > Metazoa > Chordata > Mammalia > Carnivora > Mustelidae > Mustela > Mustela nivalis. The sequence continues at coordinate 11,922,934 of NC_139029.1, read as the reverse complement.
TTCATGAGCCTTACCTCCTATTGGGGAAACCAAGGCCAACGTGCCTGACCTGGACAGACTTGTCCAGAGCCACGGTTCCCATGAAAGGATCTCCTCCCCAGTGCCAAGCAAATACAGGTTTCCAGACCCAGCTACCCTCCCACACTGCTGCACCTGCCTCAGCTCCTCCCCTGCCCTCCTCCTCATTCATTCCCCTTGAAACTCCTCCTCCAGACCTCCTCCCGCCCCTGGGGGCCATCAACACCAGCAACACATTAATAACCGCTGCTTTCACAGCATTTACCACCTGCTTGGCACTTTTCTCTTCTTTTCTCCTTTACATATTCATTTCTTTGCAACAACCCTACAAGGTTAGTAGTATTATGATCCTCATTTTACAGTTTAGGAAATAGCCTTGGGGAAGTAAAGCAGTCTTGGCCAAAGTCAACAGAACCAAGCTGAGAGCTCAGGCCTTCTCGCCCTGGATTGGGGCAGCACCCAGCCCCTGCTGTGATGCCCCCAGACCCCACAGAGACAGACCTCTTCAGTTCCCAAGTCACCCCAGAGTGACCAGTTGTCATCTAACCGTCACTTGTCCACTTCCTGCATGACCCCCTTCCACTGGCCTTCCAGTGACTACCCCGACCGGCCCCTCCTCTGGTGGGACACCAACCAGGTCTTCCCAAGCCCTGTCTTGGCTACCCCAAGTGCAAAGCCTCCTCTGGGATGTAGCCAACCTGCCTCAGGATCTCACTTTGTGTCATCGTTCCTCCCATCGTTATGATCTGTAGCGCCAGCACTGGTAGGTTTCGTATCCTTAGATTGGTAAAGTTTCTATCATACGGGGAAGGAAAAGATTATTTACTGAGCACCTACAACATATCGGGACTGATGTTACGCTTTATTATATATTAATAAATCCTATAAGATGGGAATGATGACTCTCTTCCGCAGCTGAGAAAATCAAGGCTCAGAGAGGTTAAGTGACATACCCAAGGTCACACAGCACTTAGAGGGGAAGCTGGGACTGAAACCCAGGCCTGCTTCACCTGCTTGGTCCTGAAGTGTCTGTGTCTTAGGTCCTATCACTGTGCCTCTGGCAGTGAATGCTTGATCAATATTTGGCCCCTTTTTGCAATGACAGGGCCTATTCCCACCACATTAGACAGCTGTGGCAGGAGTGGGGAGCACATCTGTCAGGCATCTGCTTTCCTTTTAAGCAAATGGTTTTTTTTCTAATGCCCGCTTCACGGCTTTTCCTATCCTTGAAAAACCCTGGCAGGCCTCTCAGCTAGGGGACTCCTGAAGGCTCAGCCTCGTTTGTTCTCCTGTCACTGGTGGGACATCTGGAACGAGTGTTTGCAGTGTGAGCAGCGGCCTTGGCGTCTGCCCGATAAGCCCCAGGAATGCAGGCTGTGATGGCTGGGGTGCACTTCTGGCAATCAAGTAGGTGTCCGCAGGCCCAGCAGAGAGAGCACGGGGCTGGAGTCGGCGGGCCTCGGCGGGCACCCCAGCTCTGTGATCTCAGATTTGATATCTATTTCCTCATCTGTGGCACGGGGCTGAAGGCAGTGCCCACGGGATGGCTCGCTGCACACAGAAGAAGGTGGGCAGTGAACGCTGGTTATTTCTCCCTCTTGGGCTGGGCAGGGGGCCGAGGATTGTGGGTGGAGAAAGGAGGCCAGCGGCAGGAGCAGAACCAGAGCCCAAGGCTTTGTGCCCATGATCCCTTCCTGGGGTGCACCTGGGTGCAGGGAGCGCAGGAGGTCATGGTCACCTCCCAGCTGGCCAGCTAGATCAGCTGCCTGGAATGGCCACCTGACCTCTCTCTCTCTCTCTCTCTGCTGTGCGAGATCTCAGAACAACACCTATCATTTGTTGATCACATACTATGTCCTAAGTGTTTAAAGACTTCATGTCATTTATTCTTTCAATACACACTGTAAAGTAGATTTAGCCCATTTTACAGATGGGTCTATTGAGGCTCAAAAAGACTACAGAGCTGGTTAAGTCTCATAGCTAGGCTCAAACTCCAGCGTGTTCTTCCAAGGAGACGGCTGCTTGTCTTACACGGAACCTAGGCTGCAACTTTTCTACTTGTTGATAACACGTCTCAAGCCAGTTAAGAGGAATTCCCGCTAACAGCTTTCTTCTCCCCCAAGCCCTGCCCTTCTCACATCTCCCACCCGGTCCATCCTGGAGGACCTGTAAGTGCTTCTGAACTTGTATTCTGGAGACCTGGAATCATGTCAGGATTCAGCTGCTCAAAGGGGAGGGAAGGGAGACAGGAGGCAGAGGGAACCCACAAAGATGCCACAACACAGTGTTTCACCAGCTCCCTGTTTAGAGTCTTCCATGGCTCCCTAGTGCCTGCCTTCCCCCGATTCCAAAGGGCACCCTGCCTTGGAGCACCTCCAGCAGAGAGATGCAGCCTCAACCTGGACCCACTTGCTGACCAGTCTTTCATTGGACAAATTTGCCTTGGGCAAGCAGAGGGTCCCAGAGCCACGCCGGACACCGGGCGGCTGGGTGAACAAATAGAGTGGCCTGTACCCCATGGAGCTCACAGTTGGCCAGGGGTGGCGCCTGCTAAATGTTCAGTGATAGCTCCGTGTGACAGATGCTACGATGCGGGTGGCAGGGGACAGACAGAGAGGCCATCCAACCCAAGAGTTCTACAAGAAACCCAGGGTAGGGACCCTCAACCAGGTCCCAGCACCACCACCCCCACATCCCAATGCGCCCAAATATCCCACATTTCTCTCTCTTCCAGACCCCCCCTCGGCTGCTCTCTCCAAGTCTCCTGATCTGTGTGTCCGGGGGATCCCCACTTTTCTGAGACATCTCTTCTAACCACACACACCTGCAGATTTCCCGCTGTCCCCCATCCGTATGCTTTAGCACTTAGCCGAGGCTCGGAGAGGGGAGATGACTTGCCCACGGTCTCCCCGTAAGTAAGTATACAGTGGGGGTCTGAGCTCAAGCCCCAGGGCCCTGCAAAAGGCAGAGAGAGATAGAGAGAGGGAGAGATCACAAGCTTCCGCAAAAATTCCAAAGGCAAAGACAGAGGAATGACCCCTGAGCAAGGACAGGCAGGAAGGCTCCCAGAGGCACCGGCTGGCCGCGCCACCCTACCATGGGGCGGCAGACCCCCGGGCCCGGGTGGGTGGGCAGCACCAGCTCAGACAGCCCATCAGACGGCTATTAGCAAGCCGTCCATCCAATTAGGAGCCCGTAATTAAAATTCATCTTCATTCCTACCGCACAATATTAAACCACAAACACTTCATTATATGCCTCTTACCTCGCTGATCTGCATAAACGGGGAGAAACACTTAACCACTGGCAACACTAATTAATGTCGGGGGTGCTCTGTGGCTTTGGTGGCCTGCTGGCAGCCTCTGCTCGGGCCAAGGGAGAGTCATGGGCGGGACACAGGTGGGGTTGGGGGTGCCACAGGCAGGGGGTCCTGGAGTTGGGGTAGAGTGGGTAAGACGTCACGGGCGGGGACACTGAGGGACTTCTGACTTCCCTCTGCACTTGGGAGCGCTGGGGCAGGTGGAGGAGGCACCGTGCTTGGCCCGAGGAAAATCCCAGTCCGATGGGGAAAGAAAGACCCCACACTAGGATCTTCTTGGTTTGGCGGGGAAGACAAGGTCCTAACTTTGGAGCGTCCCAGGCAGGTGGGACCTGCGCAGTCTCTGCCCCAGGAAGCTCGTGGTCTAGTTCCCCCCTGAGCAAAGGCCTACTCTCTGGTGGAGACCCAGCCCTCCGCCTAGGGGGCCCGGAGTCAGAGAGGGGAAACAGCTCTACCCCTGGAAGACTCACCCATTAAGAGGCAATGTGGGGGAAAAAAATCAGTGTTTGGAGGCAGGCAAACGGAATACGGGGCCCCAGCAAAGGTACTTATCCTCTCTTAACCGCGCTTTGCTCATCTGTAAAATAGGCACTTAGATTCCCATTAGTGGCCGCAGCCAGGGAGAAAGCAGGGCCCGCCAGGCTCACCTGTGTCACTGAAGATGAGTGTGGAACAGGCCTGGCCGAGAGGGGCAGGAAGCCAAGGCACACACAGGGAGGGGAAGGGGCCAGGGAGGCCTTACGGATCCCCTGCCTGGGGAGTGTCCAGTTTGGGGGCCCACACTGGAAGGACTTTGGGAACCAGAACTTGCCTGAGCTCACCATGCAGTGCGGGGCGCCATGACCGGGGTCCTGCCCTGTCCAAGCCAGCAGACAGACAGGGAGACCGTGCTGGAGCTCTTAAGACCAGGAGAGCACCCTCCGCGCCCCAGAACGTCCTGAGAGGGGGAGCAGAGAAGGCGGGAAGGCCGAGGGGTTCTGGTTTGGGAGGTCACAGCGCGTTGCCAGACAAGTCTTTCTGATTGCGAATGTCATTTCCAGGAGCCCCTGACTCCAAGACCTCAGTCCTCCCCACCCCCTCCGGGCCGCACACTCACGGCTCCTCACCTCACTGTGGCCTCCCGGCCAAGCTATGCTTCCCTGGCCACACAGACTCAGAGAGGAAAACCAGGCCGTTGGCTGGGAGGGGGGACTACGATTGCGTGGGGTCTTCCTCCACGCTTCTTATGAGCCCCAGGTTCTCAATGTTTACATTATATTAATCAGAGAAAGACCCAGAATGCTGCAGACCTCCCTCAGCATCCTCATTATAGGGGAACCCCGGGGCGGTGAGGGGAGTGGCCGGTGGCTTTGCTCTTGCCTTTCCCCAAGGAGCAGCCCCTGGGCTTGAAGCCAAGTGGGCCTGGACTTAAATCCCAGCTCTGCCTCCCACGGGCTGTGCATCCTTAAGCAAGTCACTCACACTCTCTGAATTGGTTTCCTTACTTGCAGAGGAGAGAGGAGGACCTGCCCTTGAAAGGGCACGAGGTAGGGTCATGCGGGAGCAGCGCTTCGCTGGCACCGAGCGTCCAGACCACACCGGACCTCCTCCAACCCTGGCTGCTGCCTCGCAAAGGTCGATGAGAAAGAAATGACCTTTCTTCCCACCCAGGCAGAATGGTCCTCGGGGATGCCCAAGGCCAGGCAGAGCCCCGCTCCTCCCGACAGGGCGGCAGCTGGCCTGCTGTGTCCGGAGGGGCCCGCCAGCAGCCCCGGCCCACTTACCCGGATTAGTTCCCAGCTGGGTAACTATTTACACAGGCTGCCAGGCCGGTGGTACATCATAATTATATATTATATGTATTAATACTTCACCTTTCGCCAGCACTGCATCTGGGCCCGTCAAAACATGAACCAACATTAATCAATTAAGCTTCCAGCCTCCCTGACCGACTGTAGTTATTAGCTTCCCCTTCCCTCCCCGAGGGGGTGGGGAGCAGGGCTCCGCCAAGGTTACAGCCCTGCACGGGCTGGCCCTCCTCCACTACCCCTGCCCCATGTGGGGCGGCATCACGTGGGCTCACCATCCACCCCCAGGCTTGATCTCAGGGGTGCTGTGATGTCCCTGGACCCTGGTTTTTTGCAAGGAGCTAAGTCCTTCCATGAGGTGCCCCAGCTCTTGCGAAACCCTGGGCCCCACAAGCCCTATGCCCTCCCCCTCTGGGGGCTCAGCAGCATTGCCCTTGAAGTGCGTGGCCGAGCCGGCTCCAGTAGCCGCCCCCCCCCCCCTGCCCTGGGCTATAGCTACTTCGGGATGAGTCCTTAATACCTACCCAGCTCACTGTACACAGATGCCAGATTCTGATTCCCATGGCAACCCTAGAGAGCACATTGGTATTGTTATTTCCATTTCGCAGACGAAGGAGCAGAGGGAGGCCTTGAAAGGCTAATGGCGCGTCCAAGGTCACAGGGCCCCAGTGTGGCAGAGTCGGGACTGAAACTCGGGTCACTCCTGGGGCAACTCCCAGGCATGGGTGAGGGTGACTCTGTGCTGCACACAGTGCTAAGCACTGGGGTAAAGGGTCAGCTCTGTTGTCCGGGGGTCACAGTGGGGGGGCAGGCAAGAGCACAGATGACAAAGGTAAGAAATGAAATCCAGGCACATACAAAGTGCCGTGGGACCAGGGAGCAGAGGGTAGGGGAGCAAGGAGGCAGAGCAGTGGCTTCTGGGCTAGAACTTGGGAGGACATAAGGAGGGGTTAGGGAGGGATGCTTTCTAGCCAGGAACAACATGAGCTAAGCCATTTAGGCCCAGAGAAAATGCGGTTGCCTGTGTAGCCCAAGTTCATCCTCTTCCCTCCCCTGTCCTCTCTCCCTTATTTTCTCTTCCATAGAAGAGGAACTCTAGAGACCCCTGAGGCTGGCTGGAATCTGCAAAGATCCTGGAGGACTGCCTGGAGAAGGAGTGAATCTAGCAGTCCTGATCTCGTGGCGCTCTCAGCCTCAGTGGGGACCGGCAAGGGGGCATGAGTGAGATCCCCAGGTGCCCAGCCCCTGTCACCCCCAACCCCTCATGGCTGGCTGGCTCTCCCCGGGGACAGCGTCCCTCTCTCTGCTCTGACTTCGGCATCCCTAAAAGGGAAGCATTCTCAGCACTATCTGCGTCACAGTCAGAAATGCGTGTGTGCTCTCTCAGGGCAGGACCCAGCACAGAGTCAGGGAGGCGACAGGGCCGACCCCGGTCCAGGCACTAAGGCCAGGAAGAGAAGCCTCAATGGCCACTTGCGGCTCTCCCAATGCTTTCCTCCATTGCCGAGTAGAATCTGAGGCAGCTGAGGGCATGCGGCTTTAAACGGGAAGGTTTCTGTATGGGAGGAGGAAGGTTTAAGCAAAAGCTGGGGCTGCCAGGCTTGAGGGGGCAATGCTGTGCTCAGAGAAGAGAGAAGAGAGAAGAGAGAAGAGTAGAAGGTCAGATGCCATCAGAGCCCCCTGGAAGGAGAGTCCAGGCAGAAGGCAAATACAGACAGTCTCAGGCAGGAGATACAAATGGGAGAATCAGTCTGTGTAGAGGCATTAGGGAGTGGTGGGGACTGCGGTGAAATGGGGAATGTGTGCTCTGCCTCAAGGTATGAATATAACTAACACAGATTGCAGGTGGGGACAGTGGGTGGAAGGTGCTGGACCTGGGAACTGACGCCACACCTGTAGCTAACTCAGCACACTGCCGTGGCAGGCCCTGCCCTGCTCTGGGCCTCTACTTGCCCATCTGCTCAATGAACATGCAGGCCTGGTGCTATATGGGGGCTCCGGACCCCTCAGCAGTTGATGAAAGGGGATAAAGCCCTGGTTCTCCGGGCAAACGGTGGTGGGTCCGGCAGACGCCATGTGAGGTGACGGGAGCCAGAACTCGAGCCCCAGCCTCCCTTCCAATGGTCACCACCCCCTCGCCATTCCTGCTTCACCACCTTCTGACCTTCCACGACTGCCTTATCTGCAAAAGGAGGACCAGACACAAGGAGATGGGGTTTAAAGAAGACCCATTTGGCACCTGACTCAGAAGAAGCCCTCCCCCATCCCGCCCGCCTCGTGGGCCCCGTGCGTGACTGCAGCCATCTTCTTGGTAGCCAAACCCTGCTCTTTCCTCCCTGAGATGAGCCCAGTCACCAGGGCTTGTCTGAGCGAGGAGAGTGTCCAGCTCCAGGCGGGGGACTGGCCTGGGGTGGCTGGTGCCCCACAGAGCCCACCCCATCCCTCCGACCAGGCCCCCTCTGCATGCCGTGGGAGCAAACCTTCTGAGGTCCAGTACAGCTATCCACAGTGGTGCAGGGATGGCCATTTTGAGGGAACAAAACCATTATAACGGCGACATGGTCTGTGCCCAGGCCAGAGCAGCACCCCGGGGTGGTCCCCATATCTCTCCCGGCTGCCTCTCCAAACCAGCAGGGGATAGGACGAACATATGTCCACATGCCCCTTTCCCTGTGGTGCCACAAAGCCCACCGTCCCCGCTGGGAGGGCCCCTGTGCCCTCAGGGGCTCTCACACAGGACCCCCCCCAGAGCTGGCAGCGCATGCCCATCCTGCGTAGCCCCTGTGGCAGGGGCTGTGCCAGGTTCTTGCACTGAAGGATCTCTGTAGTTCTTCCCTTTGCCCTGTAGGGCAGCTCTTCAGGTCCCTAGTCCACAGCACTGAGGCTCAGAGAGGCCAAGGGGGCTGTGCAGGTGCGCACAGCTCCTACCCCGTGAGTCACAGGGACCCAGCCACAGCAAGGTGCCTCCCAGAGGGCTACCACCCAAGAGCCTTGGGAGCTGTCCATGGTAGGCTGTGAGGGGAAGCCTCAGGAGCAGGGCAGGACCCTCATGTCCCCTACGTGCCAGAGGCCAAAATACAAGGCGATGGAAGCCAGGTCCGAAACCTCCATTACGAGGAATAGCGATGCTGGCCGGCAATGCTGTCTGCCGGGCCCCTGCCTACCTGCTGGGCTCCTTCCAGCCAGATGGCACTCAGACCTCTCTTCCACCCTGCAAGGGTACGGAGGCTGGCCCTGCTCGCCAAAGCTGGAAATGACTCAGAGAGGCCAAGCAGCTCACTCGAGCTCCCACATCACCAGAAAGGCCACACTGGACCGTGAGCTCGAGACCACCTGGAACTGAGTCTGTGGGATCTGCTTTCTCCATGCCCTCCGCTCAAGCATCACGTCTGCAGCGGGGCTGCTCTGACCCCACCTGGAGCCTCTGAATTTTTACTTCCCCCCACCCACCTCCCCGCCGATGCAACGTCTGTCTGCCCCACCAGAGTTTGGCTCTGGGAGAGCAGGCACATGGCGGGGGAAGACACGGCTGGTCCTCAAACCGAATCTGTGGGGCAACGGAGTAAATTCATTCATTCATTCACTCACTCATTCATTCATTCATTCAACAAGCATGTCCTGAGCACCTGTCATGTGCCAGGGCCAGTCCTGGGCACCGAGGAGATGGTAGGGTACAAAGAAGGATCCCTGCCCCCCCCCCACCGACCCTACATCCTCGTGGGGAAGACAGGTAACAGAACAGAGAGCGGGGACACGAGTGGTCAACGTCACATAGAAACAAGAATGATAAAGCGGGTCACAGGGATGGACGGAGACGAGGCGGGTGACCACACATCCCGGGGTGGCTGGGCCAATCTGGTGCAGTCCCATGTACCGTGGGGAACCATTATCAGTCCTTTTACCCCTAAAATTATCCCATTTGAATAACAAATTCAGTGGCCACCCTTGTGATAGGAAACACTATTAGGCTATCCTTGATTAGGTCATGGGGCAAAAACTGTTGGTTTCACCAATATCCAGACAGAAGTATTTCCCCACTGCCATGAAGTTAAGAAGAGCCCATGACTCAGTTACGGTCACTGTGTCACCTGTCACATCCAGGCCTGGCCCCAGACATCCCGTGAAGTGCTCTGCCACTCACACGTGTGAGTTACCGGTCAGCAAATATTCACTCCCCTCCCCAGCCTGGCGTGAAGTCACTTCCCCTCCCTGTGGACATGGGGTTTGGCCATATGACCTGTTTCGACCACTGGGAAGTGGCGGTAAGTGATGCTGGCGGCTCTGGACCTGGGCCCCTGAAAGACCAGTTGAGACCCTTTCTGTATTCTTCTTTCTTCTCACTCTGCAGCAGGTGCGGGGCCCCAGGTGGCCTGGGGGTGGTGACAGAGACACACGATGGAGGAGTCTGGGACCCCTGAACCACTGTGGCGAGGTGAGTCACCCAGGGGAACCTCCGAGTAAATGTAGGCATAAATATTCTTTGACTTTGCCCGAGCAAGAAATACACTTTCATCAAGTTAGGTCATAGAGAGTTTGGAGTTATTTATTACAGCAGCATGCGTTAATTAACCTGACAATGACAAGTCATCAGTGAAGGGCTCTCAGAGGACAGAACATGTGAACAGAGATCTCAGGGAAGTGAAAAAATTGCACAGCGCAGGCAAAGGCCCCAGAAGTCCCAGTGACCCAGGGCGCTGAGTCTCATCCCTCCCCACCCTGGCCCTATTGCTCGGGTCACCTACCCTGCCTGAACCTTGGCCTTCTCTGGTGTAAACTGGAATGGGCACTGCCCCAGTTTTGTCCCCGGAAGGCCCAAGGTGGGGAGGCTGATGTGGTAGTAGGAACCAGGAGCCTTTGAAGGCAGGTCTCTCCTGCCTCAGCCGACACACTCTCCATTTTGAACCGTCCAGAATGCACTGGCATTGTAACCCTACTTGGCAGGATCATGTCAAGGTGGCACTTGTTCCAGGGAACGTGTGGGGGGCCTGCATGGGGTAACTAGATTACCTGGCAGATACTGCTCTGAATTCAGGGATTTCAGCCCCTCCCCACCTCCGGCCCCCAGGAAAGTGCTAAGAAATCAATTTAGAGCCCAGGGAGGGTCCAGGGAGGAGGGAAGGCCCAATTATTTGTGGACGGCCTGGTCCCTAACTAAGTACTTAGGCACCTGTCCCCCCACCCAGCCCCACAAGCAACTCTTCAAGGAGGCCAGCATTCCTGTCCCTGGCCGCAAGGCCTCCAGCACCTGGGGCTAAAACAACGTCCTGCAACAAGTGTCTCCAGGTGTCTCCAGTCCCCCTGGGCACAGGGATTGGTGCCCCGCCGAAACCCGGCTTTAAGCCGCCATAAGTATCTTGAGATTCCCCTCCGACCCAGGACCACTATCTCTAATCTTCCCCACCGCCTCTAAGGTAGTTATTATACCCATTTTCCAGAGGAAAAAACTGAGCCTCCAAGAGACCCACATTCAGATTGAGTGGCAACAGCAGGTTCTACCCCAGATCAACCCTGTTCCAGAGCCTACATTCTTGCTACTGAGTACACGAACATGTGAATTGCTATGAACATTGTAATGCCCGTTTTACAGATCGGGAACAGAAGCGGGGAGTGACTTACCCAAGGTCACACAGCTGGATGACGGAGCCAGGGTGGGGAGATGGGTTCGCCAGGGTCCTACTTGGCAGAACCCTTAGAAAGAGACCTGTGATTTGCATGATCTGCCCACATCATCACAGCAGGGGGCAGGGGTGGCGGCGGGGGCAGGGGCTGGCCTCCACCGAGAGCCCACCGTGCGTGGACCAGTTATGTAGCTGAGTGATGCTGGGGAAGCAGGTCCATCTCTGGGCATCCAGCCAGGATGGGGGAGGCAGGATATATCACCCCTTATTATTAGCAACATTAGCTCCATGATTCGCAAGCATTCACGGTATTGACACTAATGATTAGCACAGCAATAAGACTGAGCCTCTGGACCGTGCCAGAACACCCACCCCCTCCCTCTGTGCATGCCATCCCCACCTTGCAAGGCCCGCTCAAGTCTGTCCCTCCCCCTGAGACTTTAGGGACTGTCCCAGCCCCAGTGGCCTCCCCCGAGCACCATACACTCCCCGCTGTGGCCACACGCCTCCCCCACAGGCTTGCTAATCCAGTCCCTCAGCACTGACCAGCAGGGGCTGTGACCAGTGGGGATTGGGCACAGAGGCCAGGCTCACGGATGCACATGCACCTGGCCTGTTGGTTCAGGGGAGGTGAGCTGCAGGGGTCCTTCCAAGAACATGGAGCCCTGAACCCTTTCCATGCGCTCAGCCCGCCATGGGTCCCGGGATGGTGAGCTTGTCCTGTTGACACTGTCAGAGGTCACGGACGCTTAGTTCAAGTACTGGGTTTATGCTCCTGCTTTTTTTAATGGGTATAAAACACTAACTTGTTTGCGCGGGGGTAGACTGGGGACTTTGTACTTGACAAGAAACCACCTCATTCGCTCAAAGATAAAACATTCATTCTCTAAATTATACAGGCTTGTTTTTTCCACTTTTTCTTTTATTTCCCCACTTCTTCTAAGCAATGCAATAAGCTGTAATAGGAGGCCTCTCACTCACTGTGGCCTGCACTCCTTTCCATGTCACACCTCTACCGTGTGCCTTCTCTGTGCCAGACCGACCTTGCGCCAGGCACCGGGGCTGCAGAGGGGAACACAAAAGGACCTGGCCCCCTTGTCCTGGCGCAGCTTACACTCTGGGGTGTGGCCAGAGCCTGGATTCTAGAGCTAGAAGGCCTGGGTGCAAATTCCACATTGACCACCAACCAGCTGTGTGGCCTTGGGCAAATTACTTAACCTCTCTGGGCTTCCGTGTCCTCATCTGTAAAAGGGATATAATAATAGTACCTCTCTCGCGAAGTTGTGAATTTAAAGGAGTCACGCGTATAAATTCCTAGAACAGTCTCAGCCTGTAGGAGGGAGAAAATCTTCAAAAGGAATAAATTCTAGCGGGGCATCACATGAAGCGCCAAACGACACGTGACTGGGTAAAAATATGAATGATAGCAAAGAATGCCCTAAAGCATGGCTCAGATGTGTTCACAGAGGTTGAAAGTGAGAGAGAGAGAAAGAGAGACAGCATTTGGATGGGGGTGGCCGGGGAGGGCATTTCCTAGGCCTTTTCATTGACGTTGCAGAAAGGGAAGGCGGCAGCTGTGGGAAGATCCTGCTAAGAGTGATCCTAGCAGAGGAAAGCAAGTTCCAAGTCCAAAGGCCTGCAGGCTGGACAGCTCCTGCCCCGTGGAGAGGAGAGCGGGAGGCCGGAGTGCCCAGAACAGAGTCAAGGTGCAGGAGAGCAAGACAAGGGGAGGTCAGAGAGGGAGGCCGCCGCTGGAGGAGGCAGGGTAAGGAGTGGGATTTGGCTTCAAGTACAATGACAGACCTTGGAGGGTTTTAAGCCTGGAAGCAATCGGATCTGATTTACATTTTAATAACATCTCTCTGGACTCGGAGAGGAGCTGAGCACAGGAGGGCGAGGGGAGGCAGCCACGGAGACCAGCTGGGAGGCTGCGGCAGGCAGGGGCAGGCTCGCGGTGGCTGGACCGGGGGTGCCAGGGACAAGGCAAAAAAGCAGCCAGACTCGGGATGCGCCGGGGGAAGAGCCGCCTGAACTTGTTCTTAGGCTGGACTTGGAAAATGAGAGGAAGACAGGGTGACTGCTTTTTTTGTTGCTGTTGTTTGGGGCACCTGTTAGGAGACACATTTTATTTCTGACCCCGCCATTAATTCGCTGTGTGACCTTGAGTATGTTACCTAACCTCTCTGAGCCGCGATTTCCTCATTTATGAATTAGGGATAGTATTATCTGGCCCCTTACAGGGTTTGCTGTGAGGATCCATCAAGATAAAACACAGAGATTTAAGAGCTCTGAACAGAGAAGGGAGGAAGGGGGCTTGGGGGTGGCTGGCAGGGATGTTGGGCCTGATTCTGGACCCACTTGGGACCCTCGGTGGCTCTGACCTTGGCCAGAAACCAGTTCCAACTCCCCTGCCCATCAAATGAGGTTGACCAGAATGGTCCTCTGGCTTAGAGATCCACCCCTGCCTGGCCCCAAAGCGGGGCTTCTACCCTGAAGCTGTGGGGGTATGGCAGGGGTGTGGCTGGGGGGCTGGGGGGGGGGGGCGAAGCAGCCTGGTTCTTCCTTGTCACAACCCTCCCCTGCGTCGGAGCCAAGCTCCCAGGAGGACCCAACCAAGGTCACTGGCTGAGTCATGCAGAGGTGCAAAGCAGGTCTGAGCTGCCCCATCTGCCTCTTTGTCTGAAAAGATGGAGGAGCAGTCCTCAAACTGATGGAAGCCTGCTGGACACAGGGCTGCCGAACCAGGCCGTCTGAGACGTCTGTGGCCAGGGATCTGCCCTCCCTCCCTTACCCGAAATCAGGAAAGGATGGAGAGTGGCGAGGATCTGCCATTTATCATACACACCCCCCGCCCGCCCCCGCCACCCTCCAGCCGGTATCTCTCAGTGGTACTCTCACTCCTTCGATACTCTTGTTTTCCCTGTTAGATGGGTATCTAAACGGGATCAGAGAAGGTGAGCAACGGCCCACGGTCACACAGCAATACCAGGTTCGGTGCCAAGTTCATGCTTGGTCCACTGGCCTAGCAGAAGCCACACGAACCTCCACCCAAAGACTAAGTCGGGCTTCTGTCCCTCTGTTCCTCCAGGAGGCTGGGACCTCCAGCCCATGGGTGCTTGATGAAGGTATAAATAAAGGAGTGGCAGGAGTCCTTTCTAGTTCTGGGCTCCATCCCCTGACAGAGCCTTGACCCCAGCAGAGGAGCCCAAGGGCAGCCCCAACTTGGATTTATCTAACCTCCGTCCTCAGGCTAGCAGTGCCCCTGTACATCATGAACCCGCTCCACTCCTGCCCTGAGAAGCCGACATGAGGGATGTCATTTCATTAGGTCCTCCCCACCCCTCTCTTTGGACTCCAAAACATCTACATAAATTACAGCCCCAATATTTATTGCTTCTGGGTTGTGCTGGCAAGAGCGTGTGTGCACGCCGTGTCCTGGCAGAGGGAAGGTCAGTCTAGGACTGTCTCCCTGCCTCCGTCCCTGTCCCAGGGCCCGGGACCTGCTGGGGCATCCGGGAATGGGTGGCCTCCTGGGGCCTGGGAGGGGCAGGGGCGCTCGGGCCCTGGGAGGGGAGGGAGGTGGGTTTTACGGCAGAGTTTTCACATGGTTGGTTTTGCCATTAACTTTGAATGCCTTTGTGGGTCTATAAAGTTCCCCATGGTGGTTTATAGGGAGTATGAATCGAGGAAATTGGTGGCAAAAACAGGGTAATGGGTGGCTTTCAGACACTCACACAAGGGTCAGGGAACAAAGGCTGAGAGGTGCCATCTAGCCACAGAAACCATTCCAGTGATAACTTAAAAGAAAAATTCACATAAATTCCTTTCTGTTTTGCCCCCAAAGTCTGCTTCTCCATGCACAGAAACGGTTGGCAGGATAATCACCACGGAGTTAACAGCGGTCATCTCTGAGTACTGGGATTTTCTTTTTTGTGCCTTTCTAAATGCTCCAAATTATTTCCAGCTTTCGGGTATTACGTTTGTAATTGAAAAAAAAAAAAAAAAAGGTGATTTTTAAAAGTCAGATAATCCAAAACAGCAGGAAAGAATGTTTTCTGAGGCACCCACGATTCACCCACGGTAATAACCCATCACTGGGGCCCTATTCGAGCATCTCATTTTTTCTCAACATGATTCTCTAGCTTGAAAGAGGGGGAAACTGAGGCCTGGAGAGTTAACATGTCTTACTCAAGGTCATGTAGGAAAAGAGCCCCAACAGGAGCCAGCATCCTTCCCCTCCCAGCATGGCCTTCGTCCTGCTCTGTCCAGGTTCCTTGCTGGCCTGGGGTGGGGGAGGGGGTTACGGCAGGCAATCCTAAGATGGGGTGAGGGGCATACACTTCAGACGGTCCTGGGCATTCTTTTTGGGTGGTCTGAGAGGCTATGGAGTCTTCTCTGGTCAGACTCGTGACTCTGGTCACCTAGAACTATCTGGTGCTGTCTTCAAGGGTATGGGGGACTGGACCTAGATGCTTCCAGAAGGTTCCAGACCCAGGCTAGACTAGGTCAGGGCTGAACAGAAGCAGGGACTGGGTATGCAGGGAAAGGTGGGTCCCATGCTCTCAGGGACAGGGAGTAGAGTCAAATCCGCTGTGGCAGTCACAGGCAGCTTGAGCAGGGAGGAAACAGGGAACAGCCCCACATCTGTGCAGAGCCTGGCTGGAGGGGGTACAGGAAGTGTGAGGACCCTGGACTCCCTACACAGAGCACAGGAGGGGGTGCTTGCAAAGGATCTGGGGGCCCTGGTCTTCCCTACTCAAGTCAGATTTCCAGAGAGGGTGCCCTGTCCCAGGGAAGGGCTGTGGCACTGGCCCTGGGGGTGGGGAACAGTGACCCCTCCCCCAAATCCAGCCCTCCTTCCTCTGCTTGGGTCTTCCCAGAGACAGTCACGTGAAAACACCATGAGCCGGAAACAGAACGGACAGTCACCTTGTTTTTAGACTGAAACGTGATTAAACTACAGGAGCGCTGACTCTACCTTCGGGAGGGGTCCCACTCCCATGTGGGCAACAGAGCCCCTGCCATCCCAGGCCTTAGTCTGGGGGAGACACAGTCCTCCCTGGAGAGGTCCCACATCTGATGGAAGAGACACAAGTCCTCTACCATTTGAGAACTCCCTATCTAAGAGAGGACCCTCAGCCAGAAAAGAGATCTTGAATATCTTGAATAGAGACACAGAAATGAAGGCATGGGCCCGCTGGGTTATCTGCATTGGCTGGGCTCCTGAGGGACTTGAAATCCAGAAAGAGAGAAAGGCACAGAGAGCATCCAGGAAGACTTCCCTGAGAAGGGGATTTCTCTGGCCCCTGGAAGTCCGACCCCGCCCTGCCAGGCTTTCAGGTCAGGGCCGCTACCAAGGCCGGCTTCCTGCCCACCCTCCCAAGGGATTCATGGTGCAGAAGAAGAGGGTGCTGGACACTGAGCAGGGGAGCAGGGACTGGACACCCGCGTAAGGGGTACAGGAGAGGTCAGGGGTTTGGACTTGATGCCAGGGCACTGGGGAGCCATGGCAAGTTTTAAGCGGGGAGGAGAGGGATCCAACTTGTGATTTGAAAAGATCAGCTGGGTTGCCGGGAAGAAGAGGCAGTGGCGGGGAGGAGGGGAGGCAGCAGACCAGGGCAGGGACTGACGTGGTCATCCAGGCGGGTGATGAGGGACCCCGCCGAGGGCCTGGTGGAGGATGCTGGATGGCGGTCCTGAAACGTTGTACCCTGAGCCCCACTGGCCAGAGGGGTGATGAGGTTCAACGCCTCTGCCTCCGAGCAGCTGCCTGGCTGGGCTCAAGGACGCAGGCCCAGGGTCCTCTGCAGATGCCTGCTGGTCTGTGACAGCCCGCGCAGCTAGACGCCGGGCATCTGCCCCAACGAGGCACATGCGGGGCCAAGGTCAGCTTCATGGGTCCCGTGCCTGGGAGGAGAAAGCCCTGGGATCTTCTGGGGTCCCCCGGATTGGGACAGCCGGAGAAACATTAGATCACAGCCTCCGGTTCCCCCAGCAAAACATTCAGGTCCTGATTGGATCCTTCAGCTGCCAAGGCCACGGGCCACCCCTGCCTGCTGAGTCCTCCATCTGGCTGGGCCTGTGTCCCACTGGCTAGTGAAGCCTTCAAACCAGGCCATGCAGGGGTCAGGCCGAGGCCTGAACTGACCCATCTGAGAGAACAGCTAATAAGCCCCCCGATTTGCATATATGCAAACAAGGCTCCACTGCCGACAGAGCAATTATCATACCCTTCCGCCTGGCCAGGCAGCCAGGATTGGCTGCAGTGCCTGGTCTCATCCCTTGGGCTCAGAGCCTTGCTTTTCCTCAGCCCAGCCCTGGGTGGGTGGGGGATGAAGTCCCAGACTGGGCCTGATGCTCCCTTCCAGGTGGCGAAGGAGTCTGTGCAGGGCTTTCCAAGGAGGGCCAGGGAGGGCCTAAAGTCCTGGAAAGATCTCCTTGGCCTTGCTCTCTTACCTTTTATTTTGGGCATAAGGCAGGGCCATCAGGTCATCAGACAAGCATGGGACATGTGACCATCCCAGTTCTGATAATATGGCAGAAGGGAACAAGCTCAGGCTTTGACTCAGAGAAGCCCAAGTGCTAATCCTTACTCCTACTACTTGCTGCTGTGTGACTTTGGGTAAGTGAACTGACTTCTCTGGGCCTCCGCATTCTCATCGGTGAAATGGACACACTGCCTCCCACCAGGCTGTTGTGAGTGCTCACAAAGTCCTTACAGGTGAAGTGCGAGGGCGGAGCAGCTGCTCGTGGAAGGGCATCCCCTTGCCACCGGTCACTGGGACAGAACGAGAAGCAGTCCCTCGTTTCTCTTCTGCGTCTCCTCTCCTCGCTCTGCTGGTGTTTGTTTGGCTGGGTTTTTTGTTTGTTTTTTAAATATCGACTGTTTTAGATTGTGTAAAGCGTATTTCCATCCAGTAACTTAGGGCACTGCTGGTGAAGTTGGCTGGGGACATGTCCCCATTTTACAGATAAAGAAATTGAGGTCCAGAGAGGTGAAGCCACTTGCTCAAAGTCCTCCAGCAGGCTGGCAGTAGATCAGGGCACTGGGTGTCCAGGCCCCTTGCTCTCGAGCCCCTTCCGGCCACGGCAGCTGGTGGAGAGCCGCAGTGCCCCGCACATCTGTGCACCAGTCTCCCATCCTCCTCTCTCTCAGCCCCGGGCTGTTATACTGCCCCCAGGGTTCCTTGTTCCAGGCTCTCTTTTGGCTAAGAGGCCACCATTCTGCTGCCTGCCTACTCAGGACCTGATGACAGCCAATCCCGCTCAGAGAGTAGGAAGTTCCTCTTGGTGTCTAGTGGCAATATCTCTTGCTTTAAAACCAACTTGTATCCTCTCTCTCTCTTTTTAATCATTGGCAGATGGGGAAAACTTCAGCTTAGCATCCTCCTTGTTGAATAACCATTGTTATCATCATAATAAATGGAATGGAAACAAAGCTTTCAGCTCCTGTCTCCCTCTTTCTCTGTCTCTATCTCTATCTGTCTCTTTTCCTGGTCTCCTCACCAGAGAAGACCCTGGCCTTAAGGTCCTTTAACCTTTCCTCTCCAAAGCCAAGTCTCACGTCATGGGCGCTCATCTTTCTTCGAACTCCCATTGCCCCAGGATCCTGCACCACGAGGTGCCTCTAGAAGGGGGTAAGAAGGGAGAAAGTGGGGGAAAGGAGCTGAGGGTTCAGAGTCCTCCCCATGTGGGAGGACTGTAAGCGGTCATCTCTCCACACCTGCTGGGTGCCCTATGTGTGCAGATTCGTGTCCAGGGCTGCGAGGAGCAGAGGGATGTTCAAGACACACACACACACACACACACACACACACACACACACACACACATGCTCTGTCTTTCTCCCAAAGAACCACAGCGCAAGGATACATGGTCTCCGGCCTCAGGGAACAGACGGGAAGAGGATTATAATCTTGGGTGTAAATGCCAGGAAGGAAGGAAACCTATGGGCATATGGAGTAGGGAACCCCTCACCAGCCAAGTGCAAAGGGTGGTCAAGGAAGGCTTCTAAGAAGAGGTGAGTTCTGATCTGAATCCTGAAGGACATCTTGGCATGAACCAGGGGAAGAAGAAGGAAAGGCAGGGCAGGCAGGGGGAACAGCAGGACAAAAGGCCTAGAGACGGTGAGCGTGTGACGCGTTCGCGGAAGTGGAGTCCTCACTACAGAAGTGTTTGCCTGAAGGCACGTGCACACACAGGCTCTGTTCTGTGCTTTACAAAGACTCACAAAATCCCCACAGTTGCCCCAAAGGTAGGTAGAGCGATGGCTTGGTTTGAGGTCTCCCAGATATAGACTCAGGAAACAGTCCTGGTGCAGGTAGCTTCCTTGGAAGGTGACCCAGTAAACATGAGCCAGAAAAGGCAGCCAATAGTGGGTGTGTCATCACACCCTGTGGCAGTCCCCAGCTACTGTGGGCGACTGGAGCTCCATCCCACCAGGGATCTCCGGGAGGTGCGGAAGGTGCGCCCAGAGTGTCCAACTCAGAGCAAGGACGCATGACATCCATCCTACCCCTTTCTGTCCATCCTGGCTTGAGGGCTGCTTTTGGGGACACCAGCTCTCTGTCCATCTGGCCTGTCCTGTGCCCAGACAGGGTGGGGGGCTGCCACTCCCAGGCAGAGGGTCACAGTGAGCAGACGCCAGCTCCCCGGGAGGGAGCGTGGCTCTGACAGTGTCTGCAACCACAACAGCCCTGCCTCATGGAGGAGGAAACTGAGGCCCAGGGCATGCCAGTGACCAGTGCCAGGTCACAAGCCAGCACACTTGCTTGTGGGGTCAAACTCAGAGCCTGAGATCCTGACCACAGGGCCACGCTGCCCAACGGTGGTGCACTCCCGGCAGGAGGGCAGAGGAGTATGTGAATGATGAAGACAGACAAGAAAGAGGCCAAGGAGCGCAGAAGGCCAAGACTTCCTAGAAGGAGAGAGGAGCCTTGAGATGTTCCAGGCCCTAGGGAAGGTGCTGGGGAACCCCAAGGACCTCAATCAGTGAGGTCCAGACAGGGCTGCCCCAGAGGCCAAGGTTCTGAGGCTGAATCAGGTTCCCTTCCCTTCGGTTCAGCGGACTCATTTTCCCAGCCCCGACTAGAATTTCCTGTTAGACATGGCTTCCCCGGTGGGAAGGGAAGAGCGTATTTATTCATGCAAAAAGTCTTACAAAGGTTTAAACATTTGCATGCATTTGATTATGTATGTCACAGACTATCCGTATTGAAAAGGACAAAAAAAAAAAAAAATACTTGCAACAGGGACCATCCCGGAGAATCTGGAAAATACAGCCTCTATGCCCTGGAGAGATGCCGAGGACACGGTTATGGATGTGGGTTTTGGCATTCCCGCCAGGACTGGGCCCACAGCGACCAGGTGCTTATCAAGGGCTTGATGAGGGAATGTCTGGGTCTGAATATTACTCTCTCACAGATGCTGTGCCTCAGTTTCCTGACTTGCAGAAGGTCAGTCAAGTCCACAGAAAAGAGATTTTAGGTGCCATAATTCAGGGAAAGCCTTGAGCAGGAGCCTGGTTCAGAGCAGGTGCTCAGCTCACAGTGGTGGTAGCGGCAGGAACACAATCATAGGGTGAGAAAGCAGACACAGGGCTGGCGTCCTGAGAGTACCCCGCCCCACTGCAGAGGAGACTCCACTGTGGATGTCCTGGGCCCACAGGGTAGACCAGGGCAGCAAAGCACCCAAAGAGACGTTCATTCAGTGAGGGAAGGGGACGCTGGACAAATGCCCCAGCTGGGGAGGGTGATCCTGAGGGACGTCCTGCATTGCCTCCCAGGCAGTCTGGCTATACCTTGTACGGTTTTCCTTCCTTCTTCTGCCTCACTCCTTTCCTCCCTGCTGGTGCTTCCTGGGGTCCCTCCCCAGTAAACTACCTGCACCCAAATCCTTGTCTCAGGCTCTGCATTGATGGGAACACCCAAAGCAAATGCTACATACAGCTCCCAACACCGGAGACCTGTGTCGTACCTACCACCTTTATTCCCACTTACTTCCCAGGCCTTCCAGGGACTGAGTGAGATAAACAGCAGGACAAAGATGAGGAACAGAAGAAAGAGAGGCCACATGTCCCGCGAGGGATTATTAGATATCCACGGTGAGATAAGGGTCTTAAAGCTCGCTGATTCTATAGCCCGAGTGTGGGACTCAGGCACAGCCTCCTGCTCTGCTAATCCCCGCTGCGCTCGTGCCTGTCGCTTAGGGCTCCTGTCTGTCACTTAGGGCCCCGTTCCCTTCAGCCTCGACCCTGGGACAGAAGAACACTTCCCTGAAATGGATCCAAGCTCACCAACTTTGCTTCGAGACAAAGAACATCTTCCATGCTGAGGACCCCGGGGGACCTGGGGCAGGGGGCACAGGGATGGCCCGCAGATCCCAACCCCAGGTCGGCGTCATTCAAGGCTGGGCCCTGCCACGTTCCCTCTGCCCACCCCACTCTGAGCTCCTTCCCAACCCGAAAATCTGAGGACAAGAAGACCTCGGCATAAGGGGGCAGAGCCAGGAGCCAGGACTGCTGGAGACGGAATCCCAGCTCCGTCACTCGCTATCTGTGTGGCTTTGAATCAGTCCCTTCCCCTCTCTGTGCCTCGAGTCCCTCATTTATAAAATGCAGAATATAACAGAGTTTAACTCGTGGGGTTTTTAATGCAGGTTAAACACATGAATATTTATGAAGTGTTTAGAAGAAAGCCCGGCACACAGTAAGCACTACATAAATATTTGTTAAATAAACACCTATATTGCTTACCTCAAAGGGTTGTGGTAAGATCACCAGATGATAAGAACGCGAAAATCCCTGGTATGCGGTAGAAATCCAGGCAAATGTATCACGGCTATGAATTCTTTCTCCATTTCCCCAGAGGGTATCCTGTCCGTGGACTTTGTAGTATGGTACACAGAAAAGGGACTCTGAAGGTCCCCCAGATGCCCCCACTCCCGGAGCCAGGTGGACTATACGGAGCTGCCCCTCCCCCACAGTGGGATCTGGAGGGCGTGGCTTCGCAATCTCTCCCAGGCCTCAGGTATAGATGGGTAAAGATGGCACCCACCTCTCAGGGTAAGATAAGCACTGGGGGAAGGCAGCTGGCCCAGGCTCCGCCCCCTGAGGAGCCCAGACAGTGTAAGATTCCTTCCCCAGATCCCCCAAAGGAAGTCACTTGGCTTCCTTGGGGCTCTAGTCATCACCCGTGAAGGGAATCTGACATGACCCTTCACTGGCCGGTGGGAGGGTGGGTGGGCTGTAGCACGGGAGAGTTAGAGCCCAGGCCCCAGAGACAGCATATGCTCAGTGACAGCCCCATTTTCTTCCAGAAAAATCTGTTGATCAATCTAAATCGCAGAGAATCCCCTAATCTCCCAGGCATGGCCGTGGAACTCTATGTAGGATTTCTCTCGCGCGCCGTGATTGACTAAGGCCCTGTCGGAGTGCCGTCTGTCTCGCGGAGCGGGCTGCTGCGGAAGCGCCAGCCCAGAGCTCAGTCTTGCTGAACATGGTCCTGGGGGAGGACTGAACTCGGGTGCCTGGAATTTCCAGGACCTGTGGGTCAGTCCTGCAGGTGTGGGTCAGGGCCCAATGAGGAGCATAGTCCAGCATCCGTATCCGTCCTCCACAACCAAGAGAAGCCCAGAGATATTTGTGAAAAGGCTCTGGTTCCCATGTGCCTGGCCTGCTTTGGCCTAATGTGTTTGCCTAAACGCTTATGTCCCTGATAAGAGGCCTGGGAGATGAACAGATAGTGCCTGTGAGTAATTAACCCTCCCCCTGGGAGATGAGTCGGCATCAAGTCCAGACCCACAGAAGAACCAGACCAGGAGCGAGGCGGGAGATGACAGGATTTCTCTCCCGGAAGCTTCTGAGGCCCTGTCTCCAAGGGACCAAAACATCCCTCCCAAGTCCAAGGAGTTTGAGACGACCATCCCACCCTCTAACCTTGCAGGTGGGAAAAGGAGGCTCAGAGAGGGTGAGACACACAGCAGGGCAACACAGCCAGAATGGAATCAGGTCTAAACTGATTGCACAAAAGGCAACTCCCCAGATAAGGTATAGGGGAAACGCTACAGGTGGGAGTCAGGGGAGCCACGGAAGGAGAGACTTCTCATTCATTTGTTCACTCGTTCACCCACTCCTCCGTTCATCATTGAACTAGGAGCAAGTGGTGGGGCGGGGCGCTCTCCAAGGTGCTAGAACACCACATTTTCTCCCACAAGGTTTGAAGGTCCTTGAAGGTCCTTTTTTTTTTTTTTTTTAATTTATTTATTTGACACAGAGAGAGATCACAAGTAGGCAGAGAGGTGAAACAGACTCCCTGCTGAGCGGAGAGCCCAATGCTGGGCTTGATCCCAGGACCCTGAGATCATGGCCTGAGCCAAAGGCAGAGGCTTAACCCACTGAGCCACCCAGGTGCCCCAGGTTTGTAGGTCCTTGAAGGGAGGACCACACCCGTCCTGCTGAACTGCTGCCTCCCGGAAGCCCAGAATGTAATAAGAGCTTGATAAAGATCTCCCAGATACAGGATTTATCACACTTAATACTCACTTGCAAAGAATACGTTTCTTATTCTCATTTTACAGTAAGGAAGTGAAGCCCCGAGAAGTAAAGTGTGGGTCCATGCAATCCTTATGGATTTCTTAACAAAACAAAACAAAAAAGGGTGGCTGCACACCTATAATGTGCCAGCGATGAACAGGCAGACGAGACCCTCTGGGGGCTTCCAGTCCAGCGAAGGAGTGGGCTGTGGTCAGAGAGCCAGTACGCTGACCGAGTGTGATCACAGAGCCAGGAGGGGGTCATGGGAGGAGAATACTCCGTATTCTGAGCTGTGTGGATCCAAAGTCAGGTGGAAGAGGGGAGGCCTGAAGGTAGCATTTGTCTGACACAGAAACTGGGGGCTCAGCGAGGTGAGGCAACTTGCCAGGGTCACACAGTGGGTGTGCAGTGAAGCCCAGTCACTCTACAACCCCACTCTCTTTCCTCCATACCAGAGGATCGGGAAAGGCCTGAGACAGGGGTTGGAACAGAGAGGGTGTGCTGGTTGGCAGAAGTCAGGTGTGGCTGGACAGCGTGGCTGCCCGAGATCTGGCCGATACAGGGCAGGAGCCTGGCTTCACCCCCCGCCTCAGTGAATGAACGTCTTGAAGCCAAATCCAGCTCTTGCTTCCCCCTCCTTCTCCTCCTTTATGGAGACACTAATTTTAGCCAGCCACAAAGTCGGCCTGAGCTTTTAAAAACGGACTGATTTATGCTTTTCCTTAATTGCTCAAAAAAAGCGCTTTGCATCTAGTGGGAGAGAGAATGAATATAACTCTATTTAGGTTAAAAATTTAAAGCCAAATTCTCAGTGGCCTGGCAAGAAGAGAGGGAGGCACTTTACCCCATCTCAGTGGACTCCCCACCGCCCTTCCTTGGCCAGTTCAGAGCCTCTCTGTCTGCTTCATAGGCCCAGACTCCGCCAGGGACGAGAATGGAGAGGAGAAGGCCAGGAGTCTCCCTGGTCACTCAGGAGAGGGCAGGACACTTTTTAATGACGCTCTGGGGAAATCTGCAAAATCTCCTTTCTTGTAGCCCCAAGAGGCAGCCAGGGCCCAGAATCCACGGACAGGGGAAAATTATGTAGTGATTTCCCAATTTCGGGAGTTAGCATACACCCAGGTCTTCTTGGCCATCCCTCTGCCTGCCCACTGAGGCTTCCAAGGCTCGGTCTACATTCAAATACTGACCTTTCCAGAGGATTTATAAGAATTCCATTCAGCTGAAAACCATTTGCCACTTACCATGCTAAGAAATGGGAATATCACCGTGGACAAGGCAGGAATGTCCACAGGACTAACCAAAAACATTTGGGTTCCCTAGTCACAGGTCACACCAATGTGGTTTGGTTCACTAATTATCATTTCATCCATCCGTGTATCCCCCCCCCATCCATCCATTCACCCGTCCATCCACCCATCCAACCAACCATCTATCAATCCAAATATTTAATAAAAGCATATTCTGTGCTCACAGAATTCTGAGTTGCAGAAATTAGTAAGGCAAACCTGAACTCCACTCTTACTGACTTCATGGAGTGAGTGAGGCAGATAAATAAATGGGACATTTACTGAGATAGAGACAGCAACTGGCTACCCCAAATCTGTACACACACACACACACACACACATACTCACACTCACTAGCTGGGTAACCCTGGGCAAGCACTAACCCTCTCTGAGCCCCTCTGTTCACATTAATGTAAAATGGGGCTAATAATGCTTGCACCCAGGGATGCTGATTACATCACATAGTAGGCAACTGATCATTTAAGGAGAGAAAAATACAGTCTGAGAATGTTCTAGCTAGCAAGGCCCTCCGAGATCTCACGGGGAAACCGAGACCCAGAGATAGTAATTGTTATCTGCCCTGGGTGGAACAGAAAGGCAGGTGCTAGGAGTTATCCTGATTGCTCTGGGTTTTTTCCCACCTTGTCCTCTGCATCCCAGGCTCCCTCCCACAGGCACTTTCTGTCCCAGTGTGCAGAGAGGAACTGACCCTGGGAGAGGAGGAGAAAGAAACTGTCCCGAATCTAAGCCCCTCATCCCACTTAGAGGCTGGACCTCATGGGCCTTTCCCTCGCTTTTGCTGGGGGTGGTCTGGTGCTCCAGTGGAAAGGACTCAGGCTCTGGCCACCCAGATATGGGGTTAAATCCCAGCCCCGCCATGCCTCAGCAGACGTCTTCGCCTGCACCTGTTTCCCTCGGTGCACAGGGCCAGAGCGCCCACCCTGGTGTCTGTCATCAGGAGGACCAAAGGCCATGCATTCCGTGCCTGCTGTGGGGGCTGCTCCCCAGAGAGCACCCCGATCACCGTCCCATCCTGTCCTTCCCCACTCTGGGGGCCTCAGAGCCTTGCCCACTGTGTGGATGTGGCTGGGCCGAGTGCCAGAGTCAGAGTCCCAACCACGCCCAGCAGTTGAACTGATGCCCAACCCGGAGCCCTTCGTTCACAGGGAGGGGTTGTAAGGGTGCAGGGCTGCGGCCAAGACCCTCGGGAAGAAGGCAGGCCGCCCCCTCTGCTGACTCAGTGCTGACTTTCCACCTTCCGCGCCCTGACTTTTCCCAACAGGGGTCAGAGTTCTCCATCCTGGTGCTCGCCACCCCCCCCAGAAGGTCCAAGCCCCCCGTCACTTCACTCCCTACTTCCAATCCAGCCTCACAAGTGAGGAATTCTCCCGCCTTGCTAATAAGATTAAAACATATCTCCCTCTTACAGTATCGATTCATAGCCCTGATTTACTGTTGCTTTTCGGCTGCTACAAAACGGATGCTCGGGCCGCCACCTTAATCTCTATCCATCTCCTCACTGCCAGGGAATAACTGCTAATTAATACCTTTTTGCCTCCTGACACCTGCCAGCTTTGAGGGCCATCAATACTCCAGGCTCCCTGCCCTGCTAGCCCACTCGAGTCCCCTGGCTTGGGCTCCAGCCCCAGCCCAGAGGCACCCAGGGGCCCCACGGGACTAGGAGGAGGGGAGTAGGCTTCCAACTCATCAGCATCCACTAGACTCACAGGTGCACACAGCCATCGAGCATAAGAGGAAACTAACTCAGGAGGGACAGACCCAGACAGACCCTCCTCAAACCAGCTGTGTTTCCTGGGCTCTCAGGCTCCTTACCCGCAAAAGGGAGCAAGACACAGATCCACCTGCTACGTGGGCAAGAGCTCAATGAGAACAGGTCAGGAAGGTGCCTAATGCAGTCCTCTGCCTCCTGGTTCACTGGGCCTCAGCCCCAGGCAGAAGGGGGTGCGGCTGTGGCCCAGCCATCTTTACAGCACTGGCACCCAGGAAGGCAGGTGGCTGACGCCAGGCACCAGGAAGCAAGGCCCAGAGAAGATGCCATCAGGAGGAGTCAAACACATACTTGTAAGAGCTGCTTCTCTTCTTCCTTTTCAGCTCCAAAGGCACCCCCTCCAAGAAGCCGTCCTTGACCACCCAGTCTAGAGAAGCCACTCTGCCCCCAAGCCCTGCCCTGTCCCACCACCCTGTGGCCTTCTCCTCAGTATGGTGCCCATTTGTCCAGTTAGGTGATTTGACTGTCTGTTCATTTCTGCGTTGCCCACCAGGACGTCAGCCCCATGAGCCCAAGGCTCTGATTGTTTTGCACTGTACCATGCCCTGAGGTATAGAGTACGCAATCAGTAAGTCCTTAATAAATGAATAACACCTTCTGCATTAGTATTAGCTAATAATAATAAGATGATCACTTCCCACTTTCCTTGAATGAAAAGCTGATTAAATACCTTCTCACCGGTAGTGGGGGAGCCCATTCAAAACCACTGCCGCCGTGTATGAAATGCCTATTAGGTGTCAGATCTCCCCAACAACGTAGGTATCGTCACTCCCACTTTACAGAAGGGAAACAGAGGCTCAGAGCAGTCACATGCCTTGCTCCAGGTGACACATCTAGCAGGGTACTCGGCGGCCATTCCGATCCAGGCGGGCCACGCCTTAACACCCCCTTACCATGCCCCCAATATGGCAGAGTGCCCCGCACCAGGAGGCACACGGGTGCTGCTTCTCTGCCGGAAATACCTGCGCGCAAGGGTTTTCCTGCTGGCACCCAGATCAAAACTGGGAGCCTGCTGAGAGCAAGCCATCTCCAGTGGTCACTGGTGAATAGGACACGACCAGCCTGGGGAGGGATGTCGGCCTGATCTTAGATTCACACAAGGCACAGGGGGAGGGTCAGGAATGCAGGCCCAGGTGCATCAAACTGTGCTGCGTGACTTTGGACTTGCCCCTCCCCCTCTCTGCGCCTGTCCCCTCCAGGGGTAGCCGCAGGACCAGATGGGGTTAGGGATGTGTGAACACACAGGATTATGGCTCTAAATCCCCCAATCTGTCCTCACCTGCAGGATTCCCCTTTATCTCCTGGACACCGGACAGCCAGGCTGGGGCCCTGCTCTGTGCGGGAAGGGTTGGGGGATGGGGCAGCAGCTGTCTGCCTCCTCTTGACAGCAAGGGAGGGGGTGGGGAGGGAGAGGAGGCCCCAGGACCGGGCCTGGCAGATGTACCAGCGGAAGCCAGCACGGGCACTTTTAATAAAACATAACGAAGCGTGGGATCATAAAATATTTCATCTCATTCCCGGCCCCCATGAGGGTGGGGCAGACCAGTTGGGCTGACAAAGGAGAACGGTTCATAGGGGTCTATTTGGAGGCTGGCTGGGGGAGGGGCAGGCACCCGCTGGGGACAGTATCCCCAGGCCTCCTGTCCAGGGTAGAGTGGACTTGCCCCAGGCTTCCTTTCCAAGCTTGGACAGGCACGAGTCACGAGGCTTTTCTCCCAGGGACGGCCTCCTCCTGCTGGTGACCTGGGGTCAGTCACTTGCACATCTGGCCTCAGTTTCGCCACATATAGAGTGAAAGGAGGGCTGCACCTAGACAGGAAAGCTCCAGAACCTCCTCCAGCCCTGATGGTCCCCTCCATCATCCAAAAACACTCATTTTCACATTCCTCCATTCAAAGGAAGGCATGAGCGGGAAGAGAACCCAGTCTGTAAAACTGGCAAAGCAGGGCTCACTGGCTTGATTTGGGGACAAGGGCCCCTTTGACTCTCACATGGACCCACATTCTGGCCTCCCAAAGTGAGGCTGGGGGTTCCTTGGTGGGATGCTGGGGTTCCAAGGAACCCAGTTTGAAAACCACAACTCTGCCCACTCCCACCTAACACCCCCGCCCCCACCAAGGCCCAGCTTCTCTCCCCACAATCCGAGTGTGGGTCCCTGCCGATCGTGGGACTCCCCTAGTCACTGCCACACATCCACTGGCACTCCGTGCCCGCATTTCCCACAGTCCGTGATTACGGCCCTTGAGTGTTTGCAGCCCCTAGGTATCTGGTCACTGGGCTCGGCCTGACCCCCATGCACCTCTGGACATGGTCATCGCCGCATCCAGGCCTCGCCCTTCACACTGTGGTTATCACTCCCCCCGCCTGTCCGTGAAAACTCCTACTCATGCATGTGTGAATCGTGCACTGTGGAAGCGAAGCGCCAGGAGGGCGGGGTTGGGCTCTGCCTTTCTCTAGCCTCCCCTCCACCCCCAGTGCCTCACACCTTGCCCGGAACAGGGTAAGGACCCAAGCTATGAGACGGAGAAGAAGGCAGGAAGGAGTTCTTCCCCGCTGTACCGAACCAGTACAGCCCTGCCAGGCCTAACAGGTTCTCTCCCATTTCACGGTGTCACTGGTATGAATTCCAACAAGGCTGTCAGCTCCTGGAGGACAACCGTATCCTCTCTCCAGATCCCACAGCATCTGTTCGGGCTTTCATCAGCTCCAGAAACACTGCTAAAGCCTGCTCAGCCCCGGGACCCGTGCCGGGTGCAGGGGGCATGAACACAAGTCACAAAGGGCACCCGTGCCCCCTGAGTGCTGAGCACATAGCAGGTGCCCAGAAAGTATTTGTGAAATGAATGGATCAAGTGATGTCCAAGGTGAGATCTGAATAATGAACGGGCCTCAGTCCAAAGGAGGTGGATTTCAGCAGAGGGGGTGGGGAAAGCATGTGCAAAGGCCCCAGGGCAGCTAGGACCACCATGCTTCCAGGGCTGAGGAGGATGGCCGGAGGATGGAGCTCTCTGTCCAGCTTTATGCCTCCCCAGCGGCTCCCTGCAGGTGGCATCCATCCTCCTATTCTCTGAACACCGCGCAATAGGCTCTCTGTGAGGCTATGCTTTCTGGGAGACAGGAGAGGGGGAGGCCAGCTACAGGCCCTCCCACTGCCACACACACACACACACACACACACACACACACACACACCCCTCCCTAGTCACCTCCAGGCCCACCAAACACTCGTGTGCTCAGACCCACACACTGCACTAAATATAACCGCCACATATGCCTCTTCTACCTCCTTTCCGAGGGAAATAACATTGTTTAAGTAAAGCCCTTAAAATTTTAAAGAGCTGGGATGCGCGCTCACTGCGGGAAGCTTTTAGCAGCATGCTGGAAAGAAATAATAATAATAACAAGGCCAGAAACAACAGAGCAGAGCTGGACCGCCACCCCATGACTGCTGACGCTGGGAGGGGCTGGGCCTGTGGCGTTCCACTGCGGTGCAGCCGTGGAGCCCAGGCCCAGCTCCGGCTGCGGCTAGAGTCCCTAAGCCCCTGAGAGCTGTGTAGGATCATGATGGGAAGTCTGGAGAGTCCTGGGATCACAAAAGAAAGGGATCTCTGCCAGAGAGCATAGAAAGCAGTTAAAATGTGAGACATTCCGGATTCAAAACAGCACAGCCACTTCATAACTGTGCGACCCTGAGCTAGTGGCTTAACCTCTCTGTGTTTCGGTTTCTTCTACGGTAAAATGGGGATCCCAGTAGCACACGCCTCCCAGGGGGCTATTTGGAAGCTGGTGCAAGGAGTAGTTAACACGAACAGGAGCTCCCACAGCGCCTGCGCACACAGAGCCAGTGTTCATCACGTGGTTCCTGCTCTCACCCCTTTGCAGGAGACATCCAGAAGGCCCAGGTAGAGAGCCTGGACCTATATCTCTGTCGATTTCCAGCCCAGGAGTCTTTTCCTACAACCATATAGCTGAGAGAGGCCGCTTTGTAACCAGGTGCTGTCCCAGGGGTCTGAGCCCAGGTTCACAGCAGGGGGTATCTTTTGAAGAGACCAACCTGGAGGAAAATGTCTCCCTGCTTGCACAGCCTGCCTGCACAGCCTTTTCCCCCGTCTCTATGCGGCAAATGGCCCTGAGAGGTCTCTTCAGTGGGAAAAGAGGAATCTTCCTTCCCAGGGTGGAGCCAGCAGATTCCCCAGGGCCTCTGTGAGTGCCAGCCGGCCTGTGGATCCAGACCTGGAAAACCTACCCAGGGGCAAGACCAACCCACCTCCAGCAAATGCACTTGATTTGTCTGTCCCCTATGTCACCTCCAGCCTTGCTTCTTTCCTGCAACACGTACCCTCCAACACTGTCAACCCAGATACTCCCAGGTAATCCAAGCCCTTTCCAGCCTATGAGTCTTTGTCTCTACTGTTACATCCTCCTAAAAATCTCTCCACCTCCTCCTTAGCCTGGCCAACTCCTAGGCATCCTTCAAGACCCAGTCATGTGTCACCCCTTCGAGTGATACGCAACTTTCCCCCAAACCTCAGGCAGATTCATTATTTCCCGATCTGCATTCCTCCAAGGATTCGGCAGCTATTTAAATTTTAGAATTTCCAATATCATACCCCAGTTTACCTGCCTGCCTGCCTAGCTGCCCCGGGAGACTGCGAGCTCCTTGAAGGCAGGCCCTGGGTCTTATTTATCCCTGCTGTGTCAGTCTTAGCGCAGGGCCCCACCCAGAGCAATGACCGTGGGATGGATCGGAGCTGAGGCCATAGGTGTGCGCAGGAAATGAGTGCAGGAAAGAAGGGGTCCATGGGAGGGAATTTCTAAAGGTGGAAATCCCAGGGTAATTTGAACATGTCTTAAAGGAGACATTGTGGACGTAGATGAGATTCCCCTTTCCAACCCTATTGCCCATCATAGAATCTTAGAACTGGAATCGTCCAGACTGACTCCTTTGTATTAGGGACCTACGACTCAGAGGAGGGGGGGCAGTAAGCCAGCAAGTTAACGGAGGAGTTGAAATCGGGACCTGGGGCTGGTAAGTGTGAGGCTGGTGCCCTTTCTACCACACTGGTGTTTTCCATTGTGGCTCTTGAGGATGGTAGGGGGTAGGAGGAAGCTTTTTTAAAAACTCAAATAGTTACATGTTATCTTACTACGAATTAAGCAAAAAATATACTCAGTATAACACACCTATACATGATGTCTTTACGCAAGACAAGTCAACAAAGAGGAAATTAATTTAGCTTTGATTTTAAGAAAATGATGATGTGAATAATAGTAGAGATGGGACACAGCTACGTAGGACAAATGCCATGAAGCTCCACAGGGAGCGGCTCAGAACGGGCCGACCAGAAGGCACCAGCACCCAGGGAGATAAGACTCATGGGTGACAAAAGCTACCTTGGAGACCCCGGATCCTACCCCAAGAAGCCAGAAGTCGCACCTTGGGGCTAAGCTGGAGACCCCACAGCCAGCATGGAGAGAAACCCAGTCTGCAGGACCCAGCCCTTAGTTAGCTGGGCAACAAATCCTCATCAAAGCCCATCAGGACAGTCAGGTAGATGGGAAGGGGACAGAACAAAAGAATGTGGTTTCAGCCAGCTTGAGACCTGATGGGGCCGTTGGTGAAGTTCTTCCCGACGGATGTTCATCCCTGGGGAGCCACCGGTCCTCCTTGGAAGGGTGGCGTTGCCACTGAGCCAGCAGGCGGGGCTGAGACCCACCTGCGCCGGGGCAGGGCAGGTCACAGGGCTGGCGGAGGATGGCGGTGTCGCCAGATGGCAGGTTGGCGAGGGGCAGGGCACCCTGTCTTGCCCGGAGCACATGAGAGAATGAGCCAGGGAAGAAATTGCCACTGGTATTTGTCACAGCAATTTCAGCAAAGCACCGAATGTGTAAAGCGTCTCGTGAATTTCAACCGGCAGAATTAGCGCCCATCAAAGTCATTTTGAACAGTCAAGGTAGATGGGAAAAAGGCCAGACAAAGGAAAATCGAGGGGCCTAAGGAAAGTCACCTCTGTCAACGGAGGAACTGTGAGCAGAGGGGACTGTTGGGGGAAGTTTCCCCAAGAAAGTTATCATCTTGGAAGGCGGCTACTCCTTGACCTTCAGCGAACTGCCCCCCTCCTCCACCCGTCCCCCCCACCCCCACCCGCACCAAGAAGACGCCACTAAAACTGGCTGCGGCATCCTCAGCTTTCGGGTGAAGGATAAAGAGCTGGCGGTCCAAAGGGGTACCTGACTCGCCTCCCCCTCCTCCCCTACCTGTGAGGGTGGAAGCAGCCTCCAGGGAGAGAGGCTAGCAGTGGGAGAGCACCTGCCTTTCCATTTGGAAGGAGGCTAGCTTGCAGCCCGTTCATGACAGATGTGGACCAGCCGGCACGTGGTGGGAGCCAGTGGGCATGGCAGGAAAGATGACCTAAATGGATCTAAGGAGAAAGAAACTCTCCGTGGGAAATCGGGTGGAAAATAGACTGGAGGATGACGAATCCGTGTGCCCTGGGGTGGGGTAATCAATCAGCGAGATGCACCAGGGGACACGGAGGTGGAGGGACCACCAAGCAGTCTAGAGCACAGATGACACATTGCAAAGGTCAACACGAGCAGGGAGCGGGGAGTGCAGGCGGGTCCTTTCTGCAAACTGCCCCATGAACCCAAAGTTACCTGCTGCTTCAAGTTCATGTGCCCCTGAAAAGCCAGTTCCACCTTTCCAAGGACCCATGCTCATAGGCTACTTTTCAGTTCAGAAAAATCTAGCATCAGCTGAGGACCAGGCACAAGGGTAGGCATTGTATTACTGCTGTTGCCATGCATATAAATAGCAACCCACGTGGTCCCTTCCCTCCTCACAGCAACTCTGCTGGGCAGGTAGCACCATCCCCATTTTATAGATGGGGAAACTGTGGCTTAGTGAGATGGTTCTAGATCGCTGCTGTTTGCACTCCGCTTCACTCTCCTCGCCCTCTGTACCTGGGAGACCCCCTTCTATGGGCTTCCCCCTGGGTTTGGTCAATGGTCAGCACCAGCAAAATGTTCAAAGACAAGAGGGTAATGTTGGGTTTTTCTCCCTCCCACTCCCCGTCAGGTGCCTGAGGCTCTCTCTGCATGACCC
The DNA here is from genome assembly GCF_964662115.1 of Mustela nivalis. NCBI lineage: Eukaryota > Metazoa > Chordata > Mammalia > Carnivora > Mustelidae > Mustela > Mustela nivalis. Next base: position 11,889,477 of record NC_139029.1, on the reverse strand, counting down.
TCTCTGGTCTATGGGTGGGAGCAGGGGCGCACACTGCTCGGAGCCCAGGGTGACGCCATCTGCTGCTGCCCCCCCAAGCCCCTTGCAAACTGACCCCTTAAGAAGCCCCCCCTCCCAGACTCCCCAGTTGAGCTTGGTGGCTCCTGCTGGCCCCTGAACACTACAGAGGCAGAGCCATCAAGCTCACACACAGGGGCGCTGAAACTTGAACCCTACTCTGCCTCCAAAGCCTGCGTCGCTCCATCTGAACATGGGTTTCTCCGCGGCAGGCACTCACACCCGCCACCTTCCCAGATTGGCCATATCCCTGTGCCACCTGCTCTGCGGCGTACTTAACATTTTTCTTTAACTCGGCTCATTTTTTACTTAAATAAGCCATTTTAAAAAGAGAGAATTTAAATCACTGCCCCAAATGGCAAACCAGCCTCCCTTGCCTTAAACAGAGGGTAACTACAAGAATTACAATGAAAACAAAACACAGTTTACTACAACTCTCACTCCCTTGGGCTCACTGGTTACACCCGTTTTTGTTGGAAACGCAGATCAGCACGTGACAGAGGGCATTAAAGACATGATATCATCAGCCTGAGGCTTTCTCCTTGGCACCAGTGGAAGGACAGGGTGAGGAAGAAACATGGAAGGACCCTCCCTCCCTGATTCCTTGTCACCTATGACCAGTCCTTGGTCCCACCCAAAGAGGAACATTGCCCACCCTGGAGCCGCCCTGTCCAGAACTTTCTATAACGATGCAAACGTCCTGTTTACATCTGTGCTGTCCGAAAAGGGAGGTTTGTGTGGCTCTTGAGCACTTGGCATGTGATGGGGGAGACCGCAGGAACTGAATTTTGGTCAATTCTGTTAAATAAAAGCTGAGACACTTGGTGTAGTTGTGTCTACACCAAGGCCCATGGCCACACGGACTGTAAGCCCCAGGAGGGCAAGGACTGGCCTGTTCATTCTGTTCTAAACTTCTAGAACAGCCCAGTGCATCACCCCCAGGAAGCATTTAATTCACACCAGCTGCTCCAGCGAGGGGGTCAATGAATGACTGAATGAAGGAATGAATGAACCAACAGACGAACTCCACGGCTTCCTGCAACAAGAACCTGCTCTCTCTGCAACTCAGACTGTCCGGGGAACCGAGAACTCTTCCCCATTGGGCAACTGGGCTTCAGGAATCCGCCTTCCCCAGCCTCCCCTTCTCCGAGCTGGGCCCCAGCCCACTCCTCTGCTGCCCCAGCGAACAAAGAATGCTTTGTGATGTGGTGGCTTTGGGGGCTCCCTGCCTCCCACCTCCCTCCCGCTGCCCCTGCCTGTGATGTCAGGGGCTGAGTGACTATGCACCGCTTAAAATTCTGGGAGTTTGCAGAGCCAGGTGCCTGGCCTGAGGCTATCCGTACAGGTCCCACCACACTCCCGACAACAACCCGTGCACCCGGACAGCAAGCTCCAGCTCTTGATAAGGATGCCGTCCACCCTTGGGTCCCGCTGGTCAGTCTTCACCCTGCCAGTGTCCCCGAGCTCCCGCGCAGCCCCTCCCCGCCAGCCCAGCACGATGCCAGGGCAGCCCGTGATGGACGCCTTCCTCTGGGGGCAGCATGAGGGAGAGGGGAGGAAGAGACGGCGCTGGGGACATAATGGAGGCGCCAACGACTGGTGACAAACAACCCCCATCGGAGGGGCAGGAGTGCCTCTGCAGAAAGAGAAACAAAAGGGCAAAGTGGACAGCTTGGCAAAGGAACAAAAAAACCCAAAGCCTCAGCTGCTTCTCTCCCTGGCGACTCCCAAGCTGCTCCCGTGATTTATGAGGCTTGGGGGTTGCTCCCTCCGGAGGGCCGCCAAGATCTCCACCCAAGGCTGGGGGACCCCTGAGGCCTCCCCCACGGAAGACTCTGAGGGTGGTGGGGCCACCTGATCGAGCCCTGGGGTGGCCCGCAGGACGCGGACCGTCCCCATATCACACACAGTGTGCACAATGACAGAGAGGCATTTCTCCCTGGCCTCAGTTTTCCCAACTTAAAATCAAAGGAAGGCGATGATGTCAGTAATTTCTCGGCTCCCTTTTTGCTCTGTAATTCCAACCCTGTGTAATTCCAATGAGGGTTCACTGAGGGCTCCAAGCAGGGACACCTACAATGTACGCCCTTGGCTGGGCCCCGAGGCTCACCAACACTTCCTCACCTTCGCACTTGGTGACATGGCGCGGAGGCAGACATCACCCTAAGAGCAGCAGCCATTTCTCACACGCCTCCTGTGTGCTGGGCACCGAGCTTGTGGTCTCCTCATGGTAAGTCACTTACCACGCCCAGCTGTCCCCACTCCACCAGGCCACCATGGCGAGCTGGGGTTCAGTGGGAGAATTCGAGGCTGAGATTAGTGAAGGGTTCGCTGAGTTCATGTGCTGGGTGAATGGTGGAAAGAGGGTCTGAGCCTAGGTCAGACGCCGGCGCCCATGCTCCCTGGAGAGCTAGAAGCTTCTCCCCGGGAAAAGCTATTCCCATGACTCTCGGGTCAAGCCCAAGGTATATGCTCCAGCTGCAGCAGCCGCATGCCGGGCCGTGTGATCTTGGCGGGGCCCGGTTTTCCTCCCTGCCAGGTCTGGACACGCCGGGTAAGATGAACGGTCCCCACTGACAGCACTTCTTCCTTCAGGCCATTGTCTCTTTGGGCACTCCAGAGCAACCATTTATAACCCAACGGAGGTTCCAAACAGTTTCCAGCTTCAGGTGGCCCAGAAAAACCAATTCATCTTCCTAGAACGCTGCTCTGGGAATGTCACTCTTCTCTCTTCAACTGCTCCCTGCAGTCCCCAGGCTTGAATCCAGACCCCCGGCCCCTGGCACACAGACCTCCGCCAACAATGCCAGCCTCATCTCCAGCCTCTCAACAGGCACCCAATGCTCAAGTGAGGTCAGCCGGCTCACTGCCTCTCAACCCCTTACGCACCTAGACAGCCCTCTGACTCCTTCCTTCGGGCCTTTGTGCAAACTGTCCCCTTGCCCGGGACACCCCCCTTAGCCATCAGGATGCTCTCAATCCCTCAGAACCTTGCTGGGCCACTCCTTTAGCCCCCGAAAAATCACCCATGCTCTCCCTGTATTGGCTATTTATTACACACGATCATTTCTTGTTCTCAAATGAGTCCGGGCTGTGTGGGGTTGCCAATAACCTGAAATTCCTTGAGGGAGGTCTCTGCCAGCCCAGCAGGAGGCTAGGGCAGCTGCTCCATTCAAGGAAGTGACTGGAATCCCTGACTTGGTTCCTGAGTCCACCTCCAGGGCTGGGGTGGTGGGGAGAAGAAAGTGTGAGTCCACCTGGCCTATGAGACAGGTGGAAGGGTCAGAAGGGTCAGGAGGAAGGGAGGGGCCATGGCCCAAGGGCAGGTTACCTGCCAAGGGCTCTCAGGTAGAATCTCATGTGTCTCACGACACCCTCCACTTTCAAAAGATGGGGAAACTGTGACTCCGAAAGGGAGTGACTGGCTCCAGTATGTTCTGCTAAGAAGTGGCCATGTTGGGACTTGAACCCGGTTCAGATGGAAACCCGAGTCCATTAACTCCAGCTGGCTGCCCAGAGAGACAGCGATTGAGGAAGGACGAGCCTGCCCAGGGCTGTGCCACCAAAGGCTAACAGCCAGCTGCGGATTAAGGGGAGTTCTGCTCTGGAGTGCCTGCCGATTTCCATGGTGTAAATACTCCCGCTATGGTCGATTTCAGGCCACCAATGGGATCCATTCAGAGTCTGGAAAGCAGGCCAAGATTGTGCCAGTCAATGCCTAGGTGTGAGTCCAGGCCCCACCCCCACACCCCACAACAAGTGGTGGGACCTTGGGCAAATCACAGTCTCTCCAAGCCTTGTTCCTCATCTGTCAGATGGGAAGCATAGGACCTCCCAAAGTTTCTGGGATGATTTAATAGGACAGCACTCGTGAACAAGGTCGGCACAGGGCTGGATACACAGAAGCTGCTCCAAGCAAGTTTCCTTCCTTCCTTCCTTCCTTCCTTGGTTCCTTCCATGCTTTCTTCCCCAAACCCCCACTCTTCCCAGGCAAGAACAGCCCCCCTCCACCAGGAGAAGCCAGAGGGAACAGGAAGCCCTTTGGACTTCCTACCATATTCCCCTGCTGACTCATCCCCCAGATGCCAGCCCTGACGCCAGCGTGAGTGATGGTGAACTGTCACAATGGGCATATTCTCACACCAGAAAGTGCTTTCCAGAGGTGACTGGTCAGGGTTGGGAAACAGGCCCAGGTCTGGTGTGTAAAACTCAGGCTCAGTGGGGGAGGGGGCGATCATCCACTCATTCATCAAACATATCGTAAGGATCCGCCCAGAGCCAGGCCTCGTGCCAAGGCTGGGGTGCAGGGAGAGCTCCAGCCAAGGCTGGGGTGCCCTCGAGAGCTCTCAGTTCAGCAGGGACACTGGCCCTAAGGCATCCCCAGCCCCAGAGGAGGGTTCTTCTAACACAGTATCGCCCAAAGTGCTGCTGTCAACACTTTTAGGGGACACCTGAGTCAGTGGGGGGAAGGGGAGGAGTTATGGAGGGCAGGGAAGTAGGGGACAGAAACTAGAAGGAGGTTTATGTGGTCAGGGGCTGTGCTGGCTAAGGGCAGAGGTCTCCTCTCTGAGCCAAGAAATGGTGAAAACTGGGGCAGGGCCAGACAGGGTGAAGTTTAAGGCCAGAAACCTCTGAGCAGGCCAAGATTGTGGAGCAGAGAGACGGTGGGCTCTGGTCTCCCCACTGTGTGGCCCGGACACACCAGGCTCCTCGTTGATGGACTGGGGATGTGATACTCTTCTGGACAGCAGTGGAGGAGAGAACCTCACGTCAGCAAAGTGCCTACACATCCAGCCCATAGAGCATACTTTCTGGTCGGTTTACTGGCCTGAAAGCTCCTGGGAGCTGGCCTGTCCCATTCCAGACCTCGGTGGGCTCCGTGACGCAGCAGAGTTGGTGGCGGAGGGAAGGAAGGCTGGGCACACAGCCACCAAACCCAGATCCCACTCAAGCCACTTCCCACCCCCGTCTCTTCACCTCCCCGTGCCTCAGTTTCCCTGCTCAATGGGCAGGAGAGTGGCTGCCTCCATGTGTTCTGGGAGGGCTCGGTGACTTGCCAGGTACGGAAGCATCTGGTCAGCTCTCGGGACTACCAGCAGATAGACACGATGTCTGGAACCAGCGTCTCCGCCCTTTGGGATGATCTGAGAGAACAGGCCTGTAGTTCCAGGAGGAGAACCTTGCCAAAGGGAAGTTGACCTGTGAATCCAGCCCAAATTTCACGTGCTGTTAATCTTTCCATGCCTGTTTCTGTAGGAAGTCTCTTCTAAACCAGGACACCCATGTCTGAAGGCCAAAGATGGTTTATGCACCCAAACAAACAAGCTTCATTGAGAACCCACTATGCTTTTTATGGGGAAGACTCACTAGCGCGGAGACTGGCCAGGGCCCCCTGCCTTCATGGGGTGTCCCAGGGCAGGGGACAGGAGGTTCACGGCAAGACTGACTCCATCTCCGCATCCCACTGAGAGAAACAACTTGCATCTCTACTCGGTTGTTGGCGAGGGGCAGTGCCAATGCCATGGACCTCCCAGGGAAGTCAGGGGGCTGGTGGGGGGATCAATCACCCCCCAGCTAGTAGACCAGGAGCCATTCCAGGCTCTGAGGCTCATGATGCCTTGGGAAAGGATCAATGGGGTCCTTGTTTTGCAAGCAGCAGAAACCAACTCTGGACAGCTCAAGGCCCTCAAAAGTAACAGGTGGAACATGGAAGTTTCTGGAACACGAGGATAAGTGGAAGCCCCAGGCACTGGAAAGACCCATGCAGTTTGGGGCACAGCAACTCTGGCACAACCACAGTTAAAACTGCCATCGGCACAGCTCGCAGGACTGAGCCAAGCGCTTTGCATGTAAGGACTCTTTCCATCCTGTGAACACCCTGGAGGGTAGGTCCCATCATTATTAGCCTCAGGGCACCAGAGAAGTACAGTTCCTTGGGGACTCCTCACTGGCAAGGGGTCCTTTACGGGGGTTCTCAGTCTTCCTCTGCTCTGGGTCCATATCCCAGGGCGAGTGCCTGATGGGCTCCTCTTGGGGTGGCTTACCAAGACAGCAGGCAGTAAGGAGGCGTGTGTGTGCATGATTTCCAGCACAAATCTAGTATGTGACCGGTGGATGCAGGAATGGCTGGTCGATCAGATTCCTTGCCTGGGGACTGCAGTGTCCTTTCCCGCCCCTTGGGGCTGCTGCTCTGTGTACCTCCAGCTCCAGCCACATTGGATTTATTTGCTCCGTCCACAAAATCCTGACCAGGAGGTCTTGGTGATCATGGACGCCCCCTCTGCTATTGGACCCCACTGAGAGCATAAAGGTGGGTTCCGGGACCTCATTCCCCTGCTCCTTCCCGGGACCTTCATCCTGAAGGCAGACAGCTCTTAGGAAGTGATGCTGTGTGTTTCTCCACCGCTGACATTTGTCTTTTTAAAACAGAAGGCTTCGCATCCTCTAGCAAGTGGAGAGAGACTGTTGTATTCCTCCTTCCAGTGATGAAAAACTAGTTTCTCCTCTCCTCTGGGAGCAGCAGTGTCTCTGGATCGCTTCAGACCTGGGTTTGAAACTCCCATCTGTTGCACTTAAAAAGAGATCCCGAGCCTCATTCATTATTTAAGGAAGACAAGAAAAGAAGCCAAAGAGAGAGAGAGGGAGGGAGAAAGAGAAAGATCCCCGGCCTCTCGTCTTCATCTGCAAAAATGGCTAATGGCACTGCCTCACATATTACCGAGAGCTTTTAATGCATAAAGAACATTTAATAGGTGTGCAACAAATGGTAGCTATCCATACTATGATTCTTGTTTCTCCCAGTTCTCAACCAGACTCTGGGGAGGCCAGTCTTGAGTTGCACTGGTCCCACCACGCACAACCCCACCCTCCAGCTCTTTGCTCACGCCTTACCCTGAGCTTTTTCATGTCCTCTCTTTACTTCAAGGTCTAGCTCAAGTCGTCCCTCCCCCGTGAAGCATCCCCTGGATCCCTCAAGGAATCACTCTTCCCCAGGAACTTCCTGCAGGGGATGTCAATCATTTAGCATCTAGCAAGTGTCCACACATTTCCCCCTGGACTGCCATTCATCTTCTCGGGAACATGCCCAACCTCTCTCACTGCTGGGAGGAAGATCGAAGTCTCTTTTTTTTCGGATGTGCCCCGCCCACAAGGGATGCCCATTCATTGTCTTGACAACGAGGAAGGCTTAACAGAGACAACACTTTCTCCCATCTGCGCAGAAGCACGCACAGGATAATTCTATCTTCGTGAGGGTTTGTAAGGAGTAAAACGCCAGACAGGGAACTACACACTAAACGGTCCACGCGGTCAGAGCCGAGGAAGTGCCTGAGCATCTTCATCCCTGGGAGACACCAGGGCACAGAGGGCGAGACTCAGCCCTGTGTCCGCTTCTCTGCTCACCACTTACTGACCGAGTGGCCTTGGACAAGTCACTTGACCTCTGCAAAACTCAGTTCCCTCATCAGCAAAACAGGGCTAGTTTTACCTTTCTGTGTGGTTGTTAGGATTAAACGAGACAAGAATGACGAAGCAGTGAGAGTTCAATAAGGGTTGGAGATGCAGCCCCTTCCTCCGGCTCAGTGAAGAATCCATTTTCCACTAAGTGGTAAACACCATAAAGGCAGGGACACCCCCACCGTGCTCAAGGTCATGTTCCCAGTGCTTAGCACTGTGTTTGGTCTGGAGGTGTTGCAGAGGTGGGTAGGGTGGTAAGCCAGGTTAGACACCCACATGGAGCCCAGGAAATCCAGTGAACAGAACTAACCAGTCTCTTCTTTGTTTGGCTCTTTATTCGGCTTCTGCCTTCCAATTTGGGACGGCTATAATCCAGAAACCTGAGGAAGCCACTTCCACAGCCCCAATTGTGTGTGAGACAGATGTTATGGAGGGCTGAGGGTAGCCAGGCCAATCTAAGGCATCACTGGTAGCCTGCCTGCCCCTGCCCAAGGGATTCTCCAAGCTGGGGTTTAGGGACAGAACCCTGGAAGGAAAGAAAACGCTTGGGACTGGGCCAGGCAGGGAGCTGGAAGGAATCACTACTTCTGCCATTAACTAGTCGTGAAACTCTGAGCCTCAGTTGCCTAGTCTGCGAAAAAAGGAGCTTAAGCCCATCTTGCAGCTGCCTGAGGCCTGGGAAGCGGCCAGCACGTGCATGGCACACTGCCGCTGAGCCACACAATTGGGGCTATTGAAACACCAGACTCCCTGCCAGATACTAGGAAAGAAGCAACCTCAGTCTGTTTCAGGAGACTTGCGCGTAAGGATCGCTCCCAGCGGAGTCTCATCACCCGCAGGAACCCAGGCAGCTCTCCTTTTGTGCCTGCCATCTTGCCCAAGGCATTAGGATTTGGGGGGAGGGGGCGGTGATCATCAGTTCCTAAAAAATAGGAGTTTTCGGACCCATTGAATAAGTGATCGCGGAGGTCGCTTCCAGCTTGAACATTCTCTGCACTTCAAAAGCGAAAACTAGTTCCACCTCTCAGGAAAAACTGGAGTTTGCGGCTGGGGTGGGAAAGGGGCGGGATTTATGGATGGGGGTGTGGCCAGGCGGGGGGGCGGGGCGGCTGGGGGAGCAGGGGCGGAGCAGTCGACTCTGGGCTCGGCCCAGCGCAGCGCGGCGCGGCGCGGCGCTGGGAGGCGGGGGCTGACAAGGAACCCAGAGGAGTCCGAGCCCCCGCCCCGTGCCCTGGGCGTGGGGTGGGTGTGGGGAGGAAGGATAAATAACTTAAAAGTCGGCACCGCAGCTCGGGCGGGCACAGGCCCCGCAGTCTCAGTGCTGCGGCAGCCTCGGCCAGCACCGACACCCACCCACCTGCTGACACGCGGCTGCGGAGACAGAACTGCCAGGGCCACTGGCTGGGGACCTTGGGTCGCCCCAACCGAGCTTGCCCACCCACTACTCTTCGCCGAGAATTTCCGGGGGCCCAAGGAAGCAGAACCAAAAATCACTCTCTTCCCTACCTCCACCCCGCCCCCCGCCACTGCCCTCTCTTCCGGGCCACTGCACAGGCTCAACTGCCGGATTTCCTTCCCGGAAGTGCCCAGGCAGGGGAATCTGGGGCCCGAAGATTTGAAAACGCCTCGGGGGCTCCCGGGTGATCTGGGAGAAGAGAGAAATTGGGGTTTCTGTACTGCAGAGTCAGATATTGGGGAGGGTGAGTTAGGGGCAGAAATTATGGCCCAGCCAATCCTGTGCGCGGCGGAGTCCTTTTCCCCAATGCACAGACCCACCTCTCCAAAGTTGAGCCCCTTTGTCTGCGACCCTTAGGGGCACAACAGGCGAGGGCACGCGAGCCATGCCCCTACTCAGTAGTGGCCACCGCCGACACGCACCCCCCCCCCCCCCCCCGCCAAATGGAAGGCAGGTTTCGGAATGCCGGCCCTGGATTCTACCCTCTCCTCCCCCCCCAGGCAGCCCCCCTGGCAGGTGGCCCGGCTAAGCCAACGGCCAGGTGCACAGTTCTTGGTCATATCCTGGAAGGGCGCCCTCCTCTGGCAAGCCGGCCTCTTGCATCTCCTGCTGACCCTTCCGCCCCCTCGTGCGCAGACTTGGAAGCGGGGGAAGGAGGGACCCCACCCTCAAGGACTCTCTCTTCCTCTGCGTAGAAGAGGGCCCCCCGGTGGCGCAGAACCTCTGCCTGCGCCCCAGTCTCGGAAAGTTTCCCCTCCGTGATCCGGGTCGGCGCTTTTTCTTCACCCTGAGACTAGGAGCTCGAAGCTACGCCGGCTCCCCCTGCCCCAAAACTCCCAACATCCGCGCCGGAGCCCCTGCCCCCCCACCCCCGCAGCCTGCAGGGGCGGGCAAAGCGGGTGGAGGCGCTGGGACGCCGGGTCAGCTCTCCGCAGCCCTGCAGCCCAAAGAACGCCGCTTGAGGGTTCTGGGTAGAGCGCTCAGGGTGGGGTCCTGACCGAGCCCGTTTCCCAACGTAGCTTTAACCATCAGTCGCCACCCCCTGTGGCGTCTATTCTGTACATTCTGGGAAAGAAAGGGTGCTCCCCTCCAGCCCCCAAACCCTAATCCTTTCTCCCTGCAATGTCCAGGTGAGGGCTCCTGTGCCTTTCAACAAACCCCGTGGCCGGCGCTGGAACCGGGACCCCCTCTCCCATATAACCTTTCCCTCTAGAGGCATCTGATGGAGGGAGCCCTCACCCCAAAGTTGGGGGGAGATTCTGATCCACTTTGGGAAGTCTCTTGCTCCAAGGGTAGGGAGACAAAGTACCGGCCTGACATTTCTTCTGGGTTATACAACCCCTCCCCCCGCCCTCTGCCAGCGAGACCACCGTTTAGACTGGGATTCTGCAGCTTCTCCCATATGCAGACCCAGCACTCTCCAAGGACCTGGGGGCTGAGTTATTTTAGGGGGACACCCCTTCGTGCCAGGCACTCTCAGAGCCTGGTGAGGCACCTCCAGAGAGGGCAAGGCAAATACCAGGACAGAGTTGACCCCCTGCCTTCATCACTCATTTGGGCTAGGGGCTGAGATCCTCCTGGCCACAGTGGCTACTTTTTGGCACCCCGCACCGCCATCACCATGGAGCCAGGTTGTGACTCCAGAGGGGCCGATTCTAGGCACCCAGGTTTGGCACTAGGCTCAGCGGGGAACTCGAGACCAGGACCCTCTGGTCTCCACGCCCTCGACTCTTTGCTGGTCCCGCCTCCCTCCTGCTGGGCTGCTAGCCCAGGTGTCGGTTCACTGCCGGGAAGGTGCCTGGGTCGCCAGGATAAGCTCCAGCACCATTTAAGACCCACCAGACGGCGGCGCCGGGCATGAGGCACCGAGGCAGCCGCGAGCCCTGGACCCCGGAGCTGCGGAGCCACCGATCGCTTGCTCTGGGGACCCCGCTCTGCTTCCACCTCCTCCCAGCTGGTTCAGTCTACCTGAGACCAAGTCCATGCGGGACACACACACGGCTGCTCACACATTCTCTGCCCCCAGACCCATCCATACCTCCCTCTACACTAAAACCACACGCTCCATCGCCGGCACACACACTCCCGGCCCACGAAGCAACACAACCCCCACGCGCCCGCACCTCCACACACCCCAGATCCACGCACACTCCTGCCCAAGTGTCACATCCCCCATCCTATGCACGCACAATCGCCCCCCCCCCCCACAAAGCAGTAGTCATCCTCTGCCACACACCCCTAAAGAGACCCGCACACTTGGGACCCGCGAGAAACGCCACACCTCGCATACTCACCACCCTTCAACACGTTCACACATACAATGACACAAGCTCTCACACTTCACACCTCCCCTGGAAGCTGGCACCGCTCACACCCCCAAACACTCTGGCTCACTCTTTTTCACACGCACACCTTCTCCGTGGAACTGACACAGACACTCAAACACCCCATCCGCACACTCACATCTCTAAATGCACTCCCGCACACAGCTCCTTCCCGGACACCCTCACCCATAGACGCAACAAAGGCACACGCTCGTACACACACACACACACACGCACACACACACACACACGCACACCCTGGCACAGACCCACGAGCGCTCTCGCCGGAGGAGATCTCCTCCCTCTGTCGCCGAGCCGAACCACTGCGCGGACCCCCACGCCAGGACCAGTGCTCGCACCCCGAGCCTCTCCGGGGCGCCCCGGGCCCGCGCCCTTCCCCGGCGGCCCGCCCCCGCGCGCGTCCCCCACCCGGGCTCCCGCCGGGCGCCCGCGCACTCACCGCGCGCCAGGTCCAGGATCGCGGCGAGCAGCAGGCAGGCGCAGCCGCGGAGGCTCGGGGCGGCTCGCATGGTGCCCGGGAGCTGGCGGCGGTGGCGGGGCGGAGGCGGTGGCGGAGGCGGCAGATCCCCTCGCCATGGGCTCAGGCGCGCTCCTGCCTCCGGCCGCCGGCCGAGACGATGGCGGGCAGCGCCGGGCGCCGCGGGGGCGCCCCCATGCCGCCGCGGCGGGGCCGCCGGGGCGCCGGGCTCGACTCGGCTCGGGCTCCGCGGGGCGCCACGACCCTGCGCTCCGGCCGTGCTCCGGGAGCGCAGCGGCTCCCGGCTCCCCGGCTGCGCGCGGCGCCCACCGCGGCCCGGAGTCGGCTCGGCTGCGGCGCCGGAGTTTGGAGCCGAACCGCGCTCTCTGCGCCTCGCGCTCGCCTCTCCCGGCGGCGCGAGCGCCCCCCTCCCCGTGCCCTCCCTCCGCCCCTCCCCCTCTCCCCGCCCCCCGCCCTCCCGCCTTTCCCTCGCCGCGCTCTCCGCTGTATTATACAGACTTTTCTTTAATCCTTTCTGGGCTGTTCTGCTCTCGTCCGCTAAGCCGATTTATTGCAGGGAGAAGGAGAGCTCCCCCCTCCCGCCCCCTCTCCCTCCTCCCTGTCGCCCACCCCCTCTCCTTCCCCCCGGGTTGCCCTCCTCACAACTCTCCCAGTCCTTAGCTCTGCCACCCACCCCCAGCTGGCCAAGCACCCCTGGCCCCCAGAAGCCAACTGCGTCTGATGCCTCTCCACCTAATCCCTTCCCTGGGGTCATACCCCCCACACCCCTGCCTGTTTGAGGGAGGCAGCCTCCCTTGAGAGCAAGCTGTGCCTTCCACGGAGCACGGAGCGGAGCAGGCAGGGTGTGGCCCCCCATGACTGGCCCTGCACTTCTTAATGCTCTTAGTGGGCAGGATTAGGGGCATCAGTCTTCTGAAACTTCCAAATTATGGATGGCTTCCCCCAGGTACCAACAAAATTGTTACATTGTGTCCTTTCTTCCAAGAATAGCCACATTCTTGAATCCAGCCAAGAATGGTTAAGGAACTGGTTGTTTCCTCCTGGCAGAGACCACATTTTCACCTTTTTGGCAGGCCTGACACTTTTTCCCCAGGCCTAAGGAGTGAGTGAGGTTTGGGACTTGGATCTCATTACACACACACACACACACACACACACACACCACCGAGCCTCAGGTCTGGCTGTGAGCCTTGACTTGAGGTCCCCTGGGAGGGGAGTGGTACTCCAGCCCTGGAGGTGGGCTGGGGGCTGGAGGAGGTTAGATGGGGTTCAGGCCGTGGACCTTCACACCTGGAAGGGAATTTCCCCCCTGGTAAGCGGAGGCCCAGAAAGACCATCACAGCCAGGGGCAGCACAGGCCTCTGAATCCAAGCTTCTGGGCTTCTGACCCAGTGTTCTTTCTAGAACATTCTATGGAGAAATCCCAACTTCCTTCTCTGTGGAGAATTCCCAACTCTGTCAGGTTTGCTGCCTAAGGGCTTTTGCCCTGTTTGCCTGGATGGACAATGGGTACGTAGGCAGTAGCATCTCTGCCAGCCCTTTGAGGGGGTGCAGGGAGTGAGCTGGGTAGGGGGTTGGCCAGCCCTGTACCGAGATGCCCCAGGGTGGCAGCGAGTAGCTGCTCCCTCCATCTGCCCTCTGCAAGCCTCACCACAGGGCTTCCCAAGGCAGCCTTGCTTCAGCTCCCGCCCACCCACCCAGGGGAAGGAGCGATTTGCATTTATGAAGATCTGAAAACATACGTTCACCTGACAGGCTTTAGAATGATCCTCTCAGTAAAATAATAATAATGATCGTAATAAACCCTTATAAATAGGTGTTTGATTACAGTTTGTCCCTACGTGGGTATTTTTTTTTTTTTTTGAATCAGACTAATTGGCTGCCAGGCTGATTGGGCTGGATGTGGTGCTAGCGTTGAGGGCTTAGGTCCTTCTCCCTTCGACTGGCTGTTCTTAGCGCCACTTCGTCCCCACCCACCCAGGTGTCCTCTTCTCCAAGTTGCTGAGGGTCAGCTTGGGGTCACCTCTCCCCCACACCCTCTCTTTGGGCTGACCCAGCTGCGTCATCGGGCTCAGTCCCTGACTGCTCTCTCCCTGCTCCTCTACCTTCCCACCTCTGGCAGAGAAAAGAGCCTGCAGAACCCAATCCACCCCAGGCGCTCAGCCCGCCCTGGAAGAGCCCTCCCAGCTGGCCAGGGAGCAGCAGCGACCTAGGAGGACCCTCACGTGGGCTTGCTGGTCTGAGTTTTGCCAGCAAATGTCAAGCATCACTGTGTGGGCATTCCTACTCTGCTGAGCCAGCGGCAAAGCCGAGAGCTGCCAGGCAGGTAGACAGGCAACAGTTCACCAGGTGAGCTCCTGCATGAGCAAGGCTTTCCTGTCTGCTGGAGACCAGGCATTAGAGAGGAAATCCAGACTCGTGGGGATTCCAGATCTCCACGCCCCTTCCCGCCCCTCCCCGCCACTTCCCTGATGCCTCCTTCCAGCCCTGGTCTGTACCAGCCAGGAGAGAACTTCCCTGGGAGCAGCAGAGAGGGGCTCTAGAGTCCCCTCCCTGATGCCAGCTGTCAGTGATACCTGGTGAGAGGCTAGCAAGGAGGAAGGGAGCCTGAGAGCCAAGGGAGGGTTGCCTCCTAGGGCTAAGGATTGGGCCAGGGCAGGGTCGGAAGATCTCCATGAACCCTCCTTCAGCATCAGACTTCCAAATCATCCCCACTCTCTTGTAACATCACCCTGTATTCGAATCATAAGTCTTCCTGGCTGGTGCCTGGCACACAGTAAGCCCAGAATAAACAGTTGTTGGAGGGAGGGATGGATGGAGACTGGGTACTTCGTCCTACCCACTCTATTCCTCACTCCTAGGGCACGAGGCCCTGACTTAGCAATGGTTAGCAGGTATCCTGTGGCAGTGAATATTTTCAAAGAACCAACAGCTCCCCCCCCCCCATGGTGTGTTCAGAGAGAGGGCATCCTGCCCAGGTGCACAAGTGGTTTTCCCAAAGAGGCGGGCAGCCAAGTGTGTGTTTATTACCATATGGTAATTGTTCGTCCTAATGCCACTACCTCTGCCGGCCATCTCCTGGGGAAGCCCACTCTTCCGGGTCCTGTTTCATAAACACAGCTTTGGTGCCTGTCCCTTGGCCCCAGAGAAAGGCATATCCGAAGCACTGGGAGGGACGGTAGGCAGAGGGCACAGGGTGACTTAGCCAAAGGAAAGGTCACCTAGGGCAGCCCCAGGTTTTTAACTTGTTTCCTGAGCCTCTGTTCCTGACACCTGGTGGATTGGCTGCCAGAGGTGGGACAGCCTCCACTTTGCAGTGTGGACACTCAGCCCCATGGGTCCCGGGGGGGGGGGCATGCCTCCTCCCTGGGTGTGGGGCGCAGCAGGGGACCCAGACCTCTTGGCAGCAGGAGCAGTGGCTGTCTGCCCCCACTTCCCTCTGTCCATGGTTCCTGAGCTAGGCTCTCCCAACAGAGGGCACCACAGCACAAAGCAAATTCCTCTTCTCTGGACCCTAGGGAACACCCCCAGAGGTCAAAGAGACCCCTCCGTGACCTCTGGCATGTTTATTTCCAGGAGAGGGGAGGAATATGGCCTATCATTATCTCCCCCAGCCCAGCTTCCAAGGAGATGGGCTCCGCTGGTGTGGGGAAGGACACGCTATGGTCTGGGATGCTAATAGATCAGTAAGCATTTTTGTGAGGGCTTCTCTTAGTCACGGTTAAAGTAATCAATGAGTGTAAGAATCTTCACAATAACATACAAGGGGGTAGTGTCCTTATGTATATTCCACAGATGAGGAACCTGAAACACAGATGGGCTGAGGAACTTGTCCTCCTGCAACACAGCTCATTAGAGAGCCAGATAGGATCGCAGAGAGAAGCCAGAGCTCTGAAAAGCCCTTCTGGGCCAAGATGTACAATTATGCACAGGACCTGAGCAGATGCATTTGTGCAAACACCCCGGCAGCCAGGATTTGGTTGGGAAAGGAGATATAAAAACGAAACTCGAACGAGCCCAACGTGTTCCACCTCCCTCAACCCTCAAAAGAGTCCTCTATGGCAGTTTTATTTATGCCCATTGTACAGATAAGTAAACTGAGCCTCAGAAGTGAAAAGAAGGACCTGAAGTGGCCAAGGTACAGGGATGGTGGATTTGGGGGGCCAGGGATCTAGTGGGGGCCTTCCCCAGGTTCCCCCCACGCCGAGATCCACACATTCTCTCTTCCCCCTGCCCACTCCTCGCCTCTCCCCGCTACACACCCACGCAGTCCTCCGGCTCCTTCCTACCTTGCCCTCTGCTACTCTGTGCTGGGAATTAAGCATCCATCAGGCTGCATCCCAGACAGGACAGAGTTTTGTTTTCTTTTTTATTGTTTGTTTAAATTAAACACGACTGAAAGTGACGCCTTGACACTGCTGACCCAAATCGATACGGAGTCGGCCGCTTGGAATTAAGTCCACCGCTGCGTCCTTAATGGACCTCAGCCCCACGTGAACTCTGAAGCTTCTGCTCCAGCGGACCCTGCCACAGAAGGACCCCGGTGCGTCTCCGAGGGGAGTCTGATGCTACTGAATGGGCTGCGGCAATGCAAGATGCAAGCCCAGAGAAGGGAGCTGGGCCACATGAAGGAGCAAGGACAGGAAATGCAGCCCCAGGGGCCAGCTCAGACACAGAGAAGCAGGCCAACACTGGGTCCCCCAACCGTCTGTTATGCAAGTTTGCAATAAACATTTCTTGAAATGCTGCATATTGGGCCACCCGCCCCCCACCTTCTTGGAGATTTACAATTCGCATAAGTGTTTTAAAGGCTAAGAGAAATCCTGCAGAGGTCTTCAGTTTTACTTCCTTGAAACCCAAACTATTTGGCCTCAGAACTCTCTTTACATAAATACCTATTAATATCCCATAAAGCAACAGTTGTGGAGATCATGGGATGGGCAGGAGATACTGCTCCAGCCTTGGACAAGCCTCCTGGCTTACCGCAGTCGTAGTAGCAGTAGAGATCACAATCATAATCACAGTCATAGTCATGGTCATGTGAAGAACAATAACCATGCTCAACTGATAGCATTCACTGAGGGCTTACTATGTGCCGGGCTCTGTTCAAAGTGTTTTGCCTGAACTAATTTATCCTAACTCGTCTATGACCTGAGCAGGCAGGTTCTGTTTTGAATCGCAATAGAATAAGACACAGAATAAGGCACAGAAAAATAGAATAAGGCATAGAATAATAGAATAAGAAATAATAGAATAAAAAATAAATAGAATAAGACAAAAGTGAAGCTCTTTGCCCAGGGACACGTGGCTTTTACCTATTTCTGAGACTATAACCAACATGAGGATGAGGACCACAGCCAACTCATCTATGCATTACCCCAAGAAGGCGTTGGATAGTAGATGGAAGGGAGGAAGAATGGATGAATGGGAAGTTGGATGGATGAGAGGATGGATGGATGGATGGATGGGTGGATGGATGGATGGATGGATGGATATGAGAATTATTGGGTGTGTAGATGGATGGGTGGATGGGTAGATGATGGATGGGTGGATGGATGGATGCGTAGACAGAGAAGTTAGAGAAAGGATTGATGGGCGGATGAACACATGGATGGAAGCATGGGTAGATGAATCAAGATCGGAAAGCATCAGCAAGACTTGACATTTTCCTGTGTCATTGAATTTGCTAAGCGTGAGAGACCCAGACTAACACATACTAGTGATAGTGAGAAGGTGTCAACAAAGGTAGTCCGGCACAGTGGCTAAAAGCATGGGCTCTAGAGTTGGCCTGCTTAGACCCAAATCTCAGCGTTGACAATCAAGAAAATGACTGCTGAGTGGACAGAAGGGAGGAAGCAGGAGGGAAGAAGAGAAAGAGGGTTGGATGGGGGGAGGGAAGGAAGGAAGGAAAGAAGGAAAAAGGGAGGGGGAGGGAGAGAGAGAAGGACAGAGGAAGGGATAGAAGGGAGGAATTGCTGTGAAAATCGAGCAGGTCATTTAACCTCCCTATGCCTTGATCTCTGCCTCTACAAAATGGGGATAGGGATGAGTACCAACCTGATTAAATCAGGCAATGCTTTAAATGGTGTAGCACTCAATAAATATTAGCTGTAACAATAATTACCCACAGAGGCAGCCGCACAATGCTGTAATTACCCTCACGCTGCGGTTCCTTCTTTTCACCCTTAGCTTCCTGCACTCTGCCTCAGAGAGAGGTGGATAACGTCTCCAGGGTCAAGTCCCCAAGGGACTCAGCCTGGGGTTGCAGTGGCGACGAACCAAAGGAAAAGTTCGGTGAGAGCTGGATCCACAATGAACTTCTATGACATTCTACAGCATCACTCACTCTATTCCTGCCTTTGGACTCGACTCCACGCTGTCGGGCTGGACATGGGATCTTCAGAGGTCACCCTTAGAGCCGCCCCTTTGCTCTTTTCATGGCCACCTGCAATACCACCCATAGACAATAGGTGGCGCCATCTAATATGTGATCTGTTCCATTTTTACAACCCTCAAGTTTGAGGGCCTGTATTCTGTAAAACGAATCAGCTTCCCATTTCACCGATTGGCTAAGCTTTAGTGTAATCACAGCGAGGCACACTGTCAGAGAACATGTGCACTTAAGCTCTCTAGTTAGTCATAACTGTGTGATGGGTCTATAGTACTACAGATGAGGAAATCGAGACCCAAAGCAAGATTGTCAGCTCCCTGCATTCTCCCTGCAGAAGGTGCCTTTTGTCTGTACTACACAGTGAAGTAGTGTCTCTTCAGGGGACTCACCTGTGTGTCTTGTCTTCCCAGGTCATAACAGAAGCATTTCACTTTATCCCTTGGCACCTCCAATGTCACCCAGCTCAGGCCTGGGTCACATGTTCTAAAAAGGGGCCAGGAAGACGAAAGTGCTCTCGTAAATTACAAAGCCATCTGATAAAAACTGATGACTTGCCTCCTCTCCCCATCAGCCTGCTTTCTGTCTTGAGTTGCTAGGTTCCCAAACCTTTCAGAAAAATCCCAATTTGGTTGATGGTGTAGGAAGCCCATTTCATTTCTCTGGGCTTCAGAGCCCCCATTTGTAAGCCAGGCCTGCTTCCCCAGGCCCCTGACAGAGACTCCAACTGACCTCCACCTTCCTTCTTCACCTCCCCCTCCCTATGCCTTCAATGGAGCAGAGACGGGACATCGAGCCAGGACGCGGGAGACTGGCTTCCTGGAGGAGGTGACACCTGAAGCTTTGGAGGATGCCTAAGAGTTACAGAGAAACGTCTAAGGCAGAGCCACGTGCGCACAGTCGTCCAGACACGCAGTGGAGCAGCAGGTGATTTAAGAAGGCAGGGACCAGGGGGGTGCAGGGAGGAGGGGCTGTGAGGTTAGTCAGGGTCTTTGCAGATCACAGAAGCCCACGTGTGCCAGGGGACAGCGAAGGGACAATGAAACCTGATCTAAAAACCTACATTGAACAAAATGACCTGAACACCTCTGCCCCTTTTGAGATTCTGTGACTCTTGATGGTGAACCTCTCTCCACTGACCAGTCCCTTCCCGACCCCCAGAGGGGACTTTCTCACCGCCTCAGCTACATCTCTGCAGAGACACCCTTCTCCTTCCCCCACGGCTTCTCCCCCATCTCCTGACCAAGGATCCACCAGCCTCCCAGCCCCCCTTGCCAGTCCCCTGACTCGGCCTCCCCTCCCTGCTTTCCTGTCTTCTGCCTGTGCCCAGCCTCCTGTCCTCCCCTTTCCACTTACCCTGGCAAGAGGGTGACCCTACAAAGAGGCAGCTGGTAAATCAGGCTGGAGGGTTTTCCTGGAATTGGAGAATACTGGGAAGCACAAACGGAGAATCCCTCTCCACCCTCAAAGCTATCCGTCCCTCAAAAGGGATGCTAATAGCTAATGGACTGTTGCAAACAGATGGGCATTGTTCAGCTTTGTGGGATTCTAAGGGAAGGTGCCCAGGCCCTAGGGACATGAACCCCCTAAGTGGGATGGGGCCGGGGGCCTCAAACACAGTGCTATTCCAGTGTCCCTAAATAAGTGGTTCTGGTGGGTCTCCACCTCCACCAAGGGCATTAAGGTTGTGCGTGAATAGTGGTCTTCTCCTCTGGGCTAGGTGCTGAGCTGGGTGCCGAGGACACAGATACACAAGGACACGGTCTGTGCTCCTGAGGAGCTCCCAGCGGGCAGAGGCTGGTGTGAAGCTAAAACACTTGAAAGCCAAAGTCAGGGCCTCCCACCCCATATCTACTCACCAGACCTCTTTGCCATCAGAGTCCTACTCCTATCTGTCAGCTCCCCCCGCCCCCAGCTTCCTCCTTCTCAGACGGCTCCCGGGCCCCTGTCTCAGGCTGTTCCCCCAGGCCTTGCCCTATGCAGGCTCCACCAAAGGAAAGACAGCTGAGTCTCCTCAGAACAGACCTCTGCATGGTTGCCCGAACTTTATCCAACATGTAAAGCATGAATTCCATCTCTCCATGCCCCAGCTCACCTGGGCACACCAAGGGCTGCTGGCTGGTTGGTATAGCCCCTGTAAAATCCTTCCCTAGCTCCTCAGGGCCTGCAGAGCAAAGCCAACAGCCCTGGCATAACTTGCAGGGTCTTCCTTTCCACTCTGCACCTGACTCTGCAATTCTTAGTACTCATCATACTCTTAACTCTAGGCTTTTATATAGGCTGTTCCTTCTGCCAGAAACACCCTTCCCCCTTTCTTCCTCCCTAACCCCCTCCCCCATTCCCCCTCCCCCTTACCCATCTCCCTGTACCCCACACACACTCTGTGGGCAGGTTAACTCCCACTCAGACCCCAAGGCTCAGCTTTGGCAGCCACTAGCTCGGGAAGTCTGTGTCAGGTGCCTTCTCTATGTTCCACTGAGAGAATTCAAAGTATGGTGACAAGAGGTGCAAAGTACAGGGGGAGGCAGGGAAGCAAGGAGGGAGGGGCCAGAAGTCTGACTCTAGAACGAGCCTCAGCTTCAGCAATCAGAACAGAGTCAGGTGCCTGGGAAGGTCAGGATGGCCATAAAAGGGGCCCCGGAACAATACCTTTCTTAACTAGGACTGCCTCGAGTGGCCCCGCTGGCAAAGATGCAAGTCCTCACTCCAAGATATTTAGATCACTGAAGCCTCCTGACAGCTTCCTTGAAAGAAAAATGTGGTACCTGGTAAACATTGGGTTTAGGACAACAGAAGGCTGGAGGCCGGTTCTCAGGGGGCAAGGTTCGGGGGTGCACATGAAGGGGTTTGTGCTGACGGGACCACACTCCCCTGGAGACGGCACTGTCTCCCCTGGCAGGCGCAACTCTCAATCCCAGGGAGGCTTGAGGGTGTCCCAGGAGCCTGGGGACCAGTTGTCTTCCTGGTTCTTGCTTCCAAGTCCAACGCTTACGTACCAAGATAATTAAATTCCACCTGCCTCCAGCTGCCCCTTTGCAATGTCAGGAGGGACAGGAGACTCTCCCTGAGAGCTGCTCCTCGCGGCTGTTCGATAAGCCCCATATTTCACACCCGAGTGGCTGCATTTCAGCGGTGGGTGAAGTGGTTTTATTTTTATCACGCAAGCCGGCATATAAATATGTACGAGGAGCTCAGAAGCACTTTAGGGCCTCTGTGGAAGGCAGGGCTCAATGTGAGTGTGAGGGAGCATGGCAATTAGTTCAACCTGGGCACAGACCCTGCCAGGTCGGAAAGGCCATGCCCGCAGCCTTCCCTCCC